>NC_086153.1:142185613-142810613 GCF_035149785.1 Candoia aspera
CCATTTTTGTTCTCAGACTACAGTAGAGAAGGAGTTTGTGTTTTCAGCAAAATGTTTCTAAGAGCTGGTAGAGATATCACAGGAATGTTGCATAACCAAAATTCAGAGCAGTAAGTTGAAGGCCTCAAATAAAACATGCTGAGAATTTGGGGAAAAGTCAAAGTAAATTTGGTGCCCAATGAAATTTCTTATATGAAGTCCACCTATACCTTAAAGTGATATTTAGCAAATCTAAGTCTGCAGACATTGCTACTCAGCACTTCATTTCTGAAATAACTAGGTTATTTCTCAAGAGAGCCTCTAAATATTGAGCTCTAATTGGAACAGCCAAATGACAGTAGAAATTAGATAAAATATTTCTCATGGCAAGAATACCAAATTTAGGAGAAAAAGCAAGCACCTTGTTCTTTTGTTTGCTCTGAAACAGAATCTCGCTGGTTTAATTGTAACCAGATGAGGAAAGCAGGATTGTTAAAATGTTAAGAGACCTTGGTTCTTTTCTGATTTGTCTGCAGTGTGTTAAAATGAGAGAAAGAGAGGGAGTGACAGTTCATGTAACTAAAGTGGGGGATTTTATGAAAAATACAGTTTTGTCCAAATGTAAAAGAATATGGTAAAAAAATACCTGTGCCATTTATATAGTTATAGTGTAATCCTTTGCATGGTTCCCCAGAAGCAAAGCTCAATCTGTTCAATGAGGACAACTGATGGTAGAAATGTTGAAGGAATGCATTTCATTTCAAGAATCCATTGTGGCATTAATGGGGGCAGAGAATCCAATTTCTTGCCTCGAAAATTGCTTATATATTGAAGAGAGTGATGTATATGATTAGGAGAGCTGCATACAAAATTTCATGAACTAGAAGAGATATCTACAAATTGTATAGTAAAATATGTATGCTCAGGAAAATTATATTTAAAAACATGCATTTACTTACTTAAAAATGCAAACAGATGCAGAAAGTTTACAAACTGGACTAATGTCTATATATAAGACTGAAACAAAGAGTAATACACCTAATAATACCCCTCCCCATCTTGTTTTTTTTTCTCCTTGCTCTTTCTGCTAGAGAGATCGTTATGTTTATGTTTCAACATGCAATAATAGTTCATATATGTGAGAAGTGGGGATCAATTAATTTTATTAATCAGGTGCCTTACTTTATGTGTGTGTGCATTGCATTGTCCTGGCCCCTGGAGTGTGAGCAAAGCTTCCAGAAAATATATGTATCCCCATACATATACAAGTGTATCACATGCACATATTGGTTGGGTGATTTCAGGGAATCAGCTAGACTTGGCAACTCTGGGTTGGCAATATAAGGGAAGCTATGAATTGTATAGAAGTTTTTATTCATAATATTTTTTTTTGTTCACTTTTCATTTGGAGGAGGCATCTTAAGCGCAGTATCCTATTTCTTTTGGACAAATAAAATATATTAAAATATGAACCAGTGCAATGATCCCATGCAATCAAATTACCCCAAATTAGTTTAAAAAACAAAACAAAAACATTTGTATCATGCTGCCCATAGGCAAAGAGAAGTTTGTATACTGCTGCAATCTGTAAAAGTGCATATTGTTATGGAAATTAAGTGTACGTAGCAAAGTGTGTAAGTGGGCAAAATAATTGGGCAGTAACTGGCAAAAATGTGCCACTGGGCAAAATTACATACACATTTGTATATTCAAAGCGATGTGTACAAAAATCCTTTTAAAAAAACTAATGTTCAATTTCAACTTGAAATTGAGATGTTTTCCCCTCTTGGCTCTTCTCAGTTCTTCCTGCCTCTCTTTGGGGTCTAGAGTTAGAAATCTATCTTCCCCCTTCTTGCCACTATTTTTTCTTCTCTTCTCAACAATTTATCTGTTCTGCAAGAGCACAGGGTGGTAAAATAATTACAAAATTATAGGTGTTACATTTTCATGTATTTGTTTATTTTTGCACTTCTGACTCATCTTTCTTCTAACAGCTCTAACTGTGTGTACATCTTCTTTCACACATGCATGCATGCACACAATATCCACAAAAGAACCCAGTGCAGGAGATTAGACTGAAAGGCTGGGACTGATCTAAAGCCCTCTGATCTAACAATTATATAGAAACAATTTTAAGCATCGAAGGGATGGAAAGAGTAGCAAAGTTGTGCCAAGGAAGAATGTTGGCCTTGTATAAAACAGGATAAAGTGTGACAAACAGAGGATGGAGGAGTTGAAAAGGCCTTGAACAACTGACACACTTTATTTACTCTCTGGATTTCCTCTGTTCCTCTCCTTCCCTCACTGTCATGGACATTTCGATTTTGAAATACACCCTCTAATTAGCCCCATTAACCATAATCAGTGGAACATTTAATTGCTTCTTCTACAGTTCATCATCTCGTTGGAATTGCTCTCTACTTAATCGTCATCAAATCCCTGCAGAAAATGTCCAGACGTGGGGCTTCATGCTTCTGTTTATGACAGAGGAATATTTTCCATAGCAGCTTGTGTTACAGCACATACATGCAGAGAATGTTGAGCATTCAGTTACACCCACTGCCGATAAGAGTTTGCGTGACTGACTGGCAATGCGTTCTGCCACAAACTAGGTTGGCGGTGGAAGCTGAAGAAACAAATTTGCATTTTATTCCAAACGGTTGTCAAATACTCCCCAAGGATTGATCAGCTTGCTTTCTCTACATCAGTGGCCCATCTTTCAGGTTGAAAACTTCCTTCTACGGCCCTATTTTTTTTTCCTTTTGATCTCTGTTTCACTGTACTGGGGAAGAAAAGGAGAATATTGTTAAAAAGATTAATCATATATTATATGAAAATCCCTGGATAAAGGGAAGATGAAAGGTGTGTTGCATTAAAATGCAATTAACAGACAGAAGCTCTGGAAGTTCCAAATGAATACTTGCCATTGGGCTCCAACTAAGTGCTTAATTCTACTTTCTGACAAGACGCTGAGGAAAAAGGCCTCATGGTGTCAAACCAAGTTTGCAGATGCACAACTGCTACTAACCAATGGCCATCAAGCTGTCATGTCTGTCATGCTTGTTGAGAGCACTTGAAAGCCACTCCCAGAAAGTCTCAGCCTGGAACAGACCATTGCAGAGATAATCAGTGTAGATCTCATTAACGCTGGCCAGAGCCTAGTGGGGGGCTCGGGCTCAGAGTCCATGCGGGGTTTGGGCTTGGAGTCTGACGCAGAGCTGGAGGGTGAGCAGGCAGCTCCAGATAATCGGCCCCCTGAGCAGTCCGAGGAGGCGGGGCTGGCCAGCAAGCAGCAGGCACAGGTGCCGCTGATGAGTGAGGGCAAAGGCTCAGAGCTGCCGCCCCCTCCCAGCGCTCGAGAAGGGAGAGCGGCAAGCGGGGGGGAACCGCCGAGGTCGGCGAGGCCATGCGCAAGGAAGCAGCCCCGCCCTCCTGCATAAGCTCTGCCCGGGTCGGCCCCTATAAAAAGGGAGCCGCAAGCGCAGACCCACCGTTGGAGACAACCGTCTGCTTACCGGACTCCTGATCGGAATCCTGGTGACCTGACTCTTGACTCCTGGACTCGCTTGACTAAACGTGAAACTCCCTTAAGGCAAGCTCGCGGGACCTTTGGGGGCTTGTTTCTATAGCATGTGTGCGTTTGCACTCTCGCTGCTTTGCCGCCTGTTCGTTACCTCACCAGTTTCTCAGTCACGTTTACCTCACAAGTTTCTCAGTGAAGTTTTACAACTGCCTCCCTGGTGTATTGCGTGTGATTGGGCTGGGACAGGACACATGACGTGCACTTGACAAAACAAAATCAGGTCTTTATTTGGGATGATGATGATTACAAAATGATCATCAGGATGCTCCGTTGCAGGACAACCTGCTCAGCTGGCCATCAAACTGCAGTTTGCTCCCATGAAACACACTGAAGACACCTCAACATGTCCTGCTTGTGCTTGCTCCCTGCCCATGTGATCCCAGGCCGACGTATTTCCAGGGAAGCTATGGTTCAACAGGAAATACACTGAATTTTTTTCAGGAGCAAGACTGGAGCTCTGTGGAGCTTGGAGGTAGGCTGTTTTCCCAATGGTTCTTCACCATTTTTAGCAACTATTCATTGTTAGTTATTTTAAATTATTTTACTAATTAATTATTTTAATTGCATTCAGTTTACTGTTCTGTTTTATATAGTTTTGTTGTAAGCCACCTTGATGTTTTACACAAAGATGGGGTATTAATTCAGTAAAATCCATAATAAATAAATAAATCAGTAATTTTTTTCAAAATTTCAGCCTGGATAATTATTATATATGCAGTGGGTGAAGAAGATGAATGGGACAGCTTCAATAGTCTTATCCCAATTTTTGTTCAGTCAAGTTTTTGCCCCATATCTAATGCCTCCTTTGGCTTCTATTTGAAATATGAAATTCAAAATGCAAGCAAAGTGTACATTTTCATACTATGTACATACACAGAAATAGCAGAATATGCCTTCCCACAGTATCAATCACTGAATCCTATTTCATTTTTTAATATTTATTGAAAGTTTTAACAACAATAATAACTAATACAAACTAAAATAGAACAAAAAAGGGAGAAATAAAAAAAAAAGAAAAAAGTGCAAAAAAGAAAAAAGTAGAAAAAGAAAAACAGATATAGGTAATCCTCGACTAACAACCGTACATTTAGCGACCATTCAAAGTTACAATGGCGCTGAAAAAAGTGACTTATGACTGGTCCTCACATTTACGACAGTTGCAGCGTCCCTGTGGTCACATGATCAAAATTCAAGCGCTTAGCAACTGGCTCGCACTTACGACAGTTGCATCATTCTGGGGTCACATGATTGCCATTTGCAACCTTCCTAGCTGGCTTCCAACAAGCAAAGTCAATGGGGGAAACTGGATTTGCTTAATGACCATGGTGATTTGCTTATCGACCATAGTGATTCACTTAACAACCACAGCAAAAAAGGTTGTAAAATCGGGCGTAACTCACTTGACAACTGCCTCACTTAGCAATGAAGTTCCAATTGTGATTATAAGTTGAGGACTACATGTTTCTCCCATCTTAACATGTCCTTTTTAATTTCATTCCATATCTTAACGTAATTATTTTGAAATAATTTACAATTCATATTTATCAGAGTGAAACCTAAATATTTTACTTTTTTCTCAAATTTAATACCAGTTTTCATCAGTTCTGTTTGATCCTCTATTTTCATATTTTTTTGTTAACAACTTTGTCTTCTGATTATTAATCTTAAAACCTGATAGCATACCAAATTCTTCTAATTTTCCTATTAATATTTCTATTCCCTTTAATGGATCCTCCAAGACCAACACCAAATCATCAACAAATGCCCTTAACTTATAGGTTTCTCTTTTGATCTTTACTCCCGCAATTCTCTCATCTTGTCTTATATCTCTGTTCAATATTTCAAGAACTAAAATAAACTGGAGCAGAGACAACGGGCCTCCTTGTCTTGTCCCTTTTTGTACCCCACAAGATTTTGTTAGTTTAACAATTATTTGTGCTTTCCGTGAGGTGTAAATCGATCTTACCCATTTAATAAAATTCTCTCAAAAGTTCCTATCTTCCAAAATTTTAAAAAGGAAAGCCCAGTTCAAAGGCCTTTTCTGGGTGTAAGAAAATCAATGCAGCTTGTTTTTCATTATGTTGCGCTAAATATTCCAAAATGTCCAACACAGTTCCAATACTATTCCTTAACTGTCTTTTAGATAAAAGCTCACTTTGATCTTCATGAATAAATTCTTGCAAAATTATTTTTAACCTCTCATCCAAAATCATTGTAAACAACTTAGAGTCATTATTCAATAATGAACTGAATCATATTTCAGTGCAAAATCAAAAGCAGTAACTCTGGGGGCAATATAGGCCCTGATCCAAACAATGTTAGTTCCCTTTAGTTCTTAATTGGACTAACATCACATTGTTATGCATAGCTCTTCACAAACAAATTCTATAAAGAACAGATGCATATTAAAACCAGCATCAAAGAACAGTGATTGGTATATTAAAAAAATGGAAAACATAGCACATATGAGCTAAGCATGTTCCAGTTGATGAAGCAATTAATAGAAAAGGTTTGTTTCTGAGTCACCACCATGTGGTAAGCATCCATGATGATTCCAACTATCTAACAGGACTATAAAGGAGGAGGTAATTTTTAGAACAATTTGGAATTTTCAGGGCAGAATTCAGAATATTTAACCCAAGTAATTGTTCTCTGGGTTGCCTGCTGCTTCTATAGCATATAATATCACAGTACTATAATATAATATTCCAGCCTAAATTCTCTGTCTTACTGATTGTAAAAGGAGAATTATGCAAATATTAATCTCTCCTGCTGAAATCAATTAGGTGTTATTGGTTTGCTGGTTTACATAAATTATATCCTACAGCTTTATCAGAAATGTACATTCCCAGCATAAAAGCAAAACAAAAAGAAGGTATAATAAAGGTACAATAAAAATTGAGAAAACAAGATACTAAATGACCTGCGGTTTATCATATTAAAAGTCCTTTTTTTTTTTTTCAAAGCCTAGAATACCAAAATATTTTATCAGGTGCCAAAATGGTAGCAATGAGGAGGTCAAGCAGGCTACCCAGGGAGTCTTTGGAAAGGGAAGTCACCAATCACCATTTGCTACTCAATCCCACCCATGTTTAACTAGGGATCCATCTAATTGCCTTGGCAGGGTGCTTCCTAAATGAATATGCTCTACAGCAGGGGTTTTAAAACTTTTTCAGGCTGTGGAACCTGATAATTAAAACAAACAAACAAATCCTCGAACTCTTGATCTTCAAACTGATTATTATTATTATTTTTTGCAGAAACTCCACTCTTTCCACTCTACCTTTAAACAAGTGCCATGGGTAGCTCTGGCTGCATTTGACTTAACTCCTTAGTCTCTCACAGAAGCCCATCAACCTCTCATGGAATTGTACGGTTCCAGGCAACACTGTCTGAAGAACCCTGCTCTAGAGGCCGCTATGGGAAGACGGCAGCTATGGTAATGGGAAGAAGGAATAACCTTGAGGAACAGAAGGAAGAGCTGCTCCCAAGACAAGGGTCAGATAAAAGAGATCTGAGTGTGGGCCAGAACTGTAACCTGAGAAAGCATCTCAGACAAGACTCTCCCTAATCCTCATGGAGATAAAGGCAGGGAGGGGGAAAATACATTCAGATTTGCAAGATTCTATTAATGTAACCTTATAATAAAAGTAGTATTAGCATTCATAACTATGGTTACCTAGTCTGGTCTACCTTGAAGGGCTGACATCAGGAGAAAGATATAGCTTGGTGATGCAGCCTGGGTTTTCCAGGTATCAGCTCCAATGCTTGTATCTCCCAATGGGGTTAGACAACTCTTCCTTGAAATCTTGGGATAGACATCATAGTATAAGGCACTTTCTTAAACTATTTAGAAATGGGCTTGTCTCTATCCTTTCTTCATTCTGCTTATAAAAAAGAATGCACAATGAATAATGAAGATACTGCATTGCCCCTGCTTTTTCCACTGCAATCTCCCCAGGTCAACAGGGAAGATCTATTGTGAGGGTTTAATTGTCACATTTACTGCCTGAGCCAGCAATAAACCATTTATAGGGAGCAATCTGAAAAGGGAGGTCACAATAGGTCCAGCAGTCTCACAGGCACAGGAAACTTCAAAAGTCCAATTTGTTAAGTCCAAACAAGAACAGAGCAAGGGAGCATTCCAAGATAGTCCTAAATTGGTAGTCCATAACAAGACCTTATTTCAGTATCGCAGGTAAGGCAAAATTTGGACAATGCACCCAAGTGTTTTATTTTTTGTGGCCAAAAAAAAAAAAAAAAGCTTCTTGATTGAGTTGTGAAACATGACCCCTACGGTCAAGACTGTCATTACAAGACTACAAAGCACCTTTGTAAAGCCTATTTCAGCCCTACTAATTAGACCAGACCAGGAAATCAACTCCACAGGAAGGTTAACACTACTTTTTTTAAAAAAAAAAGACTGGCTATAATAACAGAATCTTGCAAGTCTGATTGTGCTGCACCTCCTCTTCCTTCTTATACTTCAGTGAATTAGGGAGGCATCTGCCTGAGTCACTTCTAAATGTTATCTTGTAGTTCTGGACTTAAAAACTGCTTCAGCCCCTTTTGCCTAGGTTCCTGCGTATCTCTGTCAAGGTCATCTTCCTTACTTTCTACAGCCTGTATGCCAGGTAGACACTAACCCTACACCTTTAAGAACCGTCTCTCTTTAGGACCTGGGGCGGCTTTGCAAACTCATCCTCATCTGTTGTGTTTTCCACATTGCTGCACAGTTCTTCTTCAAGGAGGTGTCAGCCTGCAGGGTCTTCCTGGGTAGGGACCTGCAATTCCTGCTATTCTTCAAAAGAGGGCTCTTCCAGAGAGGAGTGGCAGTTGGTGAGCTCACCTGAAGGTAATTACAACCTTTCATGGGATCAAGAACCTGATTAGGGTGAGTTCCCAGTTTCATGGTGAGTTCCAACTATGCTTGGCCAAGCAAGTACACCCTAGGTTCTAACAGTGCTTGCCAAATAAAGTTACACACTATCAGTCAACAGAGGGAAGCTGAGGATGATGCGGCTTACATCTTCACCATCCTACATGCATTCTTTTTACAAACACCTGAAGAGGATTTATATCTGTCTCCTCCATACAGCAGACCACATTATTACTGTACAGCTGGTGTATTTATCTAGCAGACCGATCAGTAAGCCAGTGCAGACAGAACCACCACCGAAGTCTTTGGATGACCTGGTCTGTGAAGGACTGGGGCTTCAGTCTCAAAGAGGAAAAGATAAGTTATAGCAGAAATTGTAGTTGTCATGTTCTCATTCTAATGTCTGGTTAACATTGTAACGTTTCACATGTCATTCTCTGTTCCGTATCCCTTCACCCGGGGTTTTTCCATTCTTTCGCCCTCCCTTGTTTTGAGGGCTTGGAATGCATGTTTGGGTTTGCGCTCCTGTTCAAGGTTACTTTCCCAGGCGCGTCTAACGGCTTTCAGCACCTGGGAGGGGGAGCGTCCTGACGGGAGATGGGGCGGGACCGGCCCACAAGCAAGGCTTTTAAGTTTGTATTTGGCGCGCTTTTGCTCATTCTCAGCTTTCTCTGTATTTGCATACTATTCCTTTAATAAATCAGTTATCTTTAAGCCCGAGCTTGTGAGACTGAGTATTTGGGTTTAGGCAATCGTTACATAAAGCTGAGAATCATTCTATCCATTTTCCGCTAGCCCCATCCAATCATTGGATAAGAGGGAACGCTAGCGATGACAGAACCTCAACCTCAACTTCGCGCAAGTGAGGGAAGCGAAGAAGAGCGGGAGGCGGTCAAAAGCCGGCCAGTGCTAACTTCGAGAGCGCAAAGAGCAGCCCGTCGAGAGTTGCGAGATATCCAATTGGACGAGCTGCTGATATCCATGCAGGAGAGTCTCAGGAGTGAACATAGAACTGTCATGGAAAGAGCGCAGGGGAGGGGGTCTCCACAATTGACCTGGGAGCACGAAGTCCCCTTGTCACCGAGGGTGGTGGTAACCAACCAACCCTCGGAGGCGCCGGTCACTCCGGCCCGTATGAGGGCATTAGAAGATAAAATGGATTTAATTGTGACGATCCTCAAGGATCTACCCAAAGAGGATCTACCCGGAGAGGCAGAGCCCACCCCGGAGGATTGGGAGGAAGAGCCGTCACAGTACCCCAGGCATAGTACCATGGTGACCCGGGGGAGAAGCAAGACTCGATCAGCCCGTCAAGGGGGGGAGCGAGAGGCAAGACCTCCTAGGGATCGACCACCCATGGGGGCTCGGCGCACGCTGACATTAGCGGCACCGCCACAGCCAGCTGAGCCGGCAAGATCCTTCCCACCATTTGGAGTGAAGTTCGATGGGGATCCCACCACGCTCTCCTTCTTTATTACTAATGCCAAGCACTACATAGAAGATTGGGGTCGAAATTTTCGGTCTGAACATGGCAAGGTCAATTTCATTGCTAACAAGCTGAGAGGAAAGGCAGCGGATTGGTATGTGCAACTATGCCAAGCTGAGGCAACTGAGTTAGAGGACTTCGATGACTTTTTGTGGGCACTTAAAGAGCATTTCGAAGACCCCTTAGCTCAAGAAACGGCCAAAAATGACCTGCGGAAACTTTACCAAGGGTCCCTCCCAGTTGCCAAATATGCGTTGGAGTTTAAAGCTTTGGCAGGAAAAGTGGAAGACTGGTCTGAGCCAACAATCATCGAATTGTTCAAGCAGGGGCTTGAACCCGAAATCCTTCGATGGGCTCTGGGTAGAGATGATCCTAAAACGCTATATGGGTGGATTCAGTTGGCGGGAAGCGCAGAAAATGCCCTACGAACCTATGCCCATACCAAAGAGCGTAGACAAACACGTCTCGCTAGAGGAGCGCGCACATCTGGACTTGCCAGCCGCCCTAAACCAAAAACCTGGGAAGAAGAGAGGGAGCAACGGTTCTCCAAGGGTCAGTGCCTCAGATGTGGGAAAGAAGGACATCGAGCCACTTCGTGCCCAAGACGCCGTCCAGAGGAACGACAGACGAAACCCACGGTAAAGACGCCTGCTCCTGCTCCACCACGAAAACTGAAGGCAGCCCTCGCGGAACTGGACCCCCCAGACCTTCCCTTCGGTGAAGAGGAGGAAGAGTTGCAATTCGAGCAGCCGGCGGGAAAAGCCTACCACCTGCCCTGAAGGGCGCCCTAGGGCAGGTGGAAGAAACCGGGCGTAACCATGATTCGGTGAGTGGAAACTTCCCCACACTGACTGTTAAAGTTAAACTAAGCTCAAAAACCAAAACGGTGGAAGTGTGGGCCATGCTAGACTCGGGTTGCTCCCGTTCCCTGATGCACCCTGATGTCGTAGCGGCTCTGGAACTGCCCACGTTCCCTTTGCCAAGACCCATGATTTTCACCCAATTGGATGGAACTATGGCGGGTGGGAAAGCAGTCAATCTTTCCACGGGACTGGTCGCCTTGCAGATGGGCTCCCATCAGGAAAAGCTGCCATTTGTGGTAGCTCCAGTGGGGGGTCCTCTGGTAATATTGGGGATGCCTTGGTTTGTGAAGCAAAACCCTTTTATCAACTGGCTGCATAGAACTGTGACGTTTGCAGATGGATTTTACAAAGTACCCGAAAAGGACCTACTGGAGGACATGGAGGGTGGAGGGGTAGCGTATACCACTGTGCAAACGCTTCAACCTCTTGAGGGGCTACCCAATCAGTACCAAGATTTTGCTGAAGTATTTGGGGAAAAGGAAGCAGATCGCTTGCCACCCCACCGAAAAACGGACTGTGCCATTGAGTTTTTACCAAATGTAAAATTGCCTCACCCAAAAATATACCCCATGTCTCCCAAAGAGCTTACCACGCTAAGGGAGTTCATTGACAAAAATCTGGCTAGAGGTTTCATTGAGCCGGCAAATTCCCCGGTAGGAGCGCCTGTCCTATTCAGGCCAAAAAAGGATGGGTCATTAAGGCTTTGTACCGATTTCCGCGGGCTCAATGCGGTCTCAATATTAAATAAATATCCTTTGCCCCTGATCAAAGATATGTTATCACATCTGGCCAGAGGCAAAATTTTTTCAAAACTGGATTTGAGAGAAGCCTACTTTCGCATTCGCATAAGGGAAGGGGATGAGTGGAAGACAGCGTTCAACTGTCCTCTTGGGGCTTTCCAATATAAAGTCTTACCATTCGGGTTATCTGGGACACCTGGGGTTTTTATGCAACTAATCAATGAGGTCTTGCATGACCACCTATTTAAGGGGGTACTGGTATATTTGGATGATGTATTGATTTATACTGAAACCATGTCAGAACATATCCACCTGGTGCGTCAGGTACTAGCTAAATTGCAAAAAGCACAGCTGTATGCAAAACTGTCAAAATGTGCCTTTCATCAGTCGCAAATTGATTACCTAGGGTACCGCATTTCAGCTCAGGGCATTGAAATGGACCCTGCAAAAGTAGAAGCCATCGTGGCATGGGAACCTCCCCGTACCAGGAGACAATTACAGAGTTTCCTTGGATTCTCTAATTTCTATCGAACATTCGCCCAAAATTTTGCAGAAATCGCCCTCCCCCTTACTGAACTGTTAAAAACTAAAGGACAGGGGGATACGCGACGTTCAAAGAACCCAGGCGCGCTCCTTAAATGGACTCCCGCCTGTCAGCAAGCGTTTGAAGCGCTCAAACAAATCTTTACCACAGAACCGATTTTACAGCATCCAAACCCCTCTAAACCCTTCGTGGTACAAGTCGATGCTTCTGATTTTTCCATAGGAGCAATTCTATTACAAGCTGACCAATCTGGCGCTTTAAAACCCTGTGCCTACCTCTCTCGCAAATTCACGGAAACAGAGAGAAGATGGCATGTTTGGGAAAAGGAGGCTTTTGCTGTAAAAACAGCGTTAGAGACATGGCGACACCTATTGGAAGGCACTTCAAACCCTTTTGAAGTCTGGACTGACCATAAAAATCTGGAAGCTTTAAGCACCAGTCGGAAACTCAGTCCCAAACAGCTACGCTGGGCTGAGTTTTTCAACCGCTTTGACTTCACCCTTAAATTCATACCAGGCAAGAAAAATTTCTTAGCTGATGCACTCTCGCGCAGACCCCAAGATGCTGGCCCGGGGCCAACGGTCCAAGGCACCGTCTGGACCGACAAACAATTAGGTTTGGCAGCGGTGACTCGCAGCCAGACCCGAGCGCAATCAACTCCGCCTCCAGCCGCTCCGCTTTCCAGCCGCCCGCCTCCCTTGTCCATTACCTCCGATTTGCAACAACAGTTGCTCTCCCACCTCAAAACAGATACTTGGTTACAAGCCAATCGCCACATGTTAACTTTCACCGATGATCTTGCCTGGCGCAACGATCGTCTCTATGTACCCGAACCAATGCGAAAAACCATACTCCAGCGCTGCCACGATGACAAGCTAGCTGGACATTTCGGCTACGTGAAAACTTTGCACCTCGTTCGCCGCCAATTCTGGTGGCCAACTTTACTCAAAGACTTAAAGGAATATGTCACTGCGTGCCCTGTATGTGCGGCGATAAAGCGCAAACCGGGCAAGCCCCAGGGTCTCCTTCAACCCGTGGCCACTCCATCTGTCCCTTGGCAGGATATCTCTATGGATTTTATCGTTGATCTACCTCCTAGTCAACGAAAAACTGTCATTTGGGTTGTCAAAGACTTTTTCTCCAAACAAGCCCATTTTATCCCATGCGCTTCTATCCCCACCGCACAACAGCTGGCACGCCTCTTCCTCATCCACGTGTACCGCCTCCACGGTATCCCCGCCCGTTTGGTGAGTGACAGAGGCACACAATTTACGTCACAATTTTGGCGGGCATTTTTGAAACTTTTGGGTACCAAACAATCGCTTTCTACCGCCTGGCATCCGGAAACGGACGGATCTACAGAGGCGGTTAATTCTACATTGGAACAATACCTCAGAGCTTTTGTTAACTACCAGCAAGACAACTGGGTAGATTTACTCCCATTTGCTGAGGTCGCTTACAACAATTCCATTCATCAAACCACTGGTCAAGTTCCCTTTAAAACAGTTTTTGGACGTGAATTTGTTCCGATTCCTGAACTTCCTCATCCTCAACCGCTCCCAGCCACCCTTGCTGGCTGGGCAGACTCTCTCAAAGACTCATGGTCTAATATTCTACTCGCTCTCCACCATGCCCAGGCTACCTATAAACGCCATGCCGATGCAAAGCGTTCCCCAGAACCATCTTTTGCGATCGGGGATAAAGTCTACTTGTCAACTAAGTTTATCAAGTCCCCACAACCCTCTAAGAAACTTGGTCCTAAATTTGTCGGTCCTTTTTCAATTGTTGCTCAACTCAACCCTGTTACGTTTAAACTTGATTTACCTCACAACCTTAAACGTTTACATCCTGTTTTCCATTGTAGCTTACTCAAACCCTACCTGTCGTCGGACCGTTGGCATCCACAACCCACTCCTCCACCTCCCCTCATGATTGACAACCAACAACACTTCGAGGTGACATCTATCCTCGATTCCAGGCGCCTCCGCTCCACTCTACAATACCTCGTCCGCTGGAAACATTTCCCTCATCCTGAATGGGTTGCTGCTCCAGACGTACATTCTCCTCGTCTCGTAGCCCAATTTCACTCTGCCTATCCTGACAAACCGGCTCCCTAATTTTTTTTTGGGGGGGGGCAATATGTCATGTTCTCATTCTAATGTCTGGTTAACATTGTAACGTTTCACATGTCATTCTCTGTTCCGTATCCCTTCACCCGGGGTTTTTCCATTCTTTCGCCCTCCCTTGTTTTGAGGGCTTGGAATGCATGTTTGGGTTTGCGCTCCTGTTCAAGGTTACTTTCCCAGGCGCGTCTAACGGCTTTCAGCACCTGGGAGGGGGAGCGTCCTGACGGGAGATGGGGCGGGACCGGCCCACAAGCAAGGCTTTTAAGTTTGTATTTGGCGCGCTTTTGCTCATTCTCGGCTTTCTCTGTATTTGCATACTATTCCTTTAATAAATCAGTTATCTTTAAGCCCGAGCTTGTGAGACTGAGTATTTGGGTTTAGGCAATCGTTACAGTAGTTTTGTCAAAAGTAACGACTCTCAAATTGAATTTGGCTCAATAAATCAGCTGAAAGGCTCTAAAAATATCGTAAACCTTGAAAGCGCAGCTCAGAGTGTTTTACAAAACTCAGTTGTCACCAAGAATCCATTTTTTTTCTTGTCTTGTTATTCAATACAACACCACATAGTATTTTTTTAGAATATTTGGTATCTATTTGGAGGTAGAAGGTGGGAGAACGGAAATCAGAAAGAGGCAAATAAAAGGGCTTTTGAGGTGGGAGTCAAATTGAAAATGTATGTTGTTCAAGAGTAGAGAGGGAAAAATCTCCCTGCTGATTTAATTTTCATGACGGTCCTTGAGGGCAGATGCAATTCTTAAATATTATTGAAGCCAATTCAGCAGCCTGCTGGAACCACTGCAATGGAGCAGAGCTTATAACACAGCTGAGAATCTGGCACAGAAAAAGTAAATTATTTTAGATAGCTTCAGTGAGCATGCCAGAGAAACACAGGTTATGGATCTTACACATTCAGCCCTCCCAAGCATAAAGAATCACACGCTTAGACACATTAGGTTGAGATAAGCAAAAGGAATTTCTTACTGACTTGTTGCTTGTGTTACATCCATCTTGGTGGAAAAGATGAAGTTCCTTTGTTCTTCTTTCCTTTCTAAATTCTTAGTTTTGCCCTAAACTCTCAGCCCTATTTTGCTGCCAAGAGCTGCATGTCATGTCCCCCGTTGCAAGGCATAAGTGCATCACAACAGGGAACATGCCCATCAGGAAAGAGGAAGGGATAACCATTACCCTTTAAACACACACATCATCCCTTAAGCACCCAAACTCCTAAAACAATCACCAGGACAATAGAAGCGCACCTCGGACAGGACATGGAGACCATTAATAGATCAGGGGAACTCCCACACATTACCCCGGGGGACGCACCTGCACCGGACGAAGGCAAAGAGACAAAGGAAACCATCGGAGATCACCCGAATCGCCCATCGTCAGACCCATACCAATTCAAATCACCCATCCGGACCCGGCTTGGGGAACAATGGGGGGTGGAGGAGGACAAGGTCCGCCACCAGGGTATAAACGGGGTACCCTGCTACCACGCTTGCATTCCCGTCTTTTTCTCCATATGCATACTGCTTCAATAAACCCGGAAATCCTTAGACCCTCTAAGTGAGTCCGTGTCTTATTCGAAGTAAGGCTACCCTGACATGCGTGGAAGAAGGGAATTCCAGGCCCACCACACGGTGCCCAGAATGGAGGAGAGCAGCACACATCCCTGTGCTTGCTTCTGGTGGAGAAGAAGGAAGAGCGAAAGAGGAAGTGGGAGTGGCAAAAAACAGCTTCCTCAGAGTTGCCAGAACTTCTAACAATTATAAATTGGGAAATTAAACCACAATGCAGACTCTTATTATATAAGAAAAGGAAGCAACCAGCTAGTGGAGCAACAATGCGATCCTTGCTGCCTACAGCTTTTCAGTCAAAATTCTGCATAATAGGCATTCTTCCTTCTACTGATAACTGATAGAGGAAATCCATGAAAAGTTGATGACTTTGACTGAAGAAGGCATTTTGCCCAGGATGCTTAGGCAGGGAGGGAGGGGGAAGCAGTGTCATGAGTAAGGATGGTGAGCAGGGGGCTCCCTTCCAGACTGTTAAGCGCATGCGTAGCACTGAGGAATTGGTGAGCCATTCCAAGAGGCACAGATTGGGACCGCCTTAACCTGCAGGGTTTATATGGCTGGGTTTTCCCACGTTTGTTCAGTTTGTTAGGATTACTGTTATGTATTAGCAATAAAACATTAGAGACCAGTTCCCTGTCTCAGAGTGTTTCCTGGGAGTCAGGACAAGCAGCTAGTAATAAACATAGAACAGTCTATGAGTAATTGGACCCACATACTGTATATCACACAGCTGCTACTTAGCAGGGCCTGCTCCAGGAAGAGGCAATGTGCTGAAAGCGTTATTTTGTATCAGGAACAACTTCTTATGGTAATCCATAATAGGCAGTTTGGTCTAGTGGTTAAGGTTCTGGGCTAGAAATTAGGAGCTGTGAGTTCTAGTCCCACCTTAGGCATGAAAGCCAGCTGTGTGACCTTGGGCCAGTCACTCTCTCTCAGCCCAACTCACCTCACAGGGTTGTTGTTGCTGTGGGGAAAACAGGAGGAGGAAGGAGTATTAGGTATGTTCGCCACCTTGAGTTATTTATAAAAATAATAAAGGCGGGAGAGAAAATAAATAAGTAATAAAATCCATATGATGAAAGGTGAAAGGTCCCCTGTACAAGCACTGAGTCATGTCTGACCCTTTGGGGGGATGCCGTTTTCACAACATTTTCTTGGCAGACTATAGCAGGATGGTTTGCCTTTGCCTTCCCCAGCCATCACCTTCCCCAGCAAGCTGGGTACTCATTTTACCGACCTCGGAAGGATATATCCATATAGAGAGAGCCTAAAAACCCAGATTTATCCAGAGAAAACAAGTAAATCATGAAAAAGTGTCCCAAGGAAAGAGAGAGAAAAAGAAATGACCACTTTACTCAATCTAAGACATAGTTTATTATGGAAAAAAATGCAATTCACTGGTCTCAGGAGGGCCTGTTCCAAGGATTTTTCAGACCTCCAGTGATGGAGAGAAGAGTCTGACCTTGGAAGAAGAAAAGTCAACAAAACTCCTCTGGATGACTTAAGATATCTATGGCAGGTGCTCCTCTGTTGTTAAAAGTCTGGTATTGGGGTGGATGAAAAGGAGGAACATGGGGAGTGGTTATCTACCCACAAGATTCAAAGCTGTTCCATTATCTCACTGCACAGAGAGAGAAGTTCACTAGACCTGGAGCTAGCATACTTTATTTCCCTCCCATAATTTCATTTTTAAAAGCTTCCAAAATAGGAAATGCAGAAGGTTCCAGGTGAGGAAACCCACAAGAAAAACAGAAGCCTAGGAAAGGCAGCTGCTTTCCCTTGCCTTTTCTCTATCAAATGTGATAGGATTGTTGCAAACATGGGAGAAAAACCTGCCCTTCCCAGAAGTACAGTATATGCCAGGCAATGGCCTCAGGGTGCTGCTTCAGCCAGACATCTCCTTTCTCTCTCCCTAAGCTCAGTTGAAGAAAAGGGTCCTTCCTCAGCACAGCAGCTCCAAGCAACTGCTGATCGAAGATGGGGTCTGAAAGAGAACCTTTCTGACCAATGACCTTCATTGCAGTTAGGGAGCCTTTCTAAGCACTAGATTGGAATCTTTATGGGGAAGGCAGGGGCTGATCAGACAAAATTGTCCTCGTAACTGAGCACTGCCTCAGGGACCATGCTTTCCTTTCTTTGGGGCTCCACTCCCTGACATCATCTAGCCTTCCAAAATCAATCTATGGAGCCAATCTAACTTTTCCACCTTTTCAGTATGCTACTGCATGCTCAAACCCACTGCAGTGCAGTTCACAACTTTAAAATGCATACAAAGTATGTCTGTTAGTGAAAATTGTACAAAAATATAGTAGGAGGAGGACTGCACATGAATCTACACACATTTCTGGGCATGTATTTTTAAACAGAAACAGAAACCAACGTAGAAACAAGTAGGAGAAAACGATTAGTTAAGAAAAATCAAAATGGAAAGTTTCCCCTAACTTGTTCTGGCTCACAGAGATATGTATCAAAGTCATTAATGGTCCAGTGTCACAAATTGGTTGAGAAGCTTAAAATTGGAGTTAGAAAGCAGAGCCATAGCCCCATGCCTGTCCAAGATAAGCCAAAGTTTCTTATCAGCAACCGAAGAAGGTAGAAAGCATGTGTGACCTCCGGGCATAGGGTGCATAAGACTGGGCAATCACTGAGGTTATTCAAATCTCATGACTGCCCAGCCTCCATGAACGCTGCTGTTTTAGGTGGAGGGCCAGAAGGAAGAAATGGTGTTCGGAGAAGGTGTCAGGATCAGTAAGGTCCTATTCAGCCTTGCCACTTGATGCTAGGACCTGGTTCCTCAGTGTTGGATCTGCCTGGGATTTCTCCTGCTCCCCTTCCTTCTGTGACAACATGCCAGGGTTAGCTATAGCTACAGATGTAGAATATTCTGACTTTCAGGTTAATGGAAAAGCAGGATGGGGGTGGGGGACTTGGGTAATCAACAAAATCCACTTGAATAGAAATAATTGAAAGCATCGTGCAGCTATGTAAACACTGTGATTCAAAATCACTGTTTTATAATTATTTCTACATACATTCTAGTCCATTTTGAATTGTATTTAGAAGATAGATTGAGTTTTGTTCTGAATTTTCTAAATATAGTTCAATCTATAAAGTTCAGTTTGGCTCTGTTTAATTTTATGCCAGTACACATGCATATCAAATACTGAAGAGAATGAATAAAGTCTCAAGAGGTAGCAGCATGTGGCTAATTCTGAGCTTGGAAGCTAAGTAGCATTGGACCTGGTTAGTACTTGGATGGCAAACATCTAGAAAATTGGGGGGGGGGGGACACAGCTTGGGAAGTTGGAAAAAAAGAAAGCAAAAGCACCAGAGTTCAGTATGTCTTGCAAGAAAACTAATGATATGTTCATGAAGTCCCCAGGAATCAAGCTCAACTTGAGTGTCTGTACCTTTCTGAATAAATAAATGATAAAAAGCCACTGAGTCCAGTTGTCTCTACAGAGTGCCCATGTGCTCTCATTTACAGAGGACAGTTCCCTATTTGAAGGCATTTCCCATTCAAAGATCAACAGCTGTAAGAAGAAAGAGTGGCCCATAAATGGTACTTCTCCCATCAGCTTTCCCCAACTAAAGTTGATTGCATGTCTACTTAAATTACTAGAAATCGTTTCTAAATCTCCATATGTAGATCTAAGTTAGCATATGCATATTTCATTTCTGTCTGCCTAGCTTGTAGCTTTTGGGGCATGTAACATTCAGGAACAAGCCAAGCCAGTCCTAGTACCATTGAATCTTCTGGAGCCCCTGATCCTTTTCTAGAACCCAATTCTTTATCCAGTCCTGATGCACCAACAGGCAGGAAGCAGAGGATTTCATGATGTCGGAATGCCCTGACAGCACATGCCTGCCACAGCAGCAATAAACTCAATAAGTAAAGGAGAGAGGGGAGAATTCAGTAGAGTCCAGCCATACAAGGAAACAGGAGAATGCAATAGATGGATCACTAAACTGAGCTAACAAACCTCTTATGTTCTAATCTTTTAAACATACATCCTTTTCTCTGCATGAGTTGTTTCTCTTCTCTTCCTCCTCCCCACCACTCCAAAACTTGTTAACGTTTTTCATCAAAATGAAATGGGAGGCATACACTGAAGATGCTCTGAAGGCAGAATGTCAGAGTGTGGAAAAAGTTCTAAGGGGAACAGAATGGGAATTATACAGCTTTATGAGCAAATCAGCAAAGTAAAGTTGCTGAAGAAAAACAAATGCAACCAAAACTGCATACTAATCTTTCACTTTGTCAGAAGAAGATGAGGGTTATTTATGATAATTGAAGTCTATGAAAATATTATTATTGATCTCTGTGGGCTGAGGAGCAAGTCTATTTATCCGTTTATTGCTTTACATATATATGCTATGCACCTAGCATCCTCAGGAGAAAAACATTTAGTTGCAATGGCACAGAATGATAAATGTCAGGTTTTTTATTAACTTTTGTTTCATTTCTATTTTTTCTGAATTTTGATTATGATTTAGGGTGCTTCACAAAGAAACAAACCAAAACTGCAATTAATATAGTATCAAACAGACATCAAAGTGTATCAGAATAAGCACTAATGTGGAGAAGGAAGCAGGAAGATCAGCCTAAAAAGTACTTAGGGGAGCTTCCTCTAAATGGAGTTCAAGAGTCACAGAGCCATCTGTCAAAGAAACCTGGCTAGGCAGGTGCATTTCAGTATAAAGTCAGTCATGTTTACCATCTGCATTAATAGATACCATTCTACCCTCTAAGGTTCATATTGTGGAAACCTTAGAAAGAAGCAAAAGACATTCACTGATAATAATGCTGCACCAACCTGGAGTTTGTAGCAAGTTAAAACTTCCTCTTTTCATAAGAAATAACCATTTCCATGAGAAATGCTTGGGAGTGGGGATACAGAGTAAATATCACTTACCTGCAAAGGCTGGCTAATCTATTATCTCTTCTTTACTTAAAAGAACACCCAGCAGCAGCAGCAGCAGTGTTGCATGGCCACCTGACCCCTGAAAGGGGATAGAAGATGAAGGTTGTGAGCTTTGCGCTGCTGTGACCACATGCAGGCCTATTTAAAGGACTACCCACCCCCCAGCCCCAACAAGGTAAGGTGGCATGTCTGTCTTCCAAGACCCACTCTTTTTCAGATCTCTACACTTACCACCCCCTTCACAAATAGGAGCAACTTCAAAATGGAACAATCATTCAGGAGAGCACTAGTTAATGCTGTTGTCGTATGGTACAGAAGTAGGGGACAGAGAGTGGGAGATTCCCCAGATGAACAGCTCATCCCCAAACTTTTAAAATATGAGTGTTATTCAATTAGATTCTGTCTTGGACATTCTTCCCTTTGCCTGACATCTATCTTCGGGGAAATGTTGGGATGACTCCTGCATTGATTGATTGATTGAGCCAACCAATCAGCATTTGTCACTGCAGGTTCTGCTTCCCCTAAGCACACAGGTCCTGAACTGACAAAACTCCCTTTCAGCTTCACTTCACAAAAATAGTATAACTTGCTAGCACATTCTTGTCCTCTCCCTTACACGATTCATGTATTCGTTTACAGCGGTATTTCTCAACCTTAACAACTTGAACATGTGTAGACTTCAACTCCCAGAATTCCCCAGCCAGCCATGCTGGGGAATTCCACACGTCTTCAAGTTGCCATGGTCGAGAAACACTAGTCTACAGTAAACTCAACAAAAGCCCTTTGTGAGCTATTAATCAAATTAAAGAAATAATATCAGGACAGCTATTTTTCCTGTAGAGTTGAAATGATATGTGGAGGGGCTGAGGAGGCATGGACAAATTGGAACTGAGGATTCTCCACGAGTGGATCATCTCCTCGGTCCACCCACTGGCCCATAAACAAACAATCTCTTTCTCTACTTTGAGCCTTTGAAAGCTGGATAACCAGCTGAAGGAAGGAGCTAACCTTTGGGTAGCTGTTCTCCAGGAAGAGCAAAGAATGGGGAAACAGCAATACCCCAGTAGCATGTCATAGGAGGCTCACAACAAAAGAAACAAAAGGTGTTTGGGAGTGTTAGAATGTTCAGAGAAGGTTAAAGACATGGATTTCTTTGTGTAACCCATTTCTACTTTTGCATGTTCTTCAATATTGTCAACCAGTTATTAATGTCAGAAGTTATCCATCCAGAGGTGTTATTTAATAAATCATTAAATTTTATTTGGAAAAGCAAGGAATAGGGGAAAATGTGACCTTATGATGGTCTTGCCAACACATCACATGGCTGGTTATCAGCCTTGATAAATTATCATTGGGACTGGTTGTTGCCTAATACAGATAACACCCCTGTATCTATTCTTATTGTTATTCAGTTGCTAGAACTGAAAGAGTACTGTCCCTCAAAGTTTTTCTTTATACACTGTTGTACAAAATGTGTCAACTACTACGTACACTCAGTCAACTGACTATGTATACTCTCAGTCTGAAGCTTCAGTTCAAAGCTTTGCAATAGGAAAATACAATTGTATCCCTTTAATTTTTCTCAAACATAATTTTTTGAGGTGAAATATCCTTTTCATTTATGCAAAATTCATCAGTGATCAGCTGATACAAGTGAATATTAGGCTGTTCAGTTCCAAACCCAGTTAGGTAGCTAGTACCCAGCCAAGCTAAATAAGGTCAGAACTGGTTAATATTTCAGTGAGAAAGCACCAAAAAATCCTAAGGCTATCAGCTAGATTGGGGAGTTAAAAAAAGAACCAACCAAACAAACGTCAATAACAAACCACTTCCATGATGCTGCCAATAAAATTACATAGATATATCCATGAAGTTACCAAAGTCAAGCTTGACTCAAAGGAAACATTACCTTCACTAAGTTCAAAACCTGAAGTGATATGGAAAGCAGGCTTAATATTTACTTTTGCATTAAGTTTTTTTTACATATTGTTTGGCTTGCAAGAAATAGGTGGGACAACGATAACCTCAAAAACTTTGGCAGCTTGCTTAGTTCATAAAAAGGAGGAAGTGCAGTATTAAAAACTCACCTGCACTTCATTTGCATATGTGGAAGAATTCTGAAACTGGATTCTATATCAACATTCCAGACAGAGTTTGAAATAGTAGGTCATTGTTACTCTGATTTTGAAATGAAGAATTAATCTTAACTATTATCTACAAAGAATAAAAATTAGGCATTCAGTTGCAAATTTGAAAAAAGTATACATTTCTTTTCCTAATAACGTGATGATGTGTTATATTGGAAATTATCTTACTTTACCTGGGTTACTGTAAGCTGAGCAATATTAGATTGTTTAAAATAATCCAGTGAGCCTCTCAACTCAACAAGGATTTGTAGCTAGTTCTTACTGATTCAGAGGTGACATCATCTACTCTATTAGGACTATACAAATTTGCCCTGATTTGATATGAATTGGAGATTAAAGATTGGAATTCAGAGTTCAATCTGAATTTGCAACTCAAAATTTGAGAGCAAATCGATCTGATTTGAGCCACTTCAAAAGTGTAATGGGGAAGAATCAAAATACCTACAGGTGCTGCATGGGGTGAAAATAGGAGGAATGGTAGGTTCTTTAGAAGACATTGTTGCTGTCTAGCTTCAGCTGGGTATCTTCAAGGGCTTCTCCTCTTTTAAGGCAGAAATAAAAAGGTTGAGTGGAAGGCAGCCCAGCAAACAGGCTAAGGTGCACTGACTTGGGGCAGCAAATGTCTTATCCCCACAGCTGTTTAAAAAGTAAGTTCTTTTCCACTTGCTTCTCTGGACTTCCAAGCTTGGCATGACACTGATGACTCATCACTGATTTCTCCTTGTGGATTGGCATGCTTCCAGCCTTTGGACACTAGCTTTTCTGGGATGCCAGGAGGGTTGGCACAATTGCCTGGAAAGCTTCCCACCCCCAGGAACTACTTTTCCATCAATGGGTTAAGTGGGATACCAGGCTGGGAGGGAAGGTTAGCAAAGGTTGACCTCTTCAGGGGTGGAGTTGGAAGAACAACTCCTGATCTTCCTGTGTTATGTAGCTTTGCTGCTTCTGCTACATAATTTGTGGAGTGACTGGAGAGTCTGCATAGCTAATTGGCAAGCTTCTCTCTCCTAGGGGGAGTCATTCATAGGTGACTGACAATGAACTAACATATGTAAGTTAGCAGAGGCAGCAAAGGCAGGCAGGCACAGTGAGATGCAATAGGCATTTGTAGCCTTTGGGTCTTAAATGAGTAAATGTTAAGGCTAGTGCCGGTGCAGCCAAATACCCATTCATTGTTAAGAGCAAGTACTGGATTGGTTGGCCTTCAGCTCACCCACAGAGCACTGAGAACTGTGCTGCTCCCAGTTGAGTTGCTAGGATCTGCACAGAAATGTTTTGTCCCACTAGAACAGGGTTCCCCAGAGTGGTCACTATTGACCCCAAGGGTTGATGGGACTATCCATTATTGTTATTTTTCATAGTACTGTTAACATAGTATTTATTACATTATTTTCATATAATAAATGCTTAGGTGGGTCAATGAACAACCTGAAACTTCATGAAGGGGTCAATGAGCTGAAGAGTTGGGGGACCCCTGCATTAGAAGAGAAGACCCAAAGCTTGTGGCTGGCTGAACAAGTGAGGGAAGCCCAAGGCAGTATTAGTCTCACCATCTGAGAGGCAGGGAATTTAATGAGCTGGTAACATTCATTGGCCAGCTGCAGCTGACATCACATCATTCAGCCCAATGCTCCATAAATGGAAGTGAACTTGCAATGTAATATAATCGCTTTAACTGCCAAAGCAGTGTAAATGTCTCATCATTGAACCTTGTGAAGCACTTTGTAAGACTTCAAAGTGCTTTGAATCTACCTGATCCCTACTCTGACTGAAATGTTGTTTCAAGCAACATTTGATTGATGCTTCTTTGCACATTCCTATAGTATAGAACACTGACTATGCATAATCAAACTACAGTGTGTCATGTTTATTATTTGTTATGAGTGATTTTATGCTGCTCCATTCATCTGCTTCTAAGTGGCTTCCTAAATAAGGAACAGAAGATTTAGATATCTTAAAAATGATTTAAGAATGTAGAATTTCTGTAGAAAAGGACCATTTTGCAGTACATTCTCCACAAGTTCTCCCATTTTTATAGTGGTTGTTATCCTGCTCCCATATCTACTGTCCAACAACACTGTGTCTCTCTGCATCTCTGACATTGTGGAACAGGCAAAATGGCCACCAAAGGTGATTCTGCTGTTACTTGATTTCTTTTACTGCTACTGACAGGCTCAAGAAACTGCTGGAGAAATGTGGAAAAATGGTTCCTGTACTTTCTTTGCCTACCAATAGGATAAAAACACGCACAGGCATTTGTGCATAGCTCTACCAACAGCTAAAGCACTCTCCTATTGTAAGCCTGCTCAGATACAGGAATCACAGTTCCCTCTCCAAACGACATCTCCCAGAATTGTTCGGAAGATGGCTATGAGATCCATCCTCTAGAGACTCCGTAACAATCCTCATAGACTCTTTGAGCTCAGCATCCACTAGTATTTCATATTCTTATTTTTCCTAAGAGTTTTCCTAAGAGCTAGAAGAACGTTTTGTTCTCATTTGTACAGAGTGGTGGATACTTAACAATTACTATTAACTTTTAGCTTTTTTTTTTCTTCATCCATCTTCCTTACCAGCCAGTCAGGCCACCCATTTTTCCACAGGTTTGAAATTGTTCTTCTTCGGGCCAAAATGAAAAGTAGAAAAGAACTGTAGTTTCCTTCCTTCCTTCCTTCCTTCTACGGCATGTCTCTCTCAGACAAGCCACGGATATGCTCCAAATCTAGCCGGTTGGTGTGGGCTGACTTTCCTAGTTGGCTTTGCCTTAACTGACCCTCATTACTCAGGGCCAAAGCAAACTGAAGCTTCTGACAGATTCCAAAGTGTGTGGCAGCAAAGCCAAGACTGCTGACATTTCAAAATCAGTGTATGAGAACATTCAACTGTAGCAAGGACACACCCAAATAAACCAGTTCTGCTTGTAGGTGAGAAAGATGAGGCAATAGGTGTCTCAAAATAGCCAAGAAAATGTGTGTAGACTTGCTAAAAGGGTTCAAGAACCGTGATTATTGGGCTATAGGTGTTCGTACATGTGTGTGTTCGAACATATCTTAGGGAATTGGCAAGGTTTCATAAGCCTGATCGTTCTATTCTAAGGCTAATTAAGGAGGGATCTGTTTAAAGTTAGGCCTTGATCATTTAGTCCCTTTGTATCATGGGATGTATCAATAGACAATGCTGATCTTTGGAAGTGTTCCCAGTCCCTACCACAGCAATACAGATTTGATGTTTGCATGCCTTCTGAGTGAAAGCTGGGGCCAAAACAAAACAGATTCTGTTTACCCACAGCAAACTTTGAACTTCTGTTCAAGGCAGAAACGCAGTGGGAGGGACAAGAACCGGATATGTGTATACAGGCTTTGGATGGAAGAGAATGGCGACAGACTCTTGAGTAAACAGTAGAAATAATTTTTGTTATGACCTCTTTGGCTCTAATCTTTAGACTGTAGATTAGTTAAAACCAGCTTTATAGGAACTGTTTAGAGATATATAATCTGAAACAAATGCAGGATGAAAAATGAATCAAATGAACAAATAGAATATTTTTTTCTTCCTGTTTAAAGAAACCTGAAATGAAAGCAATCACTGCAAGCCATCAAACTGATGACTCGACAAAAACTATGAAATCTCTTCTTCCTATTAACTGCTTTGTCCAACAGACATCTCTTTGTAATAACACTGAGAACAGGGCAATGCTGTTTATAGAATTTTATTGCTTTTTGACATGACTGCTGCAGGTTGCCTATCCTCATCTGCTGAACCGCTTTTTTGAGGGTTTAAAATAGCATGGAAAGGAGGAAGGAATCCACTCATTACTATAACAAAAAACAGTGCTACAACATTACAAATCAGGTGAAAATATCTTGCAGTTCTTCATGAAAACTCAGTTCACATATGCAACAAACTGCTTTGATGACTGAGACATAACTGCTGCCTATATTTGGAAGGGCTTAAATTGGGAGCTTGTAGGCCTCAAAGTTGCTGCATCCAGCATCCATCACAAAGATCATGTTGGCTAGAGGTGCTGGGAGCTGTAGTTCACCAATGTCTGGGATAGCATACTGGTTAGTTTTTAGAAATTACAAGAAGCCACTGAATCCAGAATTATTGTCCAGTACAATAAAAAGGTGGGACTAGAATGGCAAGGGAGGGAGGGAGGGAGGGAGGGAGGGGCAGGGAGAAAAGGTGATTTCATGGTTGAGTAAACAAACACAGTACGTTAAAGATACGGGGATGGATTGAGAATTCATATTTTGCCAATATAAGCCCCTCTGAATGTACTTCCATTGAGAACAGTTATGTCAAAAGAGGTGAGATGATACTGAATCTTCCCCTTTCCCTAGAGTCTCAGGCCCCTTTCTTCTGCAGTTCTCCAGAACTCTGATCAGGAGATTAGAGGCAGAATAGACAACATTCATTTTCTCTCCTGGGCAGAGGTCAGAGGAAAACCTTTGCAGGATAAAAAAGCCTGTGACCTTCTATCTGCTGGAGGATTCTCCCAGATCTGACCCATTGTGAACTGCACACCTGCAAGTAAGAAGCAGCACCATTTCTTCCTGTATCTTCATTTTTATCTGGCCATCTCTGCAACTTTTCAACCTGAAATAAACAAAGAAACAAGCCAGCAAGTTGGAACATAGTTTAATTTGCTTGTAGTTAATTTGATTGTACTGCTATACAATCATTACTTTATTAATCAATGTAGAATGTGTGATCTGCATATGTGAGATATGGATTAATGATCAGGAACATTATATTTAACTCTGACCTTAACCCTAACTCTATCTTCCTGCTGGCTTAGTCATTGATGCTTCTCCAGAGCAGTAGTTGATGAGACAGTTCACTGGAAAGAGATGTTACTGGATGGGAGTCAAGGCTGGGATGCCCTATGAATGCCTGGATTCCAAAACACTGGGAAAGAGTTGCTTCAGTCATCCAATGATGGGGCAATGCTAATGGCTCAGCAGCAGCATATCTATCTCCATGTTTCCATTGCTATTTCACAATATGCTGCTTCATGGTAGTTGGACATAAACTTCTAATCATTTATTTTACAAACAATCATAGTTTCCTCCTGGTGGGTACACACAATAAACTAGAGGTCAACAATGTGGCAAGATCCATAATGGCACAGTGCCACTAGATGTTGCCCATTGGCCTCCAAGATTCATTCGTTTTTCATTAAACTTAAAAGAGATCTTGGTGTCACATGAGTTTCAAACTTTCATCTGCACTTTTTAAATCCACTCATATGTTCATGCATACACACACAGATACATATAAACAACCTCAGCAGGTGACAACATCTAGTCAACCTTGTCTGAGCTTAGAAGGTAATTAGTACTGATAGGATCTGGTTAGTACATGTATAGGAGACCACCAGGGAATTTCAAAGCTTAGTAGCCAGACTGGGAAGTAGAAAAGTATTGAAGAAACAAAGAAGGAAATTACAAGCTCACTGATAAGAAACCTGCGTATCTGTGCTTATCAGTCCCCAGACTAACTGGGGAAATAGTCATAGGAACCAGTCTCTATTCAAGGGCATCAATACATACATAAATATATGTAAGTACAGGTGCCCATGACATTGCATGAAACCAAGACAGTGCTTGTTACCTGAAATGGTTGCTGACTATTCCCTTAAATGATGGGTGAGCATAATTTCTTACTACTTCAAAATCAATTGGATGGATAATCTACATACCTGATTTTTAAGCAGAAAAGTGCCAAGAATTTGCCTACATAGTAGTCACCCAAGCCTGTTCCTTTAGCTAGCTGTAGGAAGATATATTGCAACTACTACATGTGAAGGGGAATATACTAGGGGTATTTTATAGTTATATACTCTGCATATACTAGGGGCGTTTTATGGTTATCTCAAATTCCAATTAAAAATACCAGCTTTCTGTTATAGTCTATGAAATCTAAATATTTTTCTCTAAAAAGCTCATGTACCTTGAACACTTGGGACTACCCATGCACCAATTTATTTTTAAATATGTAAATCAAGAGGTGCTGTGCAGGCACATTTCAACTAAGACAGAAATGTGCAATCCAATGTGTGTCTGCTCTGAAGTTGGTCCAGTTCAATTCAATGGGATTTATTCCTGGGCAATAACATATAGGATTTTAGCCTTGGTATATGGAGAAGCCAGCATATTCCCAATTCCAGTGAATCTCCTTCTGAATCCATGTGCTAAAAGGCTGGATGTAAGTAGGTTAGTATAACAACATATAAAGGGTTCCCTTTTTCCATTTTGGGGTTCCTATCGATGCACAACAAGCAGGCAACAACTCAGAGGAACAAATTGCTATTAACCATTCTTTCCTGTGTTGCAAGAGTGTTGTTTTTAATCAGCAATTCATGGGTGCTACATATTGGAACTACTGCTGCAGTTGGAAAGCCAAATAAACATTTGTTTTGTGGATGGGAAGAGAAAGAGGTCACACAAACCACAATGCAAGCCCAAAGGCTAATCTGACTACTAAGCAGCTGATTTGTTCAGGAGCTGACAGGAATGCACCTTGAACCATTCTGACATTGAAATGCAGTCTATTTATTTGGCAGGTCCTTGCATTGCCGGGCTGCTGAGAATGAACTGATGCTTGTGTTCTGAAGTTAATTAAAAGAGTAATCTAAATGAAGCAAGTTCCTGATGAGATGCCAGCTGTAGACAAAGGCATTCCTATCCTCCAATACAGCAGGAGAAAGCAGGCGACATGCAAAACCAATTACAAAACAAGGCACTGTAGAAGCTCTGGTCCTGAAAGCACTGCAGTGTGGAAGAAGAACACGAGCTCATTCTGTGAGTATGTGATAGAGGCAGAGAAGAAGGCACTCTCTGCTGCCTGGATTGCGATGGAATAGCACTCCAAGTGGGCTTTCCTTTGTGCTCATTTTGATTCATTCCTAGACACCTTCCACTTATGCTCAAGCTACATCCCTTTCACATTACAGTTGTCAACTGGTCATTAAGGGGGGGGGGCTGTCTTGGCTCTAAAGGGAAGCAGTGTTTATGAGGGATAATGACTACGCCAACCTTCCCCAACTTCTCCTTCCAGATGTGGACAATGCCTACTGGCCAGATGAAAGAGGTTACTCTACCTTTAGATCATTTCTGTATGGCACAAAATATCCAGAGTTTCATCAAGTATCACCAAGAGACAAGATAGGAACATTTTAGGAAACTCCTTGGATCCTTCAGGTGCTTGGGGCAGGGCATTTCTCTGGCCCACCACCTTGGTGGAAGTTCATACAGTGATCCGTCTAAAGTTTGTCACAGAGTAATCTGTCCATGACAAGAGAATTGCACAGAACTCTTCTCTGCCTCATCTGACTTCTATATTAAAATTCACTTTTGCATAACGAAAATGGAAAGTCAGCATGCTGTAAACCAAAAGCTACTCTCTGGCATGTTTATTTCCACGAACCTTCCGTAAAAATGAGGGTGGCTACAGCCAGTGGTTTGGCTAGACGTATTCCCACCATCCCTGAAAAAAGGAAAGAGATAATATGGAGTATCTGGGAAGAATGGAATGGCAGGGAGTATTAGTGTCTTGTAACTTATTATGTCCCCCATTATGAATGGGCAGCATCTCCAATGATCATTTGTGAAAGTGCCCACACAATGTTCTCAAAATCCCAGCTCCAAAAAGTCGAGGACCCTTACCTTGGCTGTACTTACATACCTAGAACCAGAGTCTCTCCCTGGTCAAGTGATTATCTTCATGGGTAGCAGCAGGATGTCTAAATTCTGAAAGTTATAGTCCCAATATATTGTACCTGGAGAACATCAGACTGGGAAACCCAAACTGGCAGAGGCAAAAAGATTTCCTTCATGATATGCATCATTTCTTGTCATTGCATTCCAAAGTAGATCTGGTATATACTGCTGCTGCTGCTGCTACTACTTCCTCCTCCTCCTCCTCATCAGGGTTTAGGCCCTCTTAAAGCATACGCTCTACCACTCGGCAGTGGACACTCCCATAAATACATTTCAAGGCATGATTTGAAGCAAAAATGGGCCTGGATGGTAATATACCTGTAAAGACTCACCCATACAGTATGCATAAAAAAACCATAGCAGGCCTTTAGTCAGACTAAATGAGAGCACCGGCAGTATGCATTTGGAGCCTGGTCTTATCGAGAGAGATTACTAAAACAAAAATCTGAGGAAAATTCACAGTATTACACAGGAATTGATGCCAGTAATAACATCAACTGGCTACACAATGAGTGGTGCAGTCAGATCAAACTTTTGGGTAGAAGTCCAGAGATCAACTCAGCTAAATGTATGTATGGGGTAGGGGGAAAATACAGAAAACTCCCCACATTTTGAAATAAATAACGGGATTTATCATTGGAGGTGCCCTCTCATAAGTTATTTTCAATCCTCGACCATGCAGTTGTAAACAAATGATCTGAGGTTGGCCATTATTTTATGTTCTTCATTTTGTCTGGTTATGGTCCATTTCCTATATTCTTTTGACCTACTTCATTCACTTGCCTTTGACACTTGATGTTTCTAGTTCTTAATGGATTTTTGTTTCCTATCCCCCCTTTCTTTTCCCTTCTCTTTTGCTGCCAACTATTTTTTAAATCTATTTAATTTGCACATTTTACTCATTACTGCATGATGATAATGATTCCTATTATTAGCTTTAGAATGACTTCCTTGCTTTGCTCCACTAAGTCATTCCATATGCATTTTGGTCAACCCATTTTATCTGTATTTTATAACAGGTCTAGGACTGTGTAATAACTGATTTTACCTTAATTGATATGGTAGGTATGCTCTACAAATGGAGTGGTAGAGCATTAAATCAGCGAGCGTAAAAACCCCATGCCATCTGTAGAGTTGGAAGAGGGCATTTAGGCCACTGAGTTCAATTCCCTGCTCGGTGCAGAAATCCAAATTAAAGTATTGCCTAAACGTGTTTACTGTACATCCAGCCTATGCCTGAAGACATCCAGTGAAAGGGACCCACCATTTCCAAACTATTTTATACCCTGCTGACAATCATTTCTGCGGAGTGCCCTCCTTCTCAGGAGAACTGGGAAGGCAACGCTGTTTGGTATCTGTGGCAACTGGGATTATAACTCTCCAACCTCTGATACAGTTGTACTTACTGCTTTTGTTCGAAGCACTACATGCCATAAAGCCTTCTCCTTCTTTTTACACCCCCCCCCCAAATCACATAAATATGTACTCATTTAAATGTAATGGGCGTATTTTCGAGAAATGCACAAAGACTTCCTTCATGATACCGATTTTTTTTTCCTTTGCAACCCAAGTAGATCTGGCATGTAGTTGGTGAATCTGTAATGCTGAAAGAAAAGCTCGACCTCTAAACCTAAGCACGGTTTGAAAGCGTAGCAAAATCACAAGGGCAAATAATATGCGAATTAAATGATGCCGCTCTTGGGCCGCTTATGTATTACCTGGTGGGATACTGGCTGGGGGCGGCGGGGTAGCCTTGGGCTTCCCTTCCCACGGCGGCTGCCTGCCACAAGCGAAGCCGCCACCTCAAGCCCCGCCAGGGAGACCAGGCACGCGAGGCAGAGGAGGGCGGCCGGGGCCTCGCCGCCGCAGGAAGAGAGCAGACGGCGGGCGTCTGGAATCCCACCCTTGGAGCTCTTGTGATTGACACCCCAGAGGATGACTCGAGCTTGCCAAGCGCAGAGCCGAGCAGCCAATGAGCGCAACCAAGGGCGGGCTTTGGCATCAGGAGTATCTGCTACTTTAGACTCGCCGGCGCTGCTGAGGGGAGCCCAGAGCCGAGCGGGACTGTGCAGGTGAAGGGCGCGAGTGAGAGCCGGAGCGCGGGCACGCGGGGCCGGGGTCGCCAGCGCTTGGACGGCGGGTCCTGCTGAGGGGGACCTGGCTCCACTCCTCGGCCTCAGCGATAGCAGCCCCCATGGCGACCAGAGGACTTTAAAGGAGTTCGGGGGCTTGGTCGGGATCTGGGCGATTCCGGGTACGCCGATGTCAAATTCATCGCTCCCACCTTGCATCCGTCGCGTCTAGTCGTCAGTTTCTCGGAAGGCCGCCAGCGGGACAGGTTTCGCTTGCCGCGGCTGGGCATTTCTTCGGGCCAGGAGTTAAAGAAAGGGCAGAGCGACGGCTGGTCTGGGTGTACAGGCGTGCGTGACAAGCCGAACAGCGGCGGCTGGGAAGCTCCCTCACTTCTCCGCGAGAAGTGGCTCCTGCTGCTTTGGAGAAGGAAGGGGAGAAGCGGGGAATGACAACTGGAGACAAAGCGAAGGGCGGGAGGAACCTCTCGCCGGGACACCTCAACCCCCGAGCCCGGATGTTGCTTTTATTCTTTTGGGGAGGGAAGAGCATTTGCGTGCTGTCCCAAACAGCGACCTCGCCGCCGCTCTTTTTCCCTTTGTGCACCGGTAGGTCTCCTAGGAGAGCCGGCAGCACACCGGGTGTCTGGCAAGCAGTGCAGCCCAGGGGCTATTGCAACATCTGGCTGCCAGGGACCAGCCCCTGCCCGTTCTAAGGGTAGGGTCAGGCGAATGGGTGGGCGTGTTAGGGAAAAAGCAAGAAGGATCGGCCGGCGACAGTTTTCTCTTTCTTGGCCAAGATGAGGCGCTGAGAACCCGCACCATCTGATCCCTCTAAGTGTGCGCCCCATTCTGTGCCGTGTGCGTGTTTATTGTTATGCAACCCCCCCCCCCCGCGCGCACCCCCATGGCGTTAATCTCCCGCTCTTCTCTCCCGTTTGCTGTCCCTCAGATCCGGCGATTCCTGCTCTCGCCGCGCCCTGTCATTGATGGGAAATCAACTGGATCGCATCACTCACCTGAATTACAGCGAGCTGCCGACCGGGGACCCCTCGGGGATAGAGAAGGACGAGCTGCGCGTCGGAGTGGCTTACTTCTTCTCGGACGAGGAGGAGGATCTGGACGAACGAGGGCAGTCGGACAAGTACAGCGTGAAGGGCTCTAGCAGCCCTGCCCAAGAGTCCCCCACCCGCCACCACCACACGCCGCAGCTGGTGTTGAGCGAGACCCAGTTCTCCGCTTTCCGCGGCCAGGAATGCATCTTCTCCAAGGTGAGCGGAGACTCCCAGACTGGGGATTTGAGCGTCTATCCGGCGTCGGCCCTGCCTGCCCTGTGCAAGCCGGGAGACCTGCTGGAGCTGCTCTACCTGGGGCCGTCCGACCACCCTCCGCCGCCCCCACAGTGGGCAGTCTATGTGGGCAACGCTCAGATCATCCACTTGCACCAGGGCCAGATTCGCCAGGACAACTTGTACGAGGCGGCCGCTGGCAACGTGGGCCGGGTGGTGAGTAGCTGGTACCGCTTCCGCCCTCTGGTGGCCGAGCTGGTAGTGCAGAACGCCTGCAGCCACCTGGGCTTAAAGAGCCACGAGATCTGCTGGACGAACTCTGAGAGCTTTGCCGCTTGGTGCCGCTTCGGCAAACGGGAGTTCAAAGCGGGCGGCGAGCTCCAGCCGGCGTCGGGCTCGCAGCCCCAGCAGCAATACTATCTCAAGATCCACCTGGCAGACAACAAGGGGCACACGGTGCGGTTCCAAAGCTTGGAGGACCTAATCAGGGAGAAGCGCAGGATCGATGCCAGCGGTAAACTGAGGGTGATCCAAGAGCTGGCGATCGTGGATGGCAAAGAATGAAAAGCGGAGCCGGCGCGAGTGGGGAGAAGGGAGGCCAGCCATGGCCCGGTGGGCGCGCGCCACCCGCCCTCCCCGCAGCCTCGCTCCCCCACGAGGTTGCTCGGCTTCTTTCTCCTTTTCTCCTTCGTTCTTTCCCGTTGAGGGAAAACCATGGCAACATTCCAAACGAAACCAGCGGCTGCGCTTCCCTTTGCGTTGGCCAGAGGTTGGTTCGCCTCCCACGAACCGGGATAGTCGTCACAATGAGCCCGACGACAGAGAGGGCGGGGTGGAGGGGGTGGGGCCAGCGACGCGATGAGCAAAGTCTGTGGACAGAGTCGCTCCGGGCGATCCCTGTTGACCATACTTCCCATCGTGCTTAAATAAAAATGTTTTAAAAAATACCCCCCCCTTTTTTTTTTTAAATGGTCCTGGCTTTAATTCCTAAGGAGGGTGGCTGAAATTTGTGTTGTTGTTAAGGGACTGAGATTAGTTCTTGCGGGTTTTACCTGATCTGAGTGTGCAGGTATGTTTAGTGGGTTTTGGCATAGCAGAGGGCAACCTGGTGCCCTCCTGATATTTTGGCTGCCATTGCCCTTGGCCTTGCAGCTTTGAAGTCTACATATCTAGAAGGAGTACAGTTACCTCTTTACAGTAGGGCCGTTATCTTATTTTGTTATGGAATTACTCACCAGGGTTTCTAAATCGCTTTACTGAAAGACCCTTTTGTCAGCTTCCAGGGTGTTATACTGATATGAACATGCATAGAATTGTGAGAAAAAAATGGCCATCCAATGCAAACTTACCTGGGCTTATTTTCTGAGTAAGCATGCACAGGATTTCACAATACAGTTTCAGTTCTGTGCCTTTTTACGTAGTTGTTGCCACCAGGACAGTTACAGTCCCAATCTCTCTGGAGGGAGGTCAGGTTGGGGAAGGCTGTGCGTAGGCCACTGCATAGTAAAGAGCAAAGTTTAAATTGAGCAGTATTGGTCACTATGTAACATTTCCTTAGTGACCTTGACTGATCTTGAAAAAGCTGAGCAGAATGAGGTTGGTTAGTATGTGGATGGGAGACCATCAGGAGATCTTGGGCTGAGAAATTAAAAAAAAAATTCTGCAAGAGAATTGCCAAAAAACCCTCTATATGAATGTGTCCTTTCAGTCACCAGAAGTGAGCTATACTCAAGAGATTCTTTACCTTTATTAAATAGTTACAATTTCTTTTAAAAGATAACAGTTCCCTTCCCTGCCTTCAACAATTAATACATTCTCCTGATTGGAGTCGAGATTTTAAGTTATGTTAAAGCCATGTGGTGTTATTTATTCCAGCTGCAAAATCATTGAAGTGTACAGCACACTGCAGTCATGCCAAAATGATAACACATGGGTGGTGATATCAGCACATAAATGTTGTGATGATTGTACTTGTGTCCTTTCCAATAATTACAATACTTAAAAGTATGAAAGTCACAGCATTTCCATAGTGATATCGTCACATGTATCAGCATTTGGTCCCCTGCAAATGGCCATGTGATAAACATGATTACTGGAGAAGGAGTTGGGAGTGGGATCTGTTCTGTTTCCTTTGGTCCTGCAACACAATCAGCACTGGAATTTCAAGAGGAACGGAGGGGATTCCCTCCTTTCTGTTGTTTTTGTTTTAGAATGCACAGGCACGGTGTGGCTAAAATTGGGAAGCTAGGGGATGGAATTTTATTAAGCCTATCCTATCTATCGACTAGGGTTTCAGCAGTGCAGATTAAAAACAGCCTAAAACTGCAATTTCGTATGCGTCTATTCAGAACGGTCCCCACATTAAGGTAACTGGGGCTTGCTGCTAGCTGTGATTTTAGCCTAGATGTAATGTAATCTTAACACTTTATACATGTCTGATAGGAGCGAGATATTGACTATTGACTATTCAGGTCCAATTAAGACCAGCCTTCCCAGGCCTTGTGACTGCTGCTTTTAGAATTCCCACTTGCCTCTTAAATGCTGCTGGATGTAAATTCTAGGTGTCCTAGGGCACCAAATTCGGGAAGGCAGACTTAGACTGGATCAAAAATTACAAAGCACCCAATAGAGTGGTTTAAACTATAATGAGCTGCATATGTAGAACAGGCCTTAAAAAGTTGTTCAGCTAAATGCATTGGAAGGGAGGGAAGATATTCAAGCACATCTTACAGGTTTTCACTTTAATGATGCATCCAGTATTTTAACTTGCATTTCACTTGAAAATGTTCTTGTGGTTTCTTAAATGTTTCCTTCCTCTTGGAAAGCAGCCAACCCTAAAAAACTACTTTAATCCCACGTGCATTCTGTGGGACTATTATTTCTCAATAAACTTGTAAGGGATTGTGCTACCTGCTTATTTCTCCAGTTATACTGGGTGGCTGAGGAGAATTGAAAGCTAGGGACATAATCTGTTCCTTCAACCCACACCTCTCAAGTAACCAATAATAATAACAAAATAATAACATAGCCAAAATAATTTAGCTGGGGATTGGAACTCTATGTTTCCATGTATAAGTCTCCAGTGGAGCTTCCTTTCAGGTAAGCAGACCCAGGACGGAAGCCACACTCTAAAATGCTAAGTGTTTCTAGCCAGATGCAATATTGTCCAGTTCAGTGAGATTTATCCCCAGGCAAATAGGTAAGAAGTGTATCCTTAGATAGAAATAAACCAAATAGTTTTGGTTTGGGGGACTGACTACACAGTAATACATGAATCAGATTAAGTGGACTACGATTACATTTTCGTATATGTTTCTCTGGAATAATACTTGAACTCTGCTGTGCAATTATTCCAGCATAATCCTTTGCCTTCTGTGGGCCTACTTTGCTTAAGTGATTTATGGATCATTTCAGCTTTGGAGTCCTACATACTACACAGCTATTGTATGCTCCTCTGTTCTCTGCCTGCCCAGAAATATTCTTCAGGAAAACAAAGAGCGGTGAGTATAGATTCCAGACAATAAGCTGTTCATTACTGATAGTTCTTTGACAAAGCCACAAAGAGGCTGTTGCTGAGTTTGCTTGAAATTCAAACTGATGACAAATCCAGTCTGGTTGATTTTTTTTTTGTGTTAAGTACAGAAAATGTACCCTGAAAGAGCAAAGGCTTCGTAGTGCTTCATATGTTTCAAATCCTTATTCTATTGTCCTCAGTGTTAATCAAGCCTGAGTAAAGAAAAACAGGGACATCTCCTATAATAAAATATTCTGAGCTGAGTATGTTCTAATTATATTAACATGGTGGGTTTTTTTCAGCTGATCAATTTCTTCACATACTCCTACTCTGGAAGCTTATTAAGTAATAGCATACAGAATTACACATTCTTCTGCCCCTCGCAATGAAATCTTCGTGGTTCTTCTTTTATATTAAGAGATATTTATCACCACAATGTAATATTGGGTATGGAATAGCTGGCTGATAGTTGGATAGTGAGTATGTCAAAAATATATCAAATCTGAGTCTCTAGCAGGAAAGAAAACTGACCTGCAGTGTTGGGTGGATCATTAGTTTCATATTTTCTGATGTGCAGAAATTCATTAAAAAAATAAGGGCTTTTACTTCCTTTAAATTTAATAACCTATGAATATTCAATTGGAAAGAATCCCATTGAGAATATATATACATGCTGTTTGTTGCTTGGTGATAGCTACATCAGTTGGTCCATACGGGTTTATCATCCGTTCATATAATCACCAATGCAATGCTGCTTATGTGTGAACAGAAACTCAGTAGCTGTGGCCACACATGCATCTGTGTTGCGTTGTGCAAAGCATTTTGGCACACTCTATTTGTGCTGTAATCCATATGATGATCACTGATAACCCAATATTCACTGAATGCCACCATCTTCAACATGAATTGGGCTTCCCTCCTTAGTAAGGGTGTAATATGTAAACATTCCAATGGAATAACATCTCTTTCTCCCATTTGAATGATGTCATCTCAGTGATGTCAGCAGGACATGTGCCTTCACCAGAGCTCTCATGTAAGAAAAGTAACACTTGAACAAGGCTCCTCCCTTTCTCAAATATGTAACTGTCAGCTGGACAAATTAGCTTCCTAACACAAAAGGTTAGAATAGCTCCCAATCATGCCTATTTAGCAAATACTTTGTCATTCTCTTTGATTCTGCTCCATACTGATTTCCATGATCTGCTCATACTAAAGATAAAGTAAATTCATTTTGCACTGTTTTAGGTGGTCTTGAAAGAGGGAGCATGCTTGCTACAAGGACTTGAATGGTTGTAGCTTTGTGGTGGTTTGTACTTCACATCAGCAATGATTAGATATATCTATTCGTTATGCATTTTCTGCAAAAGCTTGCCAATTTCTTGAAATGTTTTGATTGTGGGTTGCTTTTTTTTAATAGAAAGGGGGGGGGGGGTTAAGCTTCATAGCTAGATCAACTCTGTAGGACTTCATGTTCACTCCTAAGATTTATGTCAGTAGAATTTTAAAGAGATCACTGGAAAGAAATTTTGTGTAAGCATATTTAGAATTTAAGGTCTGAATTATATTCTATTTCAAGTACTGATTTCAGGTACACCATCTTAGGGATACCAGTGGTTCAGTAGCTACGCTATTTCTGATTTGCACTTGAGTGAATGTTACAGACTTCTCACTTGAGTGAACATTATAGACTTTACAAATATGAAGTACTTTGCAGACCTATGAGTATTTAAGCATGTTTGAGGCTTATTTGTCAGGGCCACATATTTTGCCATGTAGAGATGCTCACTTCTGGAAACTGTCTTGAAAGTCACTCCCATAGTGAAAATCCCAGTGGGCAAAAAAGTTATTCTTACACTGAGATAATAATGGGAATAATTAGTACATTTTGTATTCTTGTTTTACCCCATCTTAGTTATAGGACTGACTTGTAGAAGAGCTCTCACAATTGAAAATAGCAGCACGCATTCTTGCCACATAATATAGTCCCTTTCAGAAAGAAAAATGCTGAGAATGAGCAGTTTAGAGAAACCATTCTCAAGCTTGGCTATCAACATACAGTATAAATGGCAAAATTATTCATTCTGACTCGCACAAACTGCACCTTGTGAATCTGAACAAAATCTTCCCCTTCTGGAATTTGCAGTGCAGTTGGCAACATGCCCATTTTTGCTCAAAACCAATAAAAAGAAGAATGAGTGCCTAAAAGGACAGGGATAGGCAACCAGGTGTCTTGCAAGTGATTTGGATGAACCCCCAAAGCTCTCAGCCTTTATGGCCCATGGCAAGAGATTGTGGGAGTTATAGTACAAATCATTTGGAGGACACAGGTTGCCTACGCTTGCCTATGGGGACGGTTGAATAAAAATACTTTCTAGAAGTGGAAATGTCTTGGAGAAAGCATATACATCTGGGACAGTGCACAAGAAATGTGTGTATTAGGAGAAATGCACACAAAACGGTACAAGGTGTATTGATGTTCATGCTGTCTTTGTTTTTGGCCCAATTGGGACAGACTGAAATGAATTTATAATCAGGAAAATGTTGTAAGATTCAGAGTGAAATAAGTTTGTTCCCTCCTAATGATGATTGTTCATCCCTCTCTGTTAATGTTCCATTCATGTGTGAGTGTGTCTAAGAAACAGAACCTAGACCTGACACAATGTTGTACCTATCTGTGCAACCCTTCTTTTCCTCCATGCAGTGTACTGCTGCCATTTGCTTCTATGGGAAAAAGAAAAAAAAAACGTGGCTTCAGAGGAGGGCTGCACTGGGTATAAATGTAATCCAGCCTCCCAACCCCCACCCCTGCAAACCTGTAATCAGCAACGGGATGCATATATGGGAGGGCAGTATATATCTTCCAAAGGCATTGATCATGGGAAAAATACCCCAGCTGCACCTCCAATGCAGGCAGTAAAATGCTGGTGGTAGTCAAGGTTGCTGTTTTCTTTCCAAACTAGTGATTATGCAGCCCTTCTCTATGTCACTCTGATTATTTGTACAAGGTAGTGGGTTACTCGGGAGAGGAAGAAATTAATAAATCATTATCCTGATCCAGCCAAGTGCAGCAAAGCACATTAAATTCTGGTGATTTCACCAGCAGAGTTACGTATGTGCTTAAATGTTTTCCACTGAAAACAGCAAGTTCTTAATCCGAAATCCTTTGCTCTGAGTCCTGGGGAACAGAACCCCATTTCCACTGAAAAGACTAGCTCTGCATGCGTATACATAGGAGTGCAAAAGAAGCTGTACACTTCTGACTAAATCATGCCTTGGGATTTTTAGTTCATTATATTTTCTTGATTTTCTACTATAGGAACTTTTTAAAAAGTTATTAATTTCTCCATGTAATAGCAATTGATTTCTTATTATGGTAGTTCACCTCCCCTGGATTTTCCTGTTCTAAGTATTGTTGCAATATCCTTGGAGAGCTTTCCAAGCCTTGCTCATAGTTGTGTGTGTGTGTGTGTGTTTTAATCATTTCAGTTAATTTTAAGGCAAGCAGCATTAAAACGATCTTTTTCCTAATCATGTCCAAAGGGTGTTTCTAAATTTAGCCAGTCAGACAATGGTTATTAAACCAGATTTTCTTTTTCATTCCTTTCATTTCCTGTTAGGATGTCTATCAGGTTGGGTCTGAAAATAAACATCTGTGATGATAAGAGGAAAAACTCTAGTCTGTGACTTCATGGGAATCAGTAACATTACAGCAGACTTATAAATTGATAATGGGTGGATGGAGCTAGGCAGTGCTTCAAAAATAATTCCAAAAAGTTGCTCGGGAGCGCACAGAACAGTGAACAGAACACCCGACTGCAACTCTTTAAAGTGTCTGTGTCTTTTGCCCTCAGCAGCTGCCACTCAGTCTGGGGAGAAGAGGGAGCCCACAGTCTGCTGATTTTTTTTCTTGGGTACATTTTTCTTTTGCTGGGGCTGCTTGAAAGCTAAGCATGCTGTCATTGGCATAATCAGCTGTTCATCAGGGTACTTTATCATCTAGCGGCTGTAGTCCAGAATTGCATTAAATCATCATGGGGTTTGTATGATTGGGCATTAGCATGTTGGGTGCAGTGGCTGCCCTAGCTTGTGGGCCGTAGCTTATTATTGTGGGCATTGTGTGAAACCAGCAATTATGATTTGTTCAACAAACTACATGTTAAGCCAATCATGGTTTAGCAAAAATGTCTGTAGCATTTTTTTTTAATCTGTTCAATTGTGTCTGATTCTTGGAGACTGCCTGGACAAGTCCCTGCAGTTTTCTTGGCAAGATATTTAAGAATGGTTTGCCCTTGCCTCCTTCCTAGGGCTGAAATGACTGGCCCAAGGTCACCCAGCTGGCTTTGTGCCTAAGGTGGGACTAGAACTCCCCGTCTCTGGGTTTCTAGCCTGATGTCTTTAAGTACTATACCAAACTGGCTCTTTTCCTTCTAAATGCCTGGATGTAATGAATTTACAAGTTCATAAAGTTCAATATTATGGTGGATCTCACCACATTTTGGATTATTGGGATTTTTTAGAGCTGAAATGCTTTCACAAATTGTAATATTTGCCTCTTATCTTTTTCTTTACTAATTCTGGAGTTATTGTAGTTAGATACCATGGTGATCAATGCTATTAAAAGAATCTGTGAGGGCTAACACTATAGTATTTAAAGCTGTGGTCAGATGGATTCTCAAAATTCTCCACACAATTTGTGCAAGCAAAGTGTAGGGAAGGGAGTTACTTATTTCTGCAAAAGCAGAATTTCTCTAACCATTTCTGATGAGTGATGAGAAATTAACTGGTGCACTGTTGTCATATTGGCAGTCCAAGTGCTTTTTTGTATGTCTTGCAATGCCAAGTGGACTTTGCAGAAGTGAAATAGAAAGAGTATCAAAGCTTTTGAAATTTGGCATTGGAGAAGACTCCTGAGAATATCATGGACAACCATGATTTCTGGATTTGCTGATTGAAAAAGGTTGAATATGGGAAGAATTGAACTATGTCATGTAACCTTGATTGGGGAGGAGTGACAATAAGCATGTTTGTAACTGCTGTAAGGAAGATCGGAAGTCACTTCTTTAAATATTTTAAATATGTCTTTTCTTTTTCTTTTCTTACCTACTGCACTTTTTCCTTACCTTTTCTCTTTTTCTTAATTTTGCTTTCTGTATTTCTTCCATGTTTATCTTTGTTTAAAAAAAAATCTCCTAAAAATAATACTTAAAAGAGAATACCATGGTCAGCCAAGAAAACAAACTAAAGGATCATTGGACAAATGAACCCAGAGTTCTCACTCAAGACACAAGTGACCAGGTTCAAATTGTCATTCTTTGGTCCCATTATGTGCAGACCCGGCTCTCTGGAGAAGTCTATAATCCTGGGAAAGGTGTAAGGAAAGAGAAGAAGAGGTTGACCAGCAGCAAAGTGGATGGACTTAATTAGAGTGATAATGGATGCACTGTTAGAAGCACTAAAAGGCCAAGCTGGAACAGATCCACCTGGAGAAAATCTATCTATGTGGTTGCTAAGAGTTGACACTGACGTGATGGTACATAATCCATCAACAATGCCAAAAGTCAAGGGCATTCTAAAACATTATTAGGGTTGTGTAGGAATGTGATAATAGGCAACCCCCCCCCAAAAAAAAAAACAGTGGAGAATATTCAAAAGAAAAAGTGAGCTTAGAAACTTAGGAAAATATTTGTAACATTTCAGTTCAACTCTAAGAAACTTAAAAGGCATATAGTAGGTAGAATGGAGGACTGGTGGAATATTTTAGATGTGTTATTTTCTTGTCCTATGGTTAGCCCCAGAATAAAATGGGGTCGCTTTCTCACTTTTCTCATCTTTAATGTATATGGAATTTCATTGAGAATGAAGATTTTATCATATGCGCAATCAGCTAGCAATTTCAAGTCCAAAAACTAAAAAAAAAACTTCACCGGTCTCTTACTCCCCATGGTTTGGAAAGATGACATGCAGGGGGAAATGAGGCCTTTTCAATTAATCGTGTTATTTCTCAAGGAAGATGTACAAGTGCCACTTTCCTTGCATCCCTTTGGGTAAGGGATGGTAAATCCTCTGCTGATGAAATGGCTTCTGTTAGAGAATGGGAATGCTGCTTAATTGCAGCTCTCTGGGTACATTCTGCAGGCTGGGGAATCTCTGGAGCAAGGTGTATTTTATATTTGGGTACATGGAAGCTTTGCTTTCTTTTAGTAGAGGTGTAAAATCAGAGGAAAGAAGAAAGTCCCAGCAATGGAGCATATTTTCAAGTTTACAATGCTGAATTCTGCCCAATTTGTCTTTTTTTAAAAGAACTCACCCTTTTGGAGAAAGCATATGAAACACCATAAAGAGTTTCACAGTGAGAATGAAGAAGGCATAAAATACCTTTTCTTCTGATTTTTCTTCCTCTGAAAATGAAAAACGTGAGAGCAAATACAGCAGGTAAAACATCATCTCATGGAGCTTTAAAATAATCAGAACATGCTTGCTTGCTTGCTTGCTTGCTTGCTTGCTTGCTTATTAGCCAGCCTAATTTCAGGGGGATGCTATTCCAAAGAAGCAGGGTTATAAAATGACCTGGCTCTTTCATGTCAGCAGAAGCATCTGCTTAGTAATGGAATAAAGTAACTCTACTGAGGCACTGGATGAACACAATTGATGGTGCCCACCTGCAGTGGGAGCAGCTGGTCCTTTAAAGAACAAACCAGCCTGATGTGTCCAGGGGGAGTCAGCTGAGCCTTGACAGACAATAGAGGAAAAGAAGTGGGCTCTGTCAGGTTTGGGGTGAGAAAAGTTTTTGGGGTCTTTAGAGAGTTGGCTGGAGTCATGGATGAGGGGTTGACTTCTGACAAGGTTGGAAATTGAGTTGTTTGGCTGCAGCTGGAATTGTGTTAGGGGTTTTGTGTGCATTATATCCCGTTTTAACTGTGTGCTGTGGAACCTTCTCTTCTTCTGGCACCCTTAAGGAAGTTGATTTTGGTTTAAATCCTGGAGGTGACCGGTGTCCTCCTAACACCCACCTAAGCTTGGCTGAGCTACAGATTCCCAAAGTTTTGTTTGGTTTCCCTTTCTGTCCTTAGCCAGACCTGGGGGGTGGGGGCAAGGATTTCCCCTTCGGTCCCCTCCTGGTTCCCCAGACGGCTGGTGGGAAATGGAGAAGCTGGTTGATACCAAAGGATGGGGAGTGGTGGGCAGCAAAGGGGCCTAATTTTCCAGTCACTGCTCATCCCCAGGCACAGATCGCCTCAGAACCAAAGTGCATGTAAAGCAGCTCTGACAAAACAAGTATTAAACCCAGAGCTCATTTTGTGATGAAACCTTGTCCCCTTCAGCAGAGGTCAGTCATACGTTCAGCAGCGAAAGATAAAACATTACCTGAGGTACATGTACGTCAAAAGTCTTTACTTTTTTTTTCCACTAGAGGAGGTTTCTTTTCAAAGAAATCTCTGGAAAAGTGGGTTTGTTTCCACAGTTCTGATTCATGTTGTAATAAGGAAAAATATGGTTTGGTTGATCTGAATTTAGCATGAACCCAGCCATTGTGACTGGTAAACCATGCTTTATGGCTTAATATGGTGGGCAAACCCCACCATATTAAGCCATAAATAAGGATTATTCAGGAAAGCATGGCTTGGCATTCTGCAAAACTACAACATTTATTAAGAAATACAGATGATTAGTACACATTCACTTAAATGGGTGGCAGCCTTATACTGCCCTCTTTTTTATTTTTGATTAGATGGGAGAGCTCTTAAAAAGGATTCTTGTGGACCTACAATTAGATTACCAATATATTGGGTTAAGATGTGATTTTCCACATGGTTGCTACATTTGGAGATAGAAATATTTTTCATGAGGTAGGAGCTCTGGTTTTATTTTCCCTTCAAAATCCTTACATATAAATGTGGCTTATCTGCTTTACTAAACCAGCTATCTCTATTTGGTACATTTTATTTTCTGTTAAGATGGGTTTGTTTATGTGTAAGGAGGCTTACTGCAAAGTTGAACATTGAGGGTATGGCTTGATATCTGGAAAATCATGTTCTCAGGTAAACAGTGCCCATCGATGTTTTTAAGATTTGGTTTCTCAAACACTGCATTTCTTTTTAAAATTTAAAATTCACTAAGTGTCAGAGATTATTGTGTTGGATTAAAACCATAATAATCTACTTCAAGTCCATCACCAGTCATAGAATTTCACTGGGTGATTTTGGGCCAGCCACCATCTCTCAGCCCTATCTGTGGAGAAGGAGGGCTCCATATGTCATGCTGAGTTACAGGAGGAAATGCAGAATATAAACCCAGGTTGTTGTCATTATCATCATTACCATCTATACTGTTACTGTATTTACTATCAGTATTAAGAAATAATATAAGCATGTTACACTGAAGAATTTATTCAAAGACAGATTATTTCCAGAATGTTAAATTCCAAGTACAACATCGATTTCTAATGAGATAGATTTTCTAAGCTCCAGGTACCCTGAAATGTTCAGTTGAGCTCAGAACAGCATTACTGGATTGGACCTTGTTGTAGTTAACAATGATTGGCTGGAAAACAGCAGATGAAAGACAAGGCAGTAGGCGTTACTCACCTGTGCTTGTCTTGTGCTTCCAACACGTGCATGCTTTAGGCTGTAGCCCCGTGAATCCAACTATCTCGATAAAATTATTTTTGTATAATTCTTACATTATTGTAGTCTTGGTTCCAAACAAACTGCTTAATTAACTTGTTCCACTTATTTCAGCAAGGCTTCTCTTAAATTCCACTGTTTTCTGTGGAACTTTAAATGCACTATGCCCACTTCCCTGAGAGCATGCAGCACCAAAGACATCCGGCTTTTGAGCTGGGACATATATAGTTGCTCTGGTTGCCATAATTAAAGTTTGCTGCAGTGAGTCCTGGGTTAAACATCACATAACCAAGGGTAGCCATGAGGGGGATATTCTCTAACCAAGCACGAAAAAAGAAAGCCTTAATTTTATTTTACTCTCTCCAGGAAAAGAATTCTCGATGAAGATGATAATGTAAGCCCCAATTTACCAGCAGATATAAATCATAACAAATTCTGTGTGCATAAATAGCAGCGAGTCTACTTCTTGCACTGAACACCTTGACACATTTTCTTCCCCCTCTCCTGTCCCAGTCCAGGACCTGAGGTCTGCAAACAGCAATAACGCCCATTTCTTTGGAAAGTGATCAGACTCATATTCCCTTCATGCTCATAAGAAGGCATGGATGTCTGTCAGGCTCAGCTTCTAGGCGGAACTTGAGTGGAAATTGCATGCAGGGTGAGTGCATGCCAGGGAGGCCCTGGATGCTGTCTACCCACATAGCTCTGTCACTGAGGCTGTGCAACCAGAGCCATTACTGTAAATCCTCATTTTGTGGATGGGAAGGTGATCTGAGTTGACATGGCTGAAACTGTAAATTGCAGTCTCTGTGATTCTACTTCCCATACAAACAGAAGCCTACTGACTTCCAGGGCACTGGGATTACAAAAGCCATCTGGAGAATGCACAAATCTTGTTGTTATGTGACAAGCTGGTGAGCCTCAAAGAGGAAGCAGGAAGTATGTAGGAAATAGCTGTCATCCCATGCCATGCTAGCCAATCACATTTTAGCCAGACTTGGTGGTTACTTGATGGTTCTGGGGTCATGCAAGCCCAGAATGGTGACTTAATAGTTCAGTTAATCATGGGTAAGTGTATGGGTGAAAAGCCCAGTGTCTTTTCCTGATACATCTCTAGCCAGAACTGTTTTCTACTCCTTTAAAGCTTCTTGATGGCAACACCTCTTTCCTTCTGTAATTTAGATAGAGCCATCCCAGCCTGGAGGTCTCTTAAGTTGGGGTAGGGAATCTGTGATTGGAGCAAAAGCATTAGGACTACTTTCCTCCTTTGTGATACCTTCCTGACCTAAATATCTTCCTCAGTATTGTTGTTAGCCCTTAACTGGAAAAAATCAGGTAGATATATCTTGCCAGTATTTTCCCTTTCCTTGTTTCTTTTTCCCATTTTGGATGGGAGCTTTGGCATGGGAGCTCTAAATCAGAACACAGCATGGGGAGGAAGGGTTAAATGTGCCCCAGCATCTCTACTAGCTGCTGGAATGGGAGGTAAATTGATTTCACTTGGATTTTTAAACAAATTCTCTTTCTAAATTACTATACAGAATGAAACACAGTTTTCTGTTGGTCAGTATACTTTTTCAAACATTGCAATCAGGTTCTTAAAGTGGATGCTGTAATGTTAGGGGAAATTACCTACAAAAATAAATGCCAATTATTCATGTATGTTTCTTAATTACTGACTATTTAGACGAGGGTTTCTCAACCCTAGGGTTCCGCAAGAAGTCATTAGGGGTTCCCTAGGAGATCACAATTTATTTTAAAAATTATTTCAAATTTGGGCAACCTCACATTAAAGAGGTACATTTCATTCTTTATTTTTAGTTTAAGAACAGTGTTAATGCGTATATACAGGCCTACACATGAAATGAATATAATAATTTTGTAACTTGTGGCCTATATTTGAGCCTGAATATGCAGGGGTTCCCCGAGGCCTGAAAAATATTTCAAGGGTTCCTCCAGTAGGTCAAAAGGTTAAGAAAGGCTGATTTAGATATTGCATGGTACAGATGTATGACTGAAAAATGCAGAGACCAGACAGGACTTAGAGTGCTTTGCCTATTCTTTCCTAAAACAGAACCCTACATTATACTTGAAAAAAGCATTTCTTGTTTTAAAACAAACCAGGGTAAGTTATTTTCTGTCAATTGAGTCAACATTTAATGGTACACAGAGTCATTGAAATTAATGTATCCGAATTTTGTTATAATTTAAAGCCCCTTGATTTCCTTGAGTAAGTATGATGCAATCTGAATCCAACCATCTTACAAAAGATTTTTTGCATCTTTTGAGGTTCACCACACCTTTTGGTATTCTGATCTACAAAGATAAAGAGGAAGGTTGCAATGATATTGTGCAGCTTTTAAGCTGGGCAACTAAAATAAATTATCATAAGCCAAGATCCAGGCATAACAGGAGGCAGAAGTTATTGGAGCCATGCTGGGAAACTTGTTTTCAAAATGAGATAGCAGTACTGTATCCATGACATATTGATTATTCCAAATGTGCAACGACAGTTATTCTGACTATGTGCAGGGTTCTTTTAATTTTTAATCCATAAGTACAAGCAGTCTCTTCCAAAACTTCTGGATTTAGGAAGGTGGAGCTTCCAAATCAGAAGGTTTGAATGAATTCCTGGCAACTTGAAGACTCATTATTTAGATATTAAATAAAAGATTTCACTGCAGTGCATTGAAAGTGATTTGGAAGCCCGGAGCAAGTGAGGCAGAAGATTAAAAAGAAAGATGACAGATTATTGTGTTCATTTCTCAGGTTCAGTGACCTATGTAATTTAAGGCTTCCAAGGCCTTCAACAAAGTTATTGGCAAATTATCCCTGAGGGTGCATTGTTTGTTATTTCTTGTACAATAAATTATTTCTTACCTAGATGAAAGAAATCAGATAATGGTGACTTTATCTTGCATAGGTTGTGCTTCTCTGAATGGAAGTGGTTTATCTTCAGAGAAGAATACTGTATTGCATTCTAGATGGGTCCAAAGGTATATGGGACGTGCCAGTGTATGGAGGCTTCCCCATTCTTCATAGCATTCTTCTAAAATGCACTCATAGCATTTTAGCCATGGAGAGATACTCTTTTTGTCCTTTTTTTCACCCAGACCAGGCTGACATGAGTGGGATCCATGACTTCCTGGAGTGGGGTGGGTGCTTCGGCTAGGGAAGGACATTAGCGGTTATCTTAGTGTTTTAAATCCATTTGATGGCTTTGTACATTACAAGAACCCTGGAAACAACTGTGACACAACTGCAGCAGAGGGGAATAAGAGTTTCCACAGTATAAGTAGCTGTTCTGTGTTTTTGTGCATCCTGAGTCCATGTCTGGTTTTGGGACCGAAGAACATGGGGATGACCATGGAGTGAAGGAGAGCTGTGTGAATTACTGAAACTTTCCTATTGGACACTGCAACCATCTGCCCCTTTTTCTAAGCATTCCTTTTCCCTGACAACTTTTTGTTTTTATTTGATTTTATTTGGGAGTGTGTAAAGGCAGCTGCTTAGGATCTATGTTAAGCTGATAGTGCACAGTGTCCTAATGCTCAAAACACCCCTGCATATCTTGCCTTACTGCAGTCTTCCAACTACCCTATAGGTAAGTCAGCACTGTCCCTCATATTGTAGACGGGAGGGAGAAAGAGATTAAGTCCGAGAGGAAATAATTGATTGCCTGAAGCCACCCACCAAAATTAATAACAATTTTAAAACTCCTACTCAGAGCTATCTTTCTGCTGGAGTTTGTGGTCCAGCAACCTGGATTGCAGGAGATACCTATCATGCAATTGTATAATTTGGCTTTTTGATCCAATGTGGTTGGAGGCCACAGCAGGCTGGAAAGCATTGCAGCCTCACATCCCAGGGTCCTGTTCTGCTATGGTTCCCCCACATTTGCAACTTTTTAAAAGCCATTTGCAGCGTTGCAAAAATCGTTAGATTTCTGCCCTGGCTTTTAGGCAGGGACCCATGGCAACATACATGATACTTCTTCCTCCTATTTTCTTCCACAACTACCTTATGAGGAAAGTGGGGCTGAGAAAGCATGCCTGGCCTAGAGTCATCCAGAGGGGGTAGACTCGACCATGGGTCTCTCTGGAAGCAGTCCAACCCCTGAACTCCTCCACCATGCTGGTTCTCCATGAGTAATAGGCTTCTTGTACAGACTGCTGCACTAGCTCATGTGGGAATTTTCCCTGAGATCCTATTTTATCCAGTGTGAGTCCCACTGAATTCAATAGAACCTCTTCTCAAAAAAAGTGTGGAACATTCTGCTACTCTGAAAGAGTAACCCTAACCTTAACTTCCTCTTTTCGGAATTTCTTTTTAGAGCCTTTGTCAGATGATAATTTCCAGTTTCTCAAACAAAACCAACTTTAGAATTTAATTGGCATGATGTTTTTCCTCTTGCAGGGATACCCTGAGGGGCTTAGAGGGTATGTTAAAAATCTTTATTATTGAGCATTTATTATAGAAAGCATCTGAGAGCATTGTTGGGGTTTATCACAGAGAGCATCTGAGAGCTTCTTCCCTTCTTGTGATGGTCCCAGCCAGTCTGATAACACTCATTAGCACAAGACAAGCTGGGGCAGTTATTCCCTGCTACCAATTCTAAGCCCAGAAGACTCTCTGCTACCTTCTCTTTTCTTTGTCTTCTTTTCATTTGAACTAGAGACTGAGATGCAATCATCCTCCCTTTTTATTTTCTAAGAATGTTCAAGGAACCCAGAGACATTATAGGAAATTAAGAGGCATGCCAACTTCTGATTTATTATTTGTTTTTAAAATTAAAAAAGCCAGGAGGACCAAGGATCTGGCAGGCAGGCACCAAGTGAAGTATCAAGAGGTACACTTTGGTCCATAGTAAATCAGCTGCCCATCCTTGCTTCAAATTGTTATTTGCTTGGGAGAATTGACTAAAAGAAGGGCTATTACAATTGCTAATGAATTATTTTATGGTAATAATACAACACATTCATTAACCAAAGCCGTGCAACCTGTTTTGCAGAAAAGCTGCTCTCTGTTCTTTCATAACAGCAATAACTTAATAGGATCAGACTTTTTCTCAAGCTTTGCCAAAGAGCTCAATATTCAGAACTTACTGATTGAGATTTCCATGAATCTTGTCATAAAAGAGCCAGTTTGGTCTAGTGGTTAAGGCACCAGGCTAGAAAGCAGGAGGCAATGAGTTTTAGTCCTGCCTTAGGCATTAAAGCTGGCTCTGTGACCTTGGGCCAGTCCCTCTCTCTCAGCCCAACTCACCTCACAGGGTGGTGGTTGTGGGGAAAATAGGAGGAGGAAGGAGTACTGTTTATGTTTGCCACCTTGAGTTATTTATAAAAATAATAAAGGAGGGATAAAAAAGCTAAACAAAAATGACCCAGGTATAGTGACCTCCATGTTCTGGATCAATTGTAACTTTCAGCTCACTTTTCAAGGCAGCTCCATACAAAGTCATTTAACTGGAAAGTGATATGAGGGCGTGAGTCATTATTGTCAGGGACTTCCAGTTGGAAAGGCCCACAATTGGTGCTCCAGCTGAAGCTGAGCAAAGGCTTGTCTGGCCGTCGCCTCCATCTGCTGGTTTAACAGTCCAGGAGGACCTCTCAAGTCACAGGCCTGATTCTTCATAGAGAGTGGGACTCCATCTAGTCAAACTTGAAACCATAATCAAGCCAGTCCAGTCACCAAAAATAAGCATTGTGCAGGGATTTAAATCTGATTTTGTTTTGATCCATCAGTGTCCTCACACATCTCAAGCGTAAGGTCACTCCTGGTCGGGCCTGGGGTGCAATGTCAGGCTTTATGTAAATAACTTATAGTTCTCATATTAGAGCAGCTATGGCCAAACTGATCTTTTCCTGTGTATACTGACTCCTATCTAGGAGCAGAACCAATAAGAAACAATGCCTCCTATCCCCAACTCTCGGACAGCCTAGAAGGATACCATAATCAATGGTACTGAACCCTGCTGAGAGGTCTAATAGCATCATGAGTGACATTGCTGGTAGCCCTTCATGACAGAGGCAGAAAGTGACAGAAGTGCCGCTGCAACCACAGCATGTTCTGCTGGCAACTTGGTTTCCTGGTCCATGTGTGTACACAAACGTTGCAGAGACCATTCATTCCTTTTCTTACACAATGGTAAATGGTTACACTTCTTAGCAGAGAGAACTAAAGACATTTGTTTTGGTTGACAGATTCTCCTACACAAACTCACTTGATGAATGGAAGCTGCTCAGTATCATACAGTTCTCATTGTTTTATGGAAACTGCAAGCAAATTTTATAGTGGACTGTGTTCATTAGATATCACAATCATACATGCTAAGAAGATCCATCTGCAGGTTCCTAGTGTGCCTCATTTGGTAGGTTGCTTCAGTGTTTGCGTGTTCATCTGAATGTACCTCCAGTGGAGAACGGGGTCAATCAGTGTTGCATTTCTTTGAATAAGATTCACACTGTCCTGCAGTTTCAAATGTACAGCCATACTGTTGTACGTGTACTCATATGTGAAGATCTATCTTGATTATATGTAATTTGAATTTATTCCTAGAAGTTAATGTAATCTGTAGCTAATGGCTTTTAACATTTTAGATGCTGTCTCATGTTCAACCTTTGGTTCATCTGTCCCAATATTACTAACACTGATTGGCAGCAGTTTTCCAGATTTTAGGTAGGAGTTTTTCAACCTTATCTGGAGATTGGAACCTTCTGCATACAAACTATGAATGTGCTCTGCCGATGACCCTTCCAAAGAGTGGCTGGAAATACAGTAACTCCCACTCAGTGTGATGATTCATCTCTTCAACAAGCGAACCTTATGAATTAAGTGTTTCCCACACTATACCACCACAGATCAATATCCCACACAGCCGATGAGCCACTATTGTCTCATTGGTGCTACCGAGAGCTTAATTTTAACTAGTACCTGCTTTTATAGTGTAGCAAATGTGAATACAAAAGATATACAGTATGATTATACTGGTTTCAAGCATCATGAATGTAGTTTCTTGGTAACAGATGAATCTTGCAAGGCAGCAAAAGATTTTTGAAAGATGGACCTGGAAGAGAGAAGATCACAGAAAAGATGTTATTGGGGTATCAGTGGCACTGTTAGGATTGGATATTGAGGCCCAAGCAATCTTCCAGAAAACAGTGGGTGATAGGGCAGTAGCAAACACATGCAAGGATATAAGAGGGCTGGAGGGAAAAATACATCCATTTAGTCTTTCTGGTAGCAACAGTCTTTGCTCAGCTATATTGACAAAATGGTTTAGGAGGAGAAGACAGTCATGCAGATTCAAACAAGCAGGGAACATGACTATAGATGTGGTACTTAGCTGACAAGAACCATCAAGAACTCAGGGCAATGTATGCAGGAAAAACGGGATTCAAAAAAACACAATAGTAAGCAAAGTACATTGTAATGGCACTGTTCAGCAGGGATAGACACTAAATCTAATATCCTCTAAATGCTCTCTCCCACAGAAGTTTTGACTTCTTAATGGCAACTCGTTAGGGAGGAAGTAGTTCTTACGTATGACAGCAAGCTGTTTCATAGGAGGGGGGAGAAAGCCCTGCTATGGTATCTCTGCAGATGGAACTCTTTTGGAGATGAGATCATCAGCAGGGCCTCTCTCCCAGATCTTATTAGATGGGCAGTCTCTGAGATAACCAGGCCGTGAGCCATGCAGGGTTTCAAAGGTGATAACCAGCATCTTGAATTATACCCAGAAGTAGACTGGCAGCCACTGTAGCTCCTGTAGAAGAGGTGTTATGTGGACAAATCTTGAAGTACCCATTACTACCTGGGTCAGTGCATGTAGAACCAGTTTAAGCTTCCAGATGGTCTTTAAGAGGAGCTCTATGTAGTTCTATTGTGAGGTGGTACGGGCTTGAGTGACCATATATTTATAAGACTGATACTGTTCTTGGCTGCATTATGAGCAGCATCATATCAAAGAATGTGAAGTCTTTATTCTACTCTACTCAGCACCGGGGAGACCACTCCCAAAGCACTGTATATGATTCTGGGCACATTTCCAGAAAGATATGGTCAGGTTAGAGAAGGTTCAGGAGGGCCATAAAGATGATTCAGAGACTTGAGGAAATTCTCCCTGAGGATAGGTTGAAGGAACATGGACTGTTCAGTCTGAACAGAAGAAAACTTAGGGGAAACAGGATAGCCATGTTCAGATTCATACAGGGAGCTACAGGGAAGACAGTCAAGAACTATGTTCCATGGTCACAAAAAAGAAAGACTTGAAATAAGAGGTATAAATGCAGCTACCTAAATTTCATTTAAATACAAGGAAAAAGTGCCCGATAATAAGATCTATACGGAAGTGGAACAGCCTACCTGAGGAGGTGGTGGATTTTCCAACACTGACAGTTTTTCAGAACAGTCTGGACAGCCACCTCTGATGGATGGATTAACTTATTTTTCTGCACACAGATGATTTTTGTGATCTGTTCCATGTCTACAATTCTATGAGCCTATGTTTTAAAGAACAAACTCAGCAGATATTATTTATAAAATGACTGAGCATATCATGTCAATTATCTCACATTTTCTTTCCTCTTTCTTTTTTTGTCCCACAATCAGTATAAATTGTATTTTTGCTTCTATGTGAATCCTACCTGAAACACTCAGATGCATAAAGAATTTGCCTAACCATACAGGAATACTATTATTTATCCCAAGGTGTTTATACATTAAGTTATGTAATAATCAGACACAGTGATTTAACTATGGATGCTTCTTTGGTGCATTGTTGGAAAAGAATGTTAACTTGAAATAAGGAGCCCATTTATGTTTTCACAAAGTTAAGTTTGATTGATATTATTGAAGTTTTCTCCCAAGATTACAGCCTTTCTCTATATTGGGTTCCAGTCTTCATGCCTTATGGTTGAAGCCAATTCAGTGGCCTGCTAGAACCACTGAAATGGAGCAGAGCTTATAACACAGCTGAGAAGCTGGCACAGAAAAAGAAAATTATCTTAAATAGCTTCAGTGAGCATGCCAGAGAAATACAGCTTATGGATCTTACACGCTCAGCCCTCCCAAGCATAAAGAATCACACGCTTAGACATATTAGATTAAGAAGTAAAAGAATTTCTTACTGACTTTATTGTTGCTTGTGTTACATCCATCTTGGTGGAAAAGATGAAGTTCCTTTGTTCTTCTTTTCTTTCTAAATTCTTAGTTTTGCCCTAAACTCTCAGCCCTACAGCTGCCAAGAGCTGCGTGGAAGAAAGGGGAATTCCAGGCCCACCACAGTGCCCAGAATGGAGGAGAGCAGCCAACATCCCTGTGCTTGCTTCTGGTGGAGAAGAAGGAAGAGAGAGGGAGTGGGAGTGGCAACAAACAGCTTCCTCAGAGTTGCATTGTGGGACAACTCAATTTGCATGCTAATTCACATGCAAATGAGGCATGCTGGATTTGCCAGGACTTCCAACAATGGTAGGTAGCAAATTTCTTTTCCCTGGATTAATGATGTGGAGAAGAATGAGATTCAAAAGGACTTGTTCCAAATCCTTATTTTTTGTAAAGAGAATTAACAGAAAAAAATATTGGAATCCAAGCCCAGGTTTTTGTAGCATCTTTGTATAACAGCTGTATGATGGCCAAGGATCCAATTATTTTTTCTGTTCAGATCACTAAGCAGGAAGAAACACACTGCCAAGGAGCATTTCCTCACGTGGAGTGATCCACTTGCTCTTGACTTGTTCTTCTCTCAGCCCATTGTGAGATTGGATGGTGGTCTCCCCCAGTGATGCCCATGCTACTCCAGGCAACTTAGGAAGGATCTAAAGGCCACAGCCCATGGTTTGCATTCAGCTGGAGGGACGCAGCAAAGAAACCTGGCCAGCCAGCGATGCCCACGGATGTACTTATTGAGTACTGGCTGTATTCCTGCTAACGAGTAGTCCCAAAGTACATTCTATAATAGCACAGTGCACATGTTACACATTGGTGTAACCTAGAGGGAGGGCTCCATTATTGGCATAAATTGTATATGCAATTTTACCCTTATTTGCGATCTCAAATATGCACTACATTTTCCCTTAAAAATTAACATATAAATGGTCACTTAGAACAACAAGCTGCTATTGCAGATAGAAAGGGAAAAAAAATTACATCAACTAACCAAGTTGCCACAATATGGCTGAGGCAATCAGCAGCAGTTATTATCGTTCACACTGCCTACTTAGCAACAGCTGTTGTTTAATAACAAACCACTCTAAAGCAATACAGTAACAGCTCTGAAATTTTTCACAGCATAAGTGCAAGATACCAGTTTATTAAAATTCTCGTACTATTGTATGACAAATCTTTTCCTCGCTGCTGGGTTCAAGAGCTGTTACCTGGTCGATTTGTTCCAAAGGTTGGAATCACTCCAGCACGAGCTGTGCAATTTTAATCTGCCACTTCCCCAGATCTGTAAGAGCAGAAATATTGTTCGTGGTGGGGCCAGGGGGAAAGTCTAGATAGGCCAGGCACCAGGGAACTTTTTAGGGTAAGCCGAACCCATACAAGAATGTTGGTCTCCAATTAAACCCAAAAGGAACTGTGCTGTTGGAGCACAGCACCTGAAAAGGGACAGAGCAGCTCAGAAACTGACCTTTGGAGGAAAGCCAAGGGAGCAGCATCTGGCTCGGAATGGTACAGCTGTATAAGAGGTAGTTCCAGGAGTGGGAATGGGTTAGTGGATGGACATAGTTCCAGGAGATGAAACGGAGGCAAGAAGGCCAACGCCAACAGCCCAAGCATTTCAGTATCAATGCTTGAAGTCTCTGAGAATGATGGAAGAATTAGAGCACTTGGTTACAAACAAGAACAGGGATATAGAGTCTGCAATAGAAACTTGGTGGAGTAGAGAGAATTGATAGGATATGGAGCTTCCTGGAGACAGCTTTATACAATTGGCAGGGAAGGGTTGCTCAAGCTCAAGGGGGATGTAAATCACAGCATACTAGCAAAGATTCGAAGACTCGATTCTCCACAGAGCTGCTCTGGGTGGCATCGTCTGGCCCCAAATGTGAATTTGCTTTAGGGAAATGTTATTGCTCATCTGAACAAAATGCTAAGGGTAATCTTGAGATGATGTTAGAAATCAGGGAGGCTTGCAATGGCAACATTGTTGTAATAATGGGGGACTTTAATTACCATTACTGTAGCTCGAATACATTCATGCCAGGCCATGATGAAGAGACCACATCCCAAACCCCTTCTATGACTGTGCTATAGAAGAATCAGATTTAATCCTAAATGGTGACTCTGTTCAGATGCATTGTGAACTTAACGCACACATGCGAGTCAGAAAACATTGGCTAGGTCCAACACAGTCACATTTGACGAATTCTCAAAAATGAGAGAACTGGTAAAAAAGGGACTGACAAAAGATGAGCACAATCTCTGGCAAAAAAGTATGAGGTGATAAAAAATGGGGAAAGAAAGAATTTGAGTGTATGGTTAAAAGAAAAGCATTAAGGGGGAAAATAAGAACTTCTTTTAAATATATTTGAAGCAGAAAACTGGCCAAGGAAGTAATTGGACTGTTAGACGACAAAGGAATGAAAGGAATTCTCAAGGAGGACAGGGAAACTGCAAAGAAAATGAATTCTTTGAAATATCTTTACTACAGAAGATATAGGACACATACCTGGGCCTGTACTGCTTCCTCAAGAGGGGAATCTGAATAATTGAAGTAGATTGGGGAAAGAAGAAACAATATTATAGGACATATTGAGAAACTATATAGTAACAAATTACCAGATCCTGATGACATCCATCTAAGAGTTCTTTAAAAACTCGAAAGTGTAATTGCTGACCTCCTATCAAAAACATCTGTCTTGTTCTTCAAATAAGGCTCAGTGTCAGAGAACTGGAATAGCCAATATGTCAGTATTTTTAAAAAGGGATGTGGGGGAGACCTGGGAAATCAGGGCAGCTTAATGCCTCCTTGGACAAATTAGTGGAAACAATAATCAAAGAAAAAATAACTAAGCACACCAAGGGAGAGAAAATCAACATGGATTCTGCAAAGATAAATCCTGCCTCAACTTTTAAAATGATGTGCGTCAACAGGCATGGGGATAGATGTAATCTTGTCAGTACAAGGTACTGAGACTTAACAGTCAGACAAAGTTCCTCTTGAGGAAATTTAATTGTCATGGGATAAGAGGAGCTATTATTTTGAAGACTGCTAACTCTGAAAGCAAATAAAAGAAATAAATGGGTGCTTTTCTCACCGGACAGAGGTAAATGGGGTCTTTGGAGGATCTTACGTGGGGCTAGTACGTTTAGACATTAATGATCTCGACTTGGGGTAAGCAGTGTACTGATTATGTTTGTGGATGATGCCAAACTTTTCAGCATGATGAAAACCAAAAGTAATTGTGAACAGCTCCAGAAGGGTCTCTTTAAACTGAATGAATAATTATCCAATTGAAAAATGCAGTGGAATTCAAATAAGCGTAAAGTGGTGCATTGGGGGCAACTTCTCCCACACAAACTTCCCATGAAAAAGGATACAGCAGAACTGGAAAAAGTGCAAAAGAGAGTGACAAAAGTGATCAGAGGATTCAAACATTTCCGTATGAGAAAAGGCTAGAATGCTTTGGACTCTTTGGCTTACAAAGGAGGCACCTGGCTGGGGGATGGAACATAATCATGGTGTATAAAAATCATGCATGGTGTGGAAAAAGCAAATGCTAGGACTAGGACTCATCCAATGAAACTCCCTTAGAACCAAAAAATAAAGTAATTCTTCACACAACACATATTGTAGTTAACTTGTAGAACTCACTTTCATACGATCTGGTGACGGTTACTCCTACGTCTTTAAAAGGGGGCTAGATTAATTTATGGGGGGGATACAAGTTGTAAGGCAAGTCCAGAAGTGCATCGAGCAGAACAAGCCTCTTTATTCTGTCTTTATTGACCTGACAAAGGCATTTGACACTGTAAACAGGGAGGCTCTCTGGATCCTCCTGAGATGTTAGAGATGCCCAAGGAATTTATGAAGTTGATTCAGCTACTCCATGATGGAATAACAGGACAGGTCCTTTACAATGGTGATACATCAGCTGCATTTGCCATTTCCAGTGGGGTGAAGCAGGGCTGTGTGCTAACCCCAGTCCTGTTCAATCTGTTCTTCACTTGCATGTTGACATGTGCTGTCCAAGGTTTGAAGGAGGGAGTGTACATCAGGTACTGACTGGCCAGCTCTTTCTTTGACCTTTGCCACTTGAACGCACAAAGTCCCTCCATTCCAACCCTCTTTGCTGATGTCTGTGTGTTTCTGGTACCCAAAGACCAGCATCTACAGTTACTGCTGAACAAATTCTCAGATGCTGCTACACTCTTTAGTCTGACTATCAGCCTGAACAAGACTGAAGTACTTTACCAGCCCATGCCAAATATCAACCACATACAACCCAAAATCACTGTTGATGATACCCAGCTGACAAACATAAACAGCTTCAAATACTTGGGAAGCATCATCTCGAGCAATGGATCTTTGGACAAAGAAATTGACTCCAGGATCAGCAAGACCAGCCAGGCTCTGGGGTGGCTGCGTACCAGAGTGCTCAATCAACACAACATCCACATCTCCACAAAGCTGAAAGTCTACAGAGTGTTGTTATCCCTTCTCTCCTGTATGGATATGAGTCCTGGACTCTCTGCTGATGACACATAAAACATCTGGAGAAATTTCACATGTACACCCTCCATCCTTGGCATTTGTTGGCAAGACCATGTCTCCAACCTGGAGAGCTTGGATCATGCAGAGTCCACCAGCATTGAGTCCCTGATTATCAGAGCCCAGATGCAGTGGGTGGGACATGTCATTAGAATGGACAACCATCTCATGCCTTGCTGGTTGCTTTGTGGTGAACTGGAGACTGGAAAGAGACATTGAGGTCGTCCATGCAGGTGCTACAAAGATGCTGTGAAGGAAAACCTACACTACTGCGATATCCAGCCAAGGGAACTAGAAGCTGCAGCTGCTGACAGAACCCGCTGGAGAGCCCTCTTGTAAGGATTGCCTATTCTAAAACACCATCAGACTCATAAGCAGGATCACAAAGATGTCTAATTTATTAAAGAATAGTGTGCAGGATCACAAAAAAAGCTGAGAATGGAAAAAGCGCACCAAATGCAAACTAAAAACCCTTGGTACAAATGAGATCCCTCCCCCCGTAGAATCTTCCCAAGCTCACAATCCCAGCTGCTCCTAACGGCTTCTGATGGTCCGCGGGAAAAGTCCTTGAGCAGAGCACATAACCCAAACACATTCCATTGAAATGAACACAGATACAGAGCTTGGCACAAGGTTTCACAGCAGCTCCCTCCCAACAGAAACGTGCCTCAGCACCATGGCATGTGAAACGTTATGATGTACAGTGCACATTGAAACAGTGAACATGACACCTCTGCTATGAAGCCTCCACCAGCTTTGAGGATAGGTGCCACCAAAAACTGATGGAAGACCATGAGCGGCGTCACAGAATAACACCCACAGCTATTGTAACGATCAACTTCCAGTGCCCCCATTGTGCTAGATTCTGCACTTCCAGACTGGGACTCCATGTTCACAGATGAACTGCACAATAGTGTGTCTTCTTCGCATCTGAAGGACTACTTATTATTAGATTAATTTATAGGGGAGAGGACTATTGAAAGCTTTTAGTTTAGAAGACTCTATAATATCTCCCGGATAAGGGAAGCAAAAAGAAATGATGGATTTTAATATTTTTATATTCCTAGGTTTTAACAATATTTCTGAATTTAACAGCTGAATCAGAAAACAATATACAAGAAAATTATATTTCTGGGGTTTTCCCTGCATCCAATTCTGAGTCATCTCCTTGCTTCAAATCTTCCAAGATTCACTGTTTGGGTTCATGCATTGCATTGTCGTTTTAACCATGGCTTGTTGAATGAGCCATAATAGCCTGTTCTTGTAATACATTAAACCATTGTTTATAAACCACACATCATGTAATTCACACATCATGCTAAGCCAAAACTAAACAGATTATGTTATGGCTCATTGTAATATGTAATAAAAGCACTGAGTTGTAACAGCTCCAGCTATAGGCTAAAGTTTCTTGTTCAGCTCAAATGCTCCAAAAAATTGCCAAAGCCAAAAAATTGTGTGTGAGTGTGTGTCCCTTGCAATGACTCATTTGGAAGTCCATAGCATAGTATTCTGCAAAGTCTCACATTTTCTATATTAATGAAGTAACTATGCTGCCATACCAATTATCAATCACATCTCAAAATGGTTTATGATAAAAGTAACAGTTATTAAACTCTACTGATAAAATAATATACATTAAAATAGCAGACAATATACTCACTTAAAAAGTGGGGAAAGGGAAAAGGGAAAAAAAAAGGAAGGCCTGAATAAAGAAGTAAGTGCCAAAAAAAAATGTCTGAAGGTCATAACCTCAACAGTTGGCTAACCCTGTCTGTGCTGGCCTGCTTAGTACTTAGATGGGAAACAGGGGCATGCCAGGCACTTTAAAAAGTGATAGATCTTAAATCACATGGTTGTAGCTGCCATCTGACTTTTTTAACCTCCCCAATAGAGTCTTCTGATGGGAGACCACCAGGATAGCAGCCAGACTGAGAAGCTGAAGCTCAGTTTAAAGGACCCTTTACTTTTAAAGGACTCAGTTTATTTTTTAAAATCTATTTTATACTCCTTCCTATGCAAACCCATCACAAATATAAAATGCAATGAATACAAACAATAAATAAAAGTTGTATAAAACCATTTTCACTAAAAAGTGGGAGAGGAAAACAAAGAATAGGGCCATTTGTTGCCATCTCACTTTCAGAGAGGAAGGACCTGGGCTAAGAATCAGGGGGCTAAAAGAGGTAACAGTAGGCATCTCATGAATAACAGGGTAGAAAGCATTTCAGAGGGCTGGCATCCCCCATGAGAAACCACCAGATATCATCCTGCCATTCTCAGCACCATAGCAGGACTTTCCATGATAACCTCCATGATCAACCAAATCTACAATGCTGAAAGCAGTCTGTCAGGTATCTCAAGTTGTTTAAGGCTTGCTATGCCACCTTAAACATGACTCAGTCACTACAATAACTGGGCAGCAGCATAGTTGCTTCAACAGAAATGTCACAAGTATGATCAGATGTTCTACTCAACAATTTGGCCATCACATTGTCACACCTGCACCTACTGAATACATTACCATAATCTAAGTGTGAAGATACCACTAGGTGAAAGTTGGCAGGCTGTCCCTATCCAGGGAAGGGCATACTTGATACACAATCCAAAGCTGGTAGTAAGCACTCCTGACACCACTATATCTATCTATCTATCTATCTATCTATCTATCTATCTATCTATCTATCTATCTATCTATCTATCTATCTATCTATCTATCTAGAGGATCTATCTAGAGGCAGAACATGTTAAAAATGTGTTTTAAAAAAATTATTATCAGAAATTCTCCAGTGATGTGACAGAACCATATCATAGCATCTATATTAGGAAGCCAGGATGTTCTGTGCATTTACATGCTTAGTAAACCTCAAGATGGAATGCGTTGGGAATCCAGTGAGTAAAGCATACAAATGATAGCTAATTCAGTTGAGATCTTAAGTTCAAGCCATGGTTATACATTTATTTATTCCACTTGAGTCAGGGTTGTGTGATCTTTAAGGAACTTAGGGCCATATAAGATGTCTACTACAGACAGAACTATACTCTACACATGCGGGCACACACACACACACACACACAATAAGGGAACTGATAAAAGAAATGCAGGTTGTGAACTTCAGTTTAAATCCCAGGGAAAATGTCAAGTGAAAAAGGATTTCTAGCAATTTTTATTATTGACATGATCTTGAATATCCACACTGACAGTATTACAATATAATAAAATGCTAAAGACAGGTAATGCATATATATCTTACACTATAACTAGTATATAGAAAACGATCCACAGAGGAAGTATTTGAGATAATGCCAAATATAGAAATGGCAGCTGGAAAGGAAGAATATGTTTCATGAAATTCAAATAAGTTGGTTTTCATTATTTCTGAGCATTTGAATACAGTTTTGATATGCCATTATAATTCAAGTATTTGAACAGACAGAACAATAATCTTAAGATTTTCTCTTAGTAGCCTGATAATAATTTCTTTTGTTCCATGGCAACAGATGAGAATCAAAGTAAGGCTGTTTGCTTTGATAATGGCATGATTAGCTATTTGAAATATTTTTGAGAATACTGGTGATAGGATAATCAAGCTGTGTATTGCTGAAATTTCTGAAGTTTCTTGGACTTGTGACTTGTTGAGAACCAAGTTCTAAGTCAAACTAAATCACCAAAACTTTGCAATTTCCTCAAAGGTTTGCACTTAAGCAGCAGAGCATGCACTATGAATTCCAAATGTGCTATATTCAATTCCTAGCATCTCAAATTTCAGCTGGAAAAAACATTTCCATGGATGGATAGCTGGACAGTGATAATACTGATCTAGATAGATCAATAAGTAGTATTATCTGGCATAAGGTAAATTTCTATCTTTTTGTGATACGTTTGATTCATGGATCCAGAGATAACAGTGAATAACTTTAAACATCTTATATTATCCTCATTCTTGTTTAATCCTTGCATAAGATTTTTTTAAAAATCAAATTGGCCTTTCACTTCCCTCAGTAATTAGAATGTCCATGAATGTTCTGTGACATCAACCGTGTCTCTGGGAGGAGAGATTTTCAGACAGGTCGCTTTTAGCTAACAGTTCTGCCTATGGAGACAACAAACCAAATTAATACAGCAGAACACAGACTCAGAGTAAGCCATGAAGGAAAGTGGGCTTTGCTTTTTTTAAAAAATAAACATAGCTTTAAAAAGATATAGTAGAAATTCATTCAAAATGAGTAGCAAAGTATTTGTAGTTTTTTTGGTCCAAAAGTAAATTTGCTGTAGAAGGGCCAATTCAGGGTGATGAGTCCACCAAATGATCCTTTAGTCCATCAAATTTCAAACCTTAATTGCCCTTCTGTAAGATCTTGCAACAAGTCCACATTCTCCCACCAAATCTTGGTGATCTTTCACAGGTTCTCAGGTGAGACTATCAACATATCAACATTTCATAAGATTTTGACAATCTTGTAAGAAGTTTGTTTATATTATTATTATTATTATTATTATTATTATTATTATTATTATTATTAAATATAGGTACCATTCTGGGTACTTGCAGATGCCTCAGAACACCATGTGGTCTAAAAGACAACCATAAAATAGCTTTTTGTCAAAAAAAAAAAAAAAAGAAATCCTTTTTTTAGCTATTTCTTTCTTTCATTTTATGGGAATCCAAAGTGCAGCTCAGGCTGATTTCCCTGTTCTGAAAATGGGATGGGATAGGTGAACTGACAGGGAAAAGATCAGCAATATGGGCTTCTCCCAAGTGCTTCGTGGCTTCATAGTTACTAGTTTTCAAACATTGGTGAATGTTAGCTGGAAATGGCAGCTGCTCCATGTCTGAAGAACATATTTAACTATAGAAAAGCTTCTAATGATAATTAAGGAGCCATGTAGTACTCAGTTAGCAGGCAGCAACAAATATGCAGGCACTTACCCCCAAAGATGATTTCATCTGTCATACAAACATTTAAAAAAGGTAAAGTTTCCCGTTTAGCCGTGTCCAACACTAGGGGGCGGTGCTCATCTCCATTTCCATGGCCGAAGAGCAGCGTTGTCCAAAGACACTTCCGCGGTCATGTGTCCAGCATGACAGTCATGGAATGCTGTTACCTTCCTGCCGAAGTGGAACCGATTTCTCTATTCGCATTTGCGTGCTTTCGAATTGCTAGGTTGGCAATTGCTGGGGTGAGTGCGGGAGCTCATTCTATCACGTGGCACTCGGGTCTTGAACCACCAAACTTGCAACCTTCTGGTCAACAAGCCTGGCATCTTAACCACTGAGCCACCACGCCCCCCATGTCATACAAACATACAGTAGGCTAATTCAGTGTTAGATTGTGGCTGAGCTTTCTTTATGAATTAGGCTATAATAGTCTCATTTTGAATCTCCCCTGATGTCCTTTGGACATCAGATTTTACTTTCCCTTAGATTCAGAGCTTTAATGCAACCTGAATTTTTTTTAATTAGAGAACAAGCTGCTTCATGGATTTACTTAGTCATGTCATGATTTTCCAATAATCCAGGTAAGCATTATTAGAAAACTGTAGCTGGCTTGCACAAGTAACTAAGTGGCCAATTCTCATTCTCTCAATCTCTCTCTCTCTCACACACACACACACACACACACAAAACCCTATGTCTGAGAAGGCAGCACTGAGAAGGAGATACTTAAAGAAGAAAAAGTTTGGATTGCTGTATTCTATATAGAAGTACAATGTAGGCTTAGAAAAAGCTGCATACTGTATATAGAGAACACTGAAATGTTTTTGTGTCTTTCTGGACTTTGGACACTTTAAATAGGTCCAAAGAATACATTAATTACAGGCTTGTTTACTGGGGCAGTTCAGGGCACATTAAGTGTTTTTATTAACTAACAAAGGATTGTCCTACTGACATGCTAGTTAATTGAGTCCCTGACTGAACACAAGTGTCCCATCAAGGCATGTGAGCTGCCAAATAAACCTGCTGCTGACTTGCTAGACACCAGCCCATGAGAGAACCTGGAAGCTCAGGTTGGTTTAACCCCACCCACCTGCAATGGTTTATCTGCCTTAAGCACCTTTTGCAGTTTATAATAGGGCAATTTTGCAGGTCTCTCAGAGTGAGTTCAGATCAGCCATTTTTCCGGGTGAGACCAAGGCAGCGCAAGCCTGCAGAGAGGGGCTTCTGGAATTCTTTCCAGTTCTTAATAGCAATTCCACTCTGGGTCACGTGACCAGGAGGGAGGAGGCTTAGAAGGGAGCAGAGGGCAGCCTTCTGAGCTGCTGCCCAGCTGCGTCTCCCGTAGGGATACATGGGGATGTTTTCTGGATTCTTTTCCTCTCCAATTCCCAGCTGGATTGGCTCTTCCCACTCCCTTGGCAGGTCGGTAGTCCTTGTTTAGTGACTGCCTCATACAGAGACCATTTGCAGTTATGGCAGTGCTGAAAAAGTAACTTTGCAACCTATCCTTGCATTTATGACTATGCTTCACAGGTTTGTAAAGCAAAGAAAAGCTGAAGTAAGATTGTAAGCACAGTCACAGTTTTACACAGACTGTATCACTTAATGACCAAGTTGCTGGTTCCAATTGTGGTTGTTAAATGAGGACTACCTGTAATTGTCTTTGGGTACCATCTCATATAACAGTTTTCCTCTTGATGGAATGGTGATTTTAGGGTTAATTTGAAGAAAGCAGCAGAAACCAGCTGCTCTAGCCACCTTAACCCATTTGCTTTGAGCATTTCAAAGGCTAATAGATAAGACTGGAGCGCTTCCTGGGTGTCAGGTGCAACCAGAGAAAGGCAGTAAGCCCCCCACCCAAACTGGAGAAGGAAGGGAGGAGGAAGTGGTCAGTTGTGCACGCAATGGGAATGGATAACAGCTAGCTCATACTTCTCCCCAGCAACAGTGAAAGTGCCCACCTTTGGGGTGTGTTTTGCCCACCCAAGTGTGTGAATAATTATTGTTTGTCAATAATCATGTACCTCTTTGTTCTAAACATGTATAAACATTGTGTTGATTTGCAAGCTCAGCATGCTTATGGAACTAATGTCATAGGTGCCCTTTCTTCTGCAGAATAAAGCTATAAATGAGATTCTCACCTTGCGTGTTAATTGGCGAAGTATGCCAGGTTTTAAAGAACCCAGAGTTCCTGGGACAACACTCTCACCTTTTGGGCTCCCTCATTCTCATCCAGGTCTCCAGTTTGCTTCCCTCACCTTCTCTTCCTCTTTGCCCGCCAAACCTATCTTTTTTCTTTTTCTCATTTGCCTCTTCTCTCCCAAACTTTGGAATTTTTTTCTATATACTTCTGAGCTGAGTCTTTGCCTAATAACAAAGCTTAATGTTTATTCCCCTCTCTTCTATCAACCCTTCCCTCCCCACCTCCATAGGACTAGTTAAACTCAACCTGGAAGTACAATCCAGCTCTTACTTCGTATTCCCTCTACATCATCCAAATACCTTAACATTTTAATCCTTTCTTGACTTGGCACAATTTTACTGCAGCCAACTAGGTTGCACAATGTTTTGAGGTAAGTCACATATACTTTAAGACCCCAAACAAATTTGCTCACAAAAATACCACACTATATATATAAAATTAATCTCAAATGATGGAGGAAAATGGGAAATCCTGGCCTTACCCTTGGGTATGATATAACTTTGCCCATTTGTGCTTTATCACTGCCTACTGCAGGCTTTGCTGGAAAAAAAAAATTAGCAGGTGCTGAAACCTGAGTAACTTCAGGAACAGATGGACCATTGATATTTTTGAAATGCTGGTAAAGGAAATGATTTAAAAAGAAGTCATCCCACATATTAACATGTGGTTTGTTTGGGATTTGTTTTTAAACACAGTAATCTCCCCTGGTATGAAAAAGATTTAAAGCTGGCATAAATGAAAAGAAAGAACCTTGTGGGTTACCATGGTTACAATGAAGGTACTATGGAATAGTCCCTCATGGATACCTTAGGCTAGGAAGGGTAGATTTGAAGATAAGGATGACTTTGAGTGAGATACAGAAGAACAAAGCCAGAATACACAGTTTGGAGGACTTTTGTTTTTGCAAAATCTTCAGCTGTTCCATCATCCAAATGAAAACAAAAAACCCTGAACCTTAAGTCCACAGAGATGATTCTTTATAGAATGTCAGGAGTTTACATGATAGGTATGAGTAACCTGATAATGTCTTTCAGGGAAAAAGTAGAAAATGTCATTTCCTGAAACGGTATATGCTTGGAAGTAGGCCGAATGAGCCAGCTCAAAGATCATATTAAACCATGATTTTTTAAAAGAAAAGTCTGTAAATCACTACTATTGAGTTTCCCTGCTGCTTATGGAAAGCCTACTCTCCCAATGGTTCCTGTCAACTGTTATTTAGCTGTCTATGAAAGTATAAAGACCAGTAACCACTGACTGCCTTAACCTGTATTAACTAGTGGCCATACCCACATGTAATGGAAGAAAATTCCATGTGTCATGATACAATTCATTTTTCCCATAAGGGTCTATACATATTGAAGTTCACAACCTAGATATATGCATATGAATTTCATAAATTTCTGCTGTTTCCTATACTTATTTTCTAAATAGCATCCACTTTTCCCCATCAGGGAACCACTTCCATGCCCATCTGATCATTTGGTTTGCTCTTCTCTGCATCTTTTCTAGCTTTATAACAAGCTTTTTGAGATGCAGCAATCAATATTTGTAACTGAGTCCACAATCTCCGTATCATATTCTTTGTCACTACCACTTGGCCTCCCACCTGACTGTTCCACAAAGTGGGATACTTGGAATCTCTGTATAGGAAAGCTTTCTTTTGGCCCCATTTCTTTATTCCTAATTGTGGGAAGAAATACTACAAGTGCATGCATTTGTATGCATTGTGAAGCCTGAGGATGAGAAACAAAATACTTCAACCAGAAAAAAGTTCCAAACTATGTTTTGATGGAAAGGATTAGACTGTAGGGTTGTGTGAAGTGGTGTTGCTCTCCCTCAAGATGTTTCCTTGATGCACACTAATGCAGTGATGTGATTCATGGTAACAGCTTAATTCAGAAATTGAGTAACACTGCCTCAAAGCCTCAGATCAAAACATTGAAGTGGCCAACTTGAATCAGCTGGCCACTTCACTCTTATGGAAAGAGCTGCATACTGTATGCAGAAGGCCCTTTTAACATCTGGAGTGGAATAGCCACTGCAATCCTCAAAGGGAAGCTTTGCTTTTACCCCAGATACCACTTGGAGGTGCACTTTGACTGAAGCTTTGTTGAACTGACATGTCCCTTCACGTCTCTGCACAGCCCCAGTAGAAAATGAGAAGGGAAAGCAAAGCAAAGCAAAGCAAAAGAAATTAAGATGAGCTCTTTTCACATGTTTATTGGATGCCAGCAAAAAATAATAGAGTAGCTGGGCCCCAACTCATCATGATGCTACATGGTTTCCTGGGCCTTAACTTTGATTTCTTACATTCTGAATATTGGAGTTTTTCAGAGATGCATTCTGTATATGTGTACCATATTTGGTTCCCTACTCAGAGCTCAGGAGGAGGAGTCCGGATAGCATAGCCTGTAGAGTGTAAGCAAGGTGACCTTGATGGAAATATCCAGGAACTGTTGTCTAGCCAAAAAGGGGCTGAGACATTATTGAAGTCCAGAACAGTGAGTAGCTCAGGCAGATACCTCCCTAATTCACTGAACTATGAGAAGAAGAAAGAGGTACAGCACAATCAGACTTGCAAGATTCTGTTACTATAGCCAATCTCAATCAAAGTAGTTGTAGCTTGCCTGTGGAGTTGATTTCCTGCTGTAGTCTACCTGCTGGGTCTGAAAAAGCCATAGGGTTTCAAGTGAGCAGAGATGGCCCTTGACTTGAACAAAGCTGGGAGTGGAACAAATTCTCTTTCTGAAGTATAGGAGGTAGAAGTAGAATCATGATTCCCAAACGGTGACCCTCATATTGGCATATCTTCAATCTGTAGCCTAACTTCTGCAGCTAAAAAGGGCTTTTATACCTCTATAACTAAGCTCACACCTGGCTTTTCTGAACTTAGTAACTGTAGTTTTGTTTTGTTTTCTGCTTTTCTTAATTTAACACAAAAGAGACAAAGTGAAAACAGAAATAATGCACAAAGATATAAAGAAATTTGCTTCAACATTTTTACATTAAATGTATTGGGGAAATGGTGGAAAACCTGGTCAGATCTTGGCAAATTACTTAAAGAAGAAAAGAGTACAGCTAGTAGAAATGAAATAGATAAATTAAATAGTCCCTCTGAATATGTAACTTCCTATTTTAAAAATTCCACTAAAATCTGTATAGTCAATCTGAGAATATATCTCATGAGATACTTTTTTTTCCAAATTTGATCTCTCACAAATAGATTTTTAACAAGAAATACTATTACCCCTTTGATGAAATAAAAAAATGTGATCTTAACTTTGGGTGATTGTAAACACCAGAATTTTATGGATTTCCTGTGGAATGGTATAAAACATTTTCTGTATACTTGTTCCTAAACTTTATGAGTGACATAATAATACTTTGAAAAAGGGTAGCTTACTGCTATTATTAATGAAACCCATATTAAAATTATATGAAACCACACAAAGATCATTATCTAGCAAACACATTGTAAAAAGTGATATATTCAAGAAAGATCAAGACAGCTTTGTTAAAGGGGACTTCTGGGTGAGGAATGACAAACTAACACATCTCAGAATAAGCGGAGATGATGACACGGCCACGACCAAAGGACCAGCGAGTAGACCAGTCCCACAGAATCTCTCTGGATAAGGAGAGAACAGGAGAATGCCCACTTATGCTCCAGATGGCTGCTCCTCATGAGGAGACTGCAGGGTAGCAGTTTCCCATGGGTTTGAGCACTAGGAGACAAAGAAAAGCCATCATGCTCTCAACTATGGTGGAAGCTTTTAAAGGACATTGGGTTAGCTAATCTCACTTTCTGATCACTTTTGGAAATTACCTAATTAACTACCTTAAGACTATTAGAGATCTTCAAAATAACAAGTCTGCAAAGCCACCTGGTGAGTTTACCTTCATTCCAGAATAAAAGAAAAACTAACCATAAGGTTAAGAATTTAAAGAATCTGAAATAAAAGGCAAAAGCTAAATAAGACTTTAATTTAAGAAAGTTATAAATGAATTAAGGGACCAGACACATTTGGAATATTAGGACTTTGCTGTAAGATTTTGGAAATAATTATATAAATAAATAGCACTTTTGTGGGAACTAAATTTAGTTTACCTTAAGTCATAACAGAAATTCGAGACTTTATGATTTCAGAAATTGGATATTAGGGGGGATTAAAGATTCTAGGCATAAAAGGAAAAAGAAAAAGAAAGAGAGAGAGGCTTGCTTTTTGTCTTTGGTTAGCATTCAGATAAAATGACAGAAAAGGGCATGACATTTGAAATACTTCAGGAAATATTTGAAGAATGGGGACAGAAACTAGTAGCTACAATGTCAGCAATGCTGTCTACTTCTATGGATAGACTATGACCAAAATATGTTAAAGAAAAAATGACAGATGTAAAAGATCTACAGGATAAAGAGCTGAAACAAATCTCATCTGATGCAGAAATATTAGAATATAAAGAAATTGTTGGAATACCTGAAAATAAAAATAAAAATTGTGGATTATAAGACAGAGATGGCAGTTAAAGTGGAAATACAAAAGACCAGCCAAGAGAATGACCTGGATAATTACTACTTACTGGATTTGCAAAAGAGGTTTGCTTGAAAGCCTCTAAGAAGCCTTTGAGATGGGAAAAAGAAAAACTGAAAAGAGATCAAACCCTATGAGAATATCTGAATAAATTAAAGCTTAAGATTGTTAGAAGCAAAAGGAAGGAGTACAAGGTTGGTTGGTTTAACCAAGGTTAAACTAAGGCATATCTTTATAAAATTCTGGGAACCCTTATGAACTTTTTGCTGACACCAGGTCTGAAATGTTAATGATTTATGGATCTGAGTATAGATAAGGGATGGGTTATGGAATGAAGAGATACTTGCATGTAACCTTATAGAGGGTGAAGAATTACTAAGTTTGTTGTGGAGGTCACTTCTTTAAATATTTCTTTTCTCATTTTCTTACTTTTTCCTCTTTCTCCTCTTTCTTTTTTCTTGCACTTTCTAGTCTCTCTTACTCTATTTTTCTTTTCCTTTCTGAGTTCAGTTTGTATTGTCTTTTATTATTGTTTTCGAAAAATTTTCAATAAAAATTATTTTTAAAAAGTCAGTTTTGTTAAAAAAAAGACATAGTTTAGAGAATATTCTACTTATAATAGATTTGACTGTTTTGAATAAAGATACAGCAAATTAAGCTGCAGCTGTATTTTTAGAAAAAGCCTTTAACAAAATATATAGATAGTATATCTTTAGTACTCTAGCGAAATCTGGATTCCTGAAGAATTCATAAATTGGATCTGGATCCTTTATGCAGCCGCTACATCCAAAGTGAAAGTTAATGGGACTTCTTCATCCACTTTTTCATTTTATAAAGGCACCAGGCAAGGATGCCCACTTTCCTATTTGACTTTTAATATTTGCTTGGAATTCCTAGCTTATGGTCCTAGCCAAGATTATAATATTAATGGTTTATATCATAATTCTCCAGAATATAAATTAGATATTATATGCCAATGACATTTTGTTATTTATGCCTGCATCTCATACCTTGATTCCAGCTTTGATGCACTTGATAAATGTGTTTAGGAAAATAATAGGATATTCAATTAACTGGTCCAAGTTGGAATTAATGCCAATATGTAAAAATCCCTTCATTAATCCATTTAGCAATTATCAGTTTCATATTTGTAATCAATACATTAACTGCCTTGGGATTATTGTAAGCAATTTAAATGTGAATAAAATATATAAGGACTACTTTCTGGATCTTGATATAAGACATTCTTTAAATCTTATCCTTTGAGGCAAGGTTAATACTCTTAAATGAACATATTTCCTGGAATAGTATACATTTGTGTGGACTCCTATGCATATATCTGCAAAATATTTTCAGAAATTTAATACAATGGTTTGTAGATTTTTGTGGGTGCATTGAATGCCAAAGATTTGTTTTTAAATGATGAAACTGTATATTAAAGTGAAGTATGGTTTTCCAACTTCAGCAAAGGATCGTTACCTTGTCGTGGTGCTGGAGCTTGAGCACCTCAATGATGCCATGAGCTAAACCATGAAGGGCCACCCAAGACGGGAAGGTCATGACAGAGAGGTCAGACTAAACGCGATCCCTGGGGAAGGTAATGGCAACCCACCCCAGTATTCTTGCCGTGAAAACTAAATGGATCAGTACAACCAGAGATATGTTGGTATACCATCGGAAGATGAGACCCCCAGGTCGGAAGATGGTCAAAATGCTACTAGGGAGGAACAGAGGATGAGCTCAACTAGCCCCAGACGTGATGACACAGCTAGCTCAAAGCCGAAAGGACAGCTAGCGGCCGACGGTGGTGGTGGTGAACGGCGAATCCGATGTTCTAAGGATCAACACACCATCGGAACCTGGAATGTAAGATCTATGAGCCAGGGCAAATTGGATGTGGTTATTGGTGAGATGTCAAGATTAAAGATAGACATTTTGGGTGTCAGTGAACTGAAATGGACTGGATGTAATGACTGCCCTAGCCCAAATACTCAGACTCACAAGAGGCTGCTATATGAAATCTGATTTATTAAGGAACTAAAGGCAAATACAGAGAAAGCTGAGAATGAGCAAAAGCGCGCCAAATACAAACTTAAACCCTTGGTGCAAACGTATCCCGCCTCCCTCGTAACAGCCCCGCCCGGCACAGGTGCTAGCAATCGTCAGAGTTGCTAGCCTGGGAAAGTAACCTTGAGCACAGTAGATAATGTAAATACATTCCAAAGCAAAGCCAAAAGATAACTACTCCCATCCTCCCGAGAAAGATGAAACACGCAACCAGTTAATGACATGCGAAACGTTACGATGTATCAAAGACATTGAAACGGCGAACATGACATACCGCCCCCCTAAAAATACTCCTAGGGACCGGGCTTAGTGGGATAAGCAGAGTGGAAACGGGCAACCAGGACAGGGGAAGCCACATCTGGTGCAGCGACCCACTCCGGATGAGGGAAATGTTTCTAACGAACTAAGTATTGCAAAGTATTGCGAAGGCGTCTAGAGTCCAAAATTTCTTTAACTTCAAAGTGTTGCTGACCGTCAATCATGATGGGGGTTGGAGGTGGAGGTTGGCGATGCCAGCGGTCAGAAGGAATAGTCGGTTTGAGCAAACTGCAATGAAAAACAGGGTGTAAGCGTTTGAGGTTATGAGGCAAGTCAAGTTTAAAAGTCACAGGGTTAATTTGAGCGGTAATTGGGAAAGGACCCACAAATTTAGGAGCCAATTTCTTGGAAGGTTGTGAGGACTTGATGAACTTGGTGGAGAGGTAAACCGAGTCCCCTACTTGAAATGCCGGCTGAGGGGCCCGCTTCCGATCAGCGTACTGTTTATAATCCAATTGTGCATCAGCTAGTGCCTTTTGAATCATTGGCCAGGAGTCTGCCAGTTGCGTTGCCCAATTATCCGGAGTGGCCGATCCGCCTGTAGGTTGCGGTAGATCAGGGATAGGGACAAAGTCTCTGCCTTGGGCCACACGAAATGGGGTTTGGCCAGTGCTTTGATGCACTGCATTGTTGTACGCTACTTCAGCAAAAGGGAGGAGGTCTACCCAGTTGTCCTGCTGGTAATTCACAAAAGCTCGGAGGTATTGCTCCAGAGTAGAATTTAAAGCCTCTGTGGCCCCGTCCGTTTGGGGATGCCAAGCCGTGGACAGGGCTTGCTTCGTGCCTAACAATTTAAGGAACGCCCGCCAAAATTGTGAGGTAAATTGTGTGCCCCTGTCCGAAATCAAGTGTGAGGGACATCCGTGTAGCCTGTACATGTGTACAAGAAATAGGCGGGCCAACTGACGTGCCGACGGAATGGACACGCAAGGGATGAAGTGAGCTTGTTTTGAGAAATAGCCTTTGACCACCCAAATGACCGTTTTGCGTTGACTGGGTGGTAGCTCAACAATAAAGTCCATGGAGATTTCATCCCAGGGGCAAGAAGGGGCAGCCACCGGCTGCAGCAGTCCCTGGGGCTTGCCCACCTTGCGTTTAGACATGGCACAAACAGTGCAGGAGGCAATGTAGTCTTTAACATCCTTACGTAATGTGGGCCACCAAAACTGTCTCCGAACCAGGTGCAAGGTTTTTACAAACCCGAAGTGACCTGCCAGTTTGTCATTGTGTGAACGTAGTAACACGTCTTTTCTGAGGCTTTCAGGGACATAGAGGCGATTAGATTTCCAAGCGAAGCCTCGGTCAAAAGTAACATTGTTTTTATTCGCAAGCAACCAAGTATCCGTTTTCAGTTCTTTTAGAAACTTTTGTTGCAACTGGGAGGGAATTGACAAAGCGTTCGGCTGGGCGGCGTCCACAGTGGGTGGCTGCTGCGCGCGTGTTTGGCTACGCGTCACAGCCTGCATACCCAATTGGGGCGCTGTCCACAGGGTGCTGACCACTTCTGGCACTGCCCCGGAGTCCTGAGGTTGCCTGGACAATGCATCAGCCAAGAAATTCCTTTTCCCCGGAATAAATTTCAACTGAAAATTGAATCGATTGAAAAATTGAGCCCACCGAACCTGTTTGGGGCTCAGTTTTCGAGGGGTACTAAGAGCCTCTAAGTTTTTATGATCAGTCCATACTTCAAAGGGATGATTCACCCCCTCCAACAGATGCCGCCAGGCTTCTAATGCGGCTTTTACTGCAAATGCCTCCTTTTCCCATACATGCCAACGTCTCTCAGTCTCGGAGAACTTGCGGGACAAGTAGGCACATGGCTTGAGGCACCCTGTCCCGTCTTGTTGCATCAACAATGCCCCAATGGAATAATCGGAGGCATCCGCCTGCACCACAAAAGGTTTTGAGGGATCAGGATGTTGTAAAATGGGCTCTTTGACAAAAGCTGCTTTTAGCCGCTCAAACGCCATTTGACAAGCAGGCGTCCAGCGCAACAGCGCCCCTGGATTCTTTACTCTCCGAGTATCTCCCACACCCTTGGTTCGAAGCAGTTCGGTGAGTGGCAAGGCAATTTCAGCGAACCCCCTTATGAATAATCTGTAGTAGTTGCTGAACCCCAGGAAACTTTGAAGTTGCCTGCGGGTGCGGGGACTTTCCCAGTCCATGATAGCCTGCACCTTGGCAGGGTCCATTTCTATGCCTTTATCTGAAATTCTATACCCCAAGTAGTCAATTTGGGTCTGGTGAAATGCACATTTAGACAGTTTGGCATACAATTCTGCTGATCTGAGTTTACTCAGTACTCTTTTTACCAGAGCCACATGCTCTTCCATGGTTTCAGTATAAATCAATACATCATCCAAATATACCAATACCCCTTTAAACAGATGTTCATGCAGTACTTCATTGATCAATTGCATAAATACCCCAGGGGCCCCAGCCAACCCAAAAGGTAACACTTTATACTGGAAGGCTCCCAACGGGCAATTGAATGCAGTTTTCCACTCATCCCCCTCCTTGATTCGTACACGATAGTATGCTTCTCTTAAATCAAGTTTAGAGAAGATCTTTCCCTTAGCCAGATGTGACAACATGTCTTTGATCAATGGCAAGGGATATTTGTTGGAAATTGAGACGGCATTTAATCCGCGGAAATCGGTACAAAGTCTCAATGTCCCATCCTTTTTTGGGCGAAAGAGAACCGGCGCCCCCACCGGTGAATTCGCCGGCTCAATGAATCCGCGCGCCAAATTTTTGTCCACAAAGTCTCTCAACAAAGTCAACTCCTTTTGTGTCATGGAATAAATCTTTGGCTTGGGCAATTGGGTGTTGGGAAGCAGTTCGATGGCACAGTCCGTCTTTCTATGGGGAGGCAACTGGTCGGCTTCCTTTTCGCCGAACACATCAGCAAACATCCTGTAATCTGCCGGCAAGCCTTCCAGAGGAGGGGCCGGGCAATGCAGAGTCGCAGCTGCCGCAACCCCCACCATCTCCTCTGGGGCACCCTTCCCCTCAGTTGCTTGGTAGAACCCATCCCTAAACGTGATAGTCCGGTAAACCCAGTTGATTTGGGGGTTTTGCTGCACCAACCAGGGCACCCCCAACACCACCAAGGGACCCCCTACTGGAGCCACGACGAAGGACAAACCTTCCCGATGGCTGCCCAGCTGCAAGGCTACCCGCCCTGTGAAATGGGTGACCGGTTTGCCCCCTGCCATGGACCCATCCAGCTGTGTAAAGGCGATGGGTCGCTGTAAAGGGAAAGTAGGTAGCTCCAAAGCCGCTACCACGTCGGGGTGCATTAGACACCGGGAACACCCCGAATCAATCATGGCCCATACTTCTACAGTCTTGGTTTGGGAGCCCAACTTCAATTTCACCATGAGAATGCGGTAACTACCACTCACCGATGAAGGCTCGCGCCCTTCTTCCACCACCTGCCCTGCGGCACCCTTTAAAGCAGGTGGCTGGCGTTTCCCGCCGGCTGCAGGATTTCGGGCTCACCCTCATCCTCGTAGAACATCGCATCGTCTCCCTCGGTTTCAGCCACCGCGGCTTTCTGCTTCCTTGGCAAGGCAGGGGACTTTGCCGGCGGTTTTCCGAGCCGTTCCTCTCCCTTTGCCTTCGGGCACGCCGCCACTCGATGCCCCTCTTTACCACATCTTAGGCACAGGCCTGTCGCATACCGCTTCTCTCGGTCCTCGTCCCAGGGTCGTTGTCCTGGTTTTCCCCCGGTGCTCGATGGGCGGCTGGGCTTCACCTCCCGCCCCGATTTGGTGGTCTTTCGATGGGCGAAGATCTCATGGGCATGTTCAGCCCTCCCCGCCAGCAGGATCCATTCGTACAGCGTATATGGGTCGTCCCTCCCCAAGGACCAGCGCAGCACCTCTGTATTCAGGCCATCCTTGAATAGCTCGATAATGGTGGCTTGGGACCAGTCATCCACCTTCCCAGCCAGCGCTTTAAACTCCAAAGCATAATCCGCCACGGATCTGAACCCCTGCTTAAGTTCCTTCAGGGCTCGCTTTGCCCTCTCTTTCGCCAAAGGATCCTCGAAGTGTTGTTTCAATGCCCAGAGGAACTCATCGAATTTTCCCAGTTCAGGCACTTCCGACTGGCACATCTGGACATACCAGTCTGCCGCCTTCCCCTTCAGTTTGGTGGCAATGGTGATGATCTTTGCCTTTTCCGACTGGAAAAGCGACCCCCATTCCTCCATGTAGGCTTTAGCATTCGTCAGGAAAAATGAGAGTTTGGTCGGGTCCCCATCAAACTTGACCGGGAAGTCTCTCATCCCGCCTCCCGCCGGGCTGCGCCCCGCCGCCGGTGCTGCAGGGGTTTGTGCTTCCCTGGCTCGCGGCGGCGCGGGGCCCCGGGGCGGTCGCCCTGGCGATGCCGCGATTTCCATCTGGACCGACTGGTCCCCTTCGTGCCTCCGCACCGGCTGTCGCTGCTCCAGGGACTGCACATGGGACGAAGGGGTTGAATACCGCTGGCTTGATTCTTCCCGGACTTCCCGCAACGAGGTCACATCTAAGCTCAGCTGTTTCAGTATAGCTTCTAACGAGTCCATTTTTGACTCCAGCACTCGGATCCGATCCGGGGTGGGGGAGCCCTCCGTTGGCTGCACCTGCACCACGTTGGGGGATAATGGGTATCTCTGCCTCCAGGATGGGCCCCCCGCCACCGTGGCATCCCCTTGGGTCTCATCCCAGGTGACCAGCTCGCCTGGAGAATTTACGGTAGTCTCCGGGGCGGTTTTCAGACCCTCGGCTTCACCCTCCGACTCGGAGCTCGCCTCTTCTAGGATGGCGGACAGCTCCCCCCCCTGGGACGGTCGGTCGGGCCGCCTCACGGTCGAGTCCGGTTCCCCTTCTTCCATCATCACGATGTCGGGTTCGGTCATCGCTGGCGCTCTCCCTCACAGGGTTAGACAACTTGTCTTTTCCTGGACAGGGGCCAGCGGAGTTAGGATCTTAGATTCTCAGCTTTATGTAATGACTGCCCTAGCCCAAATACTCAGACTCACAAGATGTCATGTTCACATTCTAATGTCTGGTTAACATTGTAACGTTTCACATGTCATTCTCTGTTCCGTATCCCTTCACCCGGGGTTTTTCCATTCTGTTGCCCTCCCTTGTTTTGAGGGCTTGGAATGCATGTTTGGGTTTGCGCTCCTGTTCAAGGTTACTTTCCCAGGCGCATCTAACGGCATTCAGCACCTGGGAGGGGGAGCGTCCTGACGGGCGATCGGGCGGGACCTGCCCACAAGCAAGGCTTTTAAGTTTGTATTTGGCGCGCTTTTGCTCATTCTCAGCTTTCTCTGTATTTGCATACTATTCCTTTAATAAATCAGTTATCTTTAAGCCCGAGCTTGTGAGACTGAGTATTTGGGTTTAGGCAATCGTTACATAAAGCTGAGAAATCATTTTTTCCATTTTCCGCTGGCCCCATCCAATCCTTGGATAAGAGGGAACGCTAGCGATGACAGAACCTCAACTTCGCGTAAGTGAGGGAGGCGAAGAAGAGCGGGAGGTGGTCAAAAGCCGGCCAGCGCTAACCTCGAGAGCGCAAAGAGCAGCACGTCGGGAGTTGCGAGATACCCAATTGGACGAGCTGTTGACATCCATACAGGAGAGTCTCAGGAGTGAACAGAGATCTGTTATGGAAAGAACCACGGGGAGGGGGTCTCCCCAATTGGCCTGGGAGCACGAAGTCCCTCTGTCACCGAAGGTGGTGATAACCAACCAACCCCCGGAGGAGCCGGTCACTCCGGCCCGTATGAGGGCATTGGAAGATAAAATGGATTTAATAGTAACGATCCTCAAGGATCTACCCAGAGAGGATCAGCCCAGAGAGGCAGAGCCCACCCCGGAGGATTGGGAGGAAGAGCCGTCACAGTACCCCAGGCACAGCACCCTGTCGACCCGGGGGAGAAGTAAGACTCGATCAGCCCATCAAAGGGGAGAGCGAGAGGCAAGACCTCCTAGGGATCGACCACTTGTGGGGGCTCGGCGTACGCTGTCATTCGCGGCACCGCCACAGCCAGCTGAGCCGGCAAGAACCTTCCCACCATTTGGAGTGAAGTTTGATGGGGATCCCGCAACGCTCTCCTTCTTTATTACGAATGCCAAGCATTATATGGAAGATTGGGGTCGGAACTTTCGGTCTGAACACGGCAAGGTCAATTTCATTGCCAACAAGCTGAGAGGAAGGGCAGCGGATTGGTATGTGCAACTATGCCAAGCTGAGGCAACTGAGTTAGAGGACTTCGATGAATTTTTGTGGGCACTTAAAGAGCATTTCGAAGACCCCCTAGCTCAAGAAACGGCTAAAAATGACTTGCGGAAACTTTACCAAGGGTCCCTCTCAGTTGCCAAATATGCGTTGGAGTTTAAAGCCTTGGCAGGAAAAGTGGAAGACTGGTCTGAGCCAACAATCATCGAATTGTTCAAGCAGGGGCTTGAACCCGAAATCCTTCGATGGGCTCTGGGCAGAGATGATCCCAAAACGCTATATGGGTGGATTCAGTTGGCGGGAAGCGCAGAAAATGCCCTACGAACCTATGCCCATACCAAAGAGCTTAGACAAACACGTCTCGCTAGAGGAGCGCGCGCATCTGGACTTGCCAGCCGCCCCAAACCGAAAACCTGGGAAGAAGAGAGGGAGCAACGGTTCTCCAAGGGTCAGTGCCTCCGATGTGGAAAAGAAGGGCATCGAGCCACGTCGTGCCCGAGACGCCGTCCAGAGGAACGACAGACGAAACCCGCGATAAAGACGCCTGCTCCTGCTCCACCGCGAAAACTGAAGGCAGCCCTCGCGGAACTGGACCCCCCCGACCTACCCTTCGGAGAAGAGGAGGAAGAGTTGCAATTCGAGCAGCCGGCGGGAAAAGCCTACCACCTGCCCTGAAGGGCGCCCTAGGGCAGGTGGAAGAAACCGGGCGTAACCATGATTCGGTGAGTGGAAACTTTCCCACACTGACTGTTAAACTTAAGCTGGGCTCACAAACCAAAACGGTGGAAGTGTGGGCCATGCTAGACTCGGGTTGCTCCCGTTCTCTAATGCACCCTGATGTCGTAGCGGCTCTAGAACTGCCCACGTTCCCTTTGCCAAGACCCATGATTTTCACCCAGTTGGATGGAACTATGGCGGGAGGGAAAGCAGTTAATCTTTCCACGGGACTGGTCGCCTTGCAGATGGGCTCCCATCAGGAAAAGCTGCCATTTGTGGTAGCTCCAGTGGGGGGTCCTCTGGTAATTTTGGGGATGCCTTGGTTTGTGCAACAAAACCCTTTCATCAACTGGCTGCATAGAACTGTGACGTTTGCGGATGGATTTTACAAAGTACCCGAAAAGGACCTATTGGAGGACATGGAGGGTGGAGGGGTAGCGTATACCACTGTACAAACGCTTCAACCTCTTGAGGGGCTACCCAATCAGTACCAAGATTTTGCTGAAGTATTTGGGGAAAAGGAAGCAGATCGCTTGCCACCCCACCGAAAAACGGACTGTGCCATTGAGTTTTTACCAAATGTAAAATTGCCTCACCCAAAAATATACCCCATGTCTCCCAAAGAGCTTACCACGCTAAGGGAGTTCATTGACAAAAATCTGGCTAGGGGTTTCATTGAGCCTGCTAATTCCCCGGTAGGAGCTCCTGTCCTATTCAGGCCAAAAAAGGATGGGTCATTAAGGCTTTGTACCGATTTCCGCGGGCTCAATGCGGTCTCAATATTAAATAAATATCCTTTGCCCCTGATCAAAGATATGTTATCACATCTGGCCAGAGGTAAAATTTTCTCAAAACTGGATTTGAGAGAAGCTTACTTTCGCATTCGCATAAGAGAGGGGGATGAGTGGAAAACAGCGTTCAACTGTCCTCTTGGGGCTTTCCAATATAAAGTTTTACCATTCGGTTTATCTGGGGCACCCGGGGTTTTTATGCAGTTAATCAATGAGGTCTTGCATGACCACCTATTTAAGGGGGTACTAGTATATTTGGATGATGTATTGATTTATACTGAAACCATGTCAGAACATATCCACTTGGTGCGTCAGGTACTGGCTAAATTGGAAAAAGCAGAGTTGTACGCAAAACTGTCAAAATGTGCGTTTCATCAATCGCAAATTGATTACCTAGGCTACCGAATTTCAGCTCAGGGCATTGAAATGGACCCTGCAAAAGTAGAAGCTATTGTAGCATGGGAGCCTCCCCGTACCAGGAGACAATTACAAAGTTTCCTTGGATTCTCTAATTTCTATCGGGCATTCGCCCAAAATTTTGCAGAAATCGCCCTCCCCCTTACTGAACTGTTAAAAACTAAAGGACAGGGGGATACGCGACGTTCGAAGAACCCAGGCGCGCTCCTTAAATGGACTCCAGCCTGTCAGCAAGCGTTCCAAACGCTCAAACAACTTTTTACCACCGAACCAATTTTACAGCATCCAAACCCCTCTCAACCCTTTGTTGTACAAGTCGATGCTTCGGATTTTTCCATAGGCGCAATTTTGTTACAATCTGACCAATCTGGCGCTTTAAAACCCTGTGCCTACCTCTCTCGCAAATTCACTGAAACAGAGAGACGTTGGCACGTTTGGGAAAAGGAGGCTTTTGCTGTGAAAACGGCTTTAGAGACGTGGCGACACCTATTGGAAGGTACTTCCAACCCTTTTGAAGTCTGGACTGACCATAAAAACCTGGAAGCTCTAAGCACCAGCCGAAAACTCAGTCCCAAACAGCTGCGCTGGGCTGAGTTCTTCAGCCGCTTTGACTTCACTCTTAAATTTATACCAGGCAAGAAAAACTTTTTGGCTGATGCACTCTCGCGCAGACCCCAAGATGATGGCCCAGGGCCAACGGTCCAAGGCACCGTCTGGACCGACAAACAATTAAGTCTGGCAGCAGTGACTCGCAGCCAGACTCGAGCACAATCGACTCCGCCTCCAGCCGCTCCGCCTTCCAGCAGCTCACCTCCCTTGTCAATTCCCTCCGATTTGCAACAACAGTTGCTCTCCCACCTTAAAACGGATACTTGGTTGCAAGCCAACCGACACATGTTAACTTTCACCGATGATCTTGCCTGGCGCAACGATCGTCTCTATGTACCCGCAACTATGCGGAAAACCATACTACAACGCTGCCACGATGACAAGCTAGCTGGGCATTTCGGCTACGTGAAAACTTTGCACCTCGTTCGCCGGCAATTCTGGTGGCCAACTTTACTCAAAGACTTAAAAGAATATGTCACTGCGTGCCCTGTATGTGCGGCGATAAAGCGCAAACCGGGCAAACCCCAGGGTCTCCTTCAACCCGTAGCCACTCCGTCGGTCCCTTGGCAGGATATCTCCATGGATTTTATCGTTGATCTACCCCCTAGTCAACGCAAAACTGTCATTTGGGTCGTCAAAGACTTTTTCTCCAAACAAGCCCACTTTATCCCCTGCGCTTCTATCCCTACCGCGCAACAGCTGGCACGCCTCTTCCTCATCCACGTGTACCGTCTCCACGGTATCCCCGCCCGTTTGGTGAGTGACAGAGGCACACAATTTACGTCACAATTTTGGCGCGCATTTTTGAAACTTCTGGGTACGAAACAATCACTTTCTACTGCTTGGCATCCAGAAACGGACGGATCTACAGAGGCTGTTAATTCTACCTTAGAACAATACCTCAGAGCTTTTGTTAACTACCAGCAAGACAACTGGGTCGATCTACTCCCATTTGCTGAGGTCGCTTACAATAATTCCATTCATCAAACCACTGGTCAAGTTCCCTTTAAAACAGTTTTTGGACGCGAGTTTGTTCCCATTCCTGAACTTCCTCATCCTCAACCGCTCCCAGCCACCCTCGCTGGCTGGGCGGACTCTCTCAAGGACTCATGGTCTAATATTCTACTTGCCCTCCAACATGCCCAAGCTGCCTATAAACGCCATGCTGATGCAAAGCGTTCCCCAGAACCATCCTTTGCAGTCGGGGATAAAGTCTACTTATCAACTAAGTTTATCAAGTCCCCACAACCCTCTAAGAAACTTGGTCCTAAATTTGTCGGTCCTTTTTCAATTGTTGCTCAGCTCAACCCTGTTACGTTTAAACTCGATTTACCTCACAACCTTAAACGTTTACATCCTGTTTTCCATTGCAGCTTACTCAAACCCTGCCTGTCATCGGACCGGTGGCATCCACAACCCACTCCTCCACCTCCCCTCATGATCGACAACCAGCAACACTTCGAGGTGGCATCTATTCTCGATTCCAGACGCCAGCGCTCTACTCTACAATACCTCGTCCGCTGGAAACATTTCCCTCATCCTGAATGGGTTGCTGCTCCAGACGTCCATTCTCCTCGTCTCGTAGCCCAATTTCACTCTGCCTATCCTGACAAACCGGCTCCCTAATTTCTTTTGGGGGGGCAATATGTCATGTTCACATTCTAATGTCTGGTTAACATTGTAACGTTTCACATGTCATTCTCTGTTCCGTATCCCTTCACCCGGGGTTTTTCCATTCTGTTGCCCTCCCTTGTTTTGAGGGCTTGGAATGCATGTTTGGGTTTGCGCTCCTGTTCAAGGTTACTTTCCCAGGCGCATCTAACGGCATTCAGCACCTGGGAGGGGGAGCGTCCTGACGGGCGATCGGGCGGGACCTGCCCACAAGCAAGGCTTTTAAGTTTGTATTTGGCGCGCTTTTGCTCATTCTCAGCTTTCTCTGTATTTGCATACTATTCCTTTAATAAATCAGTTATCTTTAAGCCCGAGCTTGTGAGACTGAGTATTTGGGTTTAGGCAATCGTTACACAAGAGGCTGCTATATGAAATCTGATTTATTAAGGAACTAAAGGCAAATACAGAGAAAGCTGAGAATGAGCAAAAGCGCGCCAAATACAAACTTAAACCCTTGGTGCAAACGTATCCCGCCTCCCTCGTAACAGCCCCGCCCGGCACAGGTGCTAGCAATCGTCAGAGTTGCTAGCCTGGGAAAGTAACCTTGAGCGCAGTAGATAATGTAAATACATTCCAAAGCAAAGCCAAAAGATAACTACTCCCATCCTCCCGAGAAAGATGAAACACGCAACCAGTTAATGACATGCGAAACGTTACGATGTATCAAAGACATTGAAACGGCGAACATGACACTGGAATGGGCCACTTCACATCAGATGACCACCAGATCTACTACTGTGGACAAGAGGACCACAGAAGAAATGGAGTAGCCTTCATAATTAATAGTGAAGTGGCTAAAGCAGTGCTCGGATACAATCCAAAAAACGATAGAATGATCTCAATTCAAATTCAGGGCAAGCCATCTAACATCACAGTGATCCAAATATACACCCCAACCACAGATGCTGAAGAAGCTGAGGTAGAGCAGTTCTGTGAGGATCTGCAGCACCTACTGGATAACACGCCTAAAAGAGATGTTATTTTCATCACAGGAGTCTGGAATGCTAAGGTGGGCAGTCAAATGACACCTGGAATTACAGGTAAGCATGGCCTGGGAGAACAAAACGAAGCAGGACACAGGCTGATAGAATTTTGCCAAGACAACTCAATGTGCATAACAAAGACCCTCTTCCAGCAACCTAAGAGACGGCTTTATACATGGACTTCCCCAGATGGACAACACCGAAATCAGATTGACTACATCCTTTGTAGCCAAAGGTGGCGGACATCTATACAGTCAGTAAAAACAAGACCTGGAGCTGACTGTAGTTCCTATCACGAACTTTTTATTGCACAATTTAGGATCAGACTAAAGAGATTAGGGAAGACCCACAGATCAGCTAGATATGAGCTCACTAATATTCCTAAGGAATATGCAGTGGAGGTGAAGAATAGATTTAAGGGATTGGACTTAGTAGATAGGGTCCCGGAAGAACTATGGACAGAAGTCCGCAACATTGTTCAGGAGGCGGCAACAAAATACATCCCAAAGAAAGAGAAAACCAAGAAGGCAAAATGGCTGTCTGCTGAGACACTAGAAGTAGCCCAAGAAAGAAGGAAAGCAAAAGGCAATAGCGATAGGGGGAGATATGCCCAATTAAATGCAAAATTCCAGAGGTTAGCCAGAAGAGATAAGGAATTATTTTTAAACAAGCAATGAGTGGAAGTGGAAGAAGACAATAGAATAGGAAGGAGAAAAGAACTCTTCCAGAAAATTAGAAACATCTGAGGTAAATTCCAGGCCAAAATGGGTATGATCAAAAACAAAGATGGCAAGGACCTAACAGAAGAAGAAGAGATCAAGAAAAGGTGGCAAGAATATACAGAAGACCTGTATAGGAAGGATAACAATATCGGGGATAGCTTTGATGGTGTGGTCAGTGAGCTAGAGCCAGACATCCTGAAGAGTGAGGTTGAATGGGCCTTAAGAAGCATTGCTAATAACAAGGCAGCAGGAGACGACAGCATCCCAGCTGAACTGTTCAAAATCTTGCAAGATGATGCGGTCAAGGTAATGCATGCTATATGCCAGCAAATTTGGAAAACACAAGAATGGCCATCAGATTGGAAAAAATCAATTTATATCCCCATACCAAAAAAGGGAAACACTAAAGAATGTTCAAACTATCGAACAGTGGCACTCATTTCACATGCCAGTAAGGTAATGCTCAAGATCCTGTAAGGTAGACTTCAGCAATTCATGGAGCGAGAATTGCCAGATGTACAAGCTGGGTTTAGAAAAGGCAGAGGAATTAGGGACCAAATTGCCAATATCCGATGGGTAATGGAAAAGGCCAGGGAGTTTCAGAAAAAGATCTATTTCTGTTTTATTGACTATTCTAAAGCCTTTGACTGTGTGGACCATAACAAATTGTGGCAAGTTCTTAGTGGTATGGGGATACCAAGTCATCTTGTCTGCCTCCTGAAGAATCTGTATAACAACCAAGCAGCAACAGTAAGAACAGACCACGGAACAATGGACTGGTTTAAGATTGGGAAAGGAGTATGGCAGGGCTGTATACTCTCACCCTACCTATTCAACTTGTATGCAGAACACATCATGCGACATGCTGGGCTTGAGGAATCCAAGGCTGGAGTTAAAATTGCTGGAGGAAACATTAACAATCTCAGATATGCAGATGATACCACTTTGATGGCTGAAAGCAAAGAGGAACTGAGGAGCCTTATGATGAAGGTGAAAGAAGAAAGTGCAAAAGCTGGCTTGCAGCTAAACCTCAAAAAAGCCAAGATTATGGCAACCAGCTTGATTGATAACTGGCAAATAGAGGGAGAAAATGTAGAAGCAGTGAAAGACTTTGTATTTCTAGGTGCAAAGATTACTGCAGATGCTGACTGCAGTCAGGAAATCAGAAGACGCTTAATCCTTGGGAGAAGAGCAATGGCCAATCTCGATAAAATAGTTAAGAGCAGAGACATCACACTGACAACAAAGGTCCGCATAGTTAAAGCAATGGTGTTCCCCGTAGTAACATATGGCTGCGAGAGCTGGACCATAAGGAAGGCTGAGAGAAGGAAGATCGATGCTTTGGAACTGTGGTGTTGGAGGAAAATTCTGAGAGTGCCTTGGACTGCAAGAAGATCAAACCAGTCCATCCTCCAGGAAATAAAGCCAGACTGCTCACTTGAGGGAATGGTATTAAAGGCAAAACTGAAATACTTTGGCCACATAATGAGAAGACAGGACACCCTGGAGAAGATGCTGATGCTAGGGAGAGTGGAGGGCAAAAGGAAGAGGGGCCAACCAAGGGCAAGGTGGATGGATGATATTCTAGAGGTGACGGACTTATCCCTGGGGGAGTTGGGGGTGTTGATGACCGACAGGAAGCTCTGGCGTGGGCTGGTCCATGAAGTCACAAAGAGTCAGAAGCGACTGAACGAATAAACAACAACAATGGTTTTCCAAATTCTGAATTATATGATTTTGAATATCAGTTAGTGCCAAAGTTTGCATGACTCTCCTTAGTGGAAATTCTCCTTCATGGACCCTCTAGAATGTTCATACATTGCACTGTTAATTGGACTGTCTTGGAATTAAAATATAATATATTTCAAATAATTCCTGTTACTTTTACACTGACTCCATGATTCTAGTACATCATTTCTAAGATACAGCATTTTGATCATTTTCTCATGCTAAAATGATGCTTGGAAGTAATCTAGATCTCAGAATTAACAACAAAATTATTATATGGGGAAAATGGATGGAAACTGATTTATACTTTGGATCAATTAGTAAATTAAACACACATCATTTTTCATTTAAAGGACAAATATTATTTGCCTATTATGGCTTAGTGACAATATTTACAGTTGCAACATCCACTGATATCTCAGTATGGCCCTGTGGCATTTTCAGTCTCAAAATATCTCATCTACTGCAAGCAATTATTAAATCCTATGACATAAAAAAGCTTACAATTATTCTTGACATGCAAATTTTAATGATTAATAGAATAAAGAATTAAAGATTCCTATTCTGCCTAAAAAATAGGAATAGGCATTAACATGAATGCCAAAAAGTTCAATTGATCTTAAATTATATCTTATTCAACAAAAAAAAAAAACCCACCCAGTATTTCAGAATTTTGGACTCCATTGCGTGAATAAAATAAATATATGGAAAAGGCTTGAATAAAACATGCTATTAGAGATTAAATGAGCTTAATGCTTCACTTAAACATTCTTTTCCATTTGGGGAGGAAGTTATTACATGTATTAACTCAACTCTGAGACAGGATTTAATATTCTTACTTAATATACTTTTAAAGTATATTCTAATTGCATGGAAATTTACACATGGACAAAGAAAGTAGTTTTGCTGTACCCTCCTTGTTCTTCAGCATAGGAAAGATTGGTTGGTTTATTGATTGATTTATTAAATTTACAAGACCACCCACCTCCACAGCAACTCTGGGCAGTGTACAACACTAAAAATAGTACCTACATACAGTGTGTGTGTGTGTGTGTGTGTGTGATGTATGTATGTATGTATGTATGAATAAAGAGTAATGGTATCTGGGTGCATATTCCCATAAAGGTCCACCATCTACTTTAACCCAAGGCTTGTGGGAAAAGCCATTTATTAAATGCCTATTTATAAAAGGGTAGGGTAGAGGCCATACAAATCTCTGGAGGGATGCTGTTCCAGAAAGCAGGTGCTGCAACAGGGAAGGCCCTCTTCCAAGCTCCCATAGGATGATAATGATTGACTGATGGGACCTAGAGCATGCCAGCTCTATCTGATTGTGCAAGATAGATGAAACTACTGGAAACTAATAGTCCCTCATGACATGAAGGACTTTATAGGTGGTAACCAGCACCTTGAATTCTACCCAAAAGCTAACTGGCAACCAGTACAGCTCATGAAGTATTGGCTTGCCCATAACGACCTGGGCTACTCCCTTCTGGACCAGCTGTAGCTTCTAAGTGGACTTCAAGGGCCATGTAGAGTGCATTGCAATAATCCACACGCAAGGTGACTGAGGCCTGAGTGACTGTCTGGACGGCCTCCTGGTCCTGGAATGGGCATCAGTAGTGCACAACATGAATCTGGGTGAAAACTTTCCTGCCCAGAGCTGCTACCTGCCCTTTGAGCAAGAGCTCTGAGTCCCAGAAATCCCCCCAAATTGAGCACCAGTCCTAAATTGGGAAGTGAAACTCCATTCAGGTCTGACGATGGAAGTTCTTCAAGTGCTCTACATACCTACTGTTATTCAATCATGATGTCAGGGGCTTCAGGTCAGTCTCTCTCCTCTTGCCAACTCCAACTGGAATCACCCACAGAGAAAGAAGAACTAAATACAGTGATCCCACTTCTAACCCCTGTAGGCAGTCCATAAAGAAACCCTGATCAATGATATTGAAATGAATGGCTCCATTTATTCCATGGACTGCAGGATTGATGTTATTACCAACTTATGAACAAATCACTTATTACATATGATCACCATTTTCTGATCCCTGAGACACTATGCCTAACTAAATATGTTGAGCTAATTACAGCAGTATTTCTCAACCTTGGCAACTTTAAGGTGTGGAGACTTCAACTCCCGGGAGTTCTGGGAATTGATGTCCACACAGCTTAATGTTGCGAAACACTGAACTAGGCTATGCCAAGAAGGGAAGAGGGAAGGCTCATTCACCTCTCTGCTTATTCTGTTGAGCTATGGTCATCTTAAGGTAGATATAAAGATGTGGTTGTTGATTACTGAGAAAATAAAACCATAGTGCAAAAATATTACCATGTAATGAGGTGTACAGACTTCAAGGTGTGCAGTCTTTTTCCTCCTGCCTCTAGAGCTTATGAGTCCAATGCCTGGAATCAGACACAACATGACAAGCCCAGAGCCAAACTCAGCTGGAGCTTGCAAAAAAAAAAAAGGCTTGATTAATAAAATGCAGAACTATTGCTTGGGATTGATATACTTAATATCATGTAGCTCTCTTGCTCACAGTTTAGTTTAAAGGATCACTCATGCAAATAAGCTTCAATCACAAGAAGCTGGCAGCAAATCAAATGCTGCCAGCAATGGGGTTTGATACTATTTATCCCTTGCCAACCCTGACACTTCCCTGAAGTTCATTTCTGTTTTGCTGTTCCTTTCCCATTGTATCCAGGGAAAGAGCTACTCTGTGTTAGAGCGTCCAGACAGGAGTACAAAATTCTTCTCTCTCTCTCACACACACACACGCACTGTGCATTTGTGACAGCCAAAATGCATCAAGTTTGTATACACTTTGGAGCGGGCTAACCTCTTTTGCTTCATGTTGGCTAAAAAAGAATTTATATACTATGGATAAAGTATAAACGAGTAGCAAATTGTATGCTGTTTAACCTGGGCTGAATTTCTAAGAACAGTATTTGCATCTCAACACGGTATGCTTGGCTGAATACAAAATAATTGCTATATTTATTGCAAAACTATTATCCATTACAAGTTAGTCATTCCGCTATTTATTTTAATATCTATGAGGGTCAAACACAGAAAAAAGGATGATTGTAAAATGTTGAAAGAAGCTTTTTTTAAAAAGAGAGAGAGTGTGTATGCTAATCATTCTCAATGTAGCTTTGCCAATTACTGACCTAGAGCTATTGTTTCTAAAAAGTCATTCGCTTACCTTTAGTAACAGCTTTGCAGAAGATCGAAGACATTTCAAACAGCTTTTTTATACTCAGGGATGGAACATTCCTGAGCAATCAACTTGTGCTGCTGACATAGCTATCATGATTTAGAGAAAATGTTGGAGTAGCTAGCCCTAGTTCAACAGAAAATGCCGCCATGTGTAGGAAAGGCAAAAATCAGCAACAAACAGATTTCCCTCTTCCTCAGTCACGGTAAAGGTTTTCTTTCAGATGTGCCCTCATGTGGAAAATTGGTGGAAAATAATTCTTCCAGCAAATGCTCACAGTAGATTTCCTCTCACACATTTCCTCTCATTCAACCACGTAGCACTTGCAGACAACTGGCGCACACACACACACCTACTTCTAAAATTATATCATTAAAAAAAAAGATTTTTATCCCTTTTTTTTATATATACAACTCAAGGTGGCAATATACCAATACTTCTTCCTCCTCCTATTTTCCCCGCAACCACCACTCTGTGAGGTAAGTTGGGCCGAGAAAAAGTCACCCAGCGGGTTTTTCATGCCTAAGGCGGGACTAGAACCCCCAGTCTCCTGGTTTCTAGGCACTACCACACCAGACTGGCCCTCACTGATTAAGGTGGAGAACAAAACAAAATACTCTGATTAACAAAATAAAATGTTTTTTTCTTCTTCAGCCTTCTTCAGGATGGGATGTTGAATTCCATGTGGTCCCATTAGGGTAAAATATTCCAAAATGCAGTATTACATATAATTAGGAGGGGGCATTTAGGCAACTGAGTTCGACGGAGGAATCCCAGTTAAGCATCAATGGCAAATAGCTGTCAATCTTCTGTTGTGTATAAGTGTTGTCAAATAGTATTCCCCAGACTGAAGTCATGTCACATTAAAATGTCTCTTCAGATCAGCTAGTATCTCTACTACAGTAACTGACAAATCAGACACAATATGGCTATCTAAAGCAAAGTGTTTTGAATAGGCCATTACACAAATATGATTTTTTTTGCATAAATGTGTATGTAGGCACTCAGGATGGTTAATGCTCATGTGGATATTAGTGTCCATGGGAAACGGTGCTTTTAGTGGACAAGACAGTGGGGGAGGGAGGGAGAAGAAGGAAAGAGCAAAGTTATTCCCTCTGCTGTTTCTGTAAGAGCAGCAAGAAGAAAGGCCATTGGGAAAGAGATAGGGTAGATTTGGAACTTGCAAAGGAGAAGGAAGAACATTTTTCTTGAGTGTTCTTCCCTTCTGTTTGTAATATTCCCCATCCCTCCTGCGTCTGAGAGAATCTTCCGCTTTGAGAGCAGTAGGAAGAGAATCCATTCTATGAGTCTCCCAGTTCTTTTTTCTGCTCCATATGATTCACACAACCATATGGTGTTTGTAGTTGAACCTGATTCATCACTGTTGGGGAAGAAGTAGACAGAGGGGGGATTTCCCTAAGGTTTTCCTCAGCGTCCTTAGTGAAATCCAGCTCTTGCTGTGGCGATAGAAAGAGCTAACGGCACGATGATGAATTGGCCTCACCATTTCTTTGGAATGTAGTATCCAGAAATGGTCTATTTCATGACCGATGCTTTTCCTAATGCTTCCAAGGCCATGTAGGAGATAGTAATATTAATGGTGATTATGATAAGTCTTCCTGAATTCTACCATGTTTATTTCCTGAGCAGCTCAAAGGGTTGCTGTGAAGCTGGAAAAGAAAAGAGGTACGGTTGCTAGTTTACTTCTTCAATACTGCTGGACTACTTTGCTGCCCCTGCTGCTACCTTAGATTGATTTTCAGAAGTCATTAAAACAGAGCATAGGGATGCTTTCATCTCCCCAAATGAGGCTGACTGACTGGCTGATTGATGCATTTGTAAACCGCTCCAGTCAGTGACATTAAATGGTGTACAAAAGCAACAACCACAGCCAAAGAAACAATAGCAACAATGATATACAATAATAGAATATCATATATAATTATAGTTAACTGTTACCATTAAACATAAAAATAATTATAACGTTCTGGCACTGGGAGATCTGCAAGGCTCAAGTGCCAAAGGACTTGCTGAACAGTCAAGTTTTCCAAAGGCTATGAGAGAGACATTATACTAAGGTGATTTAATCCCTACATACAAAACAACTTCAGTGTCACTTTCCATCTAAAAGTGACTGAACATTTAACCCAAAGAACTTCTTCCAACGAGGCTGGTGGTCATGCTGTGTAAATAATGAATAATGATAATGACAATAAGTGTGCAAGCGAAGGCATGATAGTCTGTAGCCCTTTATGAAACAATTTGATAAAGCCTAGCCATGTTGATCCACCAGTGGGAGGATCCCAGGTTACTTTTTGACTTTGCTGCATATTTGTTTCTCTCCCAATCTCTGCCAAAGTCTGTCAGCTTCACTCTAGGTGAGAAACAGGGCGCTGACTAGTGGCTTAGAACTGGGTGGGGACTCACTTCTGTAAAAGTTAAGTGAAGCCTGATGCTGACTGCACCTTCCATTAATAAACTCCTTCAGTCAACACACATCATATTTAGGTTAAAAGAGGAATAGGCCTCATGGCTATAATATATGGCCAAATATTTGCCTGTTTAAAATTCTTCCTCAGCCCCTGCTTTGTATAGCATCCTACCTGATGAAGATGTATGGAAAACTCAAAAATATGCATATTATTTTGTGCCATTTTAATAAAATCTTCAAGGTGAAGTTGATGCTTTTTAATGGGCATTTCCAGGTAGTTTTCTTGCAACAGTATGTAAGTGGTTTGCCATTATTTTCTTCTAAGGAACTTCCCAGTCTAGATTTCAGCCCTGATGTTTCTTGGCAGCCTCCCATCGGACCTTGCATAGCCTTTTGAGATCAGCCAGTGTCATCTAGGTGTTGCCATTTAGCTGGGCTTTGTGTCATTTTCATCAATTTTAATAAAGGTATGGTCCAGTTGTGGAAATCAACAACAACAACAAGAAAACCTGGACAGCTATCATATTTCAAATGATCAATGGATCTAAGAAAATGTAAGATTGTAATTCTCTATTTCAGAAGCAAGTGTCTTCAAGAAACTGGGACTTTAACACCCATCAGCCTTAACACAGCCAGTGGAAAGGTATTATGGGAATTTTAATCTAATACATCTGGAGAGCTACAAGATCATATGGGAGTAGGTCTTGCTGAACTCAGTTAACTTTATGTATGAATAGAAATGGATAAGATTCCACTGTGATGGCCATACAAATGAATCTATGTTCATTCAGCGCAGGGTTGAACTGTGGAGTCCTTGGTGCTCTCAGAGCTTGGTTGGTTGCTTGCAGACATTTAATTACCTGACTAGGTAACATGATCAGTGCCTCATAGGCTTTCATGCAGAAAGGATAGTTGTTCCTTGGTGGAGGTTTGCCTACGTGCAAGTTTCTCCCATTTGCATGCTTTCTGAAGCATTTGATGCCCATATGTGGTTCCAATAGAAGAGAACGTATGTAGCGCAGGGTTGAACTGTGGAGTCCTTGGTGCTCTCAGAGCCCGGTTGTTTGCTTGCAGACGTTTCATTGCCCGGCTAGGCAACATCTTCAGTACTAGCTAGAAAACAACCAAGCTCAGAGAGCACCAAGGACCCCACAGAATCTCTGTTCCTTTTGCTCTTCTTACCCAGTACGTTTGCCTTCCTTGCTGGAGGGAGCTTGAAATAAAAAAGCCTCATTAGAACAAAGCTCAAAACAACAATTTATAACATTATAATAAAAGGGGCAGGGGGAGAAAAGGCTGAAGTATTTTGTTCTGACCTTAAAGCAAAATTCTTGGGACACAATATTTTGCTTTTAATTTAAAACACTCAGAACAGTTCCATTCAAGGTTAAAACAGCCAGTTTCACAGTTGAGAAGTTATAATCCAGCCTCACACTACAACTCTTGGAACAGTGTGTTTCAGACTCATTCACACAAAATGCCTCTTTCCATATTTAAATATTTTGAGGTCAAAACAATTTCTGATGGTTGTCATTCTGGTGAACATGACAAATATGTGTCACTTTATAAAAATGCTACTGTCTCATGTGAGGCTGAAAATTTCTGCCAGAGTTTGTGGAGCCAAGAAGCAGAATCAAGACACGACAATCTATAATCTGTCCTGCTAATGAGTCTAGCTAGGAGGTCTCATGAACAGAGCAAAAGAAATTCAGAGCAGACGAGCATGTCAAGAAAGCCATCCTAGGCAAGATAATGTCAAACAGCAATGCAGAGTCAAAGTACTGTCTAAAGATACAGTCAGGAGAACAGTCCAAAATACTAAGAATCAAAGAAAACCACAGGAAGTAGCTTTAAACTGATTGATCCACTTCTTCTAAACCCAACACATCTGTGGATTTCTCGCTAGACTCTAAATATAATACTAGCTAGAGCAGTGTTTCTCAATCTTGGCAACTTGAAGATGTGTGGACTTCAACTCCCAGAATTCCTCAGTCAGCTTGCAAGCTGACTGGGGAATTCTGGGAGTTGAAGTCCACACATCTTCAAGTTGTCAGGGTTGTGAAACACTGAGCTAGAGTGTTGGAGGAGGGGGGCAGAGTTAGGATCTAACTGGGACTGAGAATAAATAGGGTTAACCTTTTTTCCTTGCCTAGTTTTCCAAATGAAATTCTCTTCCCTCGAGCTGCAATTTGCTGATGCTGTTTAATTTCCCTCCATTATGATTGTAGTTTATGGGAAGAGTAACAGTAATCTGTACCAGAAAAATGGTTCATGGGAAAACTACTTCTCTGGCTGGGGTTATATACTGTTTAAAAACAGCTCAGACTTCAACCAAACAGGCAGTCTTGAATAAGATTTGGCTAGCTAGATTTTTTTAACCATGGCAATATATAAATGTTAGAGATACTTGCTTTTTTAAAACATTATTTAATAGTATTGCAAATAGTTCTTATATGAGCTAAAGTAGGCCTTTTGAATGGCAGCACCAAATTTGTGCAATTCTCTTTGTGGAGAGATTTTTAGGGATCACTATTATAATCCTTTGTGCAAAGTGAAGACTTCTTTATTTTCTCAGATACTTTATCGACCTTTTTGATGTTTCAAGAATTTCATTTTTTGGTTAGGATTATTAATACATCCACTCCTCATTTAGCAACCAAGTTATGGTCCAACAACCAGGTCATTAAGCAAAATGGAGGCTAAGTAAATAAGAGAGAGAGAGAGGGGGAGATGCTGCAAGGACCACTGGTTGCTGCCATCTCATTCAGATAAAGTTCTCTCGTACAGCTATGCCAGCATTATTCTCACTCCAGTGTGCGTTGTCGTCAGGCGCACAAAATTTGATTATAAATGCACACATTGGTCATAAAATGGTTTTTTTATTACCGTCGTATTTGCAAATGGTTGCCAACCAAGGTAGTTGTTAAATGAGGAGTGGGTGTATTATCATCCTCATATGACATCCTTGCTATTGTTACTGTTGCTCTTTATTTTTTTATCCTAATTATTATTCTGTTTTCTTTATTGTTTTGCTGTTTTATTTATTTTATTATATATTCTAATGTATCTGTACACCATCCCAGTATGCTGTGATTATTGGACGGTTTAGAAGTATAACAAAGAAACCAATAAAATTCCTTTTTTGTTTCTAGATATGGCAGGATATTAAATTCAATTGATTGAGTTTGTGTGTCTATATATTTTCTGAGCAGAAAAAAAATGTTATTTTGTTATTTTTCCGGAAATGAAAGAGATGGAATACACTGCTAATCACAATTTCAACATTCTGATCAATAAATAATTATGTCATCCTTAATTCATGATTCATTGGCATCATATGCACTGTCTAGCTTCGGAGTTTCACTTTTAGCGAGTTAAAAAAATCAGCAGGAAATGTGCTATCAGACAATAACTGCTGCTGAAAAAAAGCAACATGTGCTGGAAGGAAAATGACAACCTTTCCAGTTTGTTTCATTTAAAGAATCCTTGTAAAAATATTTTTGCATTCAGCGGATATCAAAAATAAAAGTATGGCATTAAAATTTATTAAAAGTATGAGCTCAAAGAAGTATTGGTTCCAAAGAAGTCAGAAGGAAGGCTTTATTATTATTTTTATTTAAATAAAAGTCTCCAATAAAAAGAGATTTGCCTATCCATGGAGATTGTCATGGGTCAAACATACAGAGGTCTTTCAAGGATAAAATAGAACCCAGGACAGAACCAGTATTTGTCACCAAAGGAACAGTTTTCCCTTAAGCCTAAACCAAGAAATGCATCTAAATAATGAATGATGAAGCACAGCAGCCTCTATAGGGGGTGTCAGAATCAGCAAGACAGCAGAAGGAGCAATGTGATATAAGCCCCACCCACCTGAACGAGTGTCAACCTTGCTGTTACTTTGTTTCTTGTGTGCGTGCACACACCCAGAGTGGGCACTGCTAAAAGCAGTCCTTGAAAATAAAATACCATTGTGGATTTTAAAAAACAGTGTTTGAAAATAAAATTCTACAATAGATAAGCAAGGCTGCTCTTGTAAGAAGTTTTTGATTTTTTTTCCTGTGTAAGAGGATGCAATTATTAAAATGAAAAAGTGATAAATGAACAATTTAAGATAATAGAATTTATAAAAGGCAGGAGCTTACAAAAACGTGTGTTGCTGGGTTGGCTCCCCGCCCTCCCATGAAAAAGTGATAAAATTAATAGTCTCATTTGCTTCAGTGATAATAAGTCCACTCCCAAAGGTGCTCCTGCTCATGAACACCAACCAAAACCAGGGACTGTGCTTCTCTTTCTTGTCATTTCTTCAATATATTCTCCTGGTTATATCTCGATGCTTAGTCAGTGAGCAAGCAGTCATAAAATGCAGCATTGTTTCATCTTCCCTTCCCACTGCCTGATGACTGTACCTAATGTATGGTTCAACTTAAAATGTGGGAAGCAGTAGGAACAAGGTGATTAGAAGCCCATAATCTTTACTTAAAATCCCATGGCTGCTGCATCCAGTTTCTGAACCAGTATCTCATCAAACTCTTTACTCTGAGAGAAAGAAGTTATGCCCTTTCCTGGAGCAACAGGCCCTGCTCACAGTCACCTATGCCCTAGTCACCTCCCATCTTGACTACTATAACACACTCTACATGGGGCTGCCCTTGAAAAGTATCTGGAAGCTTCAGTTGGTTCAAAATGCGGTGACCCACATGGTTTTGTGCATATCTAGATTTGCATATGTGTCACCTCTCTTGTGTGAGCTGCATTGGTTGCTGATTTGCTTCTGGGTCCAATTCAAGGTGCTGGTTATCACCTTTAAAGCCCTACATGGCATGGGGACAGGTTATTTTAAGGACCACTTCTTCCCAGTTACATCTACCTGACCCATCAGATCGGGGAGACAGTGTATGTTATGGGTCCCCCCCATTAAGGAGGTCCATCTAGAGGGACCCAGAAGAAGGGCCTTCTCCGTGGTGGCTTCCTCTCTGTGGAACATCATCCCTGCAGAGATAAGATTGGCCCACACCTTAATACTCTCCTGAAAGGCCCTGAAGACATGGTTTTGCCAGTGAGCCTGGGGATCCCAGGTTGATACAGAGCCCATAAAGTGGTTTGTTTGAATGTACTGTTGTCACCAGGGAAGTAAGGGTGTAGTGGGTTTTGTAGTTGGGGTTTTATTTCTGTAAACTGCCTCGAGTCACTTTGAGTGAGTTGGGTGGCCATATAAATTTCTTAAATAAATAAATAAATAAATAAATAAATCTAATAGAAGTAGAGTTAGAAGGCTGGAGTTGTGATAGAGAGAAAGCCCATCCAGGAAAGATAGCTACAGTTTTAAAAGGTGTGATAAATTAAGTGACCTCACTGCAGTTTATATGGAAATGAAATTTCCCATATTTCTGGCTTCTTTCATCATTATACATTATGCATGGCCTCACCGAAGAGGCAAATTGCCATCTTTTCATCTGCTGATTCTGCAGGAATAGCTAGCTGTACACTTGTTAGTTTTAAAGGAATGTTCTTGCTTATAGTTGCAACTCATTACAGTCACACAGCCATATCTGTGATATTTAATTATACAGATATTAATATTACTACTGCTATTTCTGAACAATTGTCTCTAGCTTGCTTTTGATCACAGACCAAGTCAAGATTCCTAGAAAGTCCCTGATACAGATGTTGGCTACAACTAGATCTGATTAGGTGCCGCGGTACAAGCCATCTCCATGTGGACAGGAAGTGAAATGCATAATGGAATCTTCTCCAAAATTTCCCAGTAAGTCTGATCCCTGTCCACACTGAAATGATACTGATCTGTAATTCTCTAGCTTAGCATTTCTGCATCTTCTCCTTGTTAGGTAAAAAGGCTGGACTGTGCAGTTCTTACTAGCAGATATTTCTCCAGAAATGTCTAAGAAAGTCACCCAGTTTGGCTTCACTGCAATTGCCATCAGAAGGCAACGGGCTTAAACACTCTTGAGCCTGGGTTGGTTGGTTACTACCTTATTGCTTATAAATGTTTTATTATTTTACTTTTTTAAAAAAATTATCCATATATCTTACTTGATTCTATGCTTTTTTCAATTTATTTTATTTCTTCTGAATGCATTTTTGTTTGTTTTTTAAGTTGGTCTCTGAATAAAATAAAATAAAAAAATAAAAAAATGAATTTAATCTCTTTTTCAGTGTAGCTTTAGGCAAAACTGAAAAGAAAATGAAAAATAAACTTACAAAAACAAAGAAATGAACAAATAATTAAAATGAGCCATGATCAACATTCCCAAGTTTGGAAAGATGGCACTAGACTGAGAATTCCATCCGAATGGCCATGTTCCAGACAAGGAGAAAGAGATAGAGAAATGGAGGCTATTTATGACCCTGGCCTCAGGCCACAGCAGTTTTCCATTAAGACTAAACACATAACAATATATCAGTTGTCTAGGAAGTAAAAAGAAGTGCCATTCCAGATTTTTGTAGCAGAGCACAGAGAATTTGAGGCAATTTGCAGACAAAGACTGGCTGGAGGTTGTCAAGCAGAGAGGGGGCATCCCACTGTTGAGGATGACCTAGCTGTAGATTTCCTGCCGTGATTGGACACATAGGCCAGATGGCCTTCTTCCAAGTATACCACAGACAGCTGGTTTAGTGTAGTGCTAAGATTTTGGAGAGAATTAGATTCACGTCCTCATTCATCTAGGGACTTTGGGTCCATCATTCTCAGCTCAGCTTAGCACCAGAGTAGGGATAAAATGAGTGGAGATCTGCCCCCATAATTATCCACAGGGGGCAAAGGAGGGGCAAGTGACTAAATGTGTGTCAAGATGCCATGAGGCAAACCCCACAACTTACCTACTTGCACTTCCAGTGTTGGGATGTGAGTACAAAAGGGCAGGAGGACTCAAGATGATAGCTAGCTAGGAAGGCAGCAATCTTTTTACAGTACAGATATTATTCCAATGTTCCACTTTGTGTGTGTGTGTGTATATATATATGTGCACCTTCAAGTCAGTGTTGACTCCTGGTAACTGCCTGGACTAGTCTCTGCAGTTTTCTTATCAAGGCTTTTCAGAAGTGGCTTGCCCTTGCCTGCTTCCTAGGGCTGAGCGAGGGTGACTGGCCCAAGGCCACCCAGCTGGCTTCGTGCCTAAGGCAGGACTTGAACTCATGGCTCCTGGTTTCTAGCCTGGCACTTCAACCACTACATCAAGATAGCTCTTTTCTGACAACTGACAATTGACTGTCAAGGATAAATTATTTCTACAGTCAGGAAAGGGGGGAAAATGGAATAATATCTCTTTTGTAAAAAAACCCACTGCTTCCCATGTGTATGTTGGTATTTTTCTGTCTTCAGAACTAACTGCAAACTGCATCTATTCTTGTCCCCCATGTTTGTCTCCTTGAGCTAAGGCAAGATATAAACACAGTAATGGATAAGCAAATCAAGATCTGATTCATAGCAAATTCAGAGAGTGGCTTTGAAAAGTACTCAAGAATACATTTGTGTGGAGGAAAACAGAGTTTACATTTTCAAACTTTTTTGAATGTAATGAGAGGAATATTCCCATGTGGGCTGAAAGTGGGGAGAGGGAATATCTCCCTTGCAGATATCCAGAAATGGCTCCCTGAATGCAAACAACATCATGAATTACAGCAACAACCCAGCTCCCTCACATCCAAAAGTTCTACTGTTCATGAGTCATTCAACCCTTCTTTATCATCTCTACATCATTCCCATTTAATTTTGGCCGCAGCCAAAAATGGCCACCACCTACAAGATTGTATTTGAGGACCATCCTTCATCTTTCAATAAATTCCACCCTCTTGTTTCTTTTGTTCTAGCAAAAGTATGCAGCATCCCATTCTGGAAAATGTCCACTGCTGTATAACCCCCTCCCCTCCCCTCCCTAGCTGCTTCTTTTCTGGGAACCCCACTTTGTGGAGTTAGTAAAAGTAAAAGTATCTTAATAAGCAGACTGGACAGAGTGGACTCACAATTTTTATGGATTTAGAAATGAAAGAGGCACAACAGAAATGAAGGACTGGAAACATACACACACACACACACACACACACACAGAAGAGCTGAATAAAAGGACTTTCACTGTACACAGAAGCCTAACTTTTCCTTTTCCTTTTCCTTTTTTTTTCCTACCTAGTTGCTAGGAGATATGGAAGAAGGGCTTTTATTAGCAGGGGTCATTCAGAAAGCAGACCCTTCATGCAAATTATCACTCTAAGGACAAATTAACATTTGGTGTGAACCCAACAACTGCTGCTCTAATGTGAACTCGGGTTAAAAAGAGAGATAGAGAAAGAATTATTGAATTGATGCCAATAAAGGTGATTTTGTTTTCTGTTTGTGTTTTTGTTTTTGTTTGCTTGGGAAGGAGTTCAGAATTGAAATAAATTTCCTCTTCCCAGTTCAGATTTATCTGCTTGCTATGAGCTAATAAAAAAAGATTCTACATAATTAACATTGCATAATTGGCTTAAGTGTGACATGATCTGTCATAGTGATGAAAACTATGAACTGATTTCACAACCATATATAAAAAGTTATGATGGTGTTCAATCACTGTTACTGCATTTCCATACCATCCCTGTTTTTACTACCAAATCCCTCAAAAGCAATTTCTAGATAGGTGCCAACTTCAAAATGCTGAATGAAGGACCAAAATTTCATTTAATCCTTGCCTCCCCCTGAGCTGCCACAGATCCTGGCATGACAAAATTCTTTACCCCTCTATTCCATACCAAAAGTGAATTTAAAAAGTGTTTGTGTCATGACCCCTTCAGATACGCTGGACCAGAATCCTATGAATAAATTATGTCTTCCCCAAACCAAAAAGTCAGAACCATGTTCAAGATATTACCTGATGTTGTGTGTATCTCTTGGGCTATTTACAAAACAATTAGCTGATACAAGGAGGAGCTGAAAAGCCATCAAGCTACCTTTCCCCTTAAAAGACCTGCTAGAATCAGGAAGGAAGAGGTATGGTGGGATGTAAGTTCCCACAAATGGAAAATGGACTACCCACAAAGAGTCTGCAGAGATACACATTTCAATGAAATGACAACCTTTATATCAGTCTGAAATATATCGCAACTAAGCAAAAAACAAATCAGCTCAACTCTTTGACACACCAAGGGTTGTGGGGACCCAGAGATCTATCACTGTTTTCTAAATGGAATAGAAAGCTCTAAGTAGCTTTTCTAAAGGAAGTTGTCAATGCCTGAGATTAGCAGGGTTCTTTGTATATCAGTGATGTAGCTCTGCAATGTTCAGGTAAATTTGACACTCTTTTATTCTCAGTGACAGAGCAGGACTAAGTCATATGAGGAATGAAGGGGAGATATGATCGCAATCTTCAATTATCTAAAACACTGTAATTTAGAGTAGGTGATGATTTGTTCTCTGTCACCCTTAAAGGCTTGACTAGACTTAGTGGGTCAAAATCACAGGGATGTAGACTCTGGTGAGATAGTAGGAAAAAAGTTACTGATGATAAGAGCTGTCAATCTTTGGAATATATTATCTCATGAAGAAGCATGTTCCCCTTAACAGAGGCTGGCTAGCCCTCTTTCCAAAACGTTTTAGCAGATCCTGCACCTAGTCTGACCAGATGACCGGAAAGGTCCTCCAGCATCATGCTTCTGTGATTCAGTATGAAAGGAGGAAAAAAAGACTGATTTTGTTGGCAAACCACAGCAGCACCCTCACATTTAACTACTGAGCCTATTTAAATAGCCTAGGCCATTTAATTTCAGGTTCACATTAGATAAACCACAGTGAGCAATGAAAGGTTCAGTCTACCAACACATTCATTATATAAGAAGTCATGGGTGTTTAATTGTTCTGTTAGCTCCAGATTCCTCTGGAATAGAGGCATGCTTTTTGGAGCCATAAACTGGAACATCATATAGCATAGCATGTCATGATCTATTTCTCTGCTCCTAAGGAAACAGAGGATATATCTACTCCTGTCCTAATGAGCTGCTAGCAAGAAGGGGTGGAGAAGAAGCTAAGAAATCACTTTCTCTCCTCCAGTTCAGAGGTCTTCTCCTGATAATGCTCCTTTTGAGTTGAAAACATGTGAAATTTGCTGGTGCTTTCAGTCTCTTTTTAATAAATTAGTTCTCCCTCAAATTGAACCCTCAGAAGTACATTTCAAAGCCAAGCTAAGGGGCTGTGGGCTTAGCTGAACACATGAAGCTGACATACACCAAGTCACTACTTATCTTATTCTGCAGCAGCTTTTCCCATGGTTTTAGACAGTGAGGAGAACTTCCCCATTCTCGCAACATGTGATTAATCAGAGGCTAAATCAGTGTTTCTCAACCTTAGCTACTTTAAGATGTGTGGACTTCAGTTCCCAGAATTCCCCAGTCAGTTCTGACTTGGTGTATGTGAGCTTGTCATCTTGCTGAGTGGGGGAATTCTGGGAGTTGAAGTCCATGCATCTTAAAGTTGCCAGGGTTGAGAAACACTGGGCTAAATGATCACCTTTCAGGGCTGCTATAGCAGTAGTTTTTATGCATTGGTGGGGATTGCATAGAAGAACCTTGAGGTTCCTTCCCAAACTGTGATTCTGTTATGCTTTTTTTAAACCTAGGATGTTCCTCAAGCCACTGAACAATGCTTCCTTCTTAAAACTGGGAAGGTCAGTGTGTGAGAAAGCAAAGGAAGTCACTTGCTTCTGATAACAAAAGAGCACAAATCTAGAATTAAAGGAAGAATATTTATCCTTTCAGTCAAGATTCCCCCCAATTTTGATTTGTTCATTTTCCTTTGGGATCAGCTGGTCTGTGACCTTACCCCCAAGTCCCCCTCTTCTGTGAACTTTTTCAAAGTGTGTAGAGACCCAACCCCTCTACACACATAAGCACAAGCTGCTACATTTGCCATGTGCACACGGTCAGGGGCAAAAGGGGGTCGTTAAAATGGCATACCCTTCTTTCATATCAGGCAGTGGCCTGAGCAATGTCTGCTCCCAGCTGCCATTTCCCCTTTCTAAAAGCACCCTCTGTAGCATCGTGTAGAGACGGGTGAGCAGGGCAGATTTTGCTTTGGCTGTTGGCAACCTCATTTGTCCATCAATCTATTCTTAGAATGGCCAAAAGATTGGTGTGGGAATATGATGCTTTTCAACAACTGTCCCACTTCATAGTATAAGAGACAAAGCATACAGCTGTGTGTGTCAGTCTGAGAGCTTGGCTGCTTCCTGATCTATACCCTCTTACCCTAGACCAGTGTTCCTTAAAGTGTAGTTGTAGGACCCCTGGGGCCCCCCAAGACCCTCTCAAGGGTCTGCAAAATCAAAGTTATTTGCCAGCCTATGTTGAAAATAATACAATATTAAAACCCCACCAAACAATTGCAAGAAGCGGTAGTGGCAACAAATGTGTCAATTTTAATTTTTAATATGGCAAATATCGATAAAAACAATCCATACAAACAAAAGTGTCAGCACCTGATCACTTTTGGGATCCTCCATAATTTTTAAAAGTGGGAAGGGGTCCTGAGAGAAAAAAGTTTAAGAAACACTACCCTAGAATTACAGCCTTGAGTAATCATCCGTGGTTATTGTTCTAGCACTCTCAGATGCATTAAACTTCTGCATCTAATTCTTTGCTAGCATTGGTCCATCCCCCAATGGCCGTCTCTTGCAGCAGGCTTCCAAACTTAGCCACCAGTTCTCTTTAAAGTCAATAAAAAAGCTGTAAATGTCTCTAAAATGAATTGGATAGGGTTCTTAATGCTGACCCTGTACTTGGGACTCTTCCTGTTCAGTTGGACAGCTATACAGCTCTAGGATGAGTTAATTGCAGTAAATTTCTTCCTTTTTTTTTGTAATCAAATATTTACCATATTGGGCTTCACTTGGCATTATCCAATGTTCCTCTCTACATAAGTCCATTGAATGATGTGCTGGGCAACCTAGCTAGTCAATCCTTGCTTCTAGAAGAGCATGTGGGAGAAAGCTACAATTATCAAGATGCTGTTGTTCATGACTTTCATAATTGTGTTATCCCCTAACACAACTCCTCAGCTTCTCACATTCAGGGAAATGTGAGGCCTAAAGTCCTCATATGTTCAGTGTGTGGTATTGTATTCATTAATATTGAAACAGTGCATTTGGAGGTATAAATTGCTGAACCTTATTATAATTTTTCTTTCACAAGCACCATCCATTTTACTAAATTACAGAAACTGTTGAAGCCTTTTAATTGAGAATAAATGTATAAAGTACACCATCAGCATTCTAAATGTTCGAACTGTACAGCAGCAGTGAAATAGCTTCTTGCCTTTAGGGTGACAATTACATTGCTGTTTTTTGGCTTAAGGGGAAAAGGGCATGTTTCTAGCCCTCATGATTACAAATTCACAAATTTAGACTAACGAGCACATTCTACCTTAGTCATGCATTGATTCTATCATAGTTATTACATACATAGAAGGCTTTATCTGAGCAGTTCTGGAGGCCACTGTAGCTCACTTGGGTGGGGGGGCAGGGAGAGAGGAACTGGAACAAAAGAAGTGGTCTAGTGAGCTAAAGAACCTAAAAAATGTCATGCTAGATCAGTCCATAGGTCATTCCAGCTCAACCTTCCATTCTCACCATAACTATAAGGAAAAGACAAGCACAAGAACTGCTCATATTCAGGCTGGGCTTGCAAATACTACTTTGGAAGATGGATAAGATGGAAATGGATAAAGACTTTAGAAGTATCACTTAAGGGCTAATGGGGAAAAAAAACCAAAACGGGGGAAGTATCTTTTTGGTGAATAAAAAGGCTGGGGAGAAGACACAACTCAGTAGTAGAACAGGTCACCATCCTAGAATCTTCCCTTAAAAAGATCAGGTCATTGATGTTAAAAAACCTAAGCAAGATCAGACCAGGTTTGAATTTGGCTGGGAAATCATTGGGAAATCCCAGGGCTGTAGGCTAGATGGGGAAGTTGAACCAAAAAATAAAATAAAATAAAAATCTCAGAAGAAGGTAGTGCTAAAGTTTGTTCGTTTCGTTGCTGAAAAAACTATATAGATATATCCCTGTATTCTTCAGGAGTCTAGCTTGACTAGAGGGAGCGAGTAGCTGCTAAGAGGGGTTTACTCTTAGCAAATATTAGAAAGGGATCTCTTTGTCTGAGATGCTGGAGAGCAATAATCAACCACCACAGACGATTTTAGACCAGACAGGCTGTTCTTATGTTCCTAAGCTAGTTATAACATAGGCATAACACAGGGAGAGGAGGCAACCCACTTCATATAAAAGAAATCTGCCACGGACTCCCATGGGAATGAAATGGCATCAAATATCAAAACAGGTTCCAGTGTGGCACCAATGGGCAGAAATGAGTAACACCAATGAGTGTTACTCATATTCAGTGTTCTTTAATTAAAAATTAGCCCCAAAATGTAGTTGGAAAGATGTGCCAAAAACAGTGTGTGTGTGTTTGACAAGTTGCATGCAAAAAGGTATATATTAGAGGTAGTTGTGTTAACCCCCACCATACATATCATATTGTGGCATTAAAAATATGCTTCTATTAGAGAAAGTTACAGATGGCTATGCATTTACATTTCTTAGCGGTATTTTTAAAAATTAAATACACACCCAGAAGAATGACTGGAACTGGGTGATATACAAAATTTGTGACACATGGATCAAATTTAGAGTGATGTACGCATCCTCAATATAAAGGTTTTCCTCTGAGGTCTCATTCTCAAATACTGCTGATTGAAAGAAAATGAATTATAGAAGAAACTGAAAAGGCTTCGAAACACACTTAGTATGGATTAAGTCTAATTGAAAACAATGGAAACTGAGTATATTGTTCTATTGTAAAACCACTGTTGCCCTGCAAGGGGCAGAGATACAAATACGGATCTCTCAAATTCCATTTTAAATCTCAAATTCTTTCTTGAAATTCATATGCAGCTGGTTTCTTCAAGCTGCTGTAAGGTGATTATGGCTCTGCCATCATAATAGAATTTAATTAGCTAGGGGAATATTGTCCTTTCCTGTGACACTCTCCCCCTTTGGGCATAATAAAAGGTTTATGACAACTGTGTCCAGATTAAGTATCACCTTTCCATGTTTTTAATCACTTTTGCAACTAAGGCTTTTTCAGCTCCAGCATAAAACCTGTATTTTATTTACCTAGATGAATCATGAATCAGACAGATCTGATTTTGACAGACATAACTAAGCATGTATTTTCTATATGCAATTCTAAATGAATTCATCTGGGCTTCCTCTGGAAAACTGTACTGAGTTTTAATAACACCTGGAAAATTGGAGCAGTCTTCTGTAGCATGAGTTCCTTGGAGTCAGGTGGTGTATAAATTTAATTAAAATAATAATAATAATAATAATAATAATAATTTATTAAATTTATATCACCGCCCATCTCCCCCAATGGGGGACTCTGGGCGGTTTACAATAAAATAACACTAAAAACATAAGCACCTAAAATTACCATTAAAATATACATAAAAACAAATGTAAAATCCAAGTGGAGATGGAGCACAATCACTAAGAGGTGCTAGCCAGCCATCCCCAGGTGGAGCTATCTTTCTCCCCCTCCCAAGCAAGGCGGCAGAACCAGGTCTTAAGTTTCTTCCGGAAGTCTGAGAGTGAGGAAACCTGTCTCAACTCCGGGGTCAAGATGTTCCAAAGGGCGGGCGCCACTTCAGAGAAGGCTCGCCTCCTGGACCCCGCTAGATGAAATTCCTTTGCTGATGGGGTCCGTAGCATGCCCTCCCTGCCTGACCGGGTGGGATGGGTTGATGTTATGGGGACGAGACGGTCCCTCAGGTACCCTGGTCCCATGCTATGTAGGGCTTTAAAGGTGATAACCAACACCTTGAATTGGACCCGGAAGCAAACTGGTACCCAATGCAGCTCGCGTAACAGTGGTGACACATGGGCTGATTTTACAGCCCCGATAACTGTCCACGCAGCCACACTCTGGACCAGCTGAAGCTTCCAAATGCTTTTCAAGGGTAGCCCCATGTACAGTGCATTGCAGTAGTCTATATGGGAGATGACAAGGGCATGAGTGACTGTTCGGAGGTCATCTCAGTCCAGGAATGGGCGTAGTTGGCGCACCACCCGGAGATGTGCAAAGGCCCTCCTGGCCACGACTGCCACCTGCTCTTCGAGCAGGAGTCGTAAGTCCAGGAGGACCCCCAGGTTCCGCACTGGCTCCGAATGGGGAAGTGCCACCCCATCCAGAACCAAAGAAGACAACTTCCTGGAACCTGAGTGGCCATCAATCCACAGCCACTCTGTCTGACCAGGGTTCAGTTGAAGCCTGTTGTTCCCCATCCAGGCCCCCACAGCCCCCAGGCACCTGGAAAGGGTGGAGACCACATCACTTACTTCACCCGGGATGGAGATATATAACTGGGTATCATCAGCATATTGATGATACCTCATCCCATGGTGATGGATGATCTCACCCAGCGGTTTCATGTAGGTGTTAAACAGGAGAGGAGAGAGTACCGAACCCTGTGGCAGCCCACAATGGAGGGATCAAGGGCTGGATCTCTCCTCTCCTATCACCACCGATTGGGAATGGCCCTGGAGGAAGGAGGTGAACCAGCGCAAAACTACACCGCCCACCCTCAACCCCCTGAGCCGCCCCAGAAGGATACCATGGTTGATGGTATCAAAAGCCGCTGAGAGGTCCAAGAGAGCCAGGATGGATGCGCTCCCTCCATCCTACTCCCACCAGAGATCATCCATAAGTGCAACCAATGCGGTGTCCATCCCATATCCTGGCCTGAAACCTGACTGAAAGGGGTCCAGATAATCTGTTTCCTCCAGAATTCTCTGGAGCTGCAATGCAACCACTTTCTCAACCACCTTTCCCAAGAAGGGAAGGTGGGAGACAGGGTGAAAATTGCCCAGTATAGTAGGGTCCAAGGATGGCTTCTTGAGGAGGGGGTATACCAGCGCCTCCTTAAAGGCAGCCAGAAATACCCCCTCCCTCAAGGATGCATTAACCATCACCTGGACCCGACCACAAGTCACTTCCAGGGCTGATTTTATCAGCCATGAAGGGCATGGGTCAAGCTGACATGTGGTTGCTTTCACAGTCTGGAGAATCCTGTCCACTTTCTCAGGCCCAACAGGATCAAACCATACCCAGATAACAGGGTAAGTATATATCTCCCCAGACTCCGCTTCATGCTTAGAGTCCAATTTAGAATGGATCTGAGCGATTTTATCCTGCAGATGCTGTGAAAACTCTTTCGAACGGCCCTGTAGGTGGGTCCCTGGATCTACCTGACCCAGAAGAGTTTGAGCGATCTTGAACAGGGCCGTTGGACGGCATTCTGCGGATGCAATAAGAGCAGAGGAATACTCATGTTTCGCCGCTCTTACCCCCACAAGGTAGGCCTTAATAGTGGCTCTAGCTTGTGTTCAGTCAGATTCAGTCTTCATCTTCCTCCAGTGATGCTCCAGATGTCTCTTAACCCTCTTCAAAACCCTCAACTCCTCCGTAAACCATGGGGAATGACAGGTCAAACGAGGCAAGAGAGGTCGCACAGGTGCGATCCTGTCCGAGGCCCTGGCCGCGGCCCTATTCCAGGCCATGACTAGGACCTCTGCTGGACTGTGCAGCAGGTCCTCAGGAATAACCCCCAGCTCCCTTTGAAACCCTACTGGGTCCATCAGTCACCAGGGGCAGACCAATCAAATGGGTCCAGCCTCCCTGCAGAGCGGGGTGGCACAATAGAATCTCAGGGTCACCAGGGCATGGGGACAGATCTAACTCTCCCCTCAGATCACATTGCCACTGCTCCGACAAGAAAACCAAGTCTGGGGTGTGACCACTGTCTCAAGTCAGGTCCCGAATAATCTGGGACAGGCCCATAGCTGCCATGGTAGCCATGAACTCCTGGGCTGTCTCCAAGGCACGTCCCAGGGATGGCAGATTGAAGTCCCCCAGAACCATTAGCCTGGGGAACTCCGCTGCCAACCCCGAGATGACCTCCAGCAGCTCAGGCAGGGAGGTTGCTACGCAGCAGGGAGGCTGGTATAGCAGCAACACCCCCAACTGTTCTCGGGATTCCAGCTTGAAAAACAGGGTCTCACAACCAGCCACTTGCGGAGCAGGGCCCCTGAAGGACACTAAAGATTCTCTGATGACAATTGCCACCCCACCTCTCCTGCCCTGGTGTCTCAGCTTGTGTCACACTTGAAACCCAGCTGGGCACATCTCAGAGAGGGCTACTCCCCCTTCCGAGCCCAGCTAGATCTCGGTGATACATGCCAGGTCTGCCCCCTTCTCTGTGATTAAATCACATATAAGGGGGGCCTTGTTGTTCACTGACCTGGTGTTAAGGAGCAGCAGCCAAACACCAGGGCTCGCAAGGATCTGCTGTCCAGGGCTGCGTATGACCACGGAGGGCTGGAACACGCCACTGGTAATAAACACCGGGGTGTCTTCCCTGAAGATGGCCTGCCCTCCCGGTCCCATCATAACATCCCCGGCCCATCATCACCTCAATGGAACAGCCTGCCCCACAGCCCCCAGAGTTTCCTAGTCTGATAGCCTCCACTCCCGGACCTCTGGAACTCCTGGGCTTAACCAGGGGTCCCTTTTCCCACACATCCATCTTCTCCCATACCATCCACCTTAGGCAGTGGCAATCCCCCCCAGCGCACCAGCTTCTGCTCTCGGCGCTGTTGGGTCACCACTGCCATCTACACCCTTACAGTGCCCCACCTCAACCTCTCTCACTAGTAGAGGTGGAACACACCAGCCACTCCTAACCACCCCTGACTCTCACTCAGGGGTGGGTAGACTTCCACACCAGAGCCAATCCTAACCTCCTCCCAAGCCTCTCACCCACAGGAGGAGTGGCACACTCACACTCACACCAAGGGACCCCAGTCCTCTGCCACCTAATATAATGGGAATGACCAATCTCCCTTTCCCTTCCCCATCCCTGGAATCCCCTAAGATCTTAAAATGCCAGGGGATTTCTCCCAGAGCCACTTCACCCCCCAATTCTTCCCACTTCCCCCCCAAGTCTGTCACCCCAACAGGTTTCAGTCTATTACAAGGGCTGCCATCGGGGCCGCCGTCCGGCCCATCCAGAGATATCCAGGGGCCACTGGGGGAGCACAGGGGGCTATTGGGATCCACCGGGGTCCTCCAGGGTCCACGGGAGGTCTACTCGAGCCCACCCAGTTATGCAACCGCCGCCGCCACCGCTGGAGACCTGTGCTGCCGCCGCCCACCACTTCATTTGGGGGGGGGATTCTGCTGGGGTCCTCCAGGGTCCACGGGAGGTCTATTCAAGCCCACCCAGGTATGCCACCGCCACCAGAAACCTCTGCTGCCCGCCGCCCACCGCTTCATTCAGGGGGGGGGGATTCCGCTCATCTCCAGGTCCACCCCAGTTAAAGTCGGGGGACCTACCAATCCACCCCTCAGCCCCCTCAGCTGACTTGGGAGCCAAAAGCCAGAAGCAGGGTTTATGGGGCTCGCAGAGGCTCGCAGAGGCTAATTCACCTCCTAGAGAGCTGCCGTCAGCGTCTACCTCGCTGTGGCCACCATCTTGGATTCAGTCTATTGATGATCAGTGTTCTATTATAATAATAGAACACTGATTCCCTGGCCAAGACATCTTTTTATGTCTAGATGTAGATTTAAAAATTCACAATTTTTTACCTGAAGTCATGATAATATACAGGTAATCCCATATGAAATCCAGGTCTCTAAGAACCCTCTTGGAGGTACAGGGACATGTATAGTCAGGAGAGTGGACTATGCCTTCCAGACACTGATGAACTACAGGATTCAGTATCCTTCACTGACTACAGTATGCTGGCTGTGGCTGCTGAGAGTTGTAGTTTAACAACATTTGGAGGCAGGGGATTCCATTCCAGGTTACCATATTGTATATTAAGTGCTGAGGGCTTTCAATTTTATTGGATAAATAATTTTTAAGATAAGATCTTGAAAAAGAGCTATTTAAAATAACTTCAGAAGAAGCAAGCAAGAACCACATTGGGAAGCACCCAACATCCTTGATCATCAACCTTGGTTTCTTAATTACCTGCTTGATGGATATTATTTCTCCTTCCCTCCAGGGCTTTTATATGGCCCATGATGGGCCATTTCTGCCCCTTTTCCACTTGCCTGTTCTCTTCTGCTCAATCAGGGTGCAAGGTCAAGGAACTAGAGATGTTAAGGCAGGGGTTCAAAGAAGTTAAATTATTGGATGCTGTGGATTCTGTTCTGAACAGATTCTATGACTGTTGGGAGCTTTCAATTATCTTTCTTTTCCTGCAGGGCCCACCCTCTCTTTCCTTTCAGTACTGGGCCTTCTAGAAATTCAGCAGGGGCTGCTATAGTGTTATGCCAGAAAAGGGCTGGAAGTGGGAGAAGGTAGGGGTGTGAATTTCCCCTGCAGGGCATTCCCAACTGCAGAGAAATAACTAAAGGGAAAAGTCATTTGTGTATGTGCATGCTGACATATGAATGTGTCTGTGTATTTGTGTGCACCCTTGACCTAGCACTGCACACAAGCTTCAAGGACCAAACTAATTTCCCCTGATTATGTCAGGGTTAGATGCCTATGTATTGCATGGATAGTATCAGGTTATACTTTAGCCACTAGCTGGCACAAAATTTTGTGGTGAGTAGAGTCAAGATATTTTAGCAGCTGCTCTGGTCTTGTGGAAAACAGTTACATTTGTTGCTTCCTCCCTGGGTTGCTCTGAAAGCTTTATGTGATATAAGTTATGAAAGCTAAAGGAAAGTGAAAAGAAGATGAAATAGTGTGTTTTCCCTACAGTGCACCACAGTAGTACTTTGTGTTGAAAACCTATTTTAACATGCACATTATTTATTTAATCCTTTTCCATCCTTCTCCAAACTGCATCACTTTCCTAGAGTACTGGAGCAATAATTTTCAGAAATAATGAAACTAATAAAACAAGACGCAGGGATGCTGTAACTACCTGAAAGATAATAAAACAGCAGCCAACAGATTTTTTTTTAAGTGTGCTAAGTGCGGCACGGTTTAAAATCATGCCTCCCCACATACAAAGCCTTCTTTAAAAAGCCAAGTGTTGATTGAAGGACATAATGAAAAGGTATGAAGTAGCAAGTGCAATGATTCGAAAAAAGGCACCTTTCTTATCATCTTTCTTATCATTAGCTGCAACAACAACCAAAGTTTTCCTTCTCTGAACTTAGTCTGAATCACACATACCTTTTGCAAATAAGTTCTATTTAACTTTTTCAGACATTCCATGTTTGATCTCAGCTGGGAGGCAGAATATTTGTTAAAAACAGTTCAGCTCTTCTCAGTTGCCTTGAACACAGGCAACATTTCTCAGTCCGAAAAAGGAAAAGTACACTCACCCTTTCTGAGATTCTGAAATCTGGCTTGTGAACCATGGGCAACCACAGGGGGCAAGAGAAGCACATGAGTTACAGGCATGACTTCCTTGCATCAGCCATCCCGATGCAAGCATATAAGATCCTCATTTCCATGATTCCTTTATCACACTTCGGCATCATCGGCACTCGCTTTGGGGGGCGCTGCTTTGACTGACCAAAGCTGCCAATGACAATAAGTTGTCCCAATGGAAATGCTCCCTTGACCTTCATAAACATCTTACTTGAAGAACTATGCTTGCTTGCAACCTTTTTAGGGATGGTAACAGGCAGCCACGCTAAATGAAGCCATATACACCAGGGGGTTATATATTTCTGAAACAGTATAAGAAAAATCTAGCTGAAATAAGGGTCAAATTATTTAAGCTTTCTCTTTTGAATGTGAAGCTGTAAAGGCTTCATTTTCAGGTCAGGATAATTTCCTTCCTATAAACTTTTAACTGAAATTATGCCTCATCTTCTTTTCCCATCATGGTAGTCATATTGGTTTTCCTAATGGAAAAAAAAATCTGCTGATATGGAAACAATTTGGATCTGGGAGGATGGGAGGAGTGGTTTATATTATATTTTTCTCCCTCTGTCTCTCTCTGTCTTGTACTCAGACAGATAGGGACAAATTCAGGTTTGACCTTACTTTTAAGCAATCTACATAAATTAAAATAATATTTTAAATAGTTCTTTTACTCTGAAATGAGCAGTTTTCTGAACGTTGCAATGCAGTCCTTGGCTCGACAATTCTATGGAAAAGGGTATATTTTGGGGAAACTTGCAGACATAAGGTTTCAAAACTAAATGAACATTTATTTTATTTTTAAAGAATGCAGACTAGCATGGAACGTGGACCAAATGGACTGATGATCAAATGCATGAAAATGGACTGAATATGGTTCATCTGGTGATCTTTAACACAGTGCTCTTCATGTTCTGTTTGGAAAACAGTCATTCCTTAACTTTAGTGTCCATCTCTATGGAACATTAATTAAAATACTCTATTGGTGTATGATGGCTGATATACCAACCAAGCATTTTTCTCTTTTGTAGTTTAAAGGAGGTTCAAAAAAATGTGCAGATTTTGTAGGGGTGAAAAATAGATCTTCAAGCTGTTTTCCTCAATTTATGAAGCTATTTCACAATTTCCCAGAGGCCCTTGGTCCCATACCAACTTTGCTGCATATAGTTTCCACAGAAGGCTGTAGAAGAATAGGGCAATCCCCAGCCTCACACATAGGGACTGACATTTTTGACCTCAGAACCTGGCAGTCTTAAAAGTTGTGTTGCTATTGTTTCAGAGACTTTCTGGTTTCATATCTCTTATGTTTTTAACATAAACATGGACGCTATGGCTTCAGCTCCTGCTACTTTTTTTTTGCCCACCCCACTTTGCTTATTTAGTCCATTGTTGGATGATACTGTGTGCCCCGAGGACTGCATTTTTGTGCCTTTATACAAGGCTGCATGGACAGAATACATATCACATCACACCATTCCACACACAAGCCAGCCTTGTGTTTCCCCAGCCTACTGCTGAAAACCATTCTCTCTCAGGTGTACAGCAATCTTCAAAGCCTTTTGCTGATAGACAAAGGAAGCACTAAGGTGTTGCCGTTCCTCCCATCAAAGGGGAAACTGGATGCTCCACTTCTGCTGCCATTGGCAGAGGACACCTGGCAAATCTGACTTGTGAAAGTGCCCCTTTAATAGCCCTTCAATAAGCCACTGATGTTTGGCAATGCTTCCCAAATTTCAGTGGCAAGACAGCAGGAGCTTTTCAGGAAGCTCACTAAGACCTCCTGAGGACTGCATATATCCCTGGCAATGCTGATCTAGCCTGATTGAGGTCATTTCCCCACAGTGACTTAGAGTCATCCAATCATCGTGCCAAAATAATGGGAATGAGTACAGGCTTTCTATCAATTCACTAATGGATGGGTGATGCAGTGAAGTTACTATAAGCATCTGAGTGGGGAAATGGTCAAAGAGTTTCAGAAAAACACAAATGCTTTTGTCATGTTTGAATTGGTTTATTGCATGCATTGCTCTAGGGTGGATTTTGAGAGAGAGAGAGGAAGAGATGACAGCTAGACAGATATTATAATCAACATTGTTGCATTTGCTTTTTTAAATAGATGTAAGTGATTATTAGCTCACGTTTTGCAGCTGTTTTCAGAACCTGCAGTCCTGGCTATCATTATGCCTAAAAAGGAGGAGCAGAAGGTGGAGTTGAAGAGATGATGATGAGCATTGTGTCCCTTTGTTTCCCAACAGGTATGGTGGTATTGGACTAGTTTTAAACACCAAAGGCTGTCCTTTTCCATTAATCCTTGTTTTTTCCCACCACACTGCCATTTTTTCTCCAACTGGATTATCCTTCCTTCTTCATTTTGCTATAATCCATTTTTCACTTTTAGGCTCAGCAACTCAACAAGAGATTTCCTAACGAAAGTTCTCTGGAATGAGATTTTCTATCTTCCTTAAAATGTTATTACCAAAGCATCTGAAAAAGGTGCCTTGGTAAATTATGCAAGTTATGGGAGACTCAAAGAAACAGACTCCCAAAGAAAAACTCTGGGTTTTCTTCCCATGTTTCTATGTGCTTTTCTTCTTGCTCTTTCAGACAGAATCAAGATGACACGTGACACCCCACACACACAGCTGCAAAACCCATTTAATTCAGCTCAGTGTTGCTTTTACTGTCTGCTAAATGGATAATGGTTCAGAGAAAGCAGAGAGAAGGCAACCAAGAGAAAAACAGAAAGGTTTACCCAGATTATAACATAATCTAGCCAACAAATACATTCCCTGGTAACAGATCATACTGTAGAACTTGCAACTATACCACTATTTGGAGATGTTTGGATCTAAAATTTTATTAATCATTCACGGGCCTTTCCTGTGTACTGCTGAAGGGAAGAAAATGAAAAAAAAAAATCTTTCCTCCTAAGATGCAGGAGCAAAAAGTCTAACATGAAAATGAGGTGAGTGGGGAAATCAAAGTTTGATCAATGTAAGGAAAGAAGGATCAATCAAATGTTCCTTAGCTTTAGATTACCCATGCTTTTGTTAGGGTTATTCCTACATAAGGTTTCTTATATTCCCAAGCAAGATACAGATTAAAGTCAGCAACAGCATACAGGATTTGAAAGAATAAGGCTGCCATGCTCCCAGATCAGATGTTCCCAGGACATCTGATCTGACTCACATGCATGAATGGAATCAACACAGGTTGAGATTTGCAAGTCAGTAGCAGTGGGAGCGGGGACAAGCCCCGAGTGTGAAAGCATCTTGTTTGGACTATCTCTGGCATCCAAGGTCCAACACTTGGCATATCATTATCATTTGTCCAATGTAAAAAGGAGGAATGGAAAAAATGAAGAGAACCAAAATACAACATGTTTGTAATACAGAAAAAAAAACCCTTACATATGTATTTGAGTCATATTATACAATTAGATTATTAATGTCCATCCATTGAACAATAGGAGGAAACAGAAATTAAGCCTACAGTCTGCAGTCCAGATTTCTAAATAGTCTCCCAAATATACTATTTTAGACGTTGTTCCCTCGCAAGACATTCCCAATATTTCATTCTCTCAGGCAGATGGTAGACATCCTCAGTCCACATCCATGAGTGAGGCATGGCTCCTGCTCATGTACACAGGGAATCAGATCCCAACATCTGTTCCCTCTTTCTGGAGAGAGAGAAAACCTTTGGTCATTTTACCTTCTGAGACAGAACCAGAAGAAAGAGCAGAGGAAGATGTTAGGTACCAGTTATAGGAAAAGAAGAGAACTAAAATAGTTCTCCTGAACCTCTGATTAAAGGCTGAAAACTACAAGAAGCTGGAAGACTCCTGAGAAGCAAGCAGAGGACTTTTTCCTGAGGAATCCATTTGTCTCCAGGAAATAAATAAACAAATTTAGTTAGGAAGGTGTTAAAACTTTAGTCTTTATTTCTCTGTGTGGTGCTAGTAAGACTCATTGTCCCCTCTGCTTATTTCTCTATACAAGTATGGAATTCTATGTAACCTCGGCCTTTTTTTTTTTTTTCAATTTCTACCTCAATCTCTGTCCAAGAAGATGTATTTGTCTCTTTATTAACTTCTTGTGAGTTGAAACATAAGCACTCCGTACCTCCTTTGGACCCAGATTTCATTATTTAGACCATTGTCTAAAGCTGTGGCTTTTCCTCCTGTCTCCTAGGCATTCCCACATACCATTACAATGGCAGTATGACCTACAAGCCACTACCCCAAAAGGGCAGGAGACAGGCCCAAGGTGTGAAAAACCAGATGGGTTCTGGAGGTTTAATACCTTCAGATTTCCCCTTCTTGGCTCAGCTGCGCTGCTATAGATACTCATGGTGGTAAAACATTTTTTCAAATATATAGAGAATGCTGTTCGGACCAATGTCAAACTGATGGACAGTTTCTTCCAATTTTATGGTATTGGTCTTTCTGAGAGCGTGAAAGCATGCAACACCCACTTCCATTTTTCTCCTCCTGTTTGTTTCTAAACAGCTGTTGTATAATTCAAAAGGTGCAGCTCCCAAGCTAACCAAAGTTGTGCACCACTGCCCAAAGCACCTGGCAGAAATCAGGAAAAGACTCTTCTCTCTACTGCTCGCTGTTGTAGATCCATCTTGGTCCTTCATCACTAACTTTCTGTAGATCCCCAGTTATTCTGTTTAGGCCCAGATTTGGTCTGCCTTTTTTTTATACATTCTAGATCTTCTTTAATGTAACTCTATTATTGTCAAAAGATGAGGAAAGGGACAGGCGTAAGAACACCTTGTTCTTCTCTAAATTACAGTGTTGTTTATTGTTGCGGTGTTTTTCAGTTAAGAAAAACTTGTGCTTATTTCTAACATGTGCAGCGGCTTTACTTTACAGACTATGCAGACAGTTCTATGTGAAGCTTTTTACAGTTTCTAAACTGTTTTCCTCTCTCTCTTCCTGATTCACACAGGTGTCTGCTCACTCTCACAGCTACTTGCAGTACTTTTACTTCTCGGAACTGCTTTTAGCCTAGAGGAAAAAAAATAATTCTTTCCTAACCTGCTTGGAATTGCAGTACCTTGGTCAAGCTTTGGACGCTGGCTCCTGGGCCTGTCCTTTCCAAAGAGAGCCTCAGCCCCTTTCACCAGACAATCCACTCTGTCATTTTGATCTTTCCTCCCTTGCAGATTTCCATGGCTTCCAAGGATCCTTTCTCCACCTGTGCCTGGATTCACACAATGCCTCCAGGGTACATAGCACACATACAACACCAACAGCCTCCTCCATTGCCTAACAGAACTCCCCTTTTCCTCTAAAAGAGAGCTGTTTCTGCTCTCGGGTGTGTTAATTATGCAAGAGGTTTCTCAGTGTCTACCTGACTTTGCACAGAGTTGGCACATAGACAAAAATCTTTCACCCTGACACCACTTTACAGCTCTGTCCCAATCTAGGCATCTCGCCCTGGCACAATTATTTTTGTATCTTTAAGTTTTGTTGCTTTAAAATATTGAATGCCACATTAAGTATTTCTTCTTCAAAAAATGTGGTTTTGATGGAAGGAGCTAGGACGGAATTATCTCCAAATAAGTAAGATGCTGGTGTTCTAATTCATTGTAAGGCAGTTCATAATGGAAAAGAATAATACAATCTCTCAATCAATTCTGTCTTCAACCCACTGTTAAAGTGTAATGTGAAATAATTCTTAAGTCATCTGCCATACTTCTAAATCAGGCTTCAACAGATCTGCTTATCAAGGGTCACACTGCAATTGGATGAGTGATAATTAGCTCACACCGAAAGTAACTGAAGAATGAAACTGATAATAAGGCTATTACGATTTACTATTGAGTAGAATAGGGCAGCTGTACCTGGGTTGCAAATCTGGATGACCACCAGATGGCAGCAAATTGAGTTTTCTGAATCTTTGTAGCCATCTAATAATCATCTGGACCAGTAGCCTGGGTATGATATGCCTAAAGTAGAATCCAATCAAGTCCAATTATGTCCTGCTGATAGAGCAACTTCAATCCAGAATGTTAGTCGAACACCATAACCACGCCACTACAGCAGCTCTCAAGTTGAACAGCATCTGCCACCATTCCTTCCTTCTTATGGATTTCCTAGCAGGAGTATACCATCTCTGCTTATAGTTACGGCTTCCCAGTTGGGCTGAGTCTGTTCCTCTGAGGTCTTCCTGCAGAGTTCACCTTCTCTGATCCTCCCAAGCTGCGGACTTCCATCACAATTGTTTTTTTTACTGCAGCAGGCATCATCCTCTTCAACCTCCTTATTTTCAAGCATGCCACTAGGTCCCACATATATTTCAATGGCCTTTTTAAAATTAAAAGTGCTAGATGACCACAGTCCAGAGTTTTGTTTCAGAATGAGCCCACTTGCCCACAAAAAAAGAGACAAAGAAAAGTGTGTGCATGCATGCATGCATGCATGCATGCATACATACATACATACATACAGTATATATATTCACAGAGGCTGTAGGGCTACCAGTTTTCCTTCTAAATGGTGCTTTGGGAGTGGCCAGTTACCATGGCAACCAAATATACTCATCATCATGCAGGTTTGGCTACTCCTGACTGAAACCTGAGCAAATCTCTCCTGTTTGATCACCATATTTTGTCTCCTCCAGGAAACATACATTTTTCCTACAAAAATATTCTGAAGGACCACTGGCTGTGGATTATGCCCCCCCTCAACCTGCAGTCTTTAATATCAGTGTTTAAATCAGGTTGTCCAGCAGTCAAAGCTGCAGTACTTATACTTTTTTAAAAACAGTTGGGGGAGGGATACACAACCCTAATCACAGCAGCCTGCTGCGTCAGGAGATTTAATAGCCATGACCGAAAATGAAATTAGAAAGGGGGGAAATGAAATTAGAAAGAGGCACCCCTGAGAATTCCAGCAAGTTCATCCTGTGCTTGTGGGTGCTTGTTTTTTCACTAGAGACCCACTTCACTTCCCAGCTCCTAGTTAGTATTTCATCCTGCTGAGCAAGGAGAAAAGTCCTTGGCCTGCTCCTCACAGGGTTGCCATGCAATGCCCCCCCCCCCCGAATTTGCTGAGACAACACAGGGATCACTTAACCAGGTTTGATTTGCAATACTGATTTGGGGCCATGGGGACTTTTCAGTGCATTTGGTTAACTATTTCAAAAATTATCTTACCTTTCAAACTGGCCCCACAGCAGTTGGGAGGTGGTTGGAAAACCATCAGACAAATGTCCACAGATATAGGGGGATAAATGCTTGGACTGGTATATGCTTTGGAAGAGGAATTTGATCAATGTTTGTTTCTCTTTCAGTGAAAGAAGGACGGAAAACTATTTGTTAATTCATAGAGTAGTAGCATCTCTAGGCCAGGGTTCCTCAACCAGGGTGCTGTGGAGCCCTAGGGTTCCACGAGAGGTCCCTAGGGGTTCCCTGGGAGATCACGATTTATTTAAAAATTATTTCAAATTTGGGCAACTTCACATTAAAGAGGTAAGTTTAATTCTTTATTTCTAGTTTAAGCACTGTTAGTGCGTATATACAGGCCTACACATGAAATGAATATAATAATTTTGTAACTTCTGGCCTATATCTGAGCCTGAATGTGCAGGGGTTCCCCGAGGCCTGAAAAGTAGTTCAAGGGTTCCTCCAGGGTCAAAAGGCTGAGAAAGGCTGCTCTAGGCATACTCCATTTAGCAATTGGCTGGTTTGAAACAGAAAGCACAATGACTGGCTGGGTTCTCTGTGCTCAGCCTTCACTTATCTCAGCATTAACAATAATTGTCTGAAGATGCTGTCCATGAGCTCTGGATCCACAGGGGTACAGACAACTCTGTGCAAAAAGCATTGAGACCCACAGGTAGTGTAGACTTTGTGGAGAAATCACACTGCAAATTATTGGCAAATGGGAAGGCTGGCGGTAAGCCAGACATCTTAGCCAGATTGGGCTACAATGGAAGAAGGATTATAGCCCCCGTGGTGTTACTGAACATAACAAAAAGTGATTTTTTTATAGGAGAAACAGTTCTTGGTAAAGCAATTTTTTAAAAAATGGAAGAAAAAAACTTTGAACAGGTGCATGTTTATAGATCCCTCAGGCTATATTTTTCCCTTATTTCAAAACTGAAATGTCTGGTTTTGCATATAATAATTCTACATCTTCCCAACTGAGATCCAATAATGAAATATATATATATATATATACACACACACACATACATACATACACATACATACATACATACACACACACACACACACATACACATACATACACACACACACACACATACAAACATACAAATCTGAGTGTGCCCACACACACATATTGTAAAGATGGTGCAACTTTGTAGAACAAGTAAATATCAAGAGAAGACATTGCTGAGAGACATATCAAATTCAATTAAGGAAAAGGGAGCTATAAACTGGCACAAGGGCTTATCCCACTTAAAATTAACAGAGGAAGATCATTGATTTTGAAGGGAATTGAATGTACTTGAAAAATCTGCTTGTTAATCAGCATTTAATTACTCTGTTAAATTGCAACTAGGAAGATTTTAATATTTCAAAGGGAGAAAACTGGCTGTAGCAGATTTTGTACAGCCAAGTTAATAGATAGTTGCAGCCACTCTCCAAGGATCCTGATGCAAATCAGACTTTTTAAGAATGAATATTTATATTTATATTGTATTTATTCTATTGATATTTTAATTTTTGATTTTTAACTGTTTGTAAACCACCCAGAGTCATTGTAATACAAGATGGGCAGGGTAGAAATATGATAAATAAATAAATAAATATCCAGAGGCAACCAGCAACATTTCCACAAATCAGTTGAGGCTGGAGTTTGAATTGCATATAGGGAGAGCAACATCAAATAAAGATGACAGAAGAGAAAATTGAATAGCTGACAATTGTATATACATGTGTATGTACACTTATTTAATAATAAAAAAAATTCAGTGTATGAAATGATAACTCTAGCTTCTGTGTTGAATTGGTTTCACAGTTTCAGTGCCTTTGAAACAGAAGTAAACATCAGGAGATCACTCTAAAGCTGTTTATTTCTTTAACTATCAGATACTTCTGTCTTTAATTAGTAATTGTATCAGAATCATCAATTCCTCTCCCCTATCTAATACCATACTTCCTACTTAGATCTACATATTAAAATGTTTCTCAATTACCTAAGTTATTTCCAGACAAACCTCCATTGAAATAATTTAGATGCAGTTTTCTGGCATCCTCTAATCCAGTGAAGGATATGGCTAAGGGTGATCCAGGACAGTTGTCATTTAAGAAGGTTGATATAACATGATCACGCTTCTCTGCCCTTTCAGTTTCCTTTTGCATTAGAATGCTGGATTGGAGATATTTGGCATCCATTAACTTAATACCTGACCTGGTCTCAGTAGCTTTACTGAAAGTGCATTAGAGTTAATAAAATACCATCACAGTGAATCAAAGTACACTAAGTTTAGAAGAGGTCATTATATGATTTTTAAGCTTTGAAAGTTGCAGGATTTGTTTTATTTTGCTGAAAAGTTACAGTATTGGTAAAATTGCTCCAAAACCAGGAGACTGAGCAGTTACTGAAACTGAATGTGAATTACTACTACTTTTTTGCAAGATGATAGATACAGATATAGATGTAGATGGTATAGGTATAGGTATACACATATATACATATATGCATTTACGTAGAATCATCCCATTTACAAATGATATGTCATATTAATTGGAGGAATTAATGTATACTGTTTCTGTTAATGTAAATAATAGCCTTTAGTCTCCCTCTCCCAAATAAGCATCAGGACTGGCAGGAGTGAAAAATTTAACCCTTCCCCCTCCCCACATAGATAGCATTCCCTCTCCTACCACCTGAATACCAATTTTATATAACCTTCATTACAATCATGCAACTGACATCACATCTTCTTAAGTAGTATTCAGCCAGAACTTCTATTAGTAATTTTCAAAAGTCCCTTTTAATAAATAGACTAGGAAGGAACATTTGTCAAGTTGTGTTCATGTTTCCAATGACTGGAAATCAGTTAACATTTCAGAGGATATGATGAAGCAATTGTCCTTGCAGAAAGCACAGGTCATTATCAACTTTCCAATTTAAAAAAAGCAATTTCTCTTTAAAGTATACCCTTAAAAACACTGGGCATTGCTTTTCAAAATGATATTTCATTTCTGAATTTACAACATACCCTTTTCCTGATGGGGCAATTGCCATACTGCAGAGTGCTTGATTCAGGAGATCTTTATCTCCAGATTATCAATTCTGGGACAGTTTTAATAGTTTAATAACTACTTGCCATCAATGTAAATATATACTGAATTAGAACTTTAAAATGCTGCTGTATCCCTACATTAGCAGAGAGACATGAAACAAAAATACCCCTGGATTGGCCCCCAAGACAAATAAAGCCAAGCAAATGACCAAATGATCTTGTTGCTTGTTTTTATAATTGTCCCTTCTCTCTGTTTGCAGAGAGAGATGAGATGGTGAAATGATGGGTATATCATAAACAATGTAAGGAATGACAAAGATACTGTAGTTCAGTCAGTGCAGGTAACTATTGATCCATGACTATCACATCTCAGTAACTGGGGATTTCTGGATGGCTGGAACGAGTGGGGCAATCTGAGAATCAGCTGGTTTTTAGGCTTGGCTAATTGGCAGGATATTTTTGGACTGAAATGAGTGCAATATGGCTTGATCACACCATTATTTTGAATGGCATATGCAAGGTAGATTAGAAGTTCTAAGATAATATGCAGTAGAACAGGTATTTGGGGGCAGAATAATGGGTGAATCTAAAGTGTTGTCAAAGGTTCAAACCCTTTTTTTTTAAAGTACCCTTAGCAGGGGACCTAGTCTCCCCTCTCACAGAATGAGAAACAAAACATTGCTAAAACTCTTTATTTTTGTCACCCCATCCCCCATGCACAAAACATCTATTTGTCTTTTATGAATCCAACACAAGTTGTTTGAATGCTAACTAGCCAAGTTATCAGATGAATGGCTGAGTGGCAAGACTCTTTAAGTCATAAAAGATCTGGTGAGGACCATTAAGTTTAGAGAAACCAAAGTAGTAAAGATGTATAACCTGGTGTCCTCCAGACTTTTAAAATAACGACTCCAAAAAACCCTGTCTATTTGCTTTGATCTCAGTTATGGTAGTAATGAGTACAGCATTGGAAGATCTGAAAGACTAAGTTAGGGAGAGATCATCATGGAGAAAATCTATGTGGTCGCTAAGAGTCGACAACAGCTTAATGCCACTCCATCCATCCATCCATCCATCCATCCATCCGCTTTGATGGTTGAGTTGAAAGGAATTATAGTTTAAAAAATCTGGAGGACACAAAGTTGCCTATGACTGCCATGTAAAATGAGATGGTGGATTTACAAAGAAACATAAAGTGGTACAAAAACACTTGCGTAGAAGAACATCCCAAAAAGATCATCCTGAAAGATAGAAGAAGCATTGTGAAATATCTTGCTATTGGATTAATTACAGGAATAGGACAATTGACCTCCAAAAAATGTGCTGGAGAAAAAGGACACAAACATTTCAGAATGAATCTCATCTGATTGTAGTGTCATGAGAATGACAATATCTGGAAAGGTTCACAAAACTTTTCTGTATTTCAAAGCTCATAAGTTCAACATTTTTAATAGGGAAAGTTGAAATGGGAAATAGAATAAAAGTTGCAGTAATAAGCATAAGGTCTGAAGCTTTAGGTCAGAAGCTGTTCAAACCAGACAGAACCACTGTGTAAAAATGGAGCATATATATTCCAAGCTCAAGGCTGGGCAAAGAATGATAGAATGGCTAAGAACCCTTTGACTTAAAGCCTGAACAGACAGACAGACAGATGATAGATAAACATAAGGCTTGATTTGATTTCTGTGTTTGGCAGCAAGCCAATCAGCTGTGTAAATATAACATCTTTCTTAAAGCCTCTAGCATCACTCGCGTAGCACAGAGTCTTTAATGTTTCTGCTGTTAGTTAGTTCTTGAATGTGGGCTTGAGTGTCTGAAACAATAGAGATTTATAGCCAGGTGTGACTTGGTCTGCCAGTAAGAAAATTTCAGTTAGAATTTTTTTCCTTGATTTTCTCCTGTCCTTGTGGTACTATTGTGCCTACATGTTTTCCATTTTATTAACCAGCTTGTGAGCAGCAATTCATCTCCCAGACCTCCTCAAAAGTTTTTTTGCCCCTGCTTTTTTAAAATAGTGAATACTTCATTTTCTCAGCCTTATTTTTTCTCTTTTTAGAGTTATACCTCTGAAGAGTTTCAGATTGTGAGCCAAGACAAATGACCCTTTTGCAATATTGCTGTGAGGCTATGACCATAAAGCAGTACCTAAAAAGCTTAACACTGTTAAATGTTTCACAAGTATCACGGTGATTGATATGGTTGTTTGCTGCATTTGTAATTTCTCACCAGTGAACTTGGAAACAAAGGAAAGAAATAAGGACTGGATTCTCACCCACCCCCACCCCCACCCCCACCCCCACCCCCAATTCATTCTTCTGCCTCCTTTCTCCACGTTGGGAGAATTTTGCCCCATCTCTTTTTCAAAGAGAACATTGAAGAGCAGCAGGCCAAGAATATTTCTGTAATGTTATAGCTGGACAGGACTGGCTTGACTGAAACTTGACTGAAAGAATTTCAGTGAGGAACCCTTAAGCTTTTAGAAAAGGTGTTGCAGTGCTTTCTTCTGTGTATATTCAACAGTTATCACACATATTCTAAAGAAGCTTGTGTTTCTTGCATATTTCTGTATGCAACAGAATCAACTTCATACCAGCTATTAAGAATCCATGTGATTCAGGCTTTCAGGTGGGGTTCTACAGCAGACTAGACATCTCTGAAGTAGCAGAGATGGTGCAGCAAAGTGAATGCTGACCAGTGGTGATTTCCCACTGGTGAAAGTCTTTCCAGATAAAGGAAAGAACAAGAGATTGCCCATCTGTGCCCTAGACAGCTGCTCCTCAGGAGAAGACTGTGGGATGGAAGTCTTACAGTCTTCTCGTGAGTAGAGCAGCTGGGAGTCAAGGGAGAAACAGTTCGCTCACACGCAGCCCAGCCTTTTGAAAGACACTGAATTCGATCAGCTGGAAGCCTTCCTTCCAAACCACAGAAAGTAAAATAAACAGGAAAATAATACTTTTAAAAGACTTTAAAACAACAGCAAAGAGCTTAATCAAGATTTTGACTAAGGAAGTTATTAATTGAGAAAGGGGACAGTATTAAGCTGAAAAATAAAGATTTTGGTGAAAGTGCTTTTGGTATTATGTAGAATTAATTAAATACAGACCAGACCTTCCTGGGAATGTTGATTGTTTGATATCAAAGGGAAAAGATAATTGGTGGAATTTACAAAACAAGGAGATAAATGTCACAGGAGATGGACTGTGTCATTAAAACAGTTAAGAGAAAAGTTTAAGGTAGATAATAGGACATTTGTAATTGAGCAGCAGAAGACAGAAATTGAAGTTGAACTACATACAAATGATGAACATGTAATTGCTAAAATGTATAAACTTTCATTGAAATTTGAAATGGAAGAAGAACAAGTGAAAGACTGTGTGATAAAATGGGCTAAGAACTTTGGACACAATACTGTATGCTGTTGGAACAGTGGGAAAATATGTGGTTAAAAGGATTGAAATTTATGTTATAAGTTAAAATAATTTTTTAATAAAATGATGTACCATCGGTATATGACTCCACAAAAATTGTCTAGAATGTATAAAGATACTTCACATTTAATGAAGGGTCATTTTATCATGCTTGGTGGATTTGTAAAAAAGCCAGAAAGTTCTGGGTTCAAATGCATACAAAGAATTTTAAAAATCAACATTCAACTGAAAACAGAACTTTTCTTGCTGGGATTAATGAACAGTCAATTGGAAAAGAGCCATGGAAGATTTATGTTTATATATAATTACTGCTGTGAGACTACTATATGCACAAAAATGGAAAGATTCTGAAATACCCACAACAGAGGAATGGTTGGTGAAGACAGAACTAGCAGAGATGGCAAAACCAACTGGTTTGATTAGAGAAAGATCAATATTTATCAGTGACTGGAAACCCCTTATGGACTTTTTGCTGAGAAAAGAGAAAAATGAATTTGTGATTTATGGGTCTGAAGATTAGAAAGACTAGCTCATGGAAAGAAGAAATTATAATGTAACCTTAGACTGAAAGGGTAAATTATAAATGCATTTATAACCACTGTCAAAAAGATTGGAAGTCACTTCTTTATAATCTTCTTTTCTTTCTTTTTCTTTTTATATTTTCTTTCTTACTTATTCACTATTCTTCCTTATTTTCAATATTTCGTTTTTATCTCATTAAAAATTTCTTCAATAAAATTTTTTTTTTTTTTAAAAAGAATCCATGTAATTCAGAACAAGTTCAATTCTTATTTGCAGCAGAAAGGTATTATACTGGTTTTGATAGAAAATAATTCTTGCTACATAGCCATTTCGGTGATAGAGATTATCAAGAGGACATTATTTCATCTGGGAGAAAAGTTTTATTAAAACTAAAACCCTAAAATAACAGACCCAAAATGCTTTTCAGTCTCACAGTGTATTTTGAGCATATGCAAGAGGGCTATACTGTGAAACCCATAGCTTGCAAGACCTTATCTGTCTTATAGGCACCTCTAGGTTCTTATCTTTCTTCCTTATCCCTCTTTTGCAATTGGTAGAGAGCATACAAGGTACTTTGGAGGGAACCCTTGTAATTGTATTCAGCTCTTGGCCAAAAGGATCCAGGTAGTCCTTGCTTAACGACTATTCGTTCAGCGACTCTTCGAAATTACGGCGGTGCTGAACGAAGGGACTTATGGCCAGTCCCCAAAGTTACTGTTCATGAAATTGGTCCATTAACTCAAAGAGCAATGATTTGATGAAATGTCTTCTTCCCCCACACTCATTACTTGAGAAAAGATGTGCACTTCTTTCCAGTGGATGTGTTCAAATGGAACCCAAACAGCCATCTGTCTGAAATGCAAGCTAGGCACATGTGCAAGCATTTGGATTCTAGAACTGAGCAGGGGCTGAATCGATGGCCTAAATGGCCCCTGAGATTCTGACCAATTTGTAAAATCTGTGTACATTTGTTTAAGGAATAATAACGATCTGTCTCATATAACAAGATGCATTATTTCGCATTGTAAAGTATTCCAATATCCCCAGAAGATTTATTTACAGTTTGCTAACTTCCCTAAGAATGAAGGTTGAATAAAGAATTATTTGGCATTTTGCTTTAGCTGATTCACTGTGCTCTTTTTTCACTATGTTGATTTGGGAGTCAGTCCCACTGAACTTGCCTATTTAGAGCTGAATTGTGAACTGGAAAGTGGAGTTGAGGGAAAATATTATAAAACAGGTAAAATAGTTGGAGAAGAGCTGGGTTTGAGTCCACTCTCAGCCTTGAAGCTCGCTAAGTGATTTGGGGAAATCATTCATTCTCTATCTCAGTTGCCTTTCCAGTTCAGGGAAAAAAAGCCTCTGTCTCTGATGTCATGTGATTTACCAGCCAATCAGAAGTGTATCTGATGGCTGGGATCCCCATTCCTAATGATCCTGTAGACATGAATGATCAAGACAGTAACTAGCTTGTACCAGCTATGCTACTGTATAAAAGGGATTATATGAAAAACAGTTCTTTTTTCTTAATTCCAAAAAGGTAAATTCCACCTACTCAGGCTTGTCAGCATGGTTAGTCTACCAGATGCTTCAGGTGATACTCTTGTGCTACACCAAAAACTAGTGGTTTGTCACAGCATGCATAGCATTGCACTAATAGCCTCTGACCTCACCTCGCCTCTCAATCCCCTCCCCCCTCTCCTGCAAACATACACCCAAACATAAAGCATGAGAAGCCGCTTGATCCATCTTATGGCTGTTGCGACACATTCTCATTTTTTACTCATAAATGAACAAAATGCAGCAATTAGGACTGTGCAGAACTTTAAAGGAATACTTGAAACAAAGCATTCCCTTGAAGCAAAGTGACCACATTGCTTACTTTGCTCTGCTTTGTAGTCCCTCACATTTTTCCCTGGTAGGGTTCATTCTGTCAGAGAAATCTGAGGGGAGCCTTCAGAAATGCTGGTCAAGGTGTCCCCCAGGCTGGCCAAGTCCAGCTTGGCCCTCAAGTTATCATACAGCATGCAGAAGAGGTAGTCAACTTGAAGCCACCTTGGCTCATGTGAGGGGCTTCCTAGGCTTCATGCTTCTTCTGACGTGGGCTGCAGGAAAACCCCTCGGAGGCTGCTCCCACCAAAGTAGCCCAGTCTGGAAGCCCTTTAGCACATGAAAAGGGGGCTCAAGGGTGGGTGAGTTCAGTGCAACTCTGCCAGGAAGGCCTTCAGCCAGCCAGGCAGAAGAAGGATCCTTTCAGCCTTCTCCTTCAATGCTTCCAATATTCACAAGTTGACCCCGGCAGAGTAATTTTAATTTTATTTATTTTACTTATTGATTTCATTTGTATACTGCTGAATCTACTGGGAATCACAGAAGTTTATAATTATAAATTGACAATTAAAGCATCCACAATAGTGCATAATCAACAAAAGCAATTAAAGCATTGCCAGTATATATAAGTACCCAATATGAAATCAACATAATGAATAATCAAACCAATCATAAACAAAATAATGGGTGATAAAAATAATGATGATGGCAACAGCACACAAATTACCAAACTCTGGGAGAACTCTGTTTTAAGTAAATATTGAATGCCATAACAGATGGAACAAGGCTCCCTTCTAAGAGAAGACTGTTGTTCCCTATGGCAGCAACTACAACAACAACAAAAGAACAACACCTCCGGTCCTTGGCTCCTCTCATGTCATGAAAATGGGGTACCACCAAGAACTTCTCCTGGGATGATGCGGGTAATAATGAAATGATCTGGAATGAAACTGAAGTGAGGGAATGTTGGAATGCCTATTTTAAGGATGTGTATGGGAATGAAGCAGTATGTTGAAGAGTGAAATTGAAATGAATACTATAAATGTTAAGTGTCCAAGAAAGAAAAATAAGAAAGCCATATAGGCAATTCTCGTTATTCATGGTAGTTACATTATGAAAATGCTGCAAATACCAAATTAGCAAATACTGAAACCTCAGCTGGGAATGTGCATGTTGGGCGATTCCAATGTTTTGCTACTCTGCATGTCTGAGAATAAGTGTGACAGTGCCGTGAGTACTGATTTTGGGGGTGACAAAAACATTTTCATGAATAAGTGCATTTGCAAATACGGAACCCACAAATAATGAGGATTGCCCGTATATGCTGTGAGAATGCTGAATTGTTATAAAGCTGGCAAGGGCAGATGATGTAACTGAAGAAATGCTAAAATATGGATGTAGTTTTCTTATGGAGCATCTGGGTGATTTGTTTAACAGGTTGTGAAGGCTGCATTTGTGCCTGATGGGAAGAATGACATTAATTTTCCTCTATACAAAGTGAAAAGTAGCAAGTATGAATGCAAAGCTATAGGGGGACTAGTTTGTTAAGCATCCTTGGAAAGGTGTTTGGCAGAATTCTGATCAACAGGGAACTAAAGCTGACAATGAGCAAAACTTGAGAAGTATCAGGCAGCAGGTGAATAGAACAATTTTTTGCTCTTCAGCAGATTATTGAGAAATGTATGATAAAGCATTTAAGCTTAAATTATGGAATGTTCTGCACAAGTATAGAGTTGAAAGTTTGTTGCTGAATTTGGCAAGAGTGGAATGTGATGGAAGCAAAACATATGGGAATAAATGGAATACTTAGTGACAGGTTCAGCACTGAGCAGGGAATGAGGAAAGGATATGAGATAACGCTTTGATTGTTTAACGTACATCTGGTTAAATAGATAAGGAATACTTGTCAGGATGTTAGAGGTGAGATAGTAGGGGGCATGAATGTATATGTATCTAGGTATGCAGATGATACCATTCATTGGCTGAGAACCCAAATGACTGCTGTTAGATACATCACATGATGCAACAAGGAGTATGTATCTGAAAATTAATGTATCAAAGAAGTACCAAGCTAGCTGGGCTCGGCAGAGAAAATGGAGTGAATGAATGAAAACTAAACGTAAATGGTGAAAAACTATGGCAAGTGTGCGGATGTGGGTACCATGGGGGGACAGACAAGGAAATTCTAAGATGTGCAAATGCTGATAGAATGTGGTTTATTGTGAGGAATGAACATTTGCTGTAAGAAGCAAAAATGGTCGCCTATAAGCATGCTTCTGCCCACTTTACTTTATGGACATGAGAATTGGGTACATCAGGAGAAACATTAAAATAACTTGAACGCAGTGAGAATGGAGTACTTAGGTCTGTGTGGTAAAACAAGAAGAGACAGAGTGAAGAATGGGTGTTGAATGAATGTCAATTGAATACAAAACTGATGGGTAAAAAAGTATATTGAAGTGGTTTGATCATATAGAGAGAATGACTGAGGATTGAATTTCAAAATAAAGGAAAGGAAAGGGGTTAAGAGGAAGAAGACCAAGGAGGTCACAGCTGGATCCTCAAAAAGAAATGTGCAGTGCTATTGCAGAACACTCTTGTAATGGTGACGGCAAATGGATAGTCTGCCCCATTTTGTTCTGTGCTTTTCTGTAGAAATTGCTTTCTCTTTTGTATTCTTCTACACAGCCTGGCTTGGTAAGGTCTGAGATTTCTAAAACAAGCCTCTGAGCTCCCTCCTTCCTTCCTCCTCAGCTCTCTTAGTTATTTTCTCATCTCTTGAGGCAGACTAGCTGAAGAGTATTATCTTGTTCTTTTAGAAATGCTCTGTTGGCTCCAAGGCCAGCCACTTGTGGCAGGGAGGGCTTGAAATGTGAAGTGGTCCTGTCTCCCCAAAATTTTTTTCTAGCTGATAGGCAACAGGCATAAACAATACATGCACTTAATTAGAAATGCAAGAATTGGAATTATATACTATATAAACTTCCTAGGGATGAGCTTTGGTAAAGACTTCAGTCCCGAGAGAGATGCTACGTACAAGCTGGTATAATCTAAGAATGCCCGTGGTTGCCTCTGACAAGAATGGAGCTTCCAGCTGAAAGGAACATAAGATTTGGTTCTGTATTTACATTATTCTGTGAATGTGGCCATTTCTAGTTTTCTTGCCTTGTCCATGAATATATCTATCTATATGTTGCATTTAAAGCTTTTCCTTGCTTTGCTTTCTCAATAACTCCTTTCAGTTTTTACTTATCTGAGTGTTCATTACCTTTGAATCCACAATCTACTGTCTACAATTTACAGGTGAAAAGTTTAAAGAAAAGGCAATGCATGGAAGAGTATACAGATGTGGCAGAACCAAGGATGATTTGCGAGGACAGAAAGGTATGGAGAGAATAGAGAATGGTGTTGGTATGAGCTAGAGTTAGCTATATTTCCCTGTATTATCTCATGCCTTTTATTTCTTTGGCTGGCAATTTCTTATTTCTTTTCTGCACTTCATATAACATTGCTTACCCTGAAAAGGAATAGTGTGATAGGTACAGTATGTATGTGTGTGGAAAACAGGTACTTTCTGCAGGAAAGTTGATTGGCCTTATTTTGAATGCATATAATATGATTTTGCAGGAGAGGAGAATGAGGATTTTCTCTGATGTGAGAATAACTACTATAAAATGCTATTCTGTTGTGATTTTGTCCCCTACATCCTCCACCCCCATAAATGACAGCACAATGTTAGTGAACACATATTTTTTCTAATAGTCACACTGAACAACGCAGTTAACAATTTATAATCTCTAGGCCTTTAATGAATAGATGGCAAGCAAAAATAATAGGTGGAAATTTTCTTAGCTTAAATAAAGTGACACTTCTATTGATTTTCTGAACACCATGTACATTTTAAAGGCAATATCCTATTTTTCTTCTCTCTCTCTGCATGGAGAGACCATGCATGCATGTGATACATCTTTCCAGAGCATTTCAGAAGACTCAGACAATACAAACACTAAGTGATGTGCTTCGGGCTGGGCAATGTGATTCAGTCTGTATGATGGAAGACTGAATATAGTTGATCAGCATTTCATGGAACGTCTGAGTCCCCATATGATGTATAGTCACATGATCATTCCTAGAAGTGTTAGGGAAGCGAGGATGCTTCAACAGAATGAAGCTAGGGTAGCTATAAGTTTATCATGATTTTAAAACAAATGCTGCTGGAAGAGATTTCTCAGCCATCTTGTTGATTTTTAAGAACTAAATACAATATCCAGCCTCCCAGTCTGCTGTAAATGTGTGTGTGTGTGTGTGTGTGTGTGTAGATGATATAGCTATAGGTAGAGAAATAGGTACAGAGATAGAGATAGAGGTGATGGAGATGGAGATGGAGATAGATATATTATTATACACACATGCACACACACACACAAACATAAAAGTGCCAAAGTGAAAATTGCGCTGCCAAAGTAGCAATAGAATGAAGTAGATTTCTGAGGGTCTGCCAGCCCTCAGGCACAGTAGGGGCAAATAAAAACTGTGTGATAACTTTTAAATGTGTTTTAAATAAAGCCTGGGGGTATCCAATGAACTGTTGAAAGCAATGAGGGTGGTTGTTTTCATCATACATTATGGATCATCTCAGTATAAACAATTTTCTTAATTAATTAAGCACAGCCATTTAAGTGTTGAGAAATCATGTCTTTTATCAGGTTACTGTGGCAGGAAGGCATCCTGACAGTACAAACCTATAAGCAGAGAAGTCTTATTTAAAATCAAAAAAGGTTTATTATTATTATTACTATGTTTGATCATTAGATGGACATGAGTGTTGCTTGAGGAAAGCTGTAATCACCACCAGTAGACAGTTCATTGGTTTTATGACTCTTGATTATATATCTAGACAATAAAGCAGGAAGCAGCATGGGGAAGCTACACAGAATCATTTGAAGTTTATTGGTAGTATCTGCTGTTCTCCTGAATTCTCTCCAGCTTTACCTGATCCAACAGGAGTCTGTTTCTCATGGTACCCCTTTGGAAGAGAATAGTAAGAAAGTAGAGATAGCAGATAATTCAGGCAATAAATATGTTCGGTATTTTAACTCTTGTTTACTTTATTTGATTATCTGTTTTTTTCCTTTTATTAACATACGATATCTATCTCTATCGATTATCTATCTATCTATATAATCCATCTACACAATGGAGACTTCAACACTAAGTAATCAGTTTAAGATCAAAACTGGCATTGTATAACAAATACTTTGATGCAATCTGTAGCAGTTACTTTTATCTAATGTTACGCTCAATTTTGGACAAAAAAGTCAAATAATTTTATGCTTGTAATATTGATGCCCTAAATTGAAATTCATATTGATAGAATATTTCCCTTTTCTTTATTTTCTTTATTTACAACACTCTTAAGTTATCTAAACAATAAAATGTCAATAATTTTAATTAATATTGTATAAACATCATTGTACTGAACCAATGTAATGTATCAAGATTTACAACAATAAAATGGGAAACAAAAAATCAAGGTTAACCATTTTGTGAGTTGGGGAGGAAGGAGAAAACCTGCTCAACCCTTTCCCCTTTGGTTATAGTGCAGCTCCAAATCTCTCTCCCCCAATTGCAGATCATTTAAGATCTTTCTCCCCTCCCTCCCTCCCTCCCTCCCTCCCTCTTTATCTAGCTTGAGCTGGAGGATTTTGAGTTTTAATATAGTCAGAAGACAAAGAGCTGCTCTCCCCCCGACCCCAACCTTCTTCCCTTACCGCTCACATTCTGCCCAGAATCTATCTATCAAAACATTTTCATTTACATGAGTATTACAAAATATTTTAAGACTATTTTCTTTCAAAATATGTTCTTTTCTTTTTAGCCAAAACTGTGTCATCATATTCAGAGACGTATGAAGTCTTACAGATAGGTATATTCAGGTTTACACACTAGCTCATGTTGTGCAGGTGTAGTCAATTCACATCAGAATGAATGAATCCCACCAGCTTCCCCATGACAAGCTGTCATTAATGGGTTATCTATTATTACATTTATATTCCATCTTTATTTTGGCCAACTCGAGGTGGCATGCATACCTAATGTTCCCACCCCCTATTTTCCAAACAACAATAATCCTGTGAGGTGGGCTGAGCTGAGAGCGTCTGGCCATAAGTCACCCAGGGAGCTTCTGTGCTTACGGACGGACCAGAACTCATGGACTCCCAGTTTCTAGTCCAGCAGGTGTAAGCACTACACCAAACTGGCCATCTGGACAATGGCCTCATTCTACACCTTGTGAAAGGATTGTTATTAAACTAGGAATGCATAAGAAAAAGACTGTGTGCCACAAGTGTCATCCTTGCCCTGAAAAAGGTTGCACAGCCCAGCTTAGTGTGATTCAGGGACCCATCCGTGGAAGAAATAATTGTCTAGTTTTCATCAGTAAACCTTAGAGTGAAGCCCACATTTGTTGCTGGTACACTTAAAAAAAAAAAAGAAACGTTGTACTGGGTCCAAATTGGAACATTCTCTGGAAGTAAAGAAAGGCCCACAGCGTCTTTCTTTTTTTTGAGGAATCAAATTGCTGATTTTTTATTATTACTATTTTTATCCTGCCTTTATTATTTTTATAAATAACTCAAAGTGGCGAACATACCTAATACTCTTTCCTTCTCCTATTTTCCCCCCAACAACAACCCTGTGAGGTAAGTTGGGCTGAGAGAGAGTGACTAGCCCAAGGTCACCCAACCGGCTTTCATGCCTAAGGCAGGACTAGAACTCTCAGTTTCCTGGTTTCTAGCCCATTGCCTTATCCACTAGACCAAACTGGCTCCCTTTCTATGATCCTGGATTAATACAATTTGGTGGCAAGTCACAATTTCCCACACTTTTCAAAGCATGGCTATGACCACAACCTGTGATTGCAAAGTATGCTGGGCAGGAATGGATACAGAAATGATACAGGAAAGGAAAAGATGGTTGTTGCCTGTGTTGGGTCACATTTCTATTTTCCTCCATCAGCTCACTTTAGAGTGATCATTCCTGACATGAACCTTAGAGTAGAAAATTAACCTTTTCTTTCTTTCTCTTTCTTTCTCTCCAAGACAATTGTGTTGTAGTTCCTTCCTTTTCTTCCTTTTCTTTATTTGCAAATAAATCCTCCTCCTGGCATGAAGGGCAGGATCTTTTCTGCATTTTGCCCACACTGACATGGCAGCTGCCCTATTCCTCCTCCTTTTTTAATTACAGCTTGCCTCTTGTGCCCTTTTGTATATGATAATTAACATTTCTTCCACCCTCATTGTACAATGGCAATTTATTGCTTGAAAGTATGATTCACTTCTTGCCCTCCTTTATTTTTGGTCTCAAAGAGGGCATAGACTTAAAATATTTTAAGAGGTGAAAGGCAACTGTTGTCCTCTTCTGTAACAAGCCTTCATTAGCTGCTGCAAGTAATATCACAATTATACCTAATACATTTATTCTGCCATATTAGGCCTTATTAATGTTTTAACTTTCCTATCTCCATGGTTACTTGATCTTAAGTGTTCCTAAAACAAGGAGAGGCTGAGCACTGAGTTCAGGTCACATGGATAAGACACACCCATAAGAACTGTCAGTGGATTGTTCTGGGGGTGGGGGGTGGCATAACCAAAATATGTGAGATTATCCCTTTTCCTTGAGGGACCCTGCTGCCAAGGGTATGAACCTTCATATGGTGTGGACTGCATCAAAGTTTAGAGCAGAGTTTCCCAAACTGTGAGGTGTACCTCCCTTGGGGAGGTACAGACAGAGTCCAAGGAGGTTGAAGAACCATGCAGTTAATAAATCCACCTTTCCCAAAGTTTCATTGCATTGCTTTCATTGTTCGTTTGTGTTCATTTTGGTATTTGGATTTTTAGGGGAAGTGTGTACATTAAGATTACACTAAAGGAGGTGTGATGGTAAAAATGGCCCATCCATCCCCCAAAAGACCTCAACATCATCAACATGTACATATGGCCTCAGTACGCAGAAACTTTCTCCCATCGTTCCTAGTGCAGTACTTATGCGGGGGGTGGGGGAGGCCAACATGTGTTTCTTTTACATTAAAATGCCATGATTTTCCAAATTGGACTCCACTGTGAATTAGATGACAGCAATGGAGTACTCTGCCATCTGTTGTTCTTAATTTGAAAAGTTCTCACAGGTTAGATTACGTGCAAAAACACAGCATGAGTTTGGGAAAGGTTAAGAACAAGGATGTTGTGCTAAATTGAATCAGGAGAAAGGTGTATAGGAAAAGGTGTAACTGTGAGGTTGAAAATGTAAAAAAAGCCATACAAAATTCATATAATAGCAATAGTAAAAGCCCAGAGTCTTTTATCTTGGGACAGCTGTAATAATAATAATAATTATTATTATTATTATTTATTCAATTTCTCTGCCGCCCATCTAGCATACAATGACTCTGGGTGGCCTACAAATACTAAAGATAGTGAGTCACTAAAACAATTCAATGTAAATATATATAAAAATAATGATAATATAGGATTATAATGTCCTGAGGATTTTCAGGGCAAATACATTTGCTTTGAAATTTGATGGGATGGGATCACAAACAAACAGACAAAAGTTATTTATAATTCCCCCCCCCTCTGGGTGTTCCAACTTGTTGGGGGCAAATTAGAAGTGAACAGCACCTCACATTACACAAAAGGAATAAAACCAACATATACCATAATATTAACAATCACAATGAAAATAAAGTGTATATACTTATGAATGAATATGTGAGTACATGTGGCATTCACACAGATTGATCTGAACATCCCATGATTTTCAGTGGCATGCATATTTTATATGAACAGAAAGTGGTTCATTAAAACAAGTTGATGTTTTAATGAAAACATGACATGCTATTTAGCAAGTTCATTAAGCATGGGCTGGATAGCATGACAATTAAGTGGATATACAGTTGGCTCAAAGGGTGCTTGTCAATGGTTCCTCATCAGATTGGGGAGAGAAATCAAATGGGATGTTACAAAGATCAGTATTGAATCCTCTATTGTTCAAGATTTTCATTTATAATTTGGATGAAAAGCTGGATGAAATTCTTATCAAACTCCCAGATGATACAAATTTGGGTGGGATAGGTTAATTCCCTAGAATTTAGAAATAAAATTCAAATGGATCTGGATTGGGTAGAAAGATGGGCTAAAAGTAAGATTATTAAATTTACTTACTTCACTTAGAAAACAAACATCCAGTGAACAAGTGTAGGATGGAGGTTACCTGGGTTAGTAATAGTACCTGAAATGGAATACACGGACCAGCTTGGAACAGTGGCCAATTGAAAAGAATATGAGCCAGCAGTGTGATGTGTCCACAAAGAAGGCAGATGTAATTTTAGGCTGCATCAATAGGAGTATAGTTTCCAGGCAGGAAATAATTCCATCATTCTACTCCTTTTTGCTCAGACACCACACAGACTAGTGTGTCCAGTTCTGGGCACCACACCTTAAGAAGGTTTCAGAGAAAATAGAGTACCTTCAGAGAAAGGCAATGAAGGTGGGTAGGAGGACAAGACAGGCAGCTCTATGAAGACGTATTGAAGGAGTTGGGCACGTGTAGCCTTGAGGAAAGACAACTGAGAGGAAATATCATAGCCTCCTTCAAATACCGGAGATGGTGTCACACAGCAGAAGGTCGAGACCTGTTCTCTCTCATTCCAGAGTGCAGGGTACAAAATAATGGATTTCAGTTACAGGAAATCAGATTCTATCTGAAGGTAGGAAAAGACTTCCTAACAGGAAGAGCAGTTTAACAGTAAAACCAATTATCTAGAGAAGTTATGGGCTCCTTTTCACTGGAAGTGTTCATGTGGAAGCTAGACAGCTATCTGTCAAGGATGCTATAGTTTGGATTCCTGCCCTAAGCAGAAGGTTGGACTTGATGAGGTTAAGTGGCTCCTTCCATTGCTATGATTCTAAAGCTCTTTCTGATTTCTGATTTCAGTACTTGAGGTCACAAAGGGTGTTCAATTCAATTTAATCTGAGTTAGACCCAATCCAGTTAAATCAGTGGTATTTAGGTTAATGCTATTGGTTTCAGTGAGTCGAGCCAAGATAAAAATAAATTTGAATCCTATTCAGTAAGTAGTGCAACACATCCTTCTTTCTTGTAACCCTTGCCAGAATGAGCAAGATCTATAGATTTTCTGAGAGCCACTTTGGTCCAGTGGTTAAGGCATCAGGCTAGAATCCAGGAGACAGAGTTCTAGTCCTGCCTTAGGCACAAAATCAGCTGGGTAACCTTGGGCCAGTCACTCTCTCTTAGCCCTGGGAAAGAGGCAGTGGCAAACCACTTCTGAGATTTTGCCATTAAAAGTGTAGGGACTAGTCCAGGCAGTCGCTGAGAATCAGACATGATTGGGGGGAAAAAAAGATTTTCTAAAGACTTATCATATGAAGCTTGGAACTCAAAGGTAACTTCTCTGTCATCTCTAAATAGTAGGGCTATGCAAAGTGGTGCTTTTCAAAAACCACTGTGCAAGCAAAACATTCCTATTCAGCTTTAAAACAGCTGCATCCTCCAGCACAGAGTTGCTTTCAAGGCTCTCCCCCTCTGTCTGCCCATGTCTGTGCATGCACAGCTGCTTTGTTTTGCTGGCAGTCCCAGTGCTAGTGTTGTCTATACATACTCAGAGCCAGCCAGAAACAGCCTTTGAAGCAATTGCACTAAGTTTTTCTGAGGACACAGCTGCTTTAACACTTTAAGAAGGTAGCTTGGCTCAGGCCATGTGTTTGGTAAAGCTTCCCTTTCAAATGCTTTGCATATAATAATGGTCCTCTAGAATATATTTTTTTCAGTGTCTGAAGTCATCGTGACTGAGAGGACATTTGGCTTGCTGCTAAAATTGCCAGCAGTTTGGTTAATTATGACCTATAGCAAAATAGCATTTTTAGCTGAAGGTACCACTTTTCTCCATGCAGCATTACACATAAACAGCAGGCACCAAATCACTGAACCATGGTCAGCTTTTGAAATGAGTGCCAAGCGATACATCCTCCTCTCCGTAAACAGGTTGCTGAACCATCCACTGCCCTTTGATGTTTGCCCATCAATATGCATTTGAAATAATTATATACCAGTTCACCACTTAGGGAATCACAGCACAAGCCACTTGTTGTGGGGACATTGTAGATTGCTTCACGGATGACCAACTTTCCAAATCTGAACCTGCTGCTCAGGTACTGCAGATCAGTTTGCTATTGAGTAACAGCCTTGACACTGTGTTGGAGAGCTGTGTTATCATAAAACAAAGCAGCAGTGGAAAGCACCAAAACAGTAATTGCAGATAGTCAACCTGACCTTCACAGCTTTCACACGGCAACCATATTCCTCGGTATAAATTATCTGCTGACATTTCAATCTCTGGTTGATCCACCAATCAACTATGTGCTATGCTGGCAAAATGGAAAATTGCTTGCAGATTTCATCAGCAAATTGCCCTTCCATATTTCATGGGTATACAACATGAAGAGATGGATGAGAAATGCAGAAGCTAATGACCACTGCCCTCTTTTCCCTTCCTTAGTGTTGCCAGAGATAAGGGCAGTAAAAGAGGTACATAAAGGGGAGAAAATGAGGAATATCTTTCATTTTGCAGAATATATTTTGTTACTACCAAAGCTGCCTCCACTTTGTAAGCACTGCTTTTGCTTACTTTTGTCAACAAGGACTTTCCTGGAAAAGCAACAGGAAAAGTCAGAAGCACAGGAGTGGGAGAGAGACTACATGCAAATTTTGGAAGAAACCGCTTTCTCATGGATGAGGTGTAACAGAATGTCCATAACATTCAACCTTCTAAAGAAGTCAGAGTGGGCTTTTGATGAAAAGTGTGCAGTGAAGCAAGCCAATATAAATTGAACTTCTTCCAGGAATTTTAGAAAACATATGTCGTCCATTTTCATTTTCACTAAAGTCCAAGGTCATGTTGTGAGCTTTATACCTGAACAAGGATAATGTCAGCCCTTTAAGGTAGTCCAGACAGGAAACCAAAACCATGAATACTAATGCTATCTTTATTGTAAGGTTACAGTAACAGAATCTCGCAAGTCTGAAAGCATTTCTCCCCTCCCCTGCCTTTACTTTCCAGAGAACTAGGGAGGGTCCCTTCTGAGATGCTTTATCCACCCCTACCCCTCTATGGACTCAGATTTCATTTATCAGACCATTGTTTAGGTTGTGGCTCTTCCTCCTTCTCCCAAGGTTATTCTCACAGCCCGTTACAGATAAAAACCAATCAAGTGTGACAACAAAATGAATTCGTTAACATGATTAACAAATCTGGCTACAATAACGGTGAGCAGTGCAGCAGCCCAGCAGTGCAGCGAGTCAGCGGAATGAACCTGGAGGCCTGGTTTGGTGGAGCAGGTCAACTACCAGCTAGACAGTAAACTGACTGACCGACCAGGGAGAGCCCAGAATAAGCCTAAGGCTATAGGCCTTGGCGTTGTAGGCCCGAGGACATGGAGGGAGCTGGGCAAGGAGATCTGGGCCATCCCCTCCCTACATGCTGGAAGCAGTGGAGAGCTGTTGGGGCCCCTCCAGTGTGAATGAGGACTCCCTCCTGGGGTGAGAGAGGAGGGGGGGAGTCAGGAAGCGTCTGATGGTGTGGGAGAGCACTCACCTCCTGAGTGAGAGGCAGGAGGTGAAGGGGAGTGAATGAAATGCCCCTGCCTGTCCGGTGAGAGAGGCTGAACAGGGAGCATTGGGATTGAAGAATGCATGGGTGGGTGATGGCTGTGCCCAGATGGCGCCGAGAGCGCGAGCTGGTGCGCCAGAGGGCTTGCCATTGCCCTGTGGGTAACTGTGTATGTGTGAGGGTGTGTGAGTGGATGGAGAGACCTCTACTCCAAGCGGGAGACTCCAGAAGTGCTGGAATGGGGCTAGGTGGATTTGGAGAATCTGGGGGCTGCAGGGCAGGCCATACTGTTGAGGAGGTAACGGGTAGGGGACATTATGGCGGGAGCCAGAGGGCAGGCCATCTTCGGGGAAGACACCCCTGGTGTTTGTTGCCGGTGGCGTGTTCCGGCCCTCTGCGCTCAGACCCAGGCCCTGGTCAGCAGACCCACAGGGGCCCTGGTCTTTGGCTGTTGCTACTTAATGCCAGGTCTGTTAACAACAAAGCCCACCTCATAAGTGACTTGATCACTGAGGAGGGGGCAGACCTGGCATGTATTACTGAAACCTGGCTGGGCCCCGAAGGGGGGGTGCCCTTTTCAGAAATGTGCCCGGCCGGGTTTACGGTATGGCACCAGCCAAGATTCCAGGGCAGGGGGGAGGGGTGGCAGTTGTCATCTGGGAATCTCTGGTGGCCTTCAGGGGCCCTGCCCCACAAGTGGCCGGTTGTGAGACCCTGTTTTTCAAGTTGGGTGCACAAGAGCAGTTGGGAGTGCTGCTGCTGTACCAGCCTCCCTGCTGTGTGGCAACCTCCCTGCCTGAGCTGCTGGAGGCCATCTCAGGGTTGGCAGTGGAGTTCCCCAGGCTTATGGTTCTGGGGGACTTCAACCTGCCTTCCCTGGGGCGGGCCTTTGAGGCAGCTCAGGAATTCATGGCTACCATGGCAGCCATGGGCCTGACTCAGATTATTTGTGACCCAACTGGAGACAGTGGCCTCACCCCGGATTTAGTTTTCTTGTCGGAGCAGTGGCAATGTGACCTGAGGGGACAGTTACAGCTATCCCCATTGTCATAGTCAGATCACGCCCTGGTGGCCTTGAGATTCTCTTATGCCACCCCCCTCCGCAGGGAGGCAGGACCCATTCGATTGGTCCGCCCCCAGCGACTGATGGACCCAGTAGGGTTTCAGAGGGAGCTGGGGGCTATACCCAGGGATCTGCTGCACGGTCCAGTGGAGGCCCTGGCCGCCACCTGGAATAGGGAGGTGGCTGGGGCCTTGGACAGGATCGCACCTGTGCGACCTCTCTTGCCTCATCACACTCGATGCTCCCTGTGGTTTACGGAGGAGCTGAAGGTTTTGAAGAGGACTAAGACACATCTAGAGCACCGCTGGAGGAAGACAAAGACCGAATCCAACCGAACACTGGTTAGAGCCGCTATTAAGGCCTACCTGGTGGCGATAAAAGCGGTGAAGCGTCAATACTTCTCTGCTGTTATTGCGTCTGCAGAACGCCTCCCAACAGCCCTATTTAAAATCACTCAATCCCTTTTGGGGAAGGTGGGTGCAGTGACCCACCTGCAGGCTGTGCAGAGGAGTTCTCAGAGCATCTGCAAGACAAAATCGCTCGGATCCGCTCTACTCTAGACTCCAAGCGTGAGGCAGGGTCTCTGGAGATACCAAGGGATCGTACTTACCATGTTATCTGGGAACAGTTTGATCCTGTTGGACCCGAGGAAGTGGACAGGATCCTCCAGACAGTAAATGCCACCACTTGCCAATTAGATCCATGTCCCTCCTGGCTGGTGAAAGCAGCTCGGGAGATGACATGTGGTTGGGTCCAGGTGATGGTTAATACATCCTTGAGGGAGGGGGTGTTTCCAGCTGCCTTTAAGGAAGCACTGGTACAACCCCTCCTCAAGAAACCATTGTTGGACCCTACTGTACTAGATAATTTTCGTCCAGTCTCCCACCTCCCCTTTTTGGGGAAAGTGGTTGAGAAAGTGGTGGCAGAGGATTCTGGAGGAAACGGGTTATCTAGACCCCTTTCAGTCAGGTTTCAGGCCAGGATATGGGACAGAAACGGCATTGGTCGCACTTATGGATGATCTCTGGTGGGAGCGGGATGGGGGTAGTGCATCCATCCTGGCTCTTCTTGACCTCTCAGCGGCTTTTGATACCATCGACCATGGTATCCTTTTGGGTCAGCTCAGGGAGTTGCGGGTGGGTGGCGTAGTTTTGCGCTGGTTCACCTCCTTCCTCCAGGGCTGGTCCCAGTTGGTGGTGATAGGGGGGGAGAGATCTGACCCTCGACCTCTCCTTTGTGGGGTGCCGCAGGGCTTGGTCCTCTCTCCTCTCCTATTTAACATCTACATGAAACCGCTGGGTGAGATCATCTGTCACCACGGGATGAGGTATCATCAGTATGCTGATGATACTCAATTGTATATCTCCATCCCGGGTGAGGTAAGTGATGCTGTGACTGCCCTCTCTCGGTGCCTGGGGGCTGTAGGGGTCTGGATGGGGAACAACAAGCTTTGGCTGAACCCTGGTAAGACGGAGTGGCTGTGGGTTAAGGATTCTTCTGTATCCGGGACTTTGTCATCTTTAGTTCTGGATGGGGTTGCACTGCCCCAGACAGACCCAGTGCGTAACCTGGGGATCCTCATGGACTCACGGCTCCTGCTGGAAGAGCAGGTGGCAGCCGTGGCCGGAAGGGCCTTTGCACAGCTTCGTGTTGTGCACCAGTTGCGCCCTTTCCTGGATCGGGAAGCCCTTTGGACGGTCACTCATGTTCTTGTTATCTCCCATATAGACTACTGCAATGAGCTCTACATGGGGCTACCCTTGAAGAGTATCCGGAAGCTCCAGCTGGTCCAGAATGCGGCTGCGCAGGCTATTTTTGGCGCCCCTAGAAGGGCACACATAACACCTTTGCTACGTGAGCTTCATTGGATACCAGTTTGCTTCCGGGTCCAATTCAAGGTGTTGGTTATCACCTTTAAAGCCCTACATGGCATGGGACTGGGTTACCTGAGGGACCACCTCTTCCCCGTATCATCAGCCCACCCCACCCATTCATGCAGAGAGGGCATGCTGCGGACCCCGTCAATAAGAGAATTCCATCTGGCGGGGTCCAGGAGGCAGGCGTTCTTGGCAGTAGCGCCTGCCCTTTGGAACATCTTGCCCCCGGAGGTAAGATTAGCCCCATCATTTTTAGACTTCCGGAGGAAGTTGAAGACCTGGCTCTGCCACCAGGCTTGGGGCAGGGAGGAGAATCGACATACTTGGGGTTGGCTGGTGCCTTGAAGTGCCCCTCCTACATGATGGTTGAAGAGATCATAGCCATCTGGATTTTATGAGCTGGGGTAGTTAAGAAATTGTTTTGGTTTTTAATGGGATTTTATTGGAATTTTACTGTGTTTTTATTTGAGTTTTTATTGTATATTTATTCTGTGCTGTAAACCGCCCAGAGTCCCTCTGTTCGGAGGAGATGGGCAGTGACAAATTTGATAAATAAAAACAAATAACAGATGACTAAAGTGCAATAAAACTAACAACCACAATACTTTCATGTGCATATACACTAGCTGAAAAATGTTCAGATGCCAGACTGTTGACTGAAGATGATCCTATGGAATATGGGAGTTTATCTGCCAAAATAGCTTTACTGTCTACCAGTTTCTGGGCACAATTTTTGCAACCAATAAAGTCCTAGATAAGTAGAGACCATTATTTTTTCAATGAGCACATTGCCTCTTATAAAATAGTCCAGGCTTTCAGATCTCTAAGAGATGCGTTTTTCTCAATCCAGTTACCACTGGAAATAGATTTGTTGGGGACACAAAGGGTTGGGATTTTTCACCCATTACCTGCTTTTTCTGCAGTGCTTTCTGGAAATATTATGAGGCTGTGTGAATATCTCATTTTGCTCCTGGAAGGATCTGAGGTGGAATTTTTTAGCGTTTCTTGCTTCTAGTTCTTGTTTTATGTTTGAGGCATATTGCAGTAGTTCAGATTAGGTGGGGACCTGCTGTCTTCCTAAATGAGAATTAGAATTAGAATCATCAAGAAACATGTTAAGTATGACCTTGGCTATCTTCTATTTGAAATGTTCAACCAAACCAAAAGAGAGATGGGCATCCATAGAACCAGCTGGTTATGTCTTAAATTCCTTTAAGATCGTAATCCTCCTAGGTTTTATTTTAAACTCAGATCTGGGAAAAAATTCATTCTATTTTTTGAACCAAATTTTCATCACCTTCATTTATATTACTATAAAAAGCATGTGAAAAGAGAAAATCTTTTTCTTCATTAAACTTATAGATATAACACAACAATCTTTTAATGTGTAATAAAATGCAATGCAATTAGATGCAACTTTTAAAAATCAACATTTCAATTAATTCAGCTAACAAGTTAAAAAGCTGTTCTTATTTTTTTAAATTACACATGCCCTCGTAAGTAACAAGGCAAAGCAATTGGGAATTGTTTGAAATGTCAAATGGCTCCACTTAATTTATGTATGAAGTTGATCTTTCATGTTTGAATACCCAGAGGATATGGTACATGTGCAGAGGGATTGTTTACTCCATCCACTGAATATTAGGTATTTTACATTTTCATACATGAGCGGTTACTCTAATTCAGACTGTTCAAAGTGATCTAAAGTAGGTTGATTAAAACTTTACAATGCAAACTTACATATGAGATTGCCAAGACAAATAATTAATTCAACTTCTTACATAATTTAATATTTTCAAATATTCAGACTGGGGTTCTTAAGAATTGGACTCATAAATTTTTTTTTTTTTTTTTTTGTTATCCACAGGGCTCTGTGATAAATACAAAAAGTACTGAAAAAAGGAATTCTAAAGAGACCTGACAAATACATGGCCTTATTGAACCAACAGATCTTCTTTCCAGAAAATATATGCCAGTGGGCAGTTCACTTCTTCTCCTTGGTCTACCTCAAATATACGGCATCTCCCTCTGGCCAAGCTTCAGATGTAATGGGGTCACTTTCCCCTGAGCAATGTTAAATGGGCTATCAAGTGTAGATTGTAATCATTCCCTCATATACTTCATTTATGTGTATCTGAACATAATATTCTTTAAGCACAGTTTGTAAGCCCTGGGGATACAAAAGACCAGTAAGTACTTCCTCTCTGGTGGTTTCATAAGCCTCAGTTTCCCTGTTGGGTACTTCCAAGATCAAGTCAAAAATTCTCAGAGCCCTGCATTGGAATTAAGAACGAAACCTCAATTCACATGTTGACCAAGCACAACCATGCCTGCTCAACCACAACGGCTCCATTGACACTACAAGCTAATCCTGGATCTTATTGTTTGGTATATTGTTTTCTGCTACAGATTAAGGTTACTATGGTAACTAATCATTTTGGCCAGGTGAAGAGGTTGAATTTAATTGTCCTCTTTTCAGGTGTTAATAGTTGCAATTGCCTGAAGTGAGGGCAGTTTTGCTTGTTAGGTTCAGTTCCCTTCTCTTTAGGCTTGTAGAGAGTAAGCAGCTCTCAGAGAGCCTGTGAGAATGCAGAAGCCTGTAAATATGTTTTTGTGCTTTCTGTAAATAAATTTATTTTTATAGAAATGCCTGGTGCATGACTTTTCTGATCTCTCCTGGGCCAAATGCTTTCTAGCACTCTGCCAACACTTATGCACTGTTCCAGTTTTAGGTTAATATGTAAAGCCATCCATTAATTTTCTGCTAAATCCCCCAAACTATTTGGAATCAAATCTCTAAAGGTGGGGTATCTTAATGGTCACCTGCCCCTACACCAACATTCAAGTAAGGAAACTAAGCCAATCACAAAACTATCATTTACCTTCTCATATTCTTCCCTCCACCCCACCCCCTCGCAATTTTCTTCTGTAATGGGGAAGAGACAGCAGGGAGAAAAGACATTGGCCCCCAGAACACCTCATGCCTTTTTCTTGTTCTGGCATAAAATACAACTTTCTTTGTAACCACTCCCAAATCAGAAATTGGAACTTTCCAATTGCCCTTTTAAAGGCAATTTCTATTGGAGCTCAGCACTTAAGAAAAGCTTGAGCTTGGCCTGGCTGACACTGATCTTCCAAAGCATTATATGATTTAATTAGTCATAGCGGTCTGCTAAATGAAAGATATTTACCTGAAGAGGTTATTTGACCCAGACAGCGAAATCAGTGCTAGATTCTCAGGCATTGCCACTCAAGGAAGAAATATAAGGAACAACTGGCAGTGACCCAGACAAACCTCAGACACACCATTTTTACTTTCAGCTACAAAATTAAATTGGGATTCTTGTGGATCTTTGATATTCTACAGCCAGGGTTTCTCAACCTTAGCAACTTTAAGATGTGTGGACCCCAACTCCCAGAATTCTGGGAGTTGGAGTCCACACATCTTAAAGTTGCTAAGGTTGAGAAACCCTGCTATAGCCAATCGTGTTTTGATGGAGTAATGGTGAGGTGTACAACATGGAAGGTTGGAAGTCCCAGACCTTCTCCCTCAAGTGCTCTCAGGGTCTTCACAGCCTGGTCCTGCCTCCTGCTTGGTAGTTCCTGATGCCATCATCTATCTTCCAGGAGGCATCTCACTTGGCATTCACCCCCTAATCCTGGCATGCAAGTGAGGTAGGGCTGTTCCATTCTGTGCTGCCTTTCTGGCCATTAAAAACTCAAAATGCAAAAACTGAATTCATTTCAATAGCATCATCTCCTGGCTATTTTGCATACCAGCATGGTGACCACAGGAGTCAACCCTTCCTCCCATCTGGCCCCAAAGTTCAATTAATCTCATAGGATGAAAACGGTATAATATACCTGTCCTTTTGACTCTAAATAATACAACACAGAGTTTCAGTGCAGAAGTAGATAGCTACAGAGCTCCCCAGACTGTAGTAACAGGGTAGCTTGCAAAGATGTTAAGAAAGTTTTTTAAAAACCAAAAGAAAATGCATTATCCTGTATCAGTCATGTACTAAGCTTAAGCTGTGCCTGTGAAACTGGTGGATGCCATTGACTGTCTCTGGGGTTTATTCTCCTCCCTGTGTTCTTATGGGGAATATTCCTGGTACAACAGTCCTTTTCTTTTGATGAATCAGAGCTCAGCATCAATGTGTGGCTTTGACCCGCCCCCCTCCAAAAAATAACCCTCTACACCAGTGGGTGGATTTCAACTCCCAGAATTCCACAGCCAGCAAGGAATTCTGGGAGTTGAAGTCCACCTATCTTAAACTTGCCATGGTTGAGAAACACTGCTCTACACAAAACATCATATACCGTATATTTCCCTGGGAACTACTAGTAATATAAGAATTTTATGTGTATGTTTCTCAGCATGTGAACCTTTGGCAAACAATTTCTCAGAGTAAAATGCATTCTTGTTCATACTTTAGTGTGCCTACTTTGGTACAATTCTGTTTTAGTTGCAGGCGTAGATTTCAGCATGCACAGCCATCCTGGGTTTTCTTGTACTCGGCAGGTAACTTTGGGGGTTGGTCAGAAACAATACTTTTGGTCCATTTTTTGGCACTGAAAGATGCAGGGGGCATGTCAACAATATAATAACATTACCAGAGAAGGTACAAACAGAAATTGCATTTTATAAAAAAAAATAGTAAAACAGTTGCATTAAGCTTATTGGAGGCTAGGCCTATGCGAAGCAGTTGAAGCTCACTTTGACAAAATTTTTCAGACCATGGAGGTGACGTGATTCACTTCACTAAAGTGAAAAGGTCATTAATGCACTTTAGCAAACAATTTGATTGGGCCTGAACTGCTATGGGCCAGTGCTGCAGGAGGAGGCTTCTCCTTGGTCCTGGCTGAAGTACTTCCAAATTGGGAAGCTTCAGGATTGTGGGCAGCCACATGCCTCGGCCTCCCAGCTTGGATCCGCTTAGGCAAGTGGCCAAGGTGGAAGCAGCTTTGGCTAATGGGTCCCTTGGTGAGCAGGTCTGGAGGAGACATGTGGCACAGCCTCGGTAGCCCTCACTTTTGGAGTCTTCAGCTTTCCCCCAAAGAGCTTGCCCTGGGTGAGAGGATTAATGGGGCTCCAAAGGTAGATGAGACAAAACAGCCTTGTTGCTTTGCTTTGTTCTGAAAATCAGGAGGGCCATGTGACTTCAGGGAGCAGCTTTGAGACGGCACTTCATGTTAAGCTTTGTTGAAGCAAAGTGTCTCTAAGGGAGGCTTAATACATGTATTACTTGGTATTCAAGCAATATTAAAAACAAACAAATAAAAACAGCGAGGCCACAAAAAAGTGGTTTGACCAGCACAATCTTGGAAGGTTTCTGGGATGACAAAAAGGGGATGGGGGATCTGCATGAAGCTCATGGACTACACGTTACTCTTCCCTGGCTTATATCTTCAGGAAGACCAAATCACTATATTTGCCTAAAAATACCGATGGACTGAATTTCTCAATAATCACTAGATCATCTCACAGCTCATTCAAAATTATGCTGTTTTTCAAAGCATGAAATAACTGGTGGCAACCCATTTTGGACAAAACAATATATTCTGAAAGGCTTACAATATTGACTTTTCTCACTGATACGTTTCCAAATGAACCAAGACACAGGAAAAGTCTATCTTAATTGCGCTATCCCTTAGAATGAGTGGTAGTTTGAACCAAGTTTTTTCCCAGATTATGATGCACTTCAATAGCTTACTATTATGGGGACTTTTCTGCCTTGCATAGTATTCAAGATATAAAGGTCAACTGCCCCTTGTCTAATTCCCTGCAGAGGCCATCTACTAGTGAAGCAAGCTGGTCTCAGTTCTACATCCTGGCCTAACGCCTTATTGAACTGGGTCAGATAATCAGGAGCATCAGTTCTATCCTATTGGCACTCTCCTATACAGGGGCATTCTAAGAAATAGTGAAAAGACAAAATACACTTTTGCAGAAGCCAAGGCCTTCTTCAGCTACTAACTCCACATTTTTCACATGATACCCACCCAGCACTTTCTCTTTTCTGAAAATAAGGATCAGCTATGTAACCGCTATAAAGAGAAATATGTCTTGGAGTACCCATACATTTTAATCTGACCAAGTTCTTGCCATTGTTCATATGCAGCTATTTTTGGCTGGTTCAGGTAGGCTGGTCTAAGGGGTTCTCAAGGAAGATCGCCCTACTGATATTACCGCTAGTAATTTAATTCAGAAGCAGAAGCAGCTGACCCTCAGAAACAGAACGGGTGGCACCACAATGCACAATCAAAGCATTTCAGTTGCAGAACTGGGTGGTTGTGACTAGGGGGCATGAAATACGTGCATCCTTTGCTCTACATTGACCAGTTAGATTTTTTCTTCCCACAGACAAAGACATGTATTTGATTATATCTCTTCATAGATCAGGGTAGTCATTTTTCAAATAAATTCTTTATATTCTAATGCTTATTTTGGCACCAACTTTGTTTAAATGCTACTTCTTATGACAATATTAGTCAGTTTCACATAAATCTGCCTGCCTCTGTAGCTCCATTATGGCTATTTGCCTAGAAGAATTTTTAACATTATCTAGTCATGCTAATGATTAATTATATATAATTGATGCCATAATTAATGCCTAAGAGTGTCTTTTATGGCAGGATGCCTTGAAAACATTTGCCTAATTCAGTGTTTTGCAAACTTCTCATGCCTGAGGTGTGTAAAGGAACAGTTCAATTTTTTTTTTTTAAATGAGTATGGCAAAGATGACTTATTCTTACCCTTCTGTTTCTGTAAGTTCATTGAATTAGTATTAGAGACAATTAACTCTTACAGAGTTAGCAATTAGGTGTTTTTTGTTTTTTTTTTGGTAAGCTGGTTTCAGTACAGATTCAATATTCCTGTTCTTTCTAAGGCATCTCCTCTGCTGTTAATCCATGGGACCTTACATTGATAAAGCTGGGCTAAAATCAGTCTTTGAATTTTTTCCAAAGCTATTATTCTGTGAAAGAAGCTTCCATTTTTTCTGTTTATTCTCAAAGTGTTTGAGAATTCTTTTCAAGTTTTTCTCAGTGGTATTTTTGAGCTTATTGCCTCACAGGGGGTGGCAGAAGGCATGCTTGTTTTCTGTGACACAATCCAGCACTTGGAGGCCCCCATGAATGCCCATACCTTCCAATCGAGAAGTTCTCTTGGAAGGTCTTCCCTTGAAGTGGTTCAAGACCACTGGAGAGATGTTAACACAATGCACCATTTGGCCACCGCTTAACTAAAAAAGATACAGAGGTACCACAATCCATCTTGAAGAATTTCAGGAAGTGCTCTTTTCCTTTGAAAGAAATTTCACAAACATTTTTTTCTTTCAGCAACTGGAAGGATAACAGATAGAAGAAAATGCAGGATAGCTTTTCTGCACTGTAATAGGGTCATGAATTCAGCAGAGGTACCTGAGGGAGAGAACAAATTGCCTTCACATCTAACACTCTAATACAAAAGGAATCCATTTCACTGCCCCCACTCTAGGATGAGCAAGAGGTGTTGCCTGCCCTTGACTCCGAGGATCCCAGTCCAGAAGCCCAGTTTCCCTGGGCCACCAGATTCAGTGGCTGATTACCTTCAACAGAAGCAGCTTTTTTAGATTCAAGGAAGAGCTTGTCACTCAGACTGAACTGTAATTCTATTTAAGGCACAATCTATTGCTGGAATAACATTTAAGTCTTCATCCTGTTAGTCTCTAGATGGAGTTCCACCCAGAACTGTCCAAGGTGCTAACCTGCATCCTAATTCTTGCTGTGTTTGATTTTATTTTGCTTTGCTGAAACTTCAGTTTTGTCTTGCCTTGCCTGACTCTACCCTGCCTCTCTGAACATCAGACTTTGCTCTGTTTTACTGGACTCTGTTAAGTATTTCCTGCTCTGATCATAACTCTCACCCTGTTATGACCATTGTATGAATCAAGGCTGACTTGAAGAAGGTCAGAGCTGTGAATCATACAGAACTTTAACAAGCACTGGGTGGGAGTAGAATTGATTTGGAAAATAGAGGCCCAGCTGTTGGATTTCCTGATCTAATATGTAAAAGGATTTTTTTTAACCACCTCCCTTGTTGTTGTTTATTTGTTTAGTCACTTCTGACTCTTCGTGACTTCATGGACCAGCCCACGCCAGAGCTTCCTGTCGGTCGTCAACACCCCCAGCTCCCCCAGGGATGAGTCCATCACCTCTAGAATATCATCCATCCACCTTGCCCTTGGTCGGCCCCTCTTCCTTTTGCCCTCCACTCTCCCTAGCATCAGCATCTTTTTTAACCACCTCCCTCCTGGAGTGAATTCAAGAAACACTTCAGCTGCTCCTCAGTTTGAGTCTTTATATGCTTAAAGAACACACACTAGGAAATGCTCAATAGCAAGCTACCCACAAGCCATAACTACCCAATATGGCCATGTGTAAAGGGCATATTCTCAGAATGTCCATGGCTTCTTTGTGTGCATAGTCAGAGTTGCCACTTATGTGAAAGAACAGTCTGCTGCTGAGAAAGGTATGGCTGGTCAAGAAATAGGGCCCTCTAAGCATGACTTTTTTCTCTTCTCATGCATTTACTTCCTTACATTGACATAAAAATCTTGTAAGCCAGGCATGGAGAACTTCCATCCATGGGCCACATATAGCCCATGCAAGAGGGAAGTTTCCTCAGATCCACAAATATTTCCCCCCCATCCCATCTCATCCCTTATTCTTCTCAGGCTCTATCCCCTCTCCCTAGGCTCTATGAAGCTTTTATCTCCTGACAGCATCAATTTCAGAGAAGATCCTTTCCCACTCACACGGTAGTCTGTCTTTTAAAATGCCATGATTTAGACCGACCAGCAGTCTTTCTTGAGATTTCTTGCCCAAGGGAGGGGAGTTACTGCTTGGGAGGGAAGAGTGAATCTCTGTGATCCCTTAAAAACAATTGCCTCCTGGTGCAATGAAGTTTAAAAATAGCTTCCCCAAGTCCAACAGAGGTGCTCAGAAAGCCTGTTCATAGCAGTCAGTGGGAATGTGGCTGGCAATTTTTGTCAGAAAGGGAGAGCACACATATGTGTTGAAGGGAATGGGTGAGAGAAGGGGGTGACTGAGAATGGAGAAGGAGAAAATGAGGATGGCCTCCAAGTTATATTCCCCACCCACTTTGTGCTATGACTGCTCCTGCAACGTGGCTCCTGAAATGTCTGCCTGGAGCTAATTTAAAGAGGTCACCCATCCCTACAGTAAGGGATTGTGAGTGAGCAGCTAAGGAACACAGCACTCAGAGCTGGGAACTGAGGGTGTAGCCAGGTCTTCTCTTACCTATAATAAAAATTTATGGGGATTGGGGGAGAATTGAATTATGGAGGAGTAGTGGGATATTATCTATCATGTATATACTGTACTTATTAATTCCACTTTCCACCTTTATCACCCAATAGTGCCTCCTGTTCCTGAAATATAGCATTATCATCCTTTTAAACTTGTATTTTGATCAGCTGTGGATAAGAAGAATGAACTACACTCTGAACTATTTAATGGAGGTATTTTTCATCAAACATAACCATTGTCCTACAACCCATAGCTGGAATTGGTTCATCCAAATCAGGAATGCTTTGAGTAGAACAAGAGGAAGTGATGTATTAAAGCCAAGATGAATTGGAGGTTGGAGTGGTAAAAAGGAGAAGGTTCAATAGGACCAGAAGTATTCAGGGGGACAGGGGTGGGTGGGATTGCCTTAAAGATCTTAGTGATATATTCAAATAACTCATTTGTTAAGAAAATTGCAGCAAAATGGCCCCAAATGACTAGGACATACTTAGATCCATTTTGGAAGGGGAGACACATTCTGGCAAAACAGCATACTTTTCTACACTCATATATTAGCAAAGGATTGTGCAAGCCACATGTTGGTGAAAAAAAAATAAAAGACAGACTGCAGTTATAATGGACTCTGAGAGAAACACAGAGAGCAGAGTTTAGGTCTGTTACCATCTCAGGATGGCAGAGATCTGATGTTGGAATATTTAAGCTCTACACTTCTACCTACACAGAACTCATATGTTTATACATACTGGAAATATTTCTAATCAACAGTAAGCTTCTGTCACCCCTTTTGAAAGCACAGGTGTGCGTTCTATCTACAGCAACATCAATATGATGAAAATGTGTTTCATGATGCAGGCTTCACCCTTTGGTTTTTGTCCCACAGAACTGCATGCAAGGTATGGCATCTACATTGTGACATCACAATGAACATTTCATTGCTTTCCCCTCTCTTCCCTCCTTGCAGATGCCTAAGTCTCAAAGGAAGTTGGACCACTGTGCCAAGTGGCTGAAAGGGACTGTTTGAACATTTGGATGTTTTTTTAAAGAGTGCTACCGTATGTGTTTGTGTAAAACAACCATTTTACAAATGCTATGTGCAGGTGTACAAGAAAAATAAAAATGGTGGTTGGGACAGCTGCTAGTACTGTAAGCATCAGAAAGAAAGACAGCCAAGAGGTGACAGCAGCAGTGATGGAGAATTTCTCTTTGCTCCCAGCTTTGAGGTGCTAGTTTCTGGGCTCCTGACCCACCTGCCTAGCTTATCGAATTATTTTTTAGGACTGTTAGCATACCAGAGTTTCAGCAGTCATCTTTATGACTACATCTTGGCTGTTCTTTTTGGGAAATGGTACAGACCACAGACAAGAAGCGAAGTTTTATCTCCCTTTGTGGCAGGGAAGCATTTCTTGTACAAAAACAGCTATTTCTTTTCAAATGATAATAAGCATATCCAGAGATTTTCTAAATCTTATCTCTTCTTTATCTATTTCTAAATCTCATTTACTATGTATTTTATTCTCTGGATATTCTTAATGGTTTCTGTATGTTTTCTCTGCCTATATTGATAGTTTCCATCAGTTTCTATAAATATCATTTCCTCCTTCCTTCTGTTTTCTTTTACAGGCCTGATCCTTAGTCTCTCCTGGCTGTGGAATGTGGATTAGCCACAGTTCTTTTCTCATCAGCTTTAATTCTAGCCTCCCTTCAGCCCTCCACCCCCCAGTTTGGATGCCTTGGGGTGCAGCCAAGTCTGTGTGGCTGGGCATCTGTTGCCTCTGACCTGAGTCCCTACAAGGACTTTGGCATCTCTCAGTTCCTGGTTGGGAGGGGGAAGGTTGGCACAGCTGTAGAAGCTGGCATGTCTGCTGGTCTCTGCTTCTCTGCTCACAAGTCAAAGCACCTCTTGCTTTTGGATCAGCTCCTCCTTCCTCAGTGCCCCCAGTCATCTGCTGCACGCTGGCTCTGGCCTCATGCATACATCAAGCCAGGATAGGCATCAGTATCTTTTGCTTTGCTCAGCTCTCCCCTACAATGTTTGCTTGCAGAGTGAAAAAAGCAGTATGGCGATGTCACATGATGCAAGCTCCAACATCATCATGCTCAAGGCAAAGAGGTTGCCTCACGATAGTGTGATGCTCCTGATGTCGCTCTGTTCCCCTTGCTCCCTCTGGGAACGGCTATCTCCAGCACACATACCCAAACACACTATCTCCTTCCAATGTACCCGTATCTAGGTATCTGGAAGTCTTCTCCTTTTTCAACTGGAATATGGTTGGGGTCCAACTAATTCAAAGTCCTTATAGGAAAGAAAAGGGAAAGGGAAGGAAGGGTTCATATAGAATGCTATGATGCTCTCCTTCCATAATGTGTTTGAAACCCAAAAAGGAGGAGAAAGTCATCCCCCCATCCCCTGAGGTGAGACTGGCCCTGACTTTATTAGCCTTCCAGAAATTTCTCAAGATGTAGTTTTTCCAGTAGGCTTGGGCATCCCTTGGAAACTGGGAGCCTGCAAGATGGCGTTACTGAGTATAAGTTTTTAAACACTCTCCTGTGTTGTACTATGTGTATGTCTTACTGTTTTTTAATAGTTATTTGAGATGCTTTTTATTGTTTTGTTGATAAATAAATAAATAAAAATAAGCTGCATAAATCAACAGAGTACAGAATGGGATGTACCAGATATAGCTCCAGCTTGTCCATCAAAAGGACATTTTGGGGCTTGAAAACTGAATGAACATTGCAGCACTTACTGTGGTCACCCATTCATTTCAAGCAATTCTTTTCTTGTTTGAAGAGAGTCTTTCTGAAAGAAAATGTTGTTGATTTATTCTGTTAATCATTTGGTCCACAGGCATTTCTGTTGTCAGGATTGAAAGTGGTCCTGGCTATTCCTGAATGTGCCATTGGAAGCCAACAACAATCATCCCTAAAATTGATTTTCTTTCTCTTCTAAATAGATGAATGACTGGCTTTAAGGTGAACTTAACTGGATCCATTGACAGAGAATGAGCTTTCATGGAAAGAATGGCAAAGGAGTTTGATTACTAAGGGCAGCTGCTCTGTGACAGGATGCTGGGCTCCAAACTTGCTTACAAGATTCAGGCATTATCATTAAACCCCAACGGGGTAAAGAGGAAAAGCCATCACATACTTGTCAGCGTGCATGGTTTCACTTCAAATGTGAAGATCATTTGCCCAAAAGTCTTAGATAAAAACTATGCTCAAATAGAGCCAGCAGTATGTTGCAAAAGAAAGCCATGGTTTCTAGAAAAAAAGTGAAAGAGGCTTCTACAAGCAACTTCCGCTGTCTGTTGATTGAACAGCCCTCCATTATACTGTAAATAACTTGTAGCCTCCACTACACATTCCTCTTCAAATCATTCAAGACAAACATAAGCATGATGTTCTTTATTTCACAAAACAAATGTTCATATAAGAACAAAGGTGATGTTCTGAATAATAATGGGATGGGCACATCAATAGAACTTAACTGCTTTGTGCTCTTTTAGAAGAATGAGCAACTTAAAAAAATTAACAATAATAATAAATATTCCGGTACTGGATGAATCATGCCCTATTCTTCTTTTCTTTGATTGTTTGCCAACTCAGCTCATTGGCATGTATACCTTATCTTTCTATCTTATGAAGAAAGAGGCTCTGGAGACCATTCTCTAAAGTCTTTTTAGTTTCAGGAGAAGCTTGTTATCCAGGATGTATAGCCTATTCAAAGACTTAAAAACCACTCTTTAGTTACCAGTCTTAACAGTATTAGCTATATGATGTTTGTGCCTATCAATTACACAGTATTCATAGTTACACAGTGATAATACCCAAGAATTTGGACTATAAGGTTTGGAATTAACAGTAGTATCTGCAAGGAAAATCAGATTGATGAACCCCCACCCCCACCCCTTCCTCTTTTCTATGTGAGTTGTAACATTGTAGGTAAAGGTAAAGGTTTCCCTTGACGTAAAGTCCAGTCGTGTCCGACTCTAGGGGGCGGTGCTCATCTCCGTTTCTAAGCCTTAGAGCCGGTGTTGTCATAGACACTTCCAGGTCATGTGGCCAGCATGATGACACGGAACGCCGTTTGTAACATTGTACTCATGCCCAAAGGTGTGGAGCAGGCACTGCATTGCCACCACACTGCTTTCAACAGAATGAAGTAGGTGAAGGAGAAAATATGGAGTCAGTTAAGCAAATAAATTATCCCCTCCCACAACACTTTCCCAGGGAAAATAAACTTTCAGCTCAGCCTTCAAACATTTAGATGTTTACTCTAATTTGCATAATTCTCCATAGAGAGGTTACATCCCTTCCTTTTGGGGGCTTGTCTTTCATCTTTGATACCATAATTAACCAATTTATGCTTCAATGGAATTGGATGCTGGTTTCCAGTTTAAACAGAGTCTCACACATTCTCTTATAGGGGTTCTGTGGATATCCTAGAAATGACAGACATATACCCACTCCTGGGCTGGCTGGTATTTTGGCAAGCAAAAAGTTCTGAAGTCGGAAATGTCAGTAAGGCTAAAGGATTAGATTGACCTGAGTTTCTTAAATGTCTCTTCTACTATTCCTTCCATCCTGAGACTTGCTAGGCAGTTTAGATCAAGGTCCTGCCAACTATTAGTAAGATCCATCTTTGACTTTGCTACATCCTGGAAAGTTCTACTTAACCACCCAGGGTCATTCTCTGAGTGAGATGGGCAGGGGATAAATTTGAAATATAAATAAATAAATATTCTTGAAGAATCATCATTTTCCTCTTCTCCGAAAGATCTTCATCTCCCATGTCTCTTAGATCTGAATTGCCTTTCCCTAATTACAAATATCAATAAAGCAATTGTTCAGCTAGGTTTTTGAGGGTGCATAGCTGATACAGGATATTTAAATGCATGTGATGGAGCCACTCGTGCATAATGTCTGTGTGTGTGCATGTGTGCATATATGCCCACCTGGTCTGTTCAGTCCCTGAATTTTCCACTTACTGCAGAGTCTGAACAGAGAACACTGCAGAGTTCTAAGTTGACTGAATATGAATAGAACTTTTTTGTTGTAAGTTCTATTTGTGTTTAAATGAATGCACTTCTCCCTTACAGACTTTCTTACTCTATGCAGCAAGGTTTCCACATAAGGAGCATCAGTACTTCTCTGTGTGGTATAGTGGAAATTTTGAAGGCTGGATTATTAAAGATAACAAACAATACTGGGCACAGTGAACTCAAAAAACTATTTTCAAGCTACATTGTTAGTAGGAAAAAGTTAAGCGGATGCTGGCCTATTGACAGCACCTGAAAAGTGGGTAATGGTAAGGAAGTGTGAGAAATAATACAGCAATAGTTTTATTAAAAGAAAAGCTGAACCCTATAAAATGCAGTAGTGACGATTTGACAAAAATGTATAATTAACAAGTTCTACTCTGAAAATGGCAACAAAGAAAAAATGGTTGAGTATGACATTTGCATTTTATTAGCAAAAATAATGTTGTCCAACCTGCCTTTCTTCAGAGGAATTCATGTAAAGTGGCAAGATTTCTTCCAAACCAGCAAGGCACATTATGGATGAGCCTGGCTTACTCCATTTCATGTCTTCTAAACTCCATCGGCAGGAGAGTGGGGAGAAGGGCAGTCATCTCTCCATTTTAAGAAAAATGAAAAGCATATCAAAATTACACACACACACACACACACACACACACACACAAGGCCTCTGTTAGAATGAGCAAGTTAAGCACTCAAATACATTCAAAAGGAAATAATTTCATGTTTGAATTTTACATTGTCCTCTTCATAAAGCAAACTCTTTAACCCTAGCAGCCAAGAAGAGGTCATAATACAGTTTCTGCCTGGCCACCCATAAAGACTGAAGGATGGTCTTTTGCACATTGTCCTTTATATTCAGCAAGAGGACAGACTAGTGTATGTCAGGAGGTCACGTGGGAGCCCTTGAAAGGAGGACTCTGCTAGGAGAGTAGAACTCTCATCCTTCCCTGTCTGAAATGCCATCTTTGGCAGAGATACACAATCTGAGCTCTCAGGGCTGCAAATGGCTTTTCAAAACAACACTCTAAAGGTTGTTGCCAAATTGCTTTGGATAAAAGTACAAATATATGGTGATGTTCATGTTAACTGCATATAACAGATTACATCCTAAATTAAAGCAAAGGAAATCAAAATGAGTTATATCATAGTTGCCTGGCCCTGCCCTCTTTTGAGTGCCTTGAGGAGCAAGACGGCACCTTACTACACTATATTAACTCACACTGCTCTTTTCAGCAGAAAGAAGGTCTTCATGCAGCGGTAGAATTCTGAGTGATAAGGCAAGGTAAGCCACCTCAGCCACCAGATGTTTACAGCAGAATGTCCAAACCTCATCTAAATTTCATTGTGTACACAATCAACAGGTGCACAATCAAAAAGCTTGCTGCCACTGGCTCACTACTTCTCTGAGATTTCCCACCATGAGTGTGGGCGAGAGAGAAGGTAGAACTGTTCATGTTTTATCACATTCCAGGGCAACTAAAACAGAGAAAGTGGGTGGAAAACTCTGAATAATGCACACATTCTGGAACTGATTCAATGTCTTTTGTTTTCAGTCACCTCCCTGGTGCCACTGTCATATCTCTAGACATGGACAGATGGAGAAGAATGGTGTGCAATGTAACTTAGGAAGCAACTGAGTCCAATCTAAAGAAAGACAGTGCTGTCAGTTTTGGGGAGAAAAGTCTGTTCAAACTAATAAGTCACATTTGAAATTTGGATCTAGTAAGTCTGGGATCTATTCAGATTATTGATAGTGTAAGAATATACCAACTAGCAGTCAGACAACACAATGAAAACTTAATCTCACAACCCATGGACAGACTCAACCATAGTTTCAACTGGGACACTGTGAGCATCCTAGACCAAGCTAAATCCAAAGATGCTAGGGAATTCCTGGAAGCTTGGCATTCAGACAATAAAAAAGCTAAGAAGAAAACAAAAAGACCAGACAGATCTCCTCCGGCAGCCAACACCCAGATAAGCAGGGATTAATACCAGACAAACAATCAAGCAGAAAACAATACCCTAATCAAGGAACTACCAAGGAGAAAACTACACCCCACCAACATTGGCAGGGCAAGCTAATGTATGTAAACAGGGAGCAAACCCCACATTCACTTGCACTGATGATGTTACCTAGTTGGGTAATGAAACGTCTGCAAGCAAACACCCAAGCTCAGAGGGCACCAGGGACTCCACAAGGGGATCTTCCTTCATTTTTATCCCCATTATATCATACCATGATCTCCATCCTAATAATCCTGTGAGAGGTTGGACTGAAAGGGAGTGAGTGCCTCAGAATCACTCACAAAGAATGAGGATGGACTTGAACCTGAGCCTCCCCAATGCTGGTCTGACATTTTAACCACAATACCACTCTTGCTTATTCCACAGTTAGCCCACTGGGGAGAATAATCTAGCAATACCCTTTGAATGTTGTTCTCTGCTGAGCAGGTTGCAAGCATGTGAACATCTTATGGCTCTCATCCTACTGAACCCTCTCCAAGAATTGTTTTTAAATAAATGTTGAGTATTTTAAGGTGTATGGGCAATCATGGAGTGGGCCAAAGAAGAACAAATGTCAACACTTCCGTCATGATGTCATCACAAAAATGATGCAACATAAGTGCTTGTGTAACTGCAAGTGCATAAGTGTATTATCTGAGAGATGACATCACATTTTGATGTTGTTGTGGCTTGTAACAGATATCTGTGTAACAATGCATCTGTGGAAACATGTGAAATATGTGCCTACAACTAGGAGGTATAAATTATGAACTGAATAAACAGTAGCAATTTTCAGGTCTCATTGAAGCAGCCATGCTTTTACCAGGATCATGTGGCTGCTGTGGGAAGCTTTCTACTACAGCTGCTTTAATGGTGAGAGATGCTACATACACAACTATGAGCATTTCAAAGCATCTGAACTGAATCCAAAGCACTGCACAACTCTAGTAACTAAGGTTCCAGCCAATTTAATCTCAAAAATCTCTGATGGAGAGACCCATATTCAGTGTATTAATTGCCCTAAATATCTATGATGCTGGAACATCTGGCATTATTGCAGAGTGGGAATTACTGGGAGATCATTATTCCAAACAGTGTTTAGTTTCTAAATAATGTTTATTTTCAGTAGGTATTCCACAAGCAGAAACCACATTAGATACATATTACAAAGAATGAAAAAAAAAATACTCACCATTTAATTCACAAATATCCATTTGAACCTCCTTGAAGGTACAGAAGGGGAAAAAAAAGGATCTTTATCCATGTATATTGAATGCTTAACTGGAGATACCTACCAGCAAGACAGTTTAAGGCAAGGAAGGCATTTGATCTAGTCAAGTAAGTAACTCAGTTAAAGAAATGCAAAGATGAACTGTGATACTACTGCATACTGTACATTGAATGCCATTTTGTGTCTGTTGAGCACCAACAGGGCAACAAGCTTATGGAACAGACATTTAAAAATCTCTCATCAGTTTAACCTTAAAATTCCACTACCAGTTACTGCAGACTTTAATGACAAGTTATGCAGCTGTATAACAGTTGGCTTTGGCTCCAATCCTGCTTCCAATCCACCTCTCCCTCCCTACCCCTGCTCACTGAAATACATCCAAATTATAGTGTGTATTCAAATTAACAAACAGGAAGAACAAAATGTTTCAGCAGACAGAAGCACCTGGCCAATCGTGTCTGGCCCAAAGCTTAGCAGGGGTGGGCTGGGTTAGTATTTAGATGGGAGATATCAGGAAATCCAAAGGCTGTAAACTGAAAAACATCCAAAGGACTTCTGTACTGTTGGTTAAAAACAAACAAACAAACAATGAAGTATCCTTATAGTCACCAGGACCCAAGTATGGCTGGAGGGCATCTCTGTTTGTTTCCCACTAGCCAAAGTATGAATGGGCATGGGGAAAAATGTGTGATTCCAGCAGCATATCAACCTTCCATTCCTAGATCACATGTATATTCCAACAGTCAACTGGGCAGGCATAATTTGGACTTCCTGCCCCCATTCCAGTGAAATTTCCATAGTAGAAATGCTTGAAAGAGCTTATACTGGAAGGCCAACTGGAGGGAAACCAGTGTGTTGTACATATGAAGAGATATAAACAAAAATAGGTTTCTGCCTTCAGTGCCAGAAAGTGTAGGAACATCCATCTCTGCTGAATCAAATGCATGCTTACTTGCTATTACTGATGTGCTGCAGTGAACGGGAACTACTGTGTATCTACTGTTTGCAGAAGAATTATACCAAGAGGAATGTGCAGTGCTTGAGCTGATGACTTAGCACTCATCCATCCCTCTCCTTAGATTAGGAGAAGATTGGGAAACATCTGACCATCTTAGAAACACTGTCCTTTGTGTAGATCAGTGTTTCTCAACCTTGGCAACTTTAAGACGTGTGGACTTCAACTTCCAGAGTGGCTGGCTGGGGGAATTCTGGGAGTCAAAGTCCACACATCTTAAAGTTGCCAAGGTTGAGAAACACTGGTGCAGATGTTACAGCATAACCAGTTCAGCAGCATAACTGGAAGTACAATAAATCAGCAGGGGATGAACAGGATGGTACAAAGGGCTCAAGGGCCTGCTGCAGCTCTTAGGCTCTGCAGACCCCAATTAGCACTTTTAAAAGCATGACTGCGATGGTTACTTACACATTTTAAAACCAGTAATAAAGTAGACTTGTATCAACAGCTCACAAATGATCAAGCTAGGTATCTATTTGTGACTGGTTATATAATATGAAATATATGCTATAATATAAATGTTTCTTCAGATGATAACATTTAATTTAAAAAACCTTGAATCTCTCTAAGATTACAAAAAACAAAGCAGTCTACTATATGCAACCAAAAAGCAGAAATATATCTATCAGTATAAGAGTTATAATTAAGCATTAAACCTAAAGAAGTTATGTAAATGGACATAAATATATACTAAATAATATTTAAGATAAGTCAGAATTTGCAGAGTTGAAGTTACTATTTTCAGGTAGCTATTCCTTACCTCCATCCATCCATCCATCCATCCACTCACTCCTCTATAATATGTGTTTATTCATTGGCAATTTAGAGATACCTTACAATGATGAATTATATTCCTTTGCATATGTTACTTATTCATATTAACTTAAGTCATTGTGTTAGACAATCTGAAGGTGAACTTTGTTACTCAATCATTCAATTCAAATAGCTTTCCATGCAGTCGTTTCATCATATTTTAGATGGCAAATCATTCAATGATTTTAAAATGAGCCATATGGCATGCATGGAATAGATGCTGGCGACCCCAAGATGAGTCCATTTTGATTCCTTTGGGGGCTTCAAGTCGGCAATTGCCTCTGAGCAGGAGAGGCAGTATATTCATACATGACAGTGTTCATAATCACTTCATAAATCACATGTGCAATTTGGTTCTGTCTACTGGAATGATTGATTATGCCCCTATATGATATTTATGTCATGACACATAAATCAAAGCAATCACCCAACTAATATATTTCAGAGGAGCCCAAGCATTCAATTAAAACATTTGAAAGAAGACATTAATTGGAGAACCATCCCTAAAAAAGATGGAATCTGACATCTTAGGTCAGCTTTCCTCAGTTTGATGAGCTTCAGATGTTTGGTTCTACCATGTAATCATCTGTGCCAACTGGCTCGGATTGACAGGTATAGTGATCTGAAACAGCTGAAGAGCACCAGTTTGTCAAAATTGTATTCATATATTTGTAAAATTTAGATAACCTCCTGAAATCACCTGGACTCTAGGAGGCTTAAAGAAATTAAGTGTTAAAAAGAAGATACAAATCAAAAATTAAATTATGATTAAAATACAAACTAAATGTTATAAAATTAAGAAGCGATGTCATGATGTGCCAATCCCCAAAGGCTTCCAGAAGAGCCATGTATTCATAAGCTTTTGGAAAGCCATGCAAGCGGGGGCCATATGCATTTCAAGAGCCAAGCTGTTCCAGAGGAAGGGGGCTGCTACAGAGAACACTTGCCATTGCGCCTCCTCTTCTACTTCCTCAAGTACCCAGTAGGTGGGGAGCCTCAGCAGACACTCCATATTTGTCCAAGTAGGATGGACAGAAACTACTAGGGAAAGGCAGTCTCTAAGATACCCAGGCCCTGAGCCATATACAGTTTAACAGATAGCAACTGTCACTTAAAATGTAGGGGGAAACCTACTGGTAGCCAGTGCAGCTTGCACAGCAAAGGTGTAACATGGCAGTACTGAGACTAGTCACTAAACACATGCATCACTGCATTGTAGACTAGCTGAAGTTTCCAGATGGTCCTTAAGGGCAGCTCTATGAAAAACAAGTTACAGTAATCTAACAGAGAGATGACAAGGGCATGAGTGGCTGTTTTCAGTGCATCCTGTTCCAGGTAAGGCTGCAATTGGCATGCCATCTGAAGCTGTGCAAAAGCCCTCCAGGCCAGTCTCCACCTGCTCTTCAAGGTGGAGGACCCCCAGATTTTGATTCTGTTTTTTCCAGGAGAGCACAACCCCACTATGTGTCATGGATGGTATGGTTCTGGAATCAGTCACTGTCTTGTCTGGCCTGAGTCTATAGCCACTCTGTCTTGTCTAGCTTGAGTCTTGTCTCTCCATCCAAACTCTGACAGTCTCCAGACAACAAGTTTCCCCATATCTCCCAGAGGGCATGGGATGGAAATTGACAATATTGATTATACTTTACTCCTAATTCAAGAGGACTGAACCATGAAGCATTCCAAAATGAGCTGCCCAGGGATATGGCCTCTTCCCCTCCCACACACTGCCACCTGAGTCCCCCAGAATGAGATGGTGACACATCTGAACACCAGATCTATAGTATGGCCTGCCATGTGCATCAGGCCAATGATGACTTGGGACAAGCCCATGGTTGTCATGGTAGTTATGAACTCTCAAGTGACATCCAATCCTAAAGAAAGGAGGCTGAAATCACCCAGCACTAACAGTCTGAGTGAATCTACAGCTAAACCTACAATGATATTGAGCAGCTTGGTGAGGGATGTTGTCATGCAGCTGGGGGGACATTCAATAGCAGCATACCAAGCTTGTCCCTGTGGCCCAGTGTCATGTGCTAAGCCCCACATTTGGCCACCTGTGGAACAGCTCTCTTCACAACAGCTAAGATCTCCCAGTAAATGATTGCCACACCACCTCCCCTGCCCCAAACACAAATCTTGACTGGACAGATTATACTGGGAACAGAGGATGGCCTTGAAGGACAGAGGGAAGATCCCTTACAAAGGCAATGTTCAGATAAACATGGCTGGGGCCCAGACCAAGAAAGTGGTTTACAAAAACACCTCAGACAGCCCACCCTCCCAGTTCACATGAAGATAAAAGAGGGAGGAAGGGAAGCACATTCAGACTTGGAAAATTCTGTTACTATAGCTGTTCTAATAAAAGGTCTACACAGTAACTGTTTCTTAGTCTGGTCTACCTTATAGGGATGACATAAACCTTGCACACTAGAAAAATTAATATTACAGTGTTTAGGGCAGTATATAAATAAATATTTATAAAGAGTGAAATAGCACAGAACAAAATAGCCTCATTCAAAATGTTCCAAGTATGCCAGTGCAGCCCATGATGACTGCTACTGGCTATCCTACCTGCACAAAAATAGCCAAAAGGATAATTTAAAAAAAAAATTGAAAATATTTTTAAAAAATGGATTACAAAACACAGCTTTTCTCTTACCAATTAAAAAATCAAATCTGAGTTTAATATCAACTCCCTCCTTTCCTTGTTTCCACACAGGTGTATTTTTCAGTTCTTTAAATAAATCCAGAGGCATTCAACACATTATGCTAATCTCATCCACATTCTTTTCAGTTTAGCACTCATCCTGGCCTAGAGATAAACAAGCAAGCTAGATAAATTATGTATAAAATATGTAAATTATACTGTGTGTTCCTTCCTACATTTGTTATGTTTTTAAAATGCCCTTGGACAACTTCTCTGCAGGTTGTTAGAAAGCAGTCAGCATAGACTACCACTTCATTACTTAGCAAATTAAAACAAAAAATGGGCATTCTTTAATTTTGTAGCCTGACAAATAGGCTTAAACCTATTAGCTTAGCATAATGCTTTTTATGTTTTCTTTCTATATAGGTGTGTGAAGCCACATATAGGGGGCTGCCCATTCTTAACTGAATGAATAACTTGCATACTCTGCATATATTACCTGCATTTAAATGCAATTTGGAAATCCATAAAGAAAAACCTATAACCAATGTAGTTAAAACTGAACCTTTGCATTTTAATTGCACCCTGAACATTCAACACTGAGAAGACCCAAGAGAAGAACATATACAAAGTTCACAGCAACCAAACCCAATCAATATATTGAACAATAGCATTAGCAACAGGTGAGTGAAACACAACTGTGTGTATATACCTATGTAGCATTTCACTACCTTCCAGAGGGCCTTCCAGAGAATGAATGGTCACTGCCCTGCATATTGTATGTGGCAGATTTCTGCTTTTTGTTGCTTTTTCTGCTTTTATGATGTAAACTGTTGTGAGTCATTTGTTGAGTCCAGTGGTATACAAAATACATAAATGAACAGGTAAATGAACAGAATACTTACCAATAGAAGAGCATATCTGTAGCTCAGGGTTGAACTGTGGAGTCCTTGGTGTTCTCTGAGCTTGGTTCCTAATCAAGGAGCTACCAAGGAGAGAACAACACCCCCACCCACACTCTCAGGGCAAGCTACTATATATAAACAGAGAGTAAACCTCACTTCCTTCTACCACTGAAGATGTTACCTAGTTGGGCAATGAAATGTCTGCAAGCAAACACCCAAGCTCAGAGAGCACCAAGGAATCCACAAATAGAATACCTGCTTGAACAATAAAGCCCATAGTAAGCCATCCACACAAGCATCTGAATTCTAATTGCAAACAGCCCAATGTGAGCTCAGTTCTCACAGACCGAAGCATTAAAACAAAACCAAAATGCAGTTACTAACTAGTTAGGCTACCAGACATGTGTCTGTGAGCAATCTTCTTCCTGCTGGCCATATATCTAACTGCTGCTTTCCTCAAAACAGTCCATTCTTCCACCACCTTATCAAACCTAAATCAGTAACAACAGGGCCATGACTGGTCCCTGCTGCAGGATTTCCTAGTCACAAACCATGAACCAGTAGATCATTCACTAGCTCCAAATAACTGGAACACTGAAAATACGCCATTCAAAACAACTACATTTTATTCTGAGGTCACAAGACTCAAAGGCTGAAATATTTTGTACAGCTCTCATGAGAGTCCTCTCTCTCTAAGCAGGTGAGGAACTTATGATGTTGGTCAACTTGAAGGAGAACAAGACTTGTCTGCTGTAACCTCTCATGTCCATGCCAGACTTTTCTATTAGAACTTACCATTTATTAGAACTTACCACTTATATTATACCTCATACTTCTCATGCACAATCTTTCCATTGATCAAGAAGCCACAGTCCAAACAGAACTAGGAGGAACAGAATGGTTTAAAGTCACCAAATATGTCTGATGAGACTGCATACGTTCCCCATACCTGTTCTGAAGACTGAGCCAGGTCAGGACAACCACACACAGGATCTCACTGAGTTGACATCAGCATGATAGCAACAAACAACAATATCAACATCGAATTATGTTGTTCCTTAATGCAACAGGAGAACAACACTTTGAGATTTCCAGAAATCAGAGCCAAGGGTATGACAAATAAATCATAAGGTTATATACAATATATGGGCGGAACAGGCAAGCCTTCTTGCTCTGAAACAATGTTCTCATGATTTATTGAGCACAATTTGCAGTGATTGTCACTGGAGGATCCTTTTTACTGGAAGCTTTAAAATCTTTAAAACTTCGACAATTTTATTTTCATCTCTTTTTTAAAAAGCATTAATGAAGGGAACAGATGGTGACTGTTTAAATGGAGATGACAGAGTCAAGTATCCCTAAATGTAGCAAGACTTTTGTGAAATAGGGCCCTTTTTTCAAATTCTTTTCCCTAAGCCAACATTCATTAAAACAATCTATCTTATAAGTATATTTTCCCAATGAGCCAGAAATGGAGCAGAATTTGGCACTGAGTCCTAATCAAAAGAATCTGCACATGTCTTTTCATATATAATGTATTCTGCAGAACAAATGCAAACTACCTTGGAAAGAAGTTCCCCAATCGAGTAGAATCAGAATATTATCAAAGCTAATATATTTAACTATCTATGATTGCAAGATAGTAATACTTTTTGTTCCAGGAGACTAAGTAGATAGCAGATTTGGAGAGTATACATTTCATATGTTTGTAAGTGTTGCAGGTTAACAAACAGCACAAATTTTCAAGCTGCAGGGATTAAGCATCCCATTTTTGTGGCACTTATAAACTCAGCATGGGTATGCATTTCATACTCTTGAGAGGAATGGCCTTCTTATGGCAAATAGGTAAGAATTCTCTCACAAATTCCACTGAGGCTAAAGACAGATATTCAGTGCCCTAAGTTAGGTTTCTCCTGCCAGCCTAGCAGTTTGAAAACATGCAAATGTGAGTAGATTAATAGGTACCGCTTTGGCGGGCAGGTAACGGCGTTCTGTTTAGTCATGCCGGCCACATGACCACGGAAGTGTCTACGGACAAACACCGGCTCTTTGGCTTTGAAACTGAGATGAGCACCGCCCCCTAGAGTCAGACACGACTGGACTTAATGTCAAGGGAAACCTTTACCTTTACCTTTAAGTTAGGTTTAGGCTGGGAAAGGCTGACCCTGGGAGACCCTTTCTGGTAACTGCAATGGGCTGTAGCTGTGAATTGCTGCTTGTAAGATTCAGGACATGTACTTCTTTCTGGTTTAGACCATATTCCAAAGCAAGATTTCCATAGCATAAACAACGTCTTAAACATAAGCCTTGTTTATGTTGTCAGTGGCTTGAGCCATAATCTTATGCACAGCTCCACCAGCATGGCAATCTGTCCCTGAACAGAGAAGATGCAATTCATCAGCCCAGATACATTAATCTGGGTTGATAAGCAATGTGGGAGTCAGCAATGCAGTCTGTTAAGAAGCAAATATTTTGTTAAGACATAATAGTACGGAGCTGATGAATGGCTAGAGCTGCAATTGATCACTTATGCAGCAACGCTTGGGGTCTTAACGCTACAAAGAAAGAGCAAAGCTAATGATTGGCATAAATTACATATACTGCCAACATCACCAACTCTACAACTTGTTAAGATATGCTCAGAGACCTGACTGACCTACTGGCTTCTAGAACCAGACATGTATAAATTGAGCTGCTGGCAAGATGAGATGTTTAGATGGAAGTGACCACAGTCTAACTCAGGGTTTTAAATCACAGCGACTAATATTATATCCATCTTATATGTATAGAGAGCTTCAACCCTGTTGCTATGGGAATGCCATCACTCTCTTAGCAACAGTGTTCCCCACCTCGGTTGCGCTACAGGTTTGTTCAATGCAGTTGAATTTAGATTTGCGACTATTTCTGTTCCTAAAATAAAAGGCATGGTGAAAAGCAGCTTGTTCCATCTAGAGAGGAAAGCACAAGAGAAAAACAGCACTAAAAAATGGAAAGTGATAATGAGATATTGTTTGAAAACAGAGTTGCTGCTGTTGTGATATAAGAAGTAGCAGATAAAGAGATGGCTTCCAGATGAGAGAGCCTGATCAGAGCAGGTTGAGGGAGAAATACAGACGCGCTCTTGGCCACAGGGGAGGGTGCAGGCTAGTCAACCCCTTAAGACCAAAACCACCCCCCAATATGTTTAAAATAGTAGTTTGGTTATGAGAAACACACAGAACATATACAGCACCTAGCAAAGAGAAGCAGGGGGAGATGTTAAGCTCAGAGAAAAACGGTTACAATTCAGAAGGGTAAACAGCAATCATAGCTAGGCCCATCCACAATGGAGACTGAGCCTTGGGAAAAATAACCTTGTGAGGACAAGGGCAAGGCTCTGCGTACATCCAACAGAAAGTAGAATGTCTAATGGACGCCCTCTGATCGCTTCCTGCCTCAAGGAGTCTGGGTGCATTGGATTTTCCTTCCTGAATCCTTGAAGAATACACGCTTTGAATTAGGAATTCAGGAAATAGAATCTTCCAGGCTTCAGGAAGGAAACTTAGGAATATAAAGGCGTACATGATTTTTCTTCTCCACAACCAGCTCATCGTTGAGAAAACTCCCCAGTGGTTATTTAATTTTAAAGAGGGGGGAATTGTGTTGCTCAAGAGTTTAGCCACTTGGCCTTCCTGTGCTTCCATATCAGAAGCCGAAAGGATTAGGTTACGAGTCAGTTCTAGGTGCAGTCTGATCTAAAGGGGATCTCTGGAAAATAGCCTTGCTAAAGATGCACGTTGCAAGATCTTTCCTCCTTTGGGTGCCTGCTTTACATCCAACCCTCAGTTGGCCGTAATGATATTAGTGGGAGAGTAGCTGGGTAAGGACAAGGGAGCGTAAACACAGGTACATCGTCCTGACAATAGGATGAAGAGGAAAAGTTCATGGAAGGACAAGGACAAGAGGCTGGAAGTAACTTCCCAATTACAGTACACTGGAGGCTTGTTACTCTTGGCTTCGTTTTAGGCTGGAAAGGGCCCTTTTGCATAAAGAGGGGCAGCTGTGTCTGGAATCTATCAACGTACCAACAATTGTGGGTTTTTCATGACTAGGACTGACCGAAGAAGAAATCAACACCAAAATTGCAACAATGCGTTGCTAGTACGTGTTGTTTGTCAGCATTTGGATTAGCCTGGTTTTTTCCCCCAACAAAATTGCAAGGAAGAAAGTTTTCAAACAGCATGGCCAAACTTCCTGGAGTTGTTCTGTTTATGACCCCATTCTATGTATAACTTCATTTCCAGGCTTGGCTTCTGTTTCTGTTTTTCATTTCTATGCTTATTAATTTTATGGTTGTGTTGATTCTTTAATGCTATTGTATGTAGGTACAGATTAGATCTGTGTAAATCAGATCTCAGCCCCTCTGAATCCAGAAAACCAATTCAGTTTCATTCAAGTTCCAGAATGGAATCATTGAGTCAAGTTTCTTGATTCACATCATCAGTCTGATCTGGAAGAAAACAAAACAAAACAAGTTCCAGATGCTCAAAAGTTCATCAAATTGTCAAATTGATTAAAAAGCAGCTGGCTTGATTTAATGCTTCAAACTGAACTGACAATTTGATATAGAAAGTCCACTGAATTTGGATATTCAACTGAACTGCTTTTGAATTCAGTCTCCAGATGGCAGTCATACACATTTAGTACAGGCGTTCCAATTGTAATTGGCTGTGATTTATACTACATTAGATTTGGATAATGGCATGGGCCAGTTATCTGGAAATGCTCATTGATTCCCCTTTCTGCATTTGCATTCCTCTTCCTTTATGGCTACTTGAGGACAGTTCAGCTTTGGCAGCCTCTTGCATAGGACCAATAATTTTTTCACGTAAATAATCTGGCGCCTAATTAGCAACCAAATTTCTGTGAAACATGGCAGGGCTGTGTCTCATTTAACTCACAACCCATTAAAGTCAGCATATGCTTCCCTTCATCCTGATATGGCAATTTACGTTGCGTCTGATGTCACAACGGCCCTTTTTAAACTGACAAAGTATTATGACTAAATATAAGAAATGTAAAAATATTTTCAGGAATGCACTACCTATTGAGAGATTGAGTTTCTACATCTGAAATTCTGAAGACAGTACAAGGAAACTGGAGAACCTGCCCTGGCATTACAACTTTGAAGGATGTTCAAATTAAGTGGCTATTTGATGTGCAGGCATTTTATAAATTGGAAGGCTAACACTAGTTGTCAATGAGATATATGCTTTTTATTCAGGAAAACATCAATAAAATATGGTCTTCTGTCCCTTTAGTCCTTTTAAATGTTAGCATTTGTAAAACTGAGACTTTCCAGCTCATTAAATGCAGCTTGCTGGGCACTCCACCAAACTAGTTAATCTCTATAAATAGTTGTTCGGTAGGAGCTTTGTCGTGGGCTTTTATGGTCTCCGTGTCAAATATTAAGCTAGATTTTTCAATGCAAGTAGTTGCACAGATTTCAGGGTCAAATGTCTTTGACAACCTCAGGAATTAAAAAGAGTGGATCAAAGCAAGAATCTAAGTGAATATGGTGTCCCCAAAGTAACTCTGAATCCTGTTCTTTCTTCATGAAAAAGGAGCCACATGGTGTGAATCTGAGATTCTCTTCAAATCCAAGCAGAAGAATGCTCTTTGGTTTTTCTTTTTCTTTGGTATTTATACTATCAGCCAAGTGGGAGCAGCAACATAGTGTTAGGATGTGTCCACCTTCAAGGTAACATGTACAACATTTGCAGGCTACAAATTGCTCTGGGACTTTGAGTAGCAGGCAAGAGGCCATATACTAAGAAGTGGGCAGGTCCAAGAGAATGCTACATCTGATTTAATATCAATGTAATTCAACTTAAATTAAATGCAATTAAAAATAGGATTAAGATTATCTTCGGTATCCAGTTTCTACAGTAACCCACAAATTCTTATTTTTCTAGATAAAAATTCATGTTTTAGAATGTAGATATTTTAAATGTATTCTGTTTCCTTACATAATTTAAACTGCAATTTAATACACGATCTAATGTATTGTTGAACTATGTTTCAACATGCAGTGAAATGCAAGGTCTGATAGGCAGTTATTCTCTATTCTACACATTATTGGTATCAGTTAATATTGGCAAATCAGTTTATATCACAAACATCAAGTTCCTACTGAAAGATTAAACTCCTTTAAAGAAGGATAGAAAATCCCATAGTCTTACAGAATAATGTTAATTCTCACCCATGAACTGAAGAAGCATAGCTATAAATATTTGACAATACAGAGTGGATTCCTATTTTTTAAATGTGTTTTACCTTGCTTGAAGCAAAGGCAATTTATAAAACTATTTGATGTAATTAAGACTCCTTGGAAGAAAACACATCAGAAGGAACCCTACACTAGCTGAAAGCAACTGGGACTGTCATCTCGAAAATCTGCTCACTTCATACTCAGGAACTGGGCTGGCTTTGAAGTCACAAGTTGACCATCATTTGATACTAGAATGCCAAGCAGGGGTCTTTTAAACATGCAGAATAAAATTCCTTAAAGCTCTGGGAAGCTTATGTTATACTTTTAAAAAACTTATAGAAACAGTACGGACCCTGAACTTTCAATACTAGTTAGATACTGCTTGCTTGGTGATGGTGGTGCTGATCACACCATCTCTGGTTTGCACTGATTTGGAAATGAGCCACCTCTAAACATTTTCATCAAAGCAACATATCAAGGATTGTTCCACAGATTCCGATCAATTAAGCCAGTTCTGTCACTAAAGACAGTTCTGCATGGCAGCCTAAACGTATCCTGGCAGTTCCTGAAGCCAATTAAAAAAATTCCAGTTGAGACTGCACTGGTTCGGCAATGGGGTTAATCAATTGCCACCATAGGCCCTGATTGGTCATTTCCATTTCTTGTCCCTCCCATCTGTACCTGAAAGGCAAGGCTCACTGAAGGCCCCCGTGCCTGCCTTTTCTTTTTAGGGACTGTTTTCTCCTCACTAATCCCTGCTTTTTTTCCTTTGCTTATGGATAGATGGATATTTTGCATATATGGATATTTCTTAGCCCCTTCCTAGATTCTCTCCTTAGACACTGATAGAAACCCTTTCTTTCTTTTTTTCCTGTTAATTATATCATCATTGCTTTGATGATGTAATGATTAAAGCAAACAGAAGCTTTGCGGTACTGTGGGCAGAGAGTGGGAGAACATGGGGAACAACCCAGCCCGGGCAGAAACCGAAAGGATAGTTGAATGGAGCATGAGCTTCTAGAGGGTTTAGGAACACATGGGATAAGGAAAGCTTACTGACTTATTGGGTCAATTGCAAGGTAATTACAAAATGGCAGCTGTGGACCAGCAGAGGACATAGGCAAAACAGGTGTGGGAAGGATGTACCAGGTGTTCTAGCTCAGTGTTTCTCAACCTCAGCAATTTTAAGATGTGTGGACTCCAACTCCCAGAATCCCCCAACTGGCATGCTAGAGAATTCTGGGAGCTGAAGTCCACACATCTTAAAGTTGCTGAGGTTGAGAAACACTGCTCTAGCTTATCGGAGCTGGAGCTGTTACTAAATTGGAAGAAAGTGGGGCAGACTCATCTACACAGAAAGCCTTACGATGACCTAGATGGAAAAGAGCAGTTTTGAACTTCAAAGGATAGGCTGGGATACATTTGTTATGGGCTAGGAGTTGGTGGATGATTGCAACTTGTTCCTGCACTCAAAAAGTGGTGGGTGGCCCATACTGGCAATGGAGCAAGCAGAAAGTGCAGATCTGTACAGGAGCACAGAGATGACTTTGGAGAAAGTGTATGGAGACCATCAGCAAAACATGAGCTTAACCCGGGAAAACAAGACTGTGAGAAAGGAACTTAAAATTGCCCCATCTGACTACATTTCCCCTTCCCTTCCTCTTATATGAAACAGAGTTAAGGATCTGCCCAGAGTCAATGTTGTCTTATATTCACACTCTTAGGTGAATATAAGGTGAAAGAACATCCAATATTTTAATGTAAAAATGCAGTTTGGCCATTTGTTAGGACTGATCCTGCAGGAACTGAATTGGCAGGAAAAGGGAGCTATCTGAACAAAATAGTGATATTACATAATCACATTCTATTATTACTACTGTTTTAACCTTTTTGGTCTTTTCCAGATTGCTCTAGGCAAATCCAGATTTGCAACGAAGCATACATTGATAAGAAATCTGCAGCTCAATGTGATACTCCTTCATTAAATTCCTGTTCAACAATTACATGTGTTGAAATAGAGTTTTGCATTGTTCACTTTAAATTAGAGGGGTATGCTCTATTTACTACTCTATACTATAACCCTATATAGGGATGCGGTGGTGCTGCGGGTTAAACTGCTGAGCTGCTGAGCTTGCTGATTGGAAGGTTGGCGGTTCGAATCTGCATGATGGGGTGAGCTCCCGTTGCTAGTCCCAGCTCCTGCCAACCTAGCAGTTTGAAAACATGCAAATGTGAGTAGATTAATAGGTACTGCTTAGGCGGGCAGGTAACGGCGTTCTGTTTAGTCATGCCGGCCACATAACCACGGAAGTGTCTACAGACAAATGCCGGCTCTTCAGCTTTGAAACGGAGATGAGCACCACTCCCTAGAGTTGGACACAACTGGACTTAATGTCAAGGGAAACCTTTACCTTTACCTACTATAACCCTATACCTATATATAGGGATATAACATCTATGCACACACAAACATACCACCACCACAGATGCCATAGAAACCATAAAATATATATGAGTCTTGACTTCAAAGTTTATGAAACTCTATTTTTGTATTTTTCTACACAACCTCACTTAACTACTTAGGCACACATGAAAAAGAAAATACAGGATCAATTCTTGTACATTCATTTGCAGACAGCATTAGTATATGAATTTATAATAATTATTATATGACAACTCTCATTAGATAAAATCCAATCAAGAGCAAAGGTAACAAAGCTAAGCATTTGTTACCTACAAAAACTACATTCAAAATAATCCTTCCTTGTACTCTTTCAGCTAAATATGCTTTGCTTTCATTCCCGAAAGCCTGAAGGGGTGTAATATTCAGATCTTTCCAGGTGTCTACTCTAGAGCAGCAGATGCAGAACTGATGAATCTCCAGAAGTTGCTGAATTTAACTCCCAACAACATTCTTCTACATTAGTCAGTGACTCTTAGCGCCTCACAACTTACTGACTACAAGGAGCAGTGGGGTACAGAGAGGAAGAATTTCCTCTGTGTTCCTTCTTTATCCTCTCACCCAGCCTACACTTTGTTTGTAAGACTGCTTTTTGATTCTCTACCTAATAGGATGAATCTACCAGGAAGTAGGCTTTGCTTATCCCCTCCCCCCCTACAGGTACTGTTTGTAATAAACCTTTCCATAAAAATTACAAAGAACTATTTCAATAGTCCTTGCTCATATTGGATTTCTGTCCTCCAGGAAAGCCAGAGATTCTGGAACTGTAGCTGAGAAGTATCTGAAGGGCCATGAGAGGTGATCCACAGACTTCCAGCTGCCACACTGAAAATGCTGCTTCTGAACGATGTTTTAGCAAAGCAGTAAAGGCATCCATCATAAATCTCTGACAAGCAGGGATAATGATATCAGTACAGTTAGTCTGATATATCAAAAAAAAAAAAAAAAGTGCAAAATTATTCACTATAGGGCATGGATGCACAAAACATATGCACATGTTAAAGCAGCCAGGTGGCAAACCAATTCATGTAAAAGAACAACTTCTGGACCTCTCAGTAGCGATGCTTTGTCTTTCTAACTTTAAACTCCAGCTGCCTACTAAGCCAAGGTAACAAGATTTCATATTCTGCAGCTCTGCCAAGAAAGCCTGCAGCTTCCCAAATATGAACTATCCAGATGGATAAGGTCATTAGGCATAGGGAGGGCCAGGCACACAGCACTGTAGGTGTAAGGATTGCCTATTCTAAAACACCATCAGACTCATGAGCAGGATCAGAAAGATGTCTCATTTATTAAAGAATAGTATGCAGGATCACAAAGAAAGCTGAGAAAAAGCACGCCAAATGCAAACTAAAAGCCCTCGGTACAAATGAGATCCCTCCCCCCGTAGAATCTTCCCAGGCTCACAATCCCAGGTGCTCCTAACTGCTTCTGATGGTCTGTGGGAAAAGTCCTTGAACAGAGCACATAACCCAAACACATTCCATTGTAATGAACATAGATACAGAGCTTGGCACAAGGTTTCACAGCAGCTCCCTCCCAAACAGAAATGTGCTTCAGCGCCATGGCATGTGAAATGTTACGATGTATAGTGCACACTGAAACAGTGAACATGACATATTGCCCCCCAAAAAAGGAAGAAAACACTAAGCAGCAGGCTTCAAAGGATAAGCGAAGTGGAAACGGTTAACTAAATCAGAAGCATTAACGTGGCGAGCAGACACCCATACAGGATGAGGAAAGTGTTTCCAGCAGATCAGGTACTGGAGGGTGCCTTGAAGCTTGCGAGAATCAACGACCTCCTTGACTTCAAAGTGCTGTTGGCCGTCAATAATGATTGGAGCAGGAGGAGGAGGTTAGGGATGCCAGCGGGAAGAGTGGTGGACAGGCTTGAGCAGGCTGCAATGGAAAACAGGGTGCAAGTGTTTCAAATTGTGAGGCAGGTCCAACTTAACAGTAACTGGATTGATAAGAGCAACAACAGGGAAAGGACCAATGAACTTGGGAGCAAGTTTTTTAGAGGGCTGTGGGGACTTGATGAATTTGGTAGAGAGATATACTTGATCCCCAATTTTGAAATCGTGTTGCAAAGAACGACGTTTATTGGCTTGAAACTTGTAAGCAGCCTGGGCATCAGCCAAAGCCTGTTGAATCACCAGCCAGGAACCAGCCAGCTTAACAGCCCAGTCAGAGGCAGAACAGGATTGAGGAGGGGTTTGTGGCAGCTCAGGGATGGGAACAAAGTTGTGACCAGAAACCAGACAAAAAGGGGTTTGCCCGGTGCTTTGATGGACAGCATTGTTGTAAGCCACTTCAGCAAAAGGCAGCAAGTCCACCCAATTGTCCCGATGGTAGTTTATGTATGCTCTAAGGAATTGTTCAAGGGCGGAGTTCAAAACCTCAGTAGATCCGTCTGTCTCAGGATGCGACGATGTGGGCAGCGCCTGTTTGGTGCCAATCAATTTTAAAAATGATTTCCAAAACTGGGAAGTGAACTGTGTCCCACGGTCGCTGACCAAACGGGAGGGGCTACCGTGGAGATGGTAGATGTGGATGAGAAATAGGCGGGCCAATTGCGGGGCCGACGGGATGAACGCACATGGAATTAAATGGGCTTGTTTGGAGAAAAAGTCTTTTACAACCCAAATGACAGTTTTCTTCTGACTGGGAGGTAGGTCCACAATAAAATCCATAGAAATCTCATCCCAGGGACGGGATGGGCTGGCCACTGTCTGTAGAAGCCCCTGTGGTTTACCTCCTTTACGCTTTGACATGACACAAACAGGACAGGAAGCAAGATAGTCTTTTACATCACGCCTTAAGGTTGGCCACCAAAATTGACGGCAAACCAAATGCAAGGTTTTGACAAAACCAAAGTGTCCAGCAAGTTTATCATCATGGGAATGCTGCAAAACATCAGCTCTTAAAGTTTCAGGCACATAGAGGCGGTGTTCCACCCACGCCAGACCATTTTCAAAAGAAACATTGTCTCTATTAGCTAGCAACCAAGTGTCAGATTTCAGCACCTGGAGAAAGTCCTTCTGTAACTGACAAGGAACTTGCACTCTCTGCTTCCCAGACGGGGCTGGGGGTGGGGTTGCCTGCGCATGGGTCTGGCTCCGAGTGACGGCAACCAAGCCCAGTTGTGGTTCGGTGAGAACAGTTCCAACTACATCTGCCACGTGGTCAAGGTCCTGAGGTAAACGTGACAAAGCATCGGCCAGAAAGTTTTTCTTTCCTGGAATAAATTTTAGCTGGAAGTTAAAGCGACTGAAAAATTGAGCCCAGCGAATTTGTTTAGGACTGATACGCTGGGGGTTGCAGAGGGCTTCCAAATTCCTGTGATCAGTCCAAATCTTGAAAGGGCATTTAGCACCTTCTAGGAGGTGACGCCAGGCTTCCAAAGCGGCTTTTACAGCAAAAGCCTCTTTTTCCCAAACATGCCACTGGCGTTCAGTTTCAGAAAATTTTCTGGACAAATAAACACAGTGTTTCAAGTGATTTTCAGAACCTCTCTGTAACAATATAGGCCCAACTGAGGAGTCAGAAGCATCAACTTAGACCACAAAGGGTTGTTCAGGATCGGGGTGCTGTAAAATAGGCTCAGCAGTGAAGAGGGTTTTTAACTTCTCGAATGCTGCCTGGCATTCAGGCATCCAATTCAGCACTGCCCCAGGGTTTTTTACCTTGTGTGTCTCCCCCAAACCCTTGGTACGGAGCAAATCAGTGAGGGGCAAAGCAATCTCAGCGAACCCCTGGATAAATTGCTGATAGTAATTACTGAACCCTAGGAAACTTTGCAATTGCCTCCAGGTGTGGGGACGTTCCCAACTTAAAATTGCCTGAATTTTTTCAGGGTCCATTTCAATGCCCTTGTCAGATACCCTATAGCCTAGATAGTCAAGTTGGGTTTTGTGAAACTCACATTTGGAAAGTTTGGCATAGAGTTTGGCATCTCTAAGCTTACTTAACACCTGTTTGAGAAGGCGTTCATGTTCCTCCTTGGATTCAGTGTAAATGAGCACATAGTCCAAATAAACCAGGACCCCTTTAAACAAATGATCATGTAATACTTCATTAATCAATTGCATGAAGACTCCAGGCACCCCTGCCAACCCAAAAGGGAGGACTTTGTACTGAAATGAACCCAGTGGACAATTAAAAGCGGTTTTCCACTCATCTCCAGCTCGTATGCAGATGCGAAAATAGGCTTCACGAAGATCGAGCTTGGAGAAAATCTTGCCCTTAGACAAATGAGCTAACATGTCCTTCATGAGCGGAAGAGGGTACTTGTTGCAAATTGGGATGGAATTTAACCCCCGATAGTCTGTACAGAGTCAAAGCATGCCATCTTTCTTTTCCTGGAATAGCACAGGGGCCCCAACTGGGGAATTTGCAGGTTCAATAAACCCCCTTGACAGATTTTTGTCAATAAAGTCCTGTAATGCCCCAAGCTCCTTCTGAGTCATTGGATAAATTTTTGGCTTGGGCAATTGAGCGTTAGGAACCAACTCTATTGCACAATCAGTTTTCCGATTGGGGGGGGGTAGATGATCTGCTTCCATTTCCCCAAAGACGTCTGCAAAATCTTGGTATCAATCAGGCAAGCCTTCTAAATGTGCCAAACTAGGGCGTGGCATGGCAATTGCAGCCCTTCCAACCCCCGCACTTGAAGCCCTCTCCGCTGTAGGAGCTTGTAAAACCCATCCTTAAAAGTCAGAGTTCTGTGTTCCCAATTTATATGTGGGCTTCGATAGGTCAACCAGGGAATCCCCAGAATTACCAAGGGGTTGCCAACAGGTGTCAGTATAAATTTTAAAGTCTCACAGTGGCTGCCCATTTGCATTGCGACAGTTCCAATGAAATGGGTTGCCACCCCCCCCCACCGTTGAACCATCCAACTGTGTGAAGATCAAAGGCTGTTGGAGGGGACAGCTAGGCAGGTCCAAAGCAGCAACCAGATCAGGGTGAATCAGACACCTGGAACACCCAGAGTCAACTAAAGCCCAGACCTCTGTAGTCTTTGTGCGGGAGCCCAATTTCACTTTTACTGCTAGAGTGGGACAGTCAGAGCTCACCATAGCATCCTTGCGCCCATCCTCCTCCACCTGCCCACAGGCGCTCTTCATGGCAGGTGGCTGGCGTTTCCCACTGGCTCCTTAGAGTCGTCTTCAGCCTCTCCCGAGAAGTAGAGTACTTCCTCAGTGTCAGCTGCCCCCTTGGCTGCTGTCATCCGCTGTGAGGGGGGCGGCAATTTGGCTGGCAGCTTGCCCACTCAATCTCCAGCCTTGGCTTTTGGGCAATCAACTGCTCGATGCCCTTCCTTTCTGCATCAGAGACACTGACCCCTCGCATAGCGCCAATCTCTCTCCTCTTCCCAGGCTCTATAGCCTGGCTGGGTAGCAGTTGCGGCACTTGGGGGTCCCCTCATGGTGGCTGGTTGTTTTTCAGGTTATTTGGTTTGCATGTAGGTATGCTGGGCATGCTCAGTTTTGCCAACCAGACAGATCCATCCGTACAATGTCTCTGGGTCATCTCTACACAACGCCCACCGCAGGACGTCCCTGTTGAGTCCCTCTTTAAACCATTCTATTAAGGTTGACTGAGACCAGTCAGGGATTTTCCCAGCTAAAGCCTTAAACTCCAGGGCGTAATCAGCTACAGACAGCTGGCCCTGGGTAAGATCCTTCAGTGCCTTTTTAGCCCTTGCCTTGGCTAGAGGATCCTCAAAATGTAGCTTTAATGCCCACATGAATTCCTCAAAATCCTCAAGCTCAGGGGAGTCAGCCTCACTTAATTGAACATACCAGTCAGCTGCTCGTCCCTTCAGCTTGGTGGCAATGGCAGTTATTTTAGCCTCTTCGGAAGGGAAGTATGGTCCAAACTGCCTCATGTAACTTTTAGCATTAGTGAGAACGAAAGACAACTTAGTTGGATCCCCATCAAACTTGACAAAAAAGTCTTTCACCCCCACTCCTGTTGGAGCTGAATCAGCAGCTGCTTGAGTGGTTGGGCCCCAGGTTACAGTAGTTCTCCCTCCTCAGGGTGGGGACACTGATGGCCGAACTCTGCGGGGTGGAGATTCATCCCGGCGCCGTCTCCAGCCCCACTCTGCCGGCGGTCCGGGTGAGGGGGTGGAGGATGATTGCGTGGAGCTGGAATCTCCTTCGCACCTTGGCTGCCCCCCCCCCCCCATGACAGAGACAGGTTTTTTAGCATGTACTCCATCGATTCTATTTTGGCCTCTACCACTCTTAGACTTTCAGGGGTTTGAGATTCCTCCCTCCCTCGCGTGTTAGGCTGTCTCCCTGTTGATACCGTGGTAGATTCTACGTTTGGGTCAGCAGGAACCGATACTTCTAGGACGCCTGGGACGTCCCTGGCTGGGGTTCTCCCATTTCATCCCAGGTGATCAACTCTGTGGGTGATTCGCTGGGTGCCGGTTGCTCTGGTGCTCTCCCATTGTCGGATTCCTCCACCGCAGGACTGGAATTCGAATCCTGCCGGAAACCTGAAGGTTCTGGGGTGAGGCTCAGTTCTCCTCTCTTGACCATTGACTCAGGCATCAAGCCAGTCGGCTCCTCAAGTCTCCCGGTCGTGAGTTTGGATTCGGCCATCGTTAACTATTTTCCCTCACAAGAAACTAATCTTGGTAGGAGCTAACAGTACAACTTTGGTGATTCTCAGCTTTACGTAAGGATTGCCTATTCTAAAACACTCTCAGACTCATGAGCAGGAATGCAAAGATATCTGATTTATTAAAGAATAGTATGCAGGATCACAAAGAAAGCTGAGAATGGAAAAAGTGCGCCAAATGCAAACTAAAAACCCTTGGTACAAATGAGATCCCTCCGCCCGTAGAATCTTCCCAGGCTCACAATCCCAGGTGCTCCTAACAGCTTCTGATGGTCCGCGGGAAAAGTCCTTGAACAGAGCACATAACCCAAACACATTCCATTGAAATGAACATAGATACAGAGCTTGGCACAAGGTGTCACAGCAGCTCCCTCCCAAACAGAAACGCGTTTCAGCGCCATGGCATGTGAAACGTTACGATGTACAGTGCACATTGAAACAGTGAACATGACAGTAGGCTTTGCCAGGCCATGTTAACTGACTAACAGTAGCAGAATAATCCAAAGGGACACTGTTTTAATCACTAACAATTCCCCGGTATCTCTCCACTGCACAAAAATGAACTATATGTGCTCCAAAGCTGAGAAAATTACAAGGCAGACGTGGCAATGGCATGCAAACTGCAGGGAGCAGCAAAAGTTAATCACCACCTTCAAACAATACATGAGCGAATCCTTTGTGCTTGTTGGAGACAGATTTTCCTAAATGCTTGTGTTGCCTCCCACCTGTGAAAGAACAACAAATGTCATCCAGAGGTGGGAGGAGAAGTTAATTGCCTCAAAGAGGCTAAGTGCACTGTGTGAGGCTTTTACTGCACCACCCGTGAGGTTGTCATGCATCCGACAGAGAGGGGTGGAACTCAGGCAAACATGGCAGTGATTTTTTTCTCCAGTCACTAGTTGATAATAGATAAGCCCATTGGTGGATCTATGGTGACATACATCCTTTGATACACATACACTGCATAACATGTGGAGGCCTCAGCAGGTCACAGCATCAAACTAACCATGACTGATCTCAGAAGCTAAGTTGAGTTACCCTGGAAATCCCAGGGCTATAGACAAGGCTGGGAAATCAAAAAACAAACAAAATCCAGCAAAGGCAATGACAAACTACTTCTATAATATTGCCAAGGAAAGTGTATGGGTGTAATCACAAGGAATCAAGCTTCACCCAAGGGTTTCCTTATCTTGAATATTTGGAATTACACAAAACTCATTTACTCCAAAAAGCTACTGTGGTCTTGGCAAGAAACAGTGGGATTGATTCAAGTGTTGCAAAGTCTTTGGATGAGAAATGTTCCTAGGCCTCTGTGGTCTATCTGAAAACAATGGACAGACATGGCGGTGAAGATAGAGGTAAAGATACTGGGGGAAGAGTACAAATAAGCTATTGATATGACAAATTGCCTCAGTGGGGGAAAGCCCCACAGTGCTAGTAAAGTACAGTGTTAGAGAGACCTCTGTGTATCAATACAAGGAGATTTGTACTTAAATGGAGGATGGTGAATATGCATACCCTAATTCACGTTGATGCCTCAGTGTTCAAGGGAGATGTCTGGTCTATTATTTAAACTGATTGGCCTCTTTGAAAATATATGCTGGGACTGAAACAGCAGCCATGTGGTCTCACTGAAAAAGCACTGTATGTTTTGAGTTGAATGCTTGAGCCTACCAGGAATTCTCTGAGCATTCAATTTAATGCTCAAAAGGTTCTGTGCCTGCCTTTTATGCCTGACAACCCTCCCGCCGGGCACTAGGACAAAATGCCTCATTTTTTAGAATAAGGATAAGTGGCAGGTGAAAGAGGGGTGGCTCACCTGGAGTTCACTAGAGGAAAAGCTCACCTGGAGTTAAACTGAGAGGAAATTATGCTCTCTGAGTGCTGAGCTGGATTTCTCAGACAGAATAAATGGCAGACAGGACATTCCTCTTATGATTTCTAGAGCCTTCTCTGCCTCCTACAGATTTGGTCTTCCAAGCATGAGTATATGAAGTCCTTAGAGGAAAGAGAGAAAGGGTAGCAGGTAGAAAAGGCCTGAATGAATTAGAATAGAATTGAATCAGGCTTGTTTGAAGGAGTGCTCCTCCTGAATTTGCACCAGAGAAACATCTATTACTGTGCACCCCTGCCTTAAGTACTTGCCTCATTGCTAATGAAGGTAAAGCTGGACTTCGTATTTGAACACAATGTTTGGTTTGGAATATTTGAACCAACTTTCATTCTGACAGCCCAGTTTTCAGGAGAAACATTTTTCTGTGTGGTGGTGATGGTGGCAGAGTGATCTCTGCTAGCTCCCAGGAAGTATTCTGCTGCTCATCCCAGAGGAAATCATAGCTGGTATCTCTCTCTATCTCTCAAAAGCCTTTTTGATGCTTATTCCTAGCATATTTAACAATCCCCCTTCTACTAACTTAAACATTACAATTTAACATAACTTTTGGAGGAGCTCTGGAGATTGAACATTTACCAGAGAAAGAGAAGTTAAGAAAGAAGCATGAGGAATAAGCCAGGCATGAACACTGTTTGGACAAGATAATAGGAGAAGAAGGAATTCACCAAGTGAATGAAATGTTGGCAAGTGAACATTTAGAGACTGCCTCCTGGCAGTGAAAATAGAAGGGAGGAGACAGTCTTTCTGAGAATAGTTTCTTCCTCCCCATCTATTCCTGCTTGTAACCTACTCAGTTTTAATGTCTTCAACCCAGAACTCTTCTCTTTAACTCTCTTTTGCAATATTTTCCGACCAAATCACCCTCCTTCCACCCCCAGTGAAAGCTCCAAAGGGTCAAAAAGGCCAGCCCGGGTCTCTTATACAGATCTATATTTGTGCAGTAAATTGAATTCATCTCTAAAGGTAATGTCTCTTTTGAGTTGAGCTTGACTTCTGGTGTCTTCATACAATTCTAGTGTTAGAAGGGGCCATTTAGCCACCCAGTCCAAAAATCCAAATGAAAATGGCTGTCCAGCCTTGGTAAGAGCTCAGCTGGTGAACAGGAGCCTACAACCTCTCTGGACAATTAGCTGTCTGTCAGACTCCTCTTGCTGTCATAAAGGTGTCTTTTGTTTTTACATTCAGTGGGAATTTCCTGTAACTTCTATTGTAAATTAAACCCATTGTTCTGTGTCCAACTCTGGAACAAGAAAGCACGGGTGTGAAAACCTTTCACGTATTTGAAGACTACTCTTGTATCCCCTCAGTCACCTTTCTGCAAGGCTTCTTAGTTTCTAATCATCCAGTCTTCTTCATTGCCTGTCTCTGAACCTGTTCTAATTTCTCTGAATTCCTCTTAAAGTGTTATGAACACATCTGGGTAGATTTTCCAGCAACAATACAGATGGGCTAGTAGTGGTTACCATTTGTGAATTAGTGGAAGCAACACCTAGCAATCAAGCCCCAGACTCAGGAACATCCACACAGAGCGTCAGTGATGTCAAAACAGTAGATGCGACCAGGCAATTGAAGCTTCACCCCTTTTTATCATGCACTACATATGCATGGGGTGTGTGGGGTGTCAGGGAGGGGTAGCACCTTTGGTGGGGGGACATGTTTTATCCTTTCCAGGTGGTTTACCCACCTTTGGTCTCACCTGGCACTCAGCTCTCACCTGTGGCTCCCTGTAGCTGTTTGCATGCAACAGTGGCCACACCTTGGGCAGTGGCTTCAACAAGCCAGCTAAACCAGGGAAAGGTAACTGATGGCTCTTAAACCCTCAGTGGGACAGGGAGCTGCCTATCCCAGCATGTGAAGATAGACTCTGGCAGATTGAGCATATGAGACCGTTGGAAGGCCCAACGGTCATGAAGGTGGTCACTGCAAGTGCCATGGAATGTGAAGAGTAGGACAAGGCACAAAAGACGTCCTGGTCATCCACTGCACCCAGTCTCATCTCCGGTTGTCTCGACTCTGTCTTGCCACTGGACTCAAATGGGAATTGGGAAGAGAGAGTGAGGCTGATTCTGCGCAATTCCCCCTCACTGAAATCCAAATTACATGTTAGTCTCAACACCACCACCACCATCATCATTATCATCATCATCACCACCACCACCACTCTTGAAAAAATAAAACTAAAAAAAGTCCTGCAGTGTGGTGGATTTCATTAATGCTGCTGGTTCTCAGGAAGGAGGGAGCACGTTCCAAGGAGGAGGACAAGACAAGAGGAAACACAGTCCAGGAAGTGGTTGTGGGAAAACCAAGAGGTTCAGAGTAGCTCCGCCCTAGAGCTTTCCCAGCTTATTTCCACTTAGGATAGGTAGAGTTGCTTTAGTCTGGCAAGATTCTGTCTATATGGTGTGAGCAAATAAAGAACTGAAGTTTGACTGGATTGATTCTTCATCATTCTTGGGCTGGGCCTGACATGTGGCGATGTGCGAGTGACAAAGCAGTAGGTGTGGATACAGTGGGGCTGTAGTCACGGACCTGTACACAGGTGGCTCAGGTCTAATGGTCACTTTTTTGCTGACTGAAGCAGCAGTGAAACTTGGCATCTACCTGGGTGACTGAGCAGCTCTCTCTAGGAAAGCACTGTTCACCTCTGTAGTATGAGGAAGGGGCTAGAAAAGGTGCCCTAAACATTGCCTGCTTCACTACACCCTGGCCAGCTTACTGCAGCTGGCATGGATCCCATCTTGGAGGTCAAACAAACACAGAAAAATGCAAGTGATACTGCTCATCATTGGCACTTGGAGTGTGCACACGCTTTTGGACAACCCTACAGCAAACAGACCAGAGAGAACAGCTTTAGTTGCCAGAGAGCTTGCAAGATGCAGCATTGACATTGCAGCCCTGAGTGAGGCTTGTCTTGCCAACGAAAGTCAGCTGACTGAAATTGGAGGTGGATACACTTTTTTCTGGAGCAGTTGTGGCAGTTGTGATGAGCAGTTGTGGCAGTGATGAGCACTGTGATGCTGGATTTGGATTTGCCATCAGGAATCACCTTGTTCAGAAACTTGTTAGTCTCCCCAAGGATATGAACCACTGGCTCATGACAGTGCAGCTTCCGCTACAGAGTAGAAATCAAGTCACCCTGATCAGCACCTATGCCCCCACAATGACCAACCCAGACAAGGTCCTATGAAGAACTAGATGCCTTACTATCAGCAGTGAGCAGAACCGACAAGCTGATCTTGCTTGGTGACTTTGATACAAGAGTACGGTGTGACTCTGCAGCCTGGCAGGGAGACATGGAGTGGGCAAATGTAACAGTAATGGCCTACTCTAACTGAAGACCTCTGCAGCACATGCCTTCCTTATCAGCAATACAACTTTCTGCCTGCCTACCTGTAACAAGACCTCATGGATGCGCCCCTGCTCTGAGCATTGGCATCTTATTGACTATGTCATTGTCAGGAGAAAAGACAGACAGAATGTCAGAGTGACCAAGGCCATGTGTGGTGCTGACTGTTGGACAGATTACAGGATCATTGTCTCCAAAACGAAGCTCCCCATCAGACCCAAGAGGCAACCAGAAGGAAGCAAGGCCATGAAACGAATTAATGTGGCCAAGCTGAAGAACCCCAGCATGGCTTCAGTACTGGCTGAAGACTTAGAAACTAAGCTTGCTGACCTACATCTTGCTGTCAGTGCTGAGGACAGCTGGGAATGCTTCAGGGATGTTGTCCATTCATCTGCACTGAAGATGCTAGGGCCCTCAACTCCCAAACAGTATGATGGGCCCAGTGAGAATGATGAGGAGGTACAGGTTTACTTGTTGAAAAACATTGCCTTCACTGTGTCCATCAGAACAACTTATCATCAGCTGCCAAGAAAAATGCCTTTACTCAAAAAGGCTCATAGGATCATCCAGAATAAACTGTGTAAAATGCAAGATGCCTGGCTGAGCGCCAAGGCAGACAACATACAGGAATATGCTGATAGAAACAACCTGAAACAGTTCTATGAAGCCTTTAATACTCTCTACAGACCTCAGCCTCTTGGAAGCTCCCCCATCCTGAGCACAGATGGTGCAACTCTCATTACAGAGAAGGCTCAGATCCTGCAGAGATGGGCTGAACACGTTGAAGCTGTCCTCAACCGACCGTCGGTTTATTAACAATGAGACGATAGACAGGATTCCCCAGGTCAACATCCGCAGTGCCGTGGATGACCCACCAGTAGTAGCTGGAGTAATGGAACCTGTCAGCCACCTATCCAATGGCAAAACCCCAGAGCCAGACGCCATACCTGCAGAGATATACAAAGTCGGTGGTCCTGTATTTATCAAGAAACTCACCGAGTTATTCCAGTCTTTTTGGAAGCAAGGATCCATTCCTTGGGAACTTAAAGATGCATCCATCATGCACCTCTACAAGAGGAAGGGCAATCATAAAGTATGCGACAACCACTGAGGAATCTCACTGCTCTCCATTGCAGGACAAACCTTGCAAGAGTTCTGCTAAATCTTTTGGGTGCTTTTGGGTTCATTAAAAAAATTAACCAAAAAGGTTGTGACTGTAGAATACATGAGATATTCTCTATGGCTAACTTGGCTTAGGTTCCTAAAGAAAATGCTACTAGAAATGTCTGCCACTATCTCAATTAATTTAGCAGTTCAGCAAGAAAAATGAAACAACTTTAGAGTTTTAAATTTAAAACTGCATTAATTCAAAATAAGTGCTTCATTTTGTACATGTTTAATATTAATAAAATTATATTAAACAAAATTCATGGTTGACCTATAAAGTACATTGTTTTCAGAGTATCAATTACTAGAAACCACACTTGGCAATGAAGTGAATTATGTGATATTAATATCCAATTACTTTATGTTAAATAGCAGCTATTAGGAATAGGATATGGTATAAGGAATATCTGTGGAGAAGTAATAGAGTGAAAAATATATAGTATAAGTTAAGATTGGATTGACCAGCAATAGAGATGTGTGAAATATTTGGAGCTGCAACAAAGTGAAACAAAATGGGGGGGAGGGGGAGGGAGAGAAGATAATTTAAGTATATAATTCACTTAGTGCAAAAGTTCAATCTTCAGCACTTCTAGTTAAAAAGGACCAGGAAGTGGTTAATTAGAATGACTTGTTGGACTTCAATGAGCTTTATTTGAACATTTATCAGAAGAGGTGTGCAAAATGTTCTGAACACAATGGTTGTTCTGGCCTTTCTGTAAGCACTGTTCTAACCATTCCATCATATATACATGGATACACACACATACATGCACTTTTTCTTTTTTTTGTCCTATGTTTTAGTTTTCTTTTTCTGTATATTAAAGGTAGGTTTTTCATGTTTAGAAGACCTCCATTACGATCAGAAGATTGTCAGTACTCTCCTGGTAAGGTCAGAACAGCTGACTCAAACTCAGAATAAAACATTTTTTTTCTCTCTCAAAAGAGAACATTTCAAGCTCAAGATATTTCAGAGGCAAAACATTCTGCCCACTATATTTTCAGAAAACGAGTCTGTATAGTTCTCTACTTCAACAGTAGTCTCATCCAGTTCTAATGTCAGGCTGAAGAAGCATGAGAAGGAAGGGTGCAGCCCTGACCTCACTGGCCTAAATTAACATTGGAAAATGTTATACTACTTGGTGTCCTTCCTTCCTTCCTTCCTTCCTTCCTTCCTTCCTTCCTTCCTTCCTTCCTTCCTTCCTTTCAAGAGATCCATTATGTGATGTCTGATGCCTCAGTGACCTTCTACTTGCACAGCTGAAATCTGTGCATAGAGCGTTTGTAGACATTTCATTTTTTTTACCCTTTGCAGTCATATATTCATTTATACACTTCACTATGGCACAGATTTTTTGAGATCTTTTGTACATATTTGTCATCAATGACCCAATAACAAGATTAAGCCTGCAAGTAGTTAAGATGGACTTTGGAATAGTTTCTATTAGAGACCAATTAGACCTAGATTATGTATATGGAAGAATTGAAGAAGCAATTAGATAAATTGACTTGAATAAACCATAAGTAAACATCTGAAGAAGGATTGCTCACTCGGGTTAAAAGTGAGCATCAAATACATTTTTCAGAGAACATTACACTAACACAAACTATTTGTGAAAAATCTATGCTGAAAGCTTTAATCATCCATTATATTAAAATTGCTAAGTAGGTTCAAATACGTTCACCCTAATACTGTCATCTTCAGCAAAGGATTGTTACCTTGTCGTGCTGGAGCTTGAGCACCTCAATGATGCCATGAGCTAAACCGTGAAGGGCCACCCAAGACGGGAAGGTCATGACAGAGAGGTCAGACTAAATGCGATCCCTGGGGAAGGTAATGGCAACCCACCCCAGTATTCTTGCCGTGAAAACTAAATGGATCAGTACAACCAGAGATATGTCGGTATACCATCGGAAGATGAGACCCCCAGGTCGGAAGATGGTCAAAATGCTACTGGGGAGGAACAGAGGATGAGCTCAACTAGCCCCAGACGTGATGACGCAGCTAGCTCAAAGCCGAAAGGACGGCTAGCGGCCGATGGTGCTGGTGGTGAACGGAGAATCCGATGTTCTAAGGATCAACACACCATTGGAACCTGGAATGTAAGATCTATGAGCCAGGGCAAATTGGATGTGGTTATTGGTGAGATGTCAAGATTAAAGATAGACATTTTGGGTGTCAGTGAACTGAAATGGACTGGAATGGGCCACTTCACATCAAATGACCACCAGATCTACTACTGTGGACAAGAGGACCACAGAAGAAATGGAGTAGCCTTCATAATTAATAGTAAAGTGGCTAAAGCAGTGCTTGGATACAACCCAAAAAACAACAGAATGATCTCAATTCGAATTCAGGGCAAGCCATCTAACATCACAGTGATCCAAATATACACCCCAACCACAGATGCTGAAGAAGCTGAGGTAGAGCAGTTCTGTGAGGATCTGCAGCACCTACTGGATAACACGCCTAAAAGAGATGTTATTTTCATCACAGGAGTCTGGAATGCTAAGGTGGGCAGTCAAATGACACCTGGAATTACAGGTAAGCATGGCCTGGGAGAACAAAACGAAGCAGGACACAGGCTGATAGAATTTTGCCAAGACAACTCACTCTGCATAACAAACACTCTCTTCCAACAACCTAAGAGACGGCTTTATACATGGACTTCACCAGATGGACAACACCGAAATCAGATTGATTACATCCTTTGCAGCCAAAGGTGGTGGACATCTGTACAGTCAGTAAAAACAAGGCCTGGAGCTGACTGTAGTTCAGATCACGAACTTCTTCTTGCACAATTTAGGATCAGACTAAAGAGATTAGGGAAGACCCACAGATCAGCTAGATATGAGCTCACTAATATTCCTAAGGAATATGCAGTGGAGGTGAAGAATAGATTTAAGGGACTGGACTTAGTAGATAGGATCCCGGAAGAACTCTGGACAGAAGTTGGCAGCATTGTTCAGGAGGCGGCAACAAAATACATCCCAAAGAAAGAGAAAACCAAGAAGGCAAAATGGCTGTCTGCTGAGACACTAGAAGTAGCCCAAGAAAGAAGGCAAGCAAAAGGCAACAGTGACAGGGGGAGATATGCCCAATTAAATGCAAAATTCCAGAGGTTAGCCAGAAGAGACAAGGAATTATTTTTAAACAAGCAATGCACGGAAGTGGAAGAAGACAATAGAATAGGAAGGACAAGAGACCTCTTCCAGAAAATTAGAAACATTGGAGGTAAATTCCAGGCCAAAATGGGTATGATCAAAAACAAAGATGGCAAGGACCTAACAGAAGAAGAAGAGATCAAGAAAAGGTGGCAAGAATATACAGAAGACCTGTATAGGAAGGATAACAATATTGGGGATAGCTTTGACGGTGGGGTCAGTGAGCTAGAGCCAGACATCCTGAAGAGTGAGGTTGAGTGGGCCTTAAGAAGCATTGCTAATAACAAGGCAGCAGGAGATGACGGCATCCCAGCTGAACTGTTCAAAATCTTGCAAGATGATGCTGTCAAGGTAATGCATGCTATATGCCAGCAAATTTGGAAAACACAAGAATGGCCATCAGATTGGAAAAAATCAACTTATATCCCCATACCAAAAAAGGGAAACACTAAAGAATGTTCAAACTATCGAACAGTGGCACTCATTTCACATGCCAGTAAGGTAATGCTCAAGATCCTGCAAGGTAGACTTCAGCAGTTCATGGAGCAAGAATTGCCAGATGTACAAGCTGGGTTTAGAAAAGGCAGAGGAACTAGAGACCAAATTGCCAATATCCGCTGGATAATGGAAAAAGCCAGGGAGTTTCAGAAAAACATCTATTTCTGTTTTATTGACTATTCTAAAGCCTTTGACTGTGTGGACCATAACAAATTGTGGCAAGTTCTTAGTGGTATGGGGATACCAAGTCATCTTGTATGCGTCCTGAAGAATCTGTATAACGACCAAGTAGCAACAGTAAGAAGAGACCACGGAACAACGGACTGGTTTAAGATTGGGAAAGGAGTACGGCAGGGCTGTATACTCTCACCCTACCTATTCAACTTGTATGCAGAACACATCATGCGACAAGCTGGGCTTGAGGAATCCAAGGCTGGAGTTAAAATCTCTGGAAGAAACATTAACAATCTCAGATATGCAGATGATACCACTTTGATGGCTGAAAGTGAAGAGGAACTGAGGAGCCTTATGATGAAGGTGAAAGAAGAAAGTGCAAAAGCTGGTTTGCAGCTAAACCTCAAAAAAACCAAGATTATGGCAACCAGCTTGATTGATAACTGGCAAATAGAGGGAGAAAATGTAGAAGCAGTGAAAGACTTTGTATTCCTAGGTGCAAAGATTACTGCAGATGCTGACTGCAGTCAGGAAATCAGAAGACGCTTAATCCTTGGGAGAAGAGCAATGACAAATCTCGATAAAATAGTTAAGAGCAGAGACATCACACTGACAACAAAGGCCCGCATAGTTAAAACAATGGTGTTCCCTGTAGTAACATACGGCTGCGAGAGCTGGACCATAAGGAAGGCTGAGCGAAGGAAGATCGATGCTTTTGAACTGTGGTGTTGGAGGAAAATTCTGAGAGTGCCTTGGACTGCAAGAAGATCCAACCAGTCCATCCTCCAGGAAATAAAGCCAGACTGCTCACTTGAGGGAATGATATTAAAGGCAAAACTGAAATACTTTGGCCACATAATGAGAAGACAGGACAGCCTGGAGAAGATGCTGATGCTAGGGAGAGTGGAAGGCAAAAGGAAGAGGGGCCGACCAAGGGCAAGATGGATGGATGATATTCTAGAGGTGACGGACTCGTCCCTGGGGGAGCTGGGGGTGTTGACGACCGACAGGAAGCTCTGGCGTGGGCTGGTCCATGAAGTCACGAAGAGTCGGAAGCGACTAAACGAATAAACAAAAATACTGTCATACAAAGAACAGACACACACACAGAAATTGTGTGTGTGCACACACACACACACATATAGTGCATGTACAGTATATATCACTGATACATTACCAAAGTAAGATGAAGCAGGAGGAGGAGGAGGAGGAGAATGAAAGTCACCCATGGATTTGTATGGGATTTATATATGTGCATATACATATACATATACTTCTATCCCACCCCCACCCCCACATACTTTTTGACAATTTACATGTATATGCAATATCTTACTATAGTGGTGAAGTTGGTGACCGGATGACCTGCAGGCCTGCTCCATCTACTGTTAACTGCAGATGGGCAACTCTGAACCTCCAGCTCTTCCTTCTTCTAACGCTTTATGTTTAAACTGGGCAGCCTTTCTAACTTGCTCAAAAAGATCTTAAAATAAAAGACTGTCCTCTAAAAAGCTATGACTCCCATAGCAGATTCAATGAATAGTGGTCTTAATATGTTCGTGCCCTAGTCTGAAGTATCCTTCTTCCCCAAGATGACATCCACTAGATGGACGGAGGCTATACCTCCCAGACTTCTCCAATCAATATGGATGCTTGTTGGCAGTTTACAGATTTACAACTTCAGCACAGCTGGAGAACCCCAGGTTACCAAAAACTACCCCAGGATGTTGTCATTGGCCAGTAAGGCTGTTATAAGCATCTAACATCTTGGCTATATAATAAAGGCTGAGTGTAATTAATTACATTTAATATACACCATGTTTTTTGAAACTGAATATTTGCATTCTTTAGAAGGCAGAAATAGCTTTAGGGTTCTTCGATCTGCAGTATTACTGCTTTTAATTTCTGAGAAATGTTATATTTAAAGTGGCAGTTAATACATATGAGTTCTTATTCACTGAATGTACACAATTCAGTTTAGGCTGAATTTGAAGTTTAATGTACAGTTTATGCTACTGCAGTGCTGTGAAAGATAACCCTTCCCACAGCGATGGCAGAGGTAGAATTATTGGAAAGCAATATTGCAACTGAGTTTCCAAACCTCATGAATGGAGTCTGAAGTTCTAGAGAAACAGATGGTTCCTCTTGTCCAGAACATTGTAGAACCATAAAGTACTCTAAATGTTCCACAAAATGAACAGTTTTCCCCTTTTACATTCCTATTTCATGCATTTACAGAGACTTCTCTGGCACTGATGTAAAGAGAGCATCTCTTGCCAGGTGAAGCTAAAGGGCCATGCCCATCAGTGATATACTGTACAGTCATTTCAACCCTGAATGTAATGGTATTGTGTAATTTCATGAACATATTGTAAACTAGCCTGCTAAATATGCCCCCCTCCCCTTATGTTGCTGAGCAAATAAAGCCTCTGCATGCCTAGGGCACCAATTGTGCTAGAATTACTAGCTAAGAATGAATATGTTTCTGAAAAGGAAACAGTGACTAAATTCACATATATCACATGAATTGTTTAAACCACGGTTTGTTGAGTAAGACTCTCAAAGCACTAAGTTAAAATTATAGTTTACAAACCATACTGTTGCAAATCAAACCTCATACTAAACCAAAACCATACTATGGCTTACTGTAATGTATGAATGCAGCCATCAATTATCTCTTCCCTTCTTAACCAACTGTATGACTTTAGAAGTCTCACTTATTATCTTCCTCTTCTGCTTATTCTTCCTCTTAATACTACTAAATTGCAACATTAGTACTCTAGAAAATTTAGGACTACTATGCTCCTGAAAATAGTATGGAACTTAAGGTTAACTTCATGAGAAATAAAACATTGTTTAAAGTAAAATATGCCCACTAAGTTTGATGCTTATTCTGACTTTTGCGGTGGCTCAAATATTCATTACACTTTCCCAGATCAGTAGTTGATAAATCACATGCCCAGAGAGACATGGAAGCTTCTTTGGAGTTCATCAGTCAGATTGGATCAAACACAGTGAAAAAGTTTCCCAAAGGATGGCCCATCATTTTCTGCAGGACAGCTGCTCAGGGGCACGTTGGGTGGGTTTTAGAACAAATCCTCAGTTCGCAGGACATCTTTGAAACCCCATGGAACCTGGCAACTCTTTCATCTGACATGGCTGCACACAAAGACCAGCCAGAAAACCATTTGCCAGGCAATACTGGTCTGTTCTTTGCCTATATGGTTTAGTGCTTCTCACATCTTTTGCTATGTCCTTCAGTCCCCCAATCAAAACTTTTGCTTATTCCCCAGAATGGTATGATTGTTCATTAATATATGATACTTAGCAGAACTGTTGATCACATGTCAACTAGCTAAAGGAAAAATTAATGCCCAAGCATAAATGAGAAAGAAATGATTAACAAGCAGCAGATAAATTGACAAGACTGGGTCGTTGCATGATTTCAAATCCAATTTTTAAATTGATTCCTTCAGGAAGTCATAACTAAAGGGCTAAAATGAGATTATCCTGTGCATGTGCGTTTAAAAACACAGCTTTTTCATTTCCTTCAGGAATTAACCTTACAACACCCAATATGTGAGCAAGTATGAAGAGCACACATACACGCACACACACAAACCCACAACCAATCAACGTCTGAGCAAATAAAGTCCTAAAGTGCATTGGGTTAATGTCATGGCATATTATACATTCAAAGCTGGAGGCAAACAAGGCTCCCAGGATTTAGTGGAAAGAGCAGCTAAATACAAGTTTCAAAAGTCTCACCAGCCAAATAAGCTGAACATGAAACAAAAATTGCTAAGCAGATCCAATTGATCCAGATATGTGGCACCACCGCTGATAACAATTTAGGGAGGGAAATCTGTTGTGGTATAGCAGGATATCAGATGAATGTTGATACACCTCAGTTTGAGATCCTTTGAGATTCTTCTGTTCCCTGCCTAGAGTTATTTGACTGGGGTGGTGTAAAAATGTTGTTAAAATATAAATTAATAAAATAAGAGTGTACAACAGCTGCACTCAGATGAGGACTGTGAAGAAACAGCAAATCAAAGTGATCTAACCAAGCTCGGTATTGTCCCGTGTTTTCTTTTAGCGATGGCAACTGCCTTTCAGTGCCCGTTCAGCAATTTCAAATAGCCTATGACCCACGGAGGAAAATGAAGAAGCAAACAAAGAAAAAAAGGAAGTAAACAGGATAAAGGGCAAAAGCTAAAGACCAGCAGAAGCTGCTGTTGAGGAAATGCAACATGTTGGTACACCGTTATTTTTTCTTTTTCTTCTTAGTGTTTTTCCCACAGGTGCAGGGTCCACTTTTTTGGATCAACCGAATGTTGATCCGTTGGTTGCGACAGGAATTAACTGACCTGCTTTTCACCAGAGCCTGACATTGGTTGATAAACCATTAAATGCCATTTACAAATTCATCTGGGTCATAAAACCAGCAGAGCTGGCAGCTTCCCAGGAGTAAATGAAACAGGCAATCTGCTATAATGTCCTCCTTCCTTAGACTGCTGGGCATATTGAAGGAAGTCTCTTCATCTGTACTGAAAAGGTCACAGCCCTTGAAATCAGCTCCTGACAAGCAGTCCCATTAATGTCAACGGTGAGGCTGACAAGCCAGTCATGATAGGTAAGCTTCTTCCAGTGTAATGTGTAATTGGCTGGCCTTGCTGAGCAACTTTTTTTAAGCGATCCTTAAAAAAAAAAACACCCTTGGCTCTACATTCCCCCCAATACCTGCTCTTTTCTCTTTGTAAAGTCAGCATACGAACACAGTTGAGGGTTATACAGCAGTTCGTTTTTTATCTGGCTAAGGTTTTTCTCTTTAGAATGTTGCCTTTGTCCAAGTCCTGATTAAACAATTGGTTGACTTTGAAAAATTGATTTTGGAATTCCAACAACTAACATAATAGGGGAAAACCTTTCAGGCCAGTTCTGGAGAATCATACAGTTAGAAGCAGTTTATTTAGGACATTCAACTCAGCCCTATGCTTAGCGCAGGAATCCAGATCAAAACTTCCCTGACCTAGCTGTTGTAAAAACACATCCAGCAAAGGGGAGTTTGTCACTTTCCTCAGTAATTGGTATCTCTATTGGACTGCTCTTTCCCTTAAGACATTTTTCCTAATATTCAACCTTCTTATAACTTAAAACCATTATTTCAAATGTTTTATTAAAGTTAAGATATATTATGTCCTCAACTTTCCCACAATCTACTAAGGAAGTTGCCTGGCGAACATATGAGAGAGTTTGTTCATGAAAAATCCACAGTGACTTCTAGTAAGTTACCCTTGTCTGTTTTCAAGGTCCTTGTATATCATTTGCTTTATGGTCTGCCTAGAATGTTCCCAGGGTATGTCAGGCTGGCTGGTTTATAATCTGTTGGATCCTTCTCTTTTGCCTTTTTTGAAGATATGAAGTTTTGCCTTACTCCAGCCATCTAGTACTCCACCACTTCTCCAGGATTTCTCTGAGGTGATGGATAGATAGAGGTCTACCAGAAAGTTCTATCAGTGTTCTAGGATTTAATCCATCTGACTCTTGAAGTTTGATCTCATTTTTGAACCAGTCATTTACAACTGTGCAGTAGAACACCTATCTTCTCAGAGAAGGCTGAGCCAGAATAGGAACTGGATAGGTCTGCCTTGTGTTTGTTATTTTTTTCTTGAGCAGCTTGTCTACTATGTCTTTCGTCTTTCTTTTATTTTGAATGTTTATGAAGAAGCCTATTTTGTTGAACTTTCTTCAATAAACAACTGTGAAGGAGCTTTAGCTTTCTGGACAGGGATTTTATAAACCCATATATATTGATTAAATCACAGGCTGTGATTTATAATTGTGATGTGAATATTCTCTGATAGAAGAGAGAGAGATGTGTGTGAGGGAGAGATGTCCTCCTCCGGTCCTCACATTCCTGCTTGCTCCGTATTATTTTTTATCATGCACAGGGGCAGATCCCCAAAGTCCCTATTCAACCATGTATATATCCTGTGTAAGTCCTGTCACTGCTATAAGCATGAATGAGGGTAAATATATGACTTCCTGCTATTGGTATTTGTTTTCATTTGCTTTTCATTTTTCTCATGTGCATTTTCCAGAGATTGTGATCTTAATTAAACGGATATTTCAGTAATGTTATTAGGGTGTAATAACAATGAAGCAATGAATCATCATGGACAGGAAGTTTAAATTAAAGCTGATTGGTGCACTGTCAGCAGATAGCTGATGTTCTCTAAACCTTTTATTGTGGAAAAAAAACTACAGAAGTATTATAATAGCTTCTTCCCAGACATTTCTTTCTGCAACTTCCTTGTCATAAATATATCTCTTGCTCAACAGACAGACTGTATCACCCAAAGGAACAGCAGCAATGTATTATTTTGAGTGGTCTACAGAGATCAAGCAGAATTTTCACCTCATCTTCCATCCATGTACATCCCTCATCTCCTGACCCACTCCCCCTCCTCAGCCTAATACTTTACATATTGCACTAGTAGTGCCAAAGTATACAGGCTAGTTTATTGAAGACTGACAAATCTTCAAATCTTTTGGAAGCCACAGAGGCCTGATTCTTAATAAGTTTGTCCTAGCACCATTATTCCATGGCATCGCAGTCAGTCTCTCCCCTTTCCCAAAGGAAAGATACAGTAGCTGGGCCATAGTCACAGAAAAAATAATCTGGTTAGAAGTGGGGAGATTTCTTTCAAACAAATTATTGCAAATATAGTTACCTAGGTCAGCCTTCTACATATTCACACACACACACACAAAGCCTTCCTATCGCTTCCTTTCATTATCAGAGTCATTTGACTTTAACAACAAAAACAAAATCTTTTGAGTTTATAATAGTTTTACTATTGCCTCACTTATATAAGACTTCAGTCTTAGGTCTTTTTTCTGTCTTTCACAAAGAAAACTTCTGTTTCAGAGCCCTAAAACTAGTGTATGGGAGATGAGGAGGTGGAGAAATAACCACATGACTGTTAATTCTCTATGCTTCAGGGATTTTAGGTGTGAAAATCTGAGTAGCTTTTAGTGACTATCTGGTGCCACCTACTGGGTTTTTCATAAGATATGATTTCACAGGGACTTCTGCAGATTTTTCATTGCTTTCCATGAAACTGACAAAAAATAGCCGCTGTTTTATTTGATTTTTTCCTCTCCTATATTACAGTATTATATATGTAATTGCGTCACAGAAAAATAGAGCCCTTGAGAACAATGGACAAATATTTATTATCTGTATTTTCCAACCAGGAAAATAACATCTTCCAAATGTCATTTTTTTTTAAATGGGAAACCACATTTTGGAAGATAAAGGTGATGAAATCTTCAGCCTTTGCTTTTCCCTACCTCCCCAAACTTTCTTCGACATGTTGCATTTTTTTAAAAAAATGTCATAACAAAAGAAATAGCACATTCAGTGAGAAAACATCACAATAGCAATAAGGGGTAAGTTAAAGTAAACATATAGAGACACAAATTAAATATATAAAGGACAAACAACTGCCAATATTATTCAAGCTAAAAATAGAGTTTGGGTGGATTTCCAAAAATGTCATGTTCTTAATATTTTCTGAAGATCACATTGCAGGTAAAGTATGAGATGGAAAAGAACAAGGGAATTCAGCCTCTGATATTAACATTGGGCTTGTGCAGTGACCAAAGATCTGAAAAGGCCATATTTGGTTGAGTTCTTACCTCTCAATTCTTGGCCTCTATAACATGCCCTCCCCAGCTCGCCGTTACTCACTCTGTGAGTTTCATTATCTGCCCCTGTTTGCCATTTCTCTTTTCAATGGCTATTGGGCTCTATAAGAACCACAGTAGTGGGGTGGTCCCATATGCTATTTTACACAGAACATGCCTGCATTTGAAGGTGAAGTTTCCTTCAAACAGATCTCAAGTTCTGGCATTTATATCTTTAGGAGTGGGCTAACTGGGCAGTGGTCCAGAGCCCCACAGCTGAGGAGTCCTCCAGTGTTGGCACTGTAAACAAAAAGGAAATCTATATCAAGATAGAATGAAGTCTTCTTCATGAAGATACAGGAGAAAGAACAGAATTTAACTTTTTATTATTTGCTTTCCTTCACAAATAACAGCTGTACTTCCACAGCTACATTATGGGTTGAGAAAACTTAGAATAAAATCAGGTACCTCAGCCCAACAGATTAAAAAATGAATCTTCCATGGCTCCAATGACGGTCTGTCCCACGGCTCCAAAACTCTAAGGCTACCACTGACTTCTGATGCTTCATCAATATACTTTTCTTGGCAGCAGTATGTCTCTAGTTTAGCCTATAGCCCTGTTCCTCCCTCAGAGTGAGTCCCCCATCCAAAGACGGAGTAGGCTCGATCCTGCTTAGCCTCCCAGCCCACATAAGGTCAGTCAGGGGCTGCCACCTCCTGAGGCTATATTTGAAAGCATCATTCACTGATGGTCCAATCCAAGAGCAACAAGGGAGAGTAAGCAAGGATGGCCTTGGACTTCCTAATAAGTTTCTCCTGAGTTGCAGCTTGATGAGATCTACATGCTCCCTAGTTACAGCTTTTACCGTCAGGCTGAGGTATATTGAATTTCTATTCAAATTAGCCGCACTTCACAAAAGGGCTGGCCCCATTAAAGCACTTGGCATCATTCCGAGGCCTCATCCATTGGCTGCAGCAATCAGGAGAGGCTTCTGTGCATGCCTTGTCCCTCCATGGAAGCCTCTTCTGGTGTCTTAGGAGAGTCTTTGGAGTGCTCAGCACATGTGCAAAGCCCTCTCCCACTAGTGGATCTGCCACATTGAGAGGCTCAGAGTTTCAAGTGAAGCAATAATAATGCATATTAATGTGCATATAGCCATACACACACTTACATAAATATATGCATCTAATTGTATCTTCTTCTTTTCAGGATGTGTAAGTGAAGGTGAAGCTTGTGGCACAATCCAAGCGGTTTTCAGAAATCATCAGCTCAACTGGTATCATCCCTGAGCTGGGAGCAGATCATATATACCTGTAGTGCAGACATAGTTGAACATAAATAATGACAAGACTGCAATCTTATGAATACTTATGTGATGTTCACTTCCATCAAATCGACTGCAATTTACTGCCACTAAATGAACTTATGCATAGGACTGCTCTGTTGAAGTACTAGTGCAGAGTACTTCCTGCTATTTCATGTGGTGCAGCTAGCAGTGAGACTTCTCTTGAAAACAAAGGAGGAACTTTTAGAAATTTGTATCAGGATGGGACCAGGTTTGTCAGCTAGTGACATGTAGCTTAACATTTCCATCTGTGGAGGATTTGGGACAGTGAAGAGGAGTATATGTGGCATAAAATTACTTTTCTTTTAAGAATCTAACAGCCTCTATATCTATAAGTATGAATTTCTTCTGTAAATTAATGGGTAGCAGTGTGTAAGGATTAGAGCTCGGTCTTTATAGTTTTGTGTTTAATCTCCTATCTTTTTACTAATTTTGCAATATATTTTGGGGTTAATACAAGTAGTCCTTGCTTAATGACCACAACTGGGCCCAGAATTTCAGTTGCTAAGTGAAGCGATCATTAAGTGATCAATTTTGTCACCTTTTTTGCAGTGGTTGTTACGTGAATCACTGTGGGTGTTAAGCAAACCACATGGCTGTTAAGTAAATCAATGTGGTTCCCCATTGATTTTGCTTGCCAGAAGCTGGCCAGGAAGGTCAAAAATGGTGATCAAGTGACCATGGGACGCTATGACAGTCATAAGTGTGAACCAGTTGCCAAGGACCTAAGTTGTGGTCATGTGACTGTGGGGATGCTGCAATGGTCATAAGTGTGAGGACTGGTTATAAGTAGTATTTTCCAGCATCATCGTAAGTCTGAACTGTCACTAAATGAATGGTTGTTAAGTGAGGACTACCTGTATTTGACCTTTGCATCTCAAATCATCCATGTCAGTCCATGTCATCCAGACCAACAATGAAATCAGATATTGATCCAAATTAATGACTGAAGTCCAATCTGGAGTGTTGAGCACTTCACATAAAATATTTGCAGCAAAGGATTTTGAGTTTTTTTTTTTCCTCCCAATGGTATTTGTATCAAATCTAGTTACATTTCAACAGGGACTATATTTCTCTAAATATTTGTTACCAACTCACTAGAAATACATGAACAGGTAGGAGGCTTTTGCAAAAAATGCTCCATTCCGTCTTCCTCCAAATCATGCTTATCTGGGAATGGAATTTGCAGCTAATGATTTCAGGATTTCTTGTGGAGGCTACAATGCATTCAAATGTAAAATGTTCATGATTTAGTTTACTTCTTAATTGGCATTTTAAGTATGTCTGCCAAATGGTGAGTAAGCAATGCTTAACAATGTCATCTTGTAAATACAAAATTGTTTTGAAAGAAGTCAGCAGGCCACACTATTATTTTAATGTATAACAGAAACAGAAACATCTCTCTGGGCATTCAGGACTTTTAAGCATAGATGGAAGCTAGGAATGTGCCCTCTTGATCTCTCCATGTTTATGAGAAAGGTCAGGAGAGTGGCTGTAACAGCATTTAGCCAAACAAGATCATAGGGCTGGAAATGCTGTACAGTCAGGGCTTGTGATCCTAGGAAGCACTGCAACCACATTCAGCTGAATTGTGGTTTTAGCTGCTCTTTGGAGGCCAGAGGTGAAAGAGACAGGCTGGATCCTGTACCCTCAAACCTATCTGCTAGCCAAAGCTTGCATGAGCAAAGTTTTAAAGTATCTTGCTTGTTTTCAGTATCTGTCATTCTAGACGTCAAACATTTTTTTCTCATATTTTTCCCAAATCACAATTCTTCAAAATTCATTCTCTCTCCAATGCTATATACACAGAAAAAATATAGCTGCGCTTTGACACTCAACATAATACATTCTATTAATTTTGGAAAATGTATCCAGGTACAGCTTCTTATGACAGACACTCCAACCAAAGATCTCTCTTGCTTGAGTAGAAGATGTTTTACCTACCCAGGGTAGGTAAAAATATGGAATTTCTCCAGGGAGGGATTAGAACATGCTCCTCTTCAGAGGAGGTGTATTTGTGTTTTAGCAGAACATATGATGGGATTCCCATGGTGGTGGCTTACCTGCCTGTATAGGTCTCATCTATTAGGGAATGGGCTGAAAGGCAAAAAGTTTTTCCACTGGAATAGTCAAGCAGCCAGCCTCAGAACATGTATGATTCCAGAAGGCACACCTCAGGAATATTTTGGCCCATTTGCTTCCTTTGCTTGCTTTCTATCCTTTTCATCTTGAGGAGAAACAAAAATGTAAGATGTTGGACATGGTATGGATTGGCTCTTTTCCTGACTATTTGGCCAAAGCAGATCAGCTCAGAAAGGGTCACAGTCATTGTATGAGATATAGTTGCCTGAAAATATTCCTCACCACAGTTGGCATCTGCAAATCCAATGACAGTTGTGGATCAAGGAGCATTCTCAGATTGTATAGTTCATCCAAGTGAATCAGTTTCCAATAGACCAACAGCACTTGCACTTGGTCTAGGTTTAATTTGTTCTTCATCCAGCCCATTAACCAGCTTAGGCACTGTTTAAGGGTACTGATTTTTTTATGGACTTTGAATGAGTAGCAATACAAGGGTGCTCATTACAGAAGCTGACCAAAGCAGTCTTAGCATCATACCCTGGCCAAAAATTCAGATGAACTAAAATTCAATGAGAATATGCAAAAACATCACCTTCCACCTCTTTAAAAGAGGTAACATTCTATCTCATGATTTCACACATCTATGTTATAATCATAGAGAAATCACCACCATTCATCATCAATGGGGTGCCAGCCAAACAAACAGATATGCGCTAAGAAGAAATCCCAAGGAAAGTGTTACATATTCATTCACTGCTGAGTACAATTTTAATAAAGATTTTAGAAGTATTACTTGCTTAAACAACCCTTTTTTCTATTATATTGTGTTTAACCAAACCCAAGGGATAGATTAATAGAAAAATGCTATCAAGGATATGCATCTAAGCAGGCCTTGGTTTCTACCACCTTCCCATTGTGAGCATGTTAGGAAAAGATATAGACAAAATGGACACAAGAAGAGTCCATGGAATAGTCCATCCCACCAAATGTTCATAGTGCAATTTTTCAAAAGAACTGATAGAATGTAGCAGACTTTATTGAATCAGGTTGCCCAGTTTAGATTCCATTCTTTCTCACAATTATATCCCACTATTTTTCCAAGGAGCTTAAGGGGATGAATATAGTTACCTTCCACACATCTACCTTCAGAGTAATCTTGTGAGATAAGTTTGAAAAATCAGTTCGCCCAAAGCCACATGTTACATTTCATGGTTCAATGGGTAATTAAGCCCAGGTCCCCATAGTCCAAGTCCAACACCCAAACCATTACAGTTTTCTGTTTTTTGTTTTTACCATGCATTCATGATATTAAGATATTTCAGGGCTTTGGGAAGATTTTGGCAAGATGGGGGATCAGACTGTAAGTCCATTATGATTTCCGCACTGCCTCCTATGCCCGCACACCAAGTCTGCTGAAGTTGAAGCAATTTTGTAAAACTGGTAACAAGATAGCCCCACAAAACTGGCATATAGGCAGAGGATTTCCATTTGCATTTAACAGTCTTCTATATCTCACTTCACCTATTTTTAAATAAGTGAAAAAGAATACATATTCTAAAGATAGTAATAATTAAGATCGTACAGTAAGCTGAAACTTTAAATATAAAACGTGAGTGTGATACATATTTATTATTTCGATTTTGAGGCCAGCCAACTCCACAGCGACTCTAGGCGGCTTACACATTAAAAAATAAATAAAGAAAAGAAAACAAAGTATATCTAGTAAGAAGAAGATAACTGACTGAAAGACAGAACCAAGAAGACCAATTGGAGGGGAAAAAACCAAACCAAAGGGGTTCAACCACTATCTTTACCCAAAGCCTGGAAGAACAACCAGGTCTTTAGCAGTTCGTGAAAAATCAGAAGAATGGGAGCAGTACGAATCTCCAGGAGGATATTGTTCCACAGGACAGGAGCTCTCACTGAGAAGGCATGCTTCCTAGGTCCTGCAAGATGACACTGCTCTTTGACACTTGGATAAATATTCCCAGGCTGCACAACCCATTCCATTTATAAACTGCCTATTATCCAACAACAGATATGCTATCAAGATGTCCTACCAAATGTTAGTTTTGGATGGCAGGCAGGTATAAGTCTTTCCTTCAAAACCAATCTCTTCCCCCAGACAGGAGTGAACAATTTTTTCTGCCCAAGGGTTGCCCCATCCTGTCCATGGCATGTCAAGAGCTGTACTCCAAAAATGGATAGGCCAAGATTTAGGCCTCATCTCTTCTTCATCTAAGCTCTGTAATCAAAGACATGCAAAAACAAACAAAAACACAAACACAAACACAAAAAACCAGAGGCTGAAATTTTGGCTCCTTGTACAGATGCAGATGTTATGGTGTATCCTTGGAAATGTTTCTGATATGCTTTTTAATGCTAATAACTTCTTATAGATGCACGTATTATCATAAGCATTGAATTTTTCACAAAAAGATTAGTTTGGGGGGAAAGGAAGGGATGGAAAAATCCTGCACTGTTAAAAAAAAGGGGACATTGTGTTAGCCGCAAGGAACAGCAACAGTAGCCAGAAAGTAAAGCACCTGAAGAAGGTTCATAGAAGTTTGCACTGTCTACATTAGGGGAACATTCCATGGTGGGCTTCCATGAAGGTAGAAAGTAGAAAACCTATCAATTCATAGCATGATCTATCATAAGGCAACTTGAAGAATTCTCTAGCATTCCAACAACCTATGCTGACTTTTTAATGTGCTGCATCTCCATTGTTTGGTTGGTCTCCAGCTCCATATGTTGATTCGTCTTGCCCTGTTGTAAAGGACAGACTATATTTCCTAATTCTACAAATGTCCATATTAAAATATGATTTGGTATGATGTAATTAATTTGGCAACCTCACTATGACATTTTTTTAAAACAACCAGAAAGGCAATTTCCTAGATCTTATCACTGTCAAGCAGCCACAGGGCAATTCCATGTCTTCCAGATGTAGCGGGATTACAAGATTCATCATGGGAACTATGGTAGGTAGAATCCAACATATATCTACAGGGTTCCAGGTTGAGAAAGCGTCTGTCATGTTTGGTCCACAAAGAAATGCCAAGATTTTATTTGGGGAGCTTTTCCATGAAAAGTATGTACACTATAACTAAGTTGTGACTCTCGGTTTTAAGTGAAATGACATTCTACCCAGTAGTATGATCAATTTTGCATTACATGCCACATTTAGAGGACTTTGTCTGAAATAATTAGGACACAGAGTTTCTTAATGAATCTCAGCCAATCCATACTGAGAGAAAATATTCTCAGAAATACTCTTCTTAAGAAAAGAAATCCAACAAAGGAGATGAGAGAAGACATGAGAACATTTGGAATGTAATGGATGGCAGAAAATATTTGATGAAAAGAAATTTAATACATGTCTCTGGCTCAAACTCATCTGCAACAGCATGGTGAATTTGGGCACTACATTAGCAGAGGGAACTGGCGAGTTGGGGAGAAAGTCAGAAAAAAAAATATTCAGAGAATCAAATCGAACAGGGAAACTGAGATGTGTATTTGATGGATATCATGGCCAAGAGATACCTTAAGGAGGTACAGGAGGTAAACTAAGAAAAAATCATTTGCATCTCTTTTCCAGATTCATTTGTACAAGAATATTAATTCTGTGCAATATATTACTGAACAAATTTGTTCTGCAGGGCAAGATCTTCAGTATGACACTTGCCATGGATACAGCTGACAACAAAGATGTATTTTGCTCTCTCAGTGATGGCACAAATGCCTGGAGGAAGCCTACATTTAAAATGGTTGCTAATCATTTATCTGTTTGTTTGTTTCTTGCTTCAATTTACATAGCTGCCCATCTCAAGTATATGACTCTAAATCAGGGTTTCTCAACCATCATTCCTTGGAACCCTAGGGTTCCCTGGGAGATCACAATGTATTAAAAAAATTACTTCAAACTCGGGCAACTTCACATTAAAGAGGTAAGCTTCATTCTTTACTTTCAGTTTAAGAACACTGTTAGTGCACACATACAGGCCTGCCCATGAAATGAATATAATGATTTTGTAACTTCTAGCCTATATTTGAGCCTGAATGTGCAGGGGTTCCCCAAGGCCGGAAAAATATTTCAAGGGCTCCTCCAGGGTCAAAGGTTGAGAAAGGCTGCTCTAGATCATCATATAATCATGTAATGTCTGTAGACTCACAGCAAATACCTTCTGCTAAAGAGAGACAGAAAGATGTTAATCTCTCCAAGCTCTGCTTCTGGACTTTCTGTAGGCATTTGGTTAGCCACCGTAAGAAAGAATGCTGGGTTAGACAGACTTCTGGACTGGAAAAAACTAAGTTTTATGTACAAGCTGAAGAGAAACCAGAATATACTTTTGGTCTGCTCCAGCTCAATTCTTATGGTCTACAGTCAGCAAGTATCCATGTTCTTGGAGTGAATCCCATATTTCTAAATTTCCTTGCAAACTGACTGTGAATTACATGTAAGTTATTGTTAACAGTACCTCCACATGACCTAAAAAGGTGATTTTAGGTGACACATAATCTAAAATTTTCTGACCACTGGAAACAATGGTAGAAAATATTTGCATAACTATTAATGGGTACCTATTATATTGGCAAATAATTAAGATCATCTGGAAAGAAGGAAGGAAAGAAACCAATTAACCAACTTCCCTGATATCTTGTGCAAATATAGCTCAGTATATCTTTATTCTAGAAAATGATGGCACATTTTTGTTTGAAAAGGGTTGCATGGTTCATTCCTACAGAATATTTACAGTAGTCCCATACTATCCAAAATCTGAAATTTGATACAGATGTAACTCAGCACAGACTGGATACTTGAAATAGTCGATATATTTTTCACCTAATAGGAAAAGCTCAGGAATAAAATTTACCTCCTAATAGGAGGCAGTCTGCAGACCAGGATAGATGTTTTAAGCTTATAAGGCATCACTTGTTGATTCAAGTGCTAATCATTAGTATGTAAATTGATCTTATATTTATTTTTAAGCATTAAAACTGTCACTTGCGTAATGCATCTATCTTAATAGTATAGTGAAAATAATACATTTGGAAGAAAAGCATTCTTCATAGTTATACTGAATAGAGTTGTGCAAAGCTTCAAAGGATTGCTTCACTTCAAATCAGCTCATTAAAACTGATTTGCAAATTAAAGCTTTGATGCTGTAAATGAAATTAGATAGCTGTGAAGTGCATCACAGCCTTGCAAAATGTTTTGCAAATTCAATTGCTTTTCTGCTGCTTCTGGAGGTTTTACAAAATGATAGGGTTGCGCAGCTATTCAGATCTAAAAAGGACTTTAGGCGGGGTGTGGGCATGCTTGGCATCTCATTAAAGAAGTCATGCCTTTTTATGAGCTTGTATGATTAGCAACACAGTCCGAGGAAAATATCTGTTTGAGTTAAGGACCCTTCCGTAATGTCTCTATAACTCAAATGTCTATTTAAGGAGGCGCTGACAATTTTTGAAAGTTGTTATGTTTAAGCTGGAGCAGGTTCTATTCTGCACTGCTTAAGACAACTTCTGAATAGCTGTTTGCAGGACAACTTGATGTCTGTTCTCTTCTCTTTCCTCACACTTCGTATCTCTTCCTTAAAAGAAGGGAGAACATATTTTTTAAAAAAAAGATTGTGCTGAAATCCATGAATGCATCCTGATGGCACTTGGCAAGGTTACTCCTCTAAAGGACCTGCCTTGTCAGCTATTTTCATCCTATTTTGCCAAAAAATGAAGTCAGTACAAACAGTTGATGCTTCCCCATTGTAATTATGCACAGGATGTTGATTTTTTTTTAAATCACAGAGCAGATAAAATCAAATCAACCAATCTTTGAGCCTCAGTTCAAGTTTGGACTGATTCACACAAGCCTAATAGTGAATATCTCTGGAATATAGTGGCTTACTCACAGATTCAAGCATTATAGAGCCTTTCCAACCACAGCACAAACATGTCGTGGCAAACTATTTTTGTGCCATGTCCTCATGATGTCACCATCTGGTCCCCAACCTATACCAGAAGCAGCCTTAAATCATCCTTTGTTATTCTAGTTTTAAAATAATATTTCCCCTATTATTCCATTACAATATTTTTTATGGAGACAACCTGGCAGGCTTCAGTGATTGTTCTGTTCCTGGTATGGTCAAGTTACTCCTAGGACTGGGGATTATTCCAGCTGCTATTGACAACTTTAAGGTCGTATGGGCATGTCCCTCCACAGCAGTCCTTGGGTACTGTCATCCGGGGCTATTCTGGCTTGGATTGGCTCTTTTCCTGACTATTTGGTTTGGATCATCCTGAATGGTACCTGCCCAGCAATAAGGGGGGGCGGGTACTTCACAGCTAGAGTGAGAAGGAGCTTTTACCTTGAAATTTTACAGTAAGATTCTCCCGGCTATTATTTGAGCTAATTTTGAACATGGATTTAGCTCTCTTCTGGAAGAGTGCTAAAGTAATGTTCAGCTGGTCTGAACAGAGCTTTAGTGCTTTCCTGGCATTGTGCTAAACCTGTGTTTATCTCCCTTCCAAAACAGGTTCAGCACTCTTCTGGAATAAAACTAATCTTGTTTCCAAAAAGAACCCAACTATCATAGTCTGGTTCCCTTTGAATACACCCATTTATTTATTTATTTATTACTCATATTTAGCCACCGCCCATCTCCCCCAGAAGAGGGACTCTGGGCGGTTTACAATAAAATTCCCCATAAAACATAAACATTAAAATCACATAAAAACACCTGCACAAACCAGAGCTAGTTTCAACAGATGGTTAAAATTGCCAGCCTAGCTATCTATCAAAACTTGCCTCCTTCATAACCCATCTCTATCCCACTTTATAGAGAGTGATTGGTGGATGTTACCCCATTGGCTAGTGACAGTTGGTAGGAGGGGAGGGAAATAAAGCTGGGAGAATCCAGCAATCCTTATAGTTAACTTGCTGTGTACAGTATAATAACAAAATTTGCTGGCATCATGCCTGTGGCAAGATATAAATCCCCAGTAGGGCAGCATATTTGATGCCAGTATTGCATTCTACTGGCTCTAGCACTTTAATTCAGCTGTCTGGAAGTGCAGATAAAGACACTTAACAGGCATGAGTGAAAAGTGGACTTCCGGTGGGGACATGGCGGACTGAGCAGCTGTGCCCACTGGCTCCACAGGCAGAATTGACAATGTGGCAATTTTTTTCAGGCTCAGGCTGGTTTTCCTGAAGTCCAGGAGTGCTCTCCCGATGAAGGAAAACACCAGGAATCATCCCATTTGCTCTCTGTAGGGCTGCTTGCAGCCAGAAGATCGCAAACATTTTGCATTTGACTGGTAACAGCTAGCTGGGAGGCTGGGACATCACTATTTTCTAAGCCATGGTGTAGTGCTAAAGGGACACAAAGACCAGCCACCCCATTTCTAAATCACCACATTTATATATTTTTTTTAAGTACACATACCCTAAGAGAGGCTTTCTACAGCAAGGAGAAATGGGCTCTCTTGGTGCTTATTGTTATTTTTGGGATTACTTTTTTTAGGGTAAAAAAACCTTTTTTAAGTTTTGGAATTTGTTTCCCTTCCAAATATAAAGGAGAATTGAGAGTAAATAATTGTCTTCCTGTTATTATTTTGGTATTAAATTTGAAGATATTAGCATTTTCTACATGTTGAATCCACTGATTTAAACCATCAGCTTTCTGTTTCTACTTTCCCTTGGGAACTGTCTGTTTATCTCACTTTCACTTTGTGTAAACATACTTTGGAACTTTTTCATATCTTTGACTTTTGCTGGTTAAGCTCTTAGGGGTCACCATAATCTACTGCATGAAACATGGAGGATTTTAAAGAGAACTTTTCTGACTCCTATCAAGTTTTTATACAAGACATTCAGGACATTGTGGAAAATATGAGTTTTAAAATGTGCCATCTGATTGGGGATATAGTAGATGAAACTGAGGAATTCAACAGTGATAGAAATGTTTCTTCCTGGAATGAGATTGGGCTTTCTGTTCAGATGCTGGATGAAGATTGGATAGTGGAGTTGAAGAAATTCAATGGGGAGAGGGGTCTGCAGGCAATAAGTAAAATTGACTTTTGGTGAAATGTTATGAAAAAGAAGGGGACATTATGTATGAGAGGTTTTCTGAAGAGAAGTTGGAATTTTTGAGGGGGGCAGTTGGGCTGTTTGATTTTTTTCAAGAGAAGAGCTCTGTGCACATGTGAGGATATGTAAATGCTTTGGTTTATTCTGAAGTGGGATAAGGGTTGAAGAATGTTTATCTGGATCACTTTTAGGATTTGACTGATGTAATTTGTTTTTAAGGATATAGATTAAGATTGTTAGGGTATAAAAATGTTTATTTGGATGGTTTTAAGAATTTGATTTAAGGTCATTGTTTTGAATTGCTTTTCTTTTTGGGGTTTATTAAGATTAAGGTTATAAAAACTGTTGTATTGTTTAGTATAATGGCAGACAATTTGTGTGCTTTTTAGTTTGACTTTTATTATAGTAGACAGAAATGTATAGAATAGTAGTAGGAAGGGAATAATTAAATAAGTGTTATTTTGTGGGGGGGGGGAGTTGTTTAGGAGGTTTATATGATTTTTTTTCTTTATTTTAATATAAGGGGAGGGAATGACTGTACTTAGTGATTTTTATAATGTGCTAAAGGGGAATGATTTATAGAAATAATGTGATTTTGGTTTAATATAGAGTAAGAGATTGATTATGGAAATTTTGTATATCCTTGCTTTTAAAAGTCAGAAGTCACATCTTTCTGTAATGTTGTAAAAAAAAATTATTTTGTGTTTTCTCACCTTTTTAGTTTTCCTTCTTTTTTTTGTAGTTTTTTGGTTTTTTGTAGCTTTTATCTTTCTCTTTAAACTTAATAAAATTCATAATAAAAAAGGCATGAGTGAAAAGCATTAGAATCAGAAGTTTGTTCTACCTTCTAAGGATGGTAAAAATATATTGCATAATATATTTATCATTAATTGCACAGTTACTGTCTTTCTTGTTCCATGCCATACTTTCATTTCTGAAAATAATGTGTGCTCTGATTCCTATTAAATGTCAGTGTGAATCCTGCCAACAAACCTCCACTCTCTGACCTGATAATAAAAGAAAATGTGTTCTTTGAATTTTCATGGGTAAACCATGTTATGTAATATAATAATATGCTCCACAGTTGTTCTTGGCAACATTTGCTAGACTGAAAGACATTTGAAAGTTTTATTATTGACTGTTAAAAAACTGATTTGCCAAAATTTAAGCACAGGTCAACAATTCCAGTAAAAGCAAGTATTTTGTCCTACCACAGACATGGCTGCTATTCTTTTAGAGATAAGTCTCAAGCGTTAGCCATTAGAAATCAACATATACCGTTTCTAGTCAACAACAATTTGGCTTTATTCTACTTGGTTACTCTGGAAAGTACAAGTTACCTATGCCAAATCTATGGAAAATGTAAGTGGATATTTATAATACAGAACTGCTGAAGCAGATGTAAACTCACAAATCAGACTGAAATTGATTATGAACTTCATCCAGGAGAGTTTCGACTCAGTTGGCTGAAATGGGAATATGAGCCAACAGGCAGAATTGCTTTATTTGGCAATATGATTGTTTCCTTTAAACAGACTGTCCCTTCTGCCACTAAAATATAAATTGTCTCCTTAAAACAGGGCACATCTAGATAGGCAACAAGCAAGCAAACAGATGTTGAAGTACACCCTCCATGCATTTGATCAATAGCCTCATACTGTAGCTAAGCATATATGTAGCTACGTATAAGCAAGAATACTCACCCAGATAATAACGAAGCATTTAAATAGCATGGATGTGAGTTAATTTGCATTGAAGACCATCCCGCCACCCCTCAATCAGCAGTATCATTTATAAGGGTCATTTGGATATGCTTAACTAAATGACTTTGCACAGATGCAATGTTAAATTGGATTTTGCTGCCTTTGTGACAGCAGAACATGTTTTCAGCATAAGTTCCAGCAAGTTTTGTTATATTCATTGAGTTTTCTTGTATTTCAACTATTTTCCTAGTCTTGAAATAGGAACAACACACTCAGTCTCATTTGCTCCACCTTTACTAAATAGGGTCGCATTTAATATTCTACACAAGAGGCAGTTTAGTCTAGTGGTTAAGGCACCAGGCTAGAAACCAGGAGACTGAGAGTTCTAGTCCCGCCTCAGGCATGAAAGCCGGCTGGGTGACCTTGGGCCAGTCCCTCTCTCTTAGCCCAACTCACCTCACAGGGTTGTTGTGGGGAAAATAGGTGGAGAAAAGAGTATTAGGGTATGTTCACTGCCTTGAGTTTTTTATAAAAATAATAAAGGTGGGATTAAAAAAGCACTAAAAAATACTCGATAGGATCCTGCTTAACTTCATAGGACCCATATAGTAAAAGCTGGCAAGTAAGTAAGTATCTAGGGAATCAGTTTCTCCTGGGAGCTGATAAGCACTATCTCAATCTTCTTCTCGTGTTTCTTGGACTGCCAAGATTTGGGAGAAGGCAGTCTCAGCCCATGGATCACCCTCTCCCTGTGGCAGGCAGTTTAGCAGACCTGACTGCTTGATACAGGATAATTGAAAAGAATGTCTATTCCTTGCTTGCTTCTTGGCAAAGTGATCAAGTCTAAAGCAAAAAAAGAAAAAGAAATGGATCTGGGCTATTCATTAGATGGCAACCCTATTTTTTTTCTCTTCATTTCACCATGTATACTACTTATGGGTTCATCATTTTTGTATGGATTTATTTAGAGAGTATGGGTTAGGGTGAGAGATATATACTGTAATGGCATCATAGTTTCTTTGGATCAGACAAAATAAATAGCTCTGTATTTCAGTTTTACTTGGATTCATCTGTTCTGTCTTTTTTCTTTCTCCCTCCCCTCCCCAAACTACAAAAGTAATCAAAACACAGCCTACTAAATTTTAAAAATTAATATTAGATATAGATAAGTTAGCATGTTAGCATCCAAACTGCATGTTGTTTTGCTGGAGCATAAGATCTTGCCATTAGATGAATTAAAATCTGAAACAAAGGTATTTCAAACCCTGTACATTCATTTAAGAATACTAATAAAGAACATGAAAATTTCACAATGTTACTGGGAGTATTAGTTAATTAGTAGAAAGAATCTCAGTTAATCTGTATCCATACCCCCCAACGCAAGAATAAACATAATAGCTTGATGAAAAAGCTGTATCTTTACAATTTTTTCTAAATACTGGGAGTGATAAGGATACAATGGTAGCAGAGAAGGAATCTTGTTTCATTGCCATCACTGCTCACTGATGGATATGCTCACATGCTTATATCAACTTATATCCCCATACCAAAAAAGGGAAACACTAAAGAATGTTCAAACTATCGAACAGTGGCACTCATTTCACATGCCAGTAAGGTAATGCTCAAGATCCTGCAAGGTAGACTTCAGCAATTCATGGAGCGAGAATTGCCAGATGTACAAGCTGGGTTTAGAAAAGGCAGAGGAACTAGGGACCAAATCCACTGGATAATGGAAAAAGCCAGGGAGTTTCAGAAAAACATCTATTTCTGTTTTATTGACTATTCTAAAGCCTTTGACTGTGTGGACCATAACAAATTGTGGCAAGTTCTTAGTGGTATGGGGATACCAAGTCATCTTGTCCGCCTCCTGAAGGATCTGTATAACGACCAAGTAGCAACAGTAAGAACAGACCACGGAACAACGGACTGGTTTAAGATTGGGAAAGGAGTACGGCAGGGCTGTATACTCTCACCCTACCTATTCAACTTGTACGCAGAACACATCATGCGACAAGCTGGGCTTGAGGAATCCAAGGCTGGAGTTAAAATCTCTGGAAGAAACATTAACAATCTCAGATATGCAGATGATACCACTTTGATGGCTGAAAGCGAAGAGGAACTGAGGAGCCTTATGATGAAGGTGAAAGAAGAAAGTGCAAAAGCTGGCTTGCAGCTAAACCTCAAAAAAACCAAGATTATGGCAACCAGCTTGATTGATAACTGGCGAATAGAGGGAGAAAATGTAGAAGCAGTGAAAGACTTCATATTTCTAGGTGCGAAGATTACTGCAGATGCTGACTGCAGTCAGGAAATCAGGAGACGCTTAATCCTTGGGAGAAGAGCAATGACAAATCTCGATAAAATAGTTAAGAGCAGAGACATCACACTGACAACAAAGGCCCGCATAGTTAAAGCAATGGTGTTCCCAGTAGTAACATATGGCTGTGAGAGCTGGACCATAAGGAAGGCTGAGCAAAGGAAGATCGATGCTTTGGAACTGTGGTGTTGGAGGAAAATTCTGAGAGTGCCTTGGACTGCAAGAAGATCAAACCAGTCCATACTCCAGGAAATAAAGCCAGACTGCTCACTTGAGGGAATGACATTAAAGGCAAAACTGAAATACTTTGGCCACATAATGAGAAGACAGGACACCCTGGAGAAGATGCTGATGCTAGGGAGAGTGGAGGGCAAAAGGAAGAGGGGCCAACCAAGGGCAAGGTGGATGGATGATATTCTAGAGGTGACGGACTCGTCCCTGGGGGAGCTGGGGCTGTTGACGACTGACAGGAAGCTCTGGCGTGGGCTGGTCCATGAAGTCACAAAGAATTGGAAGCGACGGAACGAATAAACAACAAAATAATAATAATAATAATAATAATAATAATAATAATAATAATAATAATACATTGGGCAACACTGATTTAAATTATATACATTAGGCAAAATTGCACATAAAACATTTGTATTTCATGAAATAAAACTGAAAATGCATAGATTTTGAAAGAAAGCATACAAAATGTTAATTAAATACATTTACAAATGGATGAAGAACTGCAATGGGATGGACTTGGGAGGATTTAAGCAGTGAGAAAAACTAAACTTGATGGAGTTATCCTTGCCTATCTCAGGCATTTCACATAACTCTTACAAAGGTTTATTTTCTCTTCAAAGCTGTGGACTTTCTTAGGAGCAATGCTAGATTGTGCAATATACCTTTGCAAGCTGTTCACAGCTGAGGCAGCAAATACAAGAATAAAGATGAAAAGAGGGGAAGGACTGCATGATCACGCTGTGTACTACAGAACTTATTACCAACTATGCCATCCTACAGACTTGATGCATGGAGGTCCCCAGCTGCTTACTTTCTAAAGGCATGATTAGACTTTGAAACTGCCAGGTAGGGGAGGATTCACTGCCAAAACCAAAGCAATGTTAATGTTAATCATACCGAGGCTTCCCAAGAGAATAATGGAGAGTGTCACTGCAGTTTCTATAGCTACTTTTCCCTCTCTCTTCCTCTATCTCTCTCCTTGTGGTGGGTGTGTATTCTGAAATATGTGTGTGTGTTTTGTGTGCATTCCATGTGCGTGTGTATATACAAGTGTGTTTGTGTTCCAAAATGCCATCAATGAAGTAGAAAAATCCCAATGAGCATGGAAGCGATCAGGGAACGCTTTAAGATAATGTGTGGATGCAGAATTTTTCCACAAAGTACAATGCTGCCATAAAACCGTTTATACACTGTCAAGCACACATGCCGTTAATCCCTCCTTACTCTGTTTTTAAAACTGCTGGCAGCGTAGAGTATTTAAGAAAATATGCTATGTTCACAAAGTAAGAAATTAGCAACATTTCATGTCAGATTTTTTTTCTTTGGAGAAATATTTTCTCCCTTAACAGATGAAAGGCAAAGACTGCCAAGAGATAACAATATGTATTTTGCAGTAGAAACTCTAAAAGCCAGGGTACTGTTTCATTACCTACACACACACACACACACACGCATCCAAAGCAACCAAACTAAATGGCCGACTAAAGCTGAACAGAAATGATAATTTTCCTATTATTTTCTCTAATCTTTCAGCTGCTTGAGTTCTGTCCCTCAGCCCACCAAAGCCAATGTTAAGAATCAAAAGCCCTCCCCAACAATACACTGCCATAAAGTATTTTCTGGATGTCAGGAGCCATCTTAAATAATGTGGAACAATTCACGGGAGGAGAATCAGCCCAATCCAAAGAGACTTTCCTCTCTTTGGATTGGGGTGATTCTCCTCCCGTGAATTGTTCCACATTATTTAAGATGACTCCTGACATCCAGAAAATACTTTATGGCAATTGAAAGGGAAGGGGGTGGGCAAGAAACTTCTTTGCTGAACTTACTTCTGCTCCCTTATCTTAGGATCGGCTCTGTATTCCCTGAAACCAAATGATATAGGGCTAGCAAGTAACTATTAATTATAACCATAGAGCAGTATTTAACGAGATTAATCCCTGTCAGTTCACCAACAGCCCACAAACCTTGGTAGATTAGTGATTGAAGTAGAAAATTAAGCATGCTCAGCTCTTTTTCATTAGATTATTCACATTTTAATGACTGTGTTACTCAGCTTGCCATTAAATTCGATTCATACTTGTCTGAGTTAGAAATCTCTTTAATGGCGTGCAGCATACCGTACAGTGAAAAAGTTGCAAATAAAGGTTCCCATGTTTTCGCCAAGTTAAACCACCCAATGTGCTGAACCCCCTCCCCTCGTTGGCATGCAGCCCCCATTTCCATGCCAGCCAGTTCAGTTTTCTGCAGATGTCTCCAATGGCTCTGCAGCTTGACCTTGGATGCCAGAGATAGTCCAAACAAGATGCTTTCACACACTCCTGGCGTGTCCTCCTCCCACTTTTGCTGACTCGCAAGTTCTGACACGTGTTAACTCCATTTGTGCATGCGAATCCAATCAGATGTTCTGGGAATGTTTGATCTGGGAGCATGACACACATCTTGTGTGTGTGAGAAACAGCCTCTTTGAACATCATGTTTGATATGCACACTAAATCCTACGAAGCAGATGGGTTTTAATTGGGAAAGAAAACAAGCATTAGAAGCTACATGAATTAATAATTAGCTTCCTCTCTCAGAATTAACTTTTCAAAAACAAGAGCAAGGCCACAATATGTCTAGTCCTATATTCCAGTCAATCTGCCAATTTTCCTAACCAGTGGTTCTGATAACACACAATCATACTGACTGGATTAAAGCACCTGCTTTGAAGTGAGTGGAATTTTCCCTGAATACAGGAAGCCCTCGACATCCCATGACCCCTTACAGCAAGTAAGTCCTGACAAGGCTTTGTGACATCATCAGCACACTGACCAACCATGCTGCTGTGGGTAGGGCATAGCATGTGAGGATAGAGGGTGAGTAATTAAAACCACAAAATATACTCTTGTTTATACCAGCTCTGAGAGCCAGTTTGGTGCAGTGGTTAAGGCACCAAGCTAGAAACTGGGAGACCGGAAGTTCTAGTCCCGCCTTAGGCATGAATCCAGCTGGGTGACCTTGGGCCAGTCATTTTCTTTCAGCCCTAGCAAGCAGGCAAGGGCAAACCACTTCTGAAGAACCTTGCCAAGAAAACTGCAGGGACTTCTCCAGGCAGTCTCTGAGAATTGGACATGATTGAACAGATTAAAAAAAAACAAAAAAAAAACCCAGCTGTAATGGGTGATAGGAATAACCTTGAGGAACAAGAGGAAAAGCCACAACGAAGACAACAATCAGATAAAAGAAATCCGAGTCCAAAGCAGGAATGTAATTTGAGAAAGCATCTTGGACATGACCCTCCCTAGTTCTCTTTGGGATAAAGGCAGGCAGGGGGGAGGCACATTCAGACTTGCAAGGTTCTGTTACTGTAACCTTACAATAAAAGTAGCATTAGCATTCATAACTCTGTTTTCCTAGTCTGGTCTACCTTGAAGGGCTGACACTAACCTACCTGGCCATGGAGGAATACAGGACTACAAAACTAACAGAAATCATGTTAAGAATGTATATTCCTGGTTTTTAACTGCATTTCATTTTGTGCTGTTGTTGTGATATGATTACTTTGGCCATGATATTATTCTTATTCCTATTAATTTTCCCAGCTTGTAATATAGTACTGCAAGTATCCCACCCCCACACTGAACAGACAGCTGATAACATATCCCAGATGCCTCAGCAAACAGGCAGGAGACTTCATTACAATTTCAAATGCAAGCACGTTCACTGGCAGAAAAATGTTGTTTTTGGAATCCTGGCCTTCAGAAGGAAAGGAAGGAGAAGAGGAAATTTTTTTGCCTGAGTAAAACCAGGAGGAACTTTCCCAGCCCCATCTCTTCTGTTGGGATTTTTGGGGAGAGAGATACCAAGGAGATGTGAAAGAAGCAGATCACCTGAGAGAGGACCAAGAAGAAAGAACCCCTGGAAGAAAGAAGAGAGATTGCTGGGAAATGTAGGTAAAGGGGAGACTGGAAACAGCCACCTGGTTTTGGTGAGCTGGGGGTGGGGAGGAGGGCTAAGCATGCTCCAGAGGGGGCAGGCAGAAGCTCTAGATAAAGTGCGGGAGTGCCTGAGAAATGTGGCAAGGAAAAGCTAGTGAGTCTCTGTGAGACTCATGGTGGGGCAGATGTGACTCAGAGTCAAGGAAATCTTCAGTGAGCAGAGGCCTGTTTTGAGTGGGCTACGGTTTAGACTTTTTGACTACATAAAACCCTGCATAAACCTAAAAGAATATTTTACTCTCCTTTTTCTAATTTTTAACAAAATAGATTTTGAAATCATAAGATCGATACTTTTGTTTAAGCTCCGCAGAAACAGGCAGGGCAGTTGTTCCCCAGTTCCACACCTTGACACTATTAGGGCCGAGAGGGATTGTTACCAAGATTTACTATTTTTCCTCTATATTCTTTTCTGAAGAATGTTCCGTAAATTCTGGTGATATGGAATCAGTTCAGACTCCTCCTCCTCTTCCTTCTTCTCCCATCCCTCTCATCAGCCTGTGTTCAGAAAGCTTGAGCAAGGCATTTCTTTCCTCCAGGAGGGTAAACGGTTGGTGGTGGTGGGAAGTACTATAATCCCATAATAAGGACGGCAGGCTGGAGGGTGAGGGTAGGAAACCACTTGTACCACCCACCAGTATCTGCTCTTTCTCCAGCCATTCCCAACTGGATTGCAGAGATGAGATGTGATTTCTGTGATTTGGTCTAGCTTCAATAATTCTGAAAGCTTACAGCAGTTTTGATTTGATTTGCAATGTACTGCTGTCAGGTAAACCTCATTCAGCACATGCACCATCTTGCAGAAGACTGTACAGGTTGTGGATTTATGCATGCTAAACGTAGTCCTCGGGAGATAACCACCACTGAATGTCAGCTTATATCAGAGTTAGCAGCCTTTCTCCAGGCATAACCAGTATTCTGGATGTTCTTCGCTATCCTTAAGGCTTTTAATGCAGGACAGGTTAAATAAAATGATTGGTAGGATCAGCTGCCTGTGGGAAAAACGGCCAATCACGCTCCTTATCATGTGGTAGAACAGGGCAAGTATAGGCAGATGCTTAGAATGGCTGGTTTAGCCTCATCTCAGGCTGTCCAACTCACAGATCCTAGGTGAAGAAGTGTTCCATCCCCATCATTTATCACTCAGGCCATTTCTGTACATGGGTTTAGCACTCTGAAAGAAGGTCACAGGCATAGAGGAAAGCTGTGGAATGAAACAGGAGGCAGCTATTAATAATAAGTGAGTTCCTTCCTTGATTAGTGCTGCAAGGGAATGGCTGTGCTAGCACTATGAAACATCACAGCAGCACCCAAAAGTAGCTTGTGGAGCAGGTGAAAAGGAGCTGCCCTCTAAAGTAAGAAAAACAGTTTAAAAAGTACAGTCATACAAAACTCATTGTTGGCAGAAACAGTAGAGAACATCTGATGCATTCACTGGGAACATAACCAGCAATGCAGAGCTGTCAGAACCCAGGTCTCTTTACTGGTTAAACTGACCTTTAGTAGTTTCCATTCCCCTGATTATCCTCACTGACTTCTTTGCAAATGGTTCAGATTCTCTGAATATTTCTTAATGTGCCCAGCACTGGACACAGTGCTCAAGGTGAGGTTTAGCCAATACAAATCTAATGGAACTATTACTTGATGTGATTTGGAAATTATATTTCTACTGATGCAGCCTAAAACTGCATTTGCCTGTTTGTTAGCCAGATTTTACTGCTGACTCATATTCTCCAAATACTTTTCTCATGCACTAAGTTAGGTATTCTCTGCCTTATAGCTGGGCATTTGATTATTTTTTCCCTAAGTTAAGAACTTTGCATTTCTCTGTTACAGTTTCAGTCTGTTATTTTCTGCCCATTTCTCTAACATGTCAAAATTCTTTGGAATTTTGTTTCTTTTAGAATATTAAATATCCCACCTGATTTTGTATCAACTGCCAGTTTGAAATTTATTCATTCCAGCTGTTCATGCAACTCAATAACATTTTGAAGAGTACCAGACCCAGGACTGAACTCTGAATTCTTGCTACCTTATTTCAGTTCCATAGGGATCCACTGATGAACATTCTTTGAGTATAGTTTTCAAGGCAGCTATGATTCCACCTAATAAATATGCCCTCGCACCCATACTTAATTAATTTGATAGCCAAAATGTCATGGATAGTTTGTCAAATGTTTTGCTGAAGTCAGGATAAATTGCTTCGAATGTCTCTCACAAAATCCCGAAGAAGTTACTTAGTCAAAACAATAAAATAAAATTAGTTCGGCAAGACATACTCTTCACCAATTGAAAGAAATCACTACATTTTGAGACAGATCAGTTTATGATCTGCTCTAGCATCTTCTCAAGATCAGTATTAAACAACTAATATGTAGTTCTCTCCATCCTCTCTTTCCCCATTTTTGAAGAGAGAGACAACATTAACCACCAATATTCATCTGTTACAATTTCCATTTTCCAGGATTTCTCATAAAGAATACACAAAGTTTTAGCAGATCATCAACAAGTTCCTTCAATACTGCTGGATGCAGTTCATCTGCTCTAAAGATCTGAACCCATTCAAGCTCAATACATTTTCGCTGACTAGGTATGCTCAGGCTAGGATCCATTGACATCAATCTGGTATCAGATGACTCTATCCCAAAATTATTTTCAAAGGTCACACTGTGAATGTACCACTACAATTTCAGTATCAGTTTTTGTGCCTCAGTTCTATGCCAAGAGAGGCATAGTATAACCCATCTATCTTATTTCAGTTCTACCTCTATCAGGTCCTAGACTGCAAAGTAAAAAAAAAAAAAAATCCCAGAAGAGGGCAATGGCAGACCACTTCTGTGTTGTTGCCAAGAAAACTATATTGATATATCCATGTAGTCGCCACAAATCAAACTTGACTCAAGACAGTCTTTATCTTTTAGAACTAACTTTTTTGTATGGGTCATATTCAAGATTACAATATCCCAATGACATGAAGGTCAACCTCACAGTGTTATAATTTGCCAAGAGAAATAATAAAAAGTGTTGAATATTTCCAGAAATTGGTTGAATAGGGACTGCAATTCTGTGGTCAATTCACAGACTTCCCAGGTATTGTATATGTTTGCATTGCAAAGTAGAAAAGGACTGAATTCCTTCACAATGACTCGTACAGTAAGGGTTAGAATTTTGGATGGCTATATGCACATGTCCTGATTCACACAGTCATTTATTGTTGTTGTTTTAAAGGGAAAGGATTTCTGTGAACTGGCTTGTATGATCTGAAAATTGAATGTGCAATACTTTTATATCAAATGTGGTTGGATGGCCCGCTTGCCCCAGCATGAGTATGGGCTACTGACAATATCTTGAGGGCAGGGATGCACAATATTGCCCTCTATATCCCCAGTCCATGGGGAAGGCAATCTCCATCCATCTTCCTTTGCTATGCATCAAAAGTAGCATTTCATGACTTTGTGCCTACTCAAGCAGTGCTCTCCTCATAAGTTCACTGATGGAACAGTGAAACGATGAAGCAGTATTTTTTTATTATTATTATTCTAGTCCAAGTGACAGAAAAAATGATAAAATTATGGTGTGTGAGGTTTTTTGTTGGTTGGTTTGTTTATCACTCCAGGAGGGCTATCTAAAGAAGCATGGGAATCCACTAGTCAGGGGCCATGACAAACACAGTCTAGGCAGAACATCAGGTCACCACTATGGTTGAAGCAGCGGAGGAGGCTGAAATCCAGAAAGAGATTTCTTAAACCAGCTTTATTTCTAAGCAATTTAAATGTGGGAATCCAGCAGCTAACAGCTGCAGTGCAAAAAAGCCCTGTGAGGGTATGAACTAATTTATCATTAGCCTTTATAACTGTAGCAAATTAACAGAGACTCATGCTATATAAATAATTGTTTCTTACTGCTGTAATCCCTTAGATGATCTTCAGAAATCCATTTTCAAAACTTCATAATCTAAAGCCTAGGGAAGGCCTTTCTAAGAGGCAATATAGATTATACTGAGAACCATTCTGGAGTTTTCAGGTCTAGCAGTGACTTGAGTAGCATGATAGAAACAAGCAGAGTCAACCACAAAACTTTTAATTATTGGCTTTAAGTTGCAATGCTACTTTCTATTACATGGATCTACCATGCCCATTTTTAAAAGAAGTTGAATTGGGTTTCTGCTCTTGTATTTTTCAGCCTATGGTGAATGGTTATTCATCACTGCATGGAGCCATTGAGGAGTAAAGTGGCATAGAAATACTAGTAATAAATTTTATTTTTTTTAAAATGTGCTGTTCTCTAGCTTTCCACTTACCTCTTTATCCTCATAGCTGTCTTCTAATTCTTTCACTCTTTTACATTTTCCAAAGTAATTATAGTTTCAAATGTTATTTATAGATTTTAGCAGTTCAGAGAAAACGGACTGTCTTGTGGAGTTTGATTCTTTTACATTGCTTAAGGTTCCTGAAAGGTACTGTAATAAAACACTGAGAAGTAATGCCAAGTAAACGAGAAAAAAGATTTGTAAAAACCCCCTGAAGTGACAAGGTACCTTCATAATACTCAAAGGGTGACTGCATAAGTATTAGCCTCCAGTCTCAAATTTCCCACTGGAGTATTAATTAGCTGGAAGATTTCTTTCTTCCTTGCCTTTTGAGATCAGGGCACTTGCCTTTCTGGAAATGGATTGAAATTATCCATCTGTTTTATATATCCACAGAATGGACACGCATGACAGCTTTATCCCTTCCGTGGCCTGTTCACCCAAGTTGTCCAAAATGACAGAACTAGGCATTTGCACTCAGATTGCCTTAAACTCTGGATAGTATCAGTGCCGGATTTAGACTTGGTGAGGCCCTAAGCTTGCTTGCTTGCTTGCTTGCTTTATTTATTTATTTAGTCAGTCAGTCAGTCAGTCAGTCCATCAAATTTGTATGGCTGCCCATCTCATGAAAGAGTGACCCTAAAGCTTGGAGGCCTCTTGTTAAAAAGTTATACCAAAAGGTCTCATTAAGGTGTGTACTAAAACAGGACCTTGGGTCACTGCAAAAGAATTGAAAAGATATATATGCCTTTTAATTATTTAATAGCAAGGTATTTAAGGTGGAAAGTACAAATTATTTTCAGATGAATGCATTTGCTGATTACATATTTCTCATTGGGCTGGCTTTCTCTCTCTGATAGGTTATAATCTAGCATAACCTGGGAACAATACTTAAATGTAATTTTTCAAATAATTTTAAGATACATTAATATATATATACAAAATGCAGCCAAAATAAGTAATCCGGATCACTTTTATTAATATAAGTAATAAGGAAAATCAGAAAACTGATATTCTGAAATTTTGTGAGGCCCTGCGGATTGTGGGGCCCTAAACTGTAGCTTGTTTAGCTTATGCCTAAATCCAGCAATAGTCTAAGTTGCACCAATTCTAGCAGGGATGCGGGTAAGGGGAACCTCTTGCTCTTCAGATGTTGTTGAACTACAATTCTCAGCAGCCTCTGCCCACAACATGCAAAGGGCCAGATTCCTTGCTCCTGCTTTAGAGCTATAGAAGCTACTACCTCCAAGCCTGGGGTACTAGATGTGATTCAAAGTACTTTGTAACTGAGATGGAAAATTCAGGAAGAAGACGAAGGGCAGAATGCAAGAAACTTCTTTTTTTTTTTTCCCTTTCTCAATTTAGTTCTGAAGAAAGGAAATAAGCCATACCTGGTTGGAAAAGCTTTAGTCCTTGGAATTTGGCACTCTGTGATTCCATTCATAACAAAGATTTACATATTTAAAACTAAATTAAAACAATAATTTTATAATTGTATTTAATATAAACTATACTTTCATAAATCAATTTTTAGAAGTGTGCAAAGTTATTTATACTTTTTATAAAGTAAAGTGTGTTATGAACAAAAGATAAAAATTAATGCTTTATATATTTTCATTTTATTTATTTATTTTACAAATTTATTTGCCACCCATCTCACCCCTACGGGGGGACTCTTTCTCAAGAGTTCCATTTTTTTTTTCATGAAAAAAGCAAGGAAACAGGGAAAATGGTTAATTGCTTTCTTCAAAATTTTACAACTCTACATCGGATCTGATAGACACCCCTAAGCTATACTTCTATCCAAAATGCTAGCAGCTGAGACAGCAGTCCTGTTAGAAGTCCAGTTTCTAACATGTTGCAAATCACCGTGTCAGAGTCCTCTCCCTCTGACAGTAATTGTATTACAGCACAGAAGTAACAGTCAGAACTGGATATTCAAAAACAAGAGGAAAACAGCTGTGACTTCAACGTGATTAAAATTATATGGCACACACTTCATATAATTAGAGGGAAAACTTTTCTCTGATCGTGTTATTACTGAGTGCAATCCATCAGTGCAGAGAATTAGAGTCTGAAATGACATTTTCAGAATAAACCAGGAGAAAACGAAAGAAGGTAATTACTCCGTGCTGTCCAGATGTACTTAGGTGTGATGTGGAATACAAATATAGGCCTGCTGTTTTAGAAGAACATACCTGGATCGTCTCTCACTGATAACTCAGGCCAGATATGGTGATTCTTTCAGACATCTTGTATCTGACCATCCCCATTAACTATACACCCTTAAAGAACCTTCTATGCTTTATTTAGAGGTATCTGTAGGGAAAGAGACAAATAATGTCACATACACACACATACAAAAGGGGAGGAGCTTGTATCACAACAGCACAACATTCATTTTGTAATTTAGATGAACTTGTGCATAGGCATCTACAGCAAATTTGGATTATGTCAGAATGATGATGCCCATATGGTGATAAAATGACACAAACCCTGCCCATATGTACTTGTGCCCAACATATGATGCAAGGATCTAAGTCACATTTTGTCATGCCATCAAGATATATGATTCGTTACTCCCCTTGTTCCCCTGTGCAGACACGTCTGTTTCAGACATGTTGCTTCTTGGGGGACTGGACTTTGTGCAATGGATCAAAAAGCAACATAGCCCTATTTCTTCTCCTTAATGGATATTTTTAATAAGAGGAAAATTGGAAGAAAAGATAGGAAAACATGAAAAGATTCAAAATAGAAGATAATATTATTTGGATCCCCCCTCCCCCTTCATAAAATTTCATGAACAAGGCAGAGCCATTGTGCATTATAATTACAAACTCTTCTCCTGGTGCTTCTCCAATTTCTTTTTCCATCTATAGGTCAGCTTCAACTTCTTAGTCATGTAGCACATCACTAATCCTATTCTGCTTTTTGAGACTGATACGGACACTCATGGTGGTTTAGTGGGAGAGTTTGTTCCATCTATAAGTTCTATTTTATGCAATCTGTGATGCCCTTTTTGACAAACAAGGTGGCTTTCCACAACTAGACTCTTCCCTATTGTTTTGCATAGAATTCATATCCAAAGATAGCAGAGCCTCACTGGTTATTTCCTTTCCACCAGATTTTTGTACAGCTTGATAAATCTTTGTTTTCTTCTAACATCATACTCTGTATAATGTTACTGCTTCTGAAGATGATCCAGAAACTGCAGCTAGTGCAAAATGCAGCTGCCCACATATTAACAGGATGACACAGTATTTCATATAGCACCAATTCTGTAGGGGCTGCATTGGTTGATGGTTCATTTCTGGGTGCACTTCAAGGTGCTGGTGATCACCTTTAAACTCTTACATGGCTTGTGGCCTGGCTGTCTTTGAGATTACCTGCTCCAAGGTGTGCCAGTAGAAAGTGCTCCCTGAGAGTTGCCACTCATGAGGCATGATCATAGGGACTCAGAAGCAAGTATCTCCTACAAGGACTCCCCTCCTGTGAAATCCCCTCCCATCAGATATAAGAACTACATCGTTACTCTCACGATCAGGAAGCCTTTTAAAAATGGCTTTATAAATGTGCATTTGGGGACTGAGGTTAGAACATGAAATGTATTTTTTACTTTTGGTGACATACACCTTTATCCTTGTGACCTTGTGGCTTTCTTGATTGACTATCCTTATTGCCTTGATCTATTCTTACTCCTTCTGAATATTTTAAAAAAAACACTCTTATCTCCCAGGGGTGACTTTTCTTGAACTGGATGTTCCTTATGTTGTGTCAACTTTCCCCACAGAATCAATTTAAAAGCTGTTCTACCACATGCTTGATATTATATGTGAGCAATCTGCTACCTCTCAGGGCCCAGCTGGACACATAATTTTTGCAAATGAACTTATCAATTTGGAAACTGAAGAACAAAGACCCAGTCCAGTGAGGAATGAACAGATGCAGGCCCTCCTGAATGGAGGATTCTGACCTAGAATTTGAAGCAAGGTCCCCAATCCTTGAGAATGGCATTAACAATGTGTGGAAAGTATGCATGAGTGTGCACATGAATTCCACATGCACACCCATGCATACCCATCCATCCCTTCCACAGAGGGAGATTCTGTGCTGGAACAACTTCTGTGACAGCTTGTTTTGAAGCCATGTGTTATGTATGCTGCAGGAATTCCTGATCCACAGATGGGAGTTGTCAACTGCAATCAATTCTCGATTGGAGCTTCACTGTTATACTTCAACTTCTTGTTGGAATTTTGACTCTCAGACTGAATCAGATGCTGCTGACCTCTTGTAACCGAGAGCAAGGCTAAAGTTTGATTTATGGCTTTATAAGCAAGTACAACCATAAATGGATTTCCTGATTTACACCTAGCCAGTTTACTTTCTGCTGGAGCCTAATTTCTTCCAAGTACCTTCCAAAAGGCAAGATGGAGGGACTAGTACAAGGAAGCTCAATAGTCTATAACCAAGTTGCACAATTAGTAATCATGTTGATAAAGGATCAGTTAGTTAACTTGTAGCCCAAACTGTTTCTGTCCTCCTTATACCACATTGGAACTTCTCCCCCTAAATGTTATGATGGGAGTCCATCATAATGGACTCCACCTAAATATTATGATGGTAGTCCAGATCTTTTTTCCATATCTACCCCAAAGTATCTTGCTTCTCCAGATAGGAGGTGAGGAGTTTCCAAGTTGAGTGATTGATTTGCTTATTGACTGGCTCAAAAGTCAGTTTCTGTAAATCCTCTGCTTTGAGATTTTTCCAGTTTCATAAGAAAAATGTCCCCATCTTTGAAGATGCTCTGAAGCTGATATTGCTAACAGACATATTTAGCATTTATGATAGAGTCAGAGGGCTATGAGAAAGTATACCAGTGAGTTTAGGCTGGTGGGTCAAGATCTGATATAGAATGAATTGAACTTGATAGACAAATTCAGGCTGATGAGATCCCAGATGAGCTAGTCAGAGTGGAAAAGCTCTCTTGAAATCTGTTTACATATTGATGGAAGGCTGAAAAACTCAGCAGTGTTGTGCCTTCATGTCTCCTTTTGAGACCAATGAACAGGGATCCAGCTGACTCCTGAATCTTTAGTGGGAGAGCCACTAAAAGCAAGAAGCAGCACCGTGCAGGAGAGGAAGACTATTTTGATTAACCAGAACATTTCACATTCCATTATTCAGAGAAAAATAAAGGACTCAGCTAAGCCCAGAAATGTAGGACTAGCTGTCTGGGGAGGAGACGAAGAACAAACCTCCAGTTCATTCCAGTCCCTTTGCGCTTCTCCATCCCAGTGGTTTGCAGCCAGAGAGGCAGTTCTCAATTATTGTTATATCCACAATGGATTCTGGAGCTTCAAGCAGTTTCATAGACTTGGACTTTACCATCAAGTACAACCTGGCCGTCAAGGCAATACTGGCACCAATTTTAGAAGAAATCATTGGTGGCTGCCTGCTTGCTTCAGATCCAGTAACTTATAGCACTTGACTTCTTGTGATGAGCTTTCAAGCTCACACCAAATAGCTTCAATTCTAGCTAGCTGAAGTTTCAGCCTTCCCATTATTAACCTGGCATTTATTCACAGACTACTCACTGGCTAAAGGATATGTGGCTTTCTCTTCCTCAGCATACCAAGCTTACTGTATAAAATGCCAAACAGTGGCTACACTACTCTGGAGGAAGCAAGTCTGGACCTACTTGGTAAGCACTCACAATTTTTGAGATGCTACATACAGTATGAAGCTATATGACTTAAATGTAGGCAGGGCTGGCTCCAGACATTTTGGCGCTGTAGGCAAAGTCGGATTCTGGTGCCCCACATGATTATATTTAACCCTTGAGTAGGCACACTGGTATTCAGAGTGTGCTGTTACCACTTTTTTGGGAATAACTTTGATCAGCTGATAGTTACACAACTCGATCACTCAGTACCTTCCTACCAGACCTTTATCTTGCTTTGATAATATAATCAGATTCCTGAGGTCCACAGCTGTAATATTAATTACCCTTTTGTGACTTGCAATGCCTAGTTGGTGTGCTGTTCACAACACTCAACTGACTTTGTGGGTAAGTCTTTTTGAAAAGTGTAGAGATTTCATACTCATATTGTGTATTTTGGAAGTCTTTTCCATTTTGGCGACCCCTAATATTTGGTGCACTAGGTGACTAGAACTGTCCCTGCTGTAGGAATTATATATGCATTTGCCACAAACAAGTGACCAATCACCGAGTGATAAATAGCACTTTTTTTCTTCCAAGGTCATCATAGACTTAGAAGGCTTAGTAACCTTCACTGTTCACTTCTATGAACATGTTTGGGAGAGCATCTTAATTCCAGTAAGATCACACCTCATGGTTGTCCAATTCTTGTGAGAGAACAACAGTGCCGTCATGTGACATTGCAGATAGTCAGATCTGGGAGGTGAGAGATACAGAAATGTTTCCACAGATACTCAGATTTGCATATTGTAAACTCACATATGATAAGTGGCTACCGCATCAAGATTAATACTTATGGAATTAAGGAGTCAACTCCCACATCTGTCTTTTTTGTATTAATAGGGGCAATAAAAACAATATAACTTTCTGTATAGGGAGCAATGAAGCAGGACATGTTTCACTGGCTGACCTTCCTTGCTGATACAAGGGCACAATCTCTTCTTGCAGGGAATTTTCTTGAATCTACCATCTAATCTTAAAACCGAACAGTTTTTCTTTAAAACAAATGATGCTGTTTTGCAAATGAAATGTGCATTAATAAACAGGATTAAAATAATATTTTACATTCATTAATGGATTAACTGTAAGTTTTTTTGCCCTTTTATAATTTTCTTTGCTCTCTTCATATACAGTACGTGAGGCCATAAAACTTGGAAAAAAATATGTAAGTGAAACTTATCTAGCAAATTTTTCTCCTACCTAGATTGACATCAGTTAAGCTAGTTGGCATTACAGTCAATTTTAAACTAAAAAGGTATCTTAGGCCTCTATCCCAGATTTTAAATGCAATACATTTAAGTATATAGCATATGCATATACTGACTGGACAAATTTAGACTGGACAACTTCCAGTGCACATAATTTGTCTAAAGTTACCTTTAAATGAATTCTAAAATAAATAGTTGAGCAGCTTGAGTGGGATGCTTACCAGTCCCTCTCTATTTTCAAACATTTATAAAGTTTGTCAGCATTCACATGCTGTGAAGTACTCAGTTTAGTTCATTATGAGAAGTGCAGACATATAGATATTGCAAAGCAAACAAACAGAACCCTATGTTTTAACAGCATTCATTATTTTCTTACTGATCTATCATAATAACTGTAAGAAATTTACTAGTCAGGATAATACACAGTTACTAACAGTCAAAAGAAGCAGTTACTATTAGATAATTCTGATGAAATTATTTCCATTGGGTGACAAAGAGGTGGAAGTAACTGAACAACTGAACCATGGTACACTGATTAACAGTGGTGTACTGAACTGATCAAGAAGACGAAGAAGAAAAAAGCCCAGCAGTACAGTGGAGAGCTCAGGGAAACAAAAACAGTAATAAAAAAGAAAAGATTATGCCTAGTTTCAAAATATCGATTCCTTACATGTTAAGCAGATATTAAACCACCACGCTACTGGGTCTCTGCTGGGTCTCAGCAGCTATGGCAAAGATTAGGGAGCCAAACTTGGGAATAATGCAAGAAAGGAAGTGTTGTTGTCGTTGTTGTTTTTAACTGGTTACTATATGTGCATTTTTCTATGGATCTTGATGCTTTAATTTTATAGACAGCATTAGATTTTGGGGGGGAGTATATATAACTAATAAACAAGGGGTTATTTTTTTTAATATGTAACCACAAGCCTAAAAAGGAGGCTATATTTATGCCACACATGTAACCAGGTCAGTTAAAGCTGTACTGCAGCATTTCTCAACCTTGGCAACTTTAAGATGTGTGGACTTCAACTCCCAGAATTCCCTAGCCAGTCATAGGGAATGGCTGGCTGGGGAATTCTGAGAGTTGAAGTCCACACATCTTAAAGTTGCCAAGGTTGAGAAACACTGCTCTACTGGGTTAAGAGAACTTGTCTTCTTGCAGGGAATTACTGCTTTAGTGTTCTGGTGTGTTAAACTGTAGGAAGGTTCCTTCTGAGTGGGGCAGTCAGTTCAGCCCAAGATAAAACAGCTATGGAGGCAGTAGTCAGAGACTGGAGAAGAGCCACAGAGTACAGTGGCCAAAATGCAATGGCTGGAAGGAAGTAAAGTGCAGCAGGCAAACTGGATAGCAAACACAGCTGGAAAACATACTTTCGATGTGGAGTAAGAAAACGCAGGTGGAGGGTATGTTTCCTTTCCTTCACAGAAAGCATGCCAGAGCTCATATGTCTGCCATTTGTTGAAATGGTTTTGTAGGCAGAGGACATAGGTGCCCTGAAATGCGCCACCTCTTATTTTACGAATAAAACCCTGCCTACATACCTGAGTAAGAATGAGCAATCTGTGAAAACAGAAATGCAGAAAGATCCAGCTATGTCCCTGGTGAGCCAAGCCAGAGAAAAGAAAGAAATCAAAAGGTGACAATAAACCAAAACAGATGATAAAAGATGGAGTCCTTGGCCTTGAAAGAAACCAGAGCAACAGGAGAACACTCTTTCTAACCATCATGTTTCCTCAGAATGTGCACAGTACAAAAAGCCATTCTTGTCTTTTATTTTCCTTTTTCCTCCTCAGGGACTGCATTGGTAGGCTGCTTGTTCCTGAGTTATTCAAGGGCAATGGCATCAGACTGGGCAAAAAGTGAGGATGTTGGCCATGTGATCTAAACTCCCAGGAGCATTACAGTTCTATAGATCTGACTCAAACAGATTGATATAGATTTTTATGTGAAGTCGTGTGATTCTGCGGGATGGGAGAAGGGAGAATCTCATTCTTGAGAATAAGAGACAGGAAGGTGGAGGTAATGGATCCCATTTAAAATATTAGCAGTGCTTATTCAGGTGGCAGGAGGATTAAAGAAGGCTGAAACACCATATTTCATCCAACCCAAGTCCTGTGATGATTATGCCAAGATTTAAAATTTACAGAACATGCTTGAAAATGCTGGGATATTTGTCACTGAAGTGGCCTGCGCATGTTCACAAGTAGGAAAAGGCAAGGAATCAGAGGAATCAGAATTAAATCTTGTAAGATCCTTGTAAAAAGCATTGAGATAACCCATTCCAAGCAGTAACTGGCTTGCTAATATTAAATAGAAAATAACCAAGCACCTAAATGGTGCAGCAAAATTCAGGTTGAAAGGGGAAAAAAAACCTTTCAGAAAACCCAGCAGTTATATAAATCAGAGCTTTGCAGATACAGAGTCCTCTCAACAAAGCTAGAGGAAAATGACATCAATTATTTGTAGACAAGATTCTCCAGTTCACCCACCAAAGGGCAACATAAATATATCACTCATATACAGAGGGGGCCAGCATGTTAGGGGGAGAGAATGGCATAATTCACTGTGCTCAGTAAATAATAGGACCCTGAGACTAGAGTTGTTTCTAGTTTTCTACAGAAAGTAGAGGTAACCATAGATGTTTGAAAACTTACGCTGTTATATTTTTGTTCTCTCCATGTCATAGGACTTCCTTGTTCTCTATACAACAGAGCATATGTTCATCATCTGAAACTTTCCATCATGATAATATATTTGGTATAAAAGTTATACAGATCATACAGAGGTTTCATTGTCACTGGTATGAAGAACCCCACATCACACATTAAACCTGATGGTTGGGTCCACACAGGACCCTTTTTTGCAGGCATAAAACAACCATCTATCAAATTCAAAGGTTTTTCCAATCCTGATCCCTTTTTATTATATTTTACAGTGTGGATTCTAGAAACAAAAACATGCCATTCCCCTCTAAATTAGATTCATTTTCATCCATCAATGTCATTATTATGTAGGTAGCTGTATTTCTGATGCACAGAGGCAAGGTAAACCCTAAGGCTAGTTTAGGAGGCCGTTTTCATGGAAAAAATTTTTCCACACGCAAATACATATTTGAGAAAGGTAATATACCCCCCTTCTTACATATACTGATGAAGGTGGTACTTCCACAGTATACAACTTGATGCTGATCCACACACTACAAATACAATGACATGGTGGCATCCCATATTTAGACTGAATGGCAATTGAGTTAATTTGGCATAGACTGAATATAGCATTTATGCACATGATGGTGTGCGTTTGCTTTGAGAAGAGAGAGAATGTTGCATATTATCTGTACATTTTCAGTCATTTGAAAAGAAGAGGGATTTCAACCTATCTGATGGGAGGGGTTCACATGACATCCTCCATTCACACATGGAAAGCATGTGTATGGTGGTTGCAGGGCAACTCTGGCCAGTCCTTCCCCATTTAAGCCAACTGAGGTTGTCCTCCACAAGGAAAATCTCTATGAATGTTCATTAGTCATCTAGAGTGTCCCTTTACACAGCTGCAGGGTATGCAGCTAGCATATGCGTTGTTAATATATCAACAATGGGCATCATCCCACAATGCTCTTTGGTATTTGTTCAGCCTGTGAGAGGACTTGTATTATCATAATATGTTTTATCAACAGGGAGGTCTGGTTTATACCCGGCAGAAGAAACGTGAGCACTGACAGTATGAGATTCTCATGGTTTCTGGGTAATGCATATTTGAAAGGACAATGCTTGGATCCTACCTGTATGTTCATTCAGGTTGCTCAGATAACACCTCTTCTTTCACTTGCTTTTTTTTTCAGCTCTAAATCCATGCTGCATATGATGCAAATTATGAGCAGTCAAACTAGCCAGGAAAAGGTTTAAAAATGAAAACCTAAAGACTTTATACCTGCTGGACCAGGAAATGAAATCTCAGAGAGCAGCAGCGGCAGACTTTATTTAAAAACCAACTCAATTATTTTCCTTTATACCCCCAAAAAAGAAAGCTTTATCTGCTTTCAGTCTTTGAAGAAAAATTGTACTGAATGATGTAGGTGCAGAAACATTACATGCCCATGTGTTTTTAGGCCAATCTGCACAAACACTGCTTTGGCTGTCCCAGTGCAAAACCCTGTTTGCAAGGGAAGAGGCCTTTGGCTGTCTTAAGCACAATGACCTCTTGCTGGATTGTTGACCACTATATTCTAGTACCCTGCATGTGGTCCAGTAACTTGATTTACAAATATTTTGAATGGATAGAGAGTTCTTTCACCCCACTATTTATTTGTTCAAATTTTATTTTATTCTTTCTATTCACAAACACATCCCATTCATCATATGAAGACAAAATTTGCATAAAAATATGTTTCTTATGTGAAGGCGATAAATTTGGCAGCATTAAGAGTCCCCAGAAGAGAAACACCCATGTCAAGGTTTACATAGTTTATCTTGAGAGAATTTAATGTAAATGGGAGGAGTATTCATAAGAAAAGATAATGTCCCTTCTTAGGGACATGCAAAACTCTCTAATTCTCTGGACTCACTAAACCTCTGGACTATGCTGGAACTCCTCCAGATCATGTGTGGACATCTTGAATTGCTTCCAGTTCGTAAAATGTATTCCCAGAACCGCCAAATCACTCCCTGGAACAGCATTTTGCTGGAGAAGATTCTTTAAAATAGAGAGTCATCAGGCCAGGTCAGCTACTAATTCAACTCACAAAACAATGAAGAATATTATCCAACCATCCTTGTCAAACTAAAAGATTAACTACAAATATAGTCAACTTTGATACAGGGAATGGAAATGCAAATGGGAGCATTTCATTTGAGTAAATTTTGCATATAAAGGGCTAGTTACATTAGTAAAAAGAGCTTTCATCAGGGAAATTTACACTGAAAAAAGCCCACAACAGGAAAATAAATTTTGATTAAATCAGAGAAATTTATGCTAAAAGGTGGTACTTCAAATAATTTACATTAACATTAGGGGAAATTATGTACAAAAGCATCACCTTCTAGGAAAAGTCAGCAACAATGGATGTGGATTTTTTTTTAAAAACCAGAATTTTAAAAATCCATTTTAAAAAAAGAGCAAGAAACCATTTTATTGGATCACATTTCATACATCTCTACCAGGAAAAATTATAAAAATCCTTCTATACCTGCCAAAACTTTGCTTGGGTAACTATTGTTCTTCTAGTCTCCGGTTTAGGACTTCCACTGAAGAGCTGTGTAGCTCAGCTCTGACAAGGCATTTCTCTCTCACCTGGATTTTTCTGTCTACATTTGATGTCTTGGGGTCTGCTACCCATTGTTCAGTTTTTCAGTCTGCAGCATGTCTATTTATGGTGCTAGCTCTCTGGAGTGGATACATCTACCCTTACAGATTTATATGGATCATGACTGGAGTTCTGCTTTCACTAAGCTGTCTCAGCATCCCTGCCATATAACTCATAATGTCTGCATCACCTTGAACTAGAAAAGGGAATGTGAGTGATGACATTACCCACCAATAACAGTTTTGCCTCTGGCGAGCTTACTGCAAAGGTGCAGCCATTTAAAGGCCTAAAGAAATAGGGGGAAAGCTTCAGCAAATGTCACTTCTTGGGCCTTGGAGCATCCCAGGAAACATTGTTTAAAAGGCCTTTCTCAGAAGACTTGATGCATCATACAGTTGTTAAAACTGAGCTAGTTGGACACTCAAATGACCATTATTAATATGCTACAAGCAGCCATCACAGCCATTTCCTCCCTAGTTTTGAAGCCATCAAATGATTGGAAACAGCATTTCTTTTTAGGTGGAGGAATTCTTAAAGAACAGTATGTTTTGTTTTGTTTTGTTTTGTTTTCCTACAGATAATAATCTCACACCTCAGATGAACAAGATCATGAATTATTCCTAAGCCTCCAGAAGAGAGAGAAAAACAAGAAAATACAAACCATTCACAGCTGGTCATTTGCCAAGGTACTCGCTAATGACTTGAGGCCCTAAGTAATAACATTTGGTCTATTCCCTTGTCTGTTCTGTGTAGCAATTTACAATCTACATCCTTTAATCCTGTGTAGATTGGAATTATCATGACCTCAGATGGATAGAGTTCACCAACACCTCTCACAACTCATCACTCAACAAAACTCTCCTATTAAAACTATGAAAATGAGCCACACAAACTAGTATTTGAATTTCAGTTGTTGGCTTGCAAACCTGGAAGGAGCCGGTCCCAGCCTACCTCGCAAGGCAGTTGTGTGCGGGAGCAAGCGTGCACTCTCCCCCACCCAGCCCCCGTTTCCGCGAGAGGGAGAGATGCCTTACAGAGCCATTGTTTCTCTGAACTTCAGCTTCCTGAATGTGTATAACCTGGGGACAGATATGGGAGTATTTGTAAGGACAGTCCTCATGATGTCACAGTGACTACCAGCCACATGTTCAGTTATGTACAAAGCAGCTCTAGACACACCTAACATCTTTTTATAAGCAGGAGTGTGCCTCTTCCAGGATTCTTCCATGAATAGCGTATTTTGTGCACAGAGGGGTATTTCACATTTTATGCTAGTATATCACTATGAAGGGCCAATATGGAGAGCCAAGAGTAGTGAAGTGGTTAAGGAATTGGACTAGAATCTGGAAGACTCCGTTCCAGGCCACCCTCAGCCATGAAACCCCACAAAGTAACTTTGAGCCAGTCATTGTTCTCAAGTTGAGCCTCATTGTGAGGAGAAGTACTAGGAACACTGCCTAAAGCTCCCGGACGAAAGGCAAGATATAAATCTAAGAAATAATGAAGGGCTGTGCCAGAACATATCTTAGCATTAGTTGTACATGGCTGAAGATCTGAAAGACCCATCTGAAATAGAGGATAGCTCCCTTCCCGAAACTAAAGCAACCCTATAAAGTGAGCAAGTTCAGTAGACATTCTCAGAAAAGGTTGAGGGCCCTTGGAAAAGAACCACAGAGAACACCGCACTTACTGATTTCCAAAAAAAGGCATGGCTGACTGGATTTGACTGGGAGTATAAACCGCAACATGTGGAACAGATGACTCTTTTTAAAGGCATTCCTCAGCAAGCCCTTGGAAGATGATAAAGTTACAGACCCATCTAAGGTTTTTCCCCAGGCAGAACCTCAGCAAGTTTAAGTCCATCCTTAGCCACAGAAACTCACTTACTGGTGCTGAGGCAGTTGCTTTCTCTCAGCCTGATGTCCCTCAAAGGGCTGTTGCTAGGGAGATAAAATCCTAAGACAAAGTCCCTCCTTTTCCATGCTGCTCAGTGCAATACATGGCAGCGGGCAAAACAGACTAGATGGTGGTCCCAACACTACAGTCAAAACCCCACCAGTTTGTACATGTGTCTGACATCAACATACATACAAAAAGGGTTTTGATCATGATATCCAACCACTATCTCACCTCTTTTGATACCTCACCCCACCCCATGGACACCACTGATGCTGCCTTAAGCACTTGGTTGATATAGATCAAATCAAAACTGTATTACAGTCATTGATAAGAAAGCCAATATTTATTTATTTATTTATTTGATATCCCGCCTTTATTATTTTTATAAATAACTCAAGGTGGCAAACATACCTACTACTCCTTCCTCCTCCTATTTTCCCCACAACAACAACCCTGTGAGGTGAGTTGGGCTGAGCGAGAGGGACTGGCCCAAGGTCACCCAGCTGGCTTTCAGGCCTAAGGTGGGACTAGAACTCACAGACTCCTGGTTTCTAGCCCATTGCCTTAACCACTAGACCAAAAAAATCCCTGATAGATAATAAAACGTTCAACGATTTTCATATGTAATTAAGATACCACTGCAGATGGTAATTCTGACCCATGAAATGCCCTTCTCACAACATAGCCATGTTCCTAAGTAACAAAATTTTGCCATGGAGTACGTGGCTTTAAGATTTCTGTCAGCTACAAATAGCTTACATAAAATTCCTCATTATGATCTGGAAGATTTTTTCATAATAGCTGAAGTAGCTATTGTCTTAAATTGGAATAATTAGCCAACCAAGAAAAACATGCTCTTTGGAATCAATCCACACCTGATTGACATGGGCATTACCTCTGCAGTACTGGATTTGTTTTGGAATTTCCCATCCAACATGGCTGAAGAGAAAGCATCTTAAAGCAAGCCCACTTACATGGCATAAGTAAGAGAATATAAATATTTTGCAGGTACAAGCTTCTGTATTTCCCTCAATGCTGGAAGATCTTTGCAGTGAGACTCAGCATGTTTCATCACTCTGTATCTCCAGTCCATTGGCTAATTATTTCCTTGGCCTTGTCCAAACCCCAATTAACAGGCACTCAGGAGACATACTGATTAGATGCATTTTATTTGTCACCTGGGTCCACCAACATGATCTAAAACTATCCCCTATAATTAGGGAAATCAGTACAGATAGAGCCAGGTTCATTTTTAGCCATGTAAATAGAATTGAATGCCAGATCCTGGTTTCCATCCTGGAGAGTCTTGCTGCCACTCTCAATGCTTGCCGCATTTCGCCGCTCTTACCACCACAAGGTAGGCCTTAATAGCTTGTGTTCGGTCAGATTTGGTCTTTGTCTTCCTCCAGCAGCGCTCTAGGCGTCTCTTAATCCTCTTCAGAATCCTCAGCTCCTCCGTGAACCATGGGGAGTGTCGGGTTCGATGGGATAAGAGAGGCCACACAGGCGTGATCCTGTCCAAGGCCCCGTCCGCCTCCCTATTCCAGGAGGCAGCCAGGGCCAACAAGATCAAACTGTTCCCAGATAACAGGGTAAGAATGTTCCCCGGGTATCTCCCCAGATACTGCCTCATGCCCGAGGAAATGGACAGGATCCTCCAGACTGTAAACACCACCACCTGCCAATAAAATTCATGCCCCTCCTGGCTGGTGAAGGCAGCTCGGGAGGGGACATGTGGTTGGGTCCAGGCAATGGTAAATGCATCCTTGAAAGAGGGGGTATTTCCAGCAGCCTTCAAAGAGGCGCTGGTGCGCCCCCTCCTCAAGAAATTATCACTGGACCCCACCATGCTGGACAATTTTCGCCCAGTCTCCCACCTCCCATTTTTGGGGAAAGTGGTTGAGAAAGTGGTGGCACTGCAGCTCCAGAGGATCCTGGATGAAACAGATTATCTAGACCCCTTTCAGTCAGGTTTCAGACTCGGTTATGGGACAGAAACGGCATTGGTTGCACTTATGGATGATCTCTGGCAGGAGCGGGATGGAGGGAGTGCATCCATCCTGGCTCTCCTTGACCTCTCAGCGGCCTTCAATACCATCAACCATGGTATCCTTTTGGGTCGCTCAGGGAGTTGAGGGTGGGCGGCGTAGTCTTGCCCTGGTTCACCTCCTTCCTCCAGGGCCAGTCCCAGTCAGTGTTGATAGGGGAGGAGAGGTCGGCCCCACGGCCCCTTCTTTGTGGGGTGCTGCAGGGATCAGTACTCTCCCCTCTCCTTTTTAACATCTACATGAAACCGCTGGGTGAGATTATCCATCACCATGGGATGAGGTATCATCAGTATGCTGATGATACTCAATTGTATATCTCCATCCCGGGTGAAGTAAGTGACGCCGTGACCACCCTTTCCGAGTGTCTGGGAGCTGTGGGGGCCTGGATGGGGAAGAACAGGCTTCAACTGAACCCTAGTAAGATGGAGTGGCTGTGGATTAATGGCACCTCGTGTGCCAGGAACTTGTCATCTTCAGTGCTGGATGGGGTTGCACTGCCCCAGACAGATCCAGTGCGTAACTTGGGGGTCCTCTTGGACTCATGACTCCTGCTTGAAGAGCAGGTGGCAGTTGTGGCCAGGAGGGCCTTTTTGCAACTTCATGTTGTGCACCAGTTATGCCCCTTCCTGGACCGAGAGGCCCTCTGAACAGTCACTCATGCCCTGATCATCTCCCATATAGATTACTGTAATGCTCTCTACATGGGGCTACCCTTGAAGAATATCCGGAAGCTACAGCTGGTCCAGAATGTGGCCACACGGACAATCTTGGGTGCTCCATGATTTGCACACATAACACCTCTGTTGTGTGAGCTACACTGGGTCCCAATTTGCTTCCGGGTCCAATTCAAGGTGTTGGTTATTACCTTTAAAGCCCTACATGGCATGGGACCAGGATATCTGAGGGACTGTCTCATCCCTATTACATCGACCTGCCCCATCCGATCATGCAGGGAGGGCATGTTGCGGGCCCCATCTATAAAAGAATTCCATCTGGCGGGGTCTTGGAAACGTGCCTTCTCTGCTGTAGCTCCCGCCCTTTGGAACGTCCTTCCCCCAGAGGTGAGACAAGCCCCCTCGCTCCTGGACTTCCGCCAAAGATTAAAGATCTAGTTTTGTAGGCAGGCTTGGAATGGGAGGGGGAATAGTTGCACCTGGGGATGGCTAGTGCCCTAAAGTGATTCGGAGGGACCTACCACACTGAAGGACTGATTAAGATCTTTTCGCCATGTAGATTTTATTATATTTATGTTTTTATTGTATTTTGTAACATAATGGTTTTATATTTTAATCCTGTTTTATTGTAAGCCGCCCAGAGTCCCCCCGTAGGGGAGAGATGGGTGGTGAATAAATTTATAAAATAAATAAATAAATAAATAAATACAATTTTTAAAAGTATATTTAAGAGGTTTATGGATCTGTGGTTTGCCTGCATGTCCCCCCCATTTTTTGGGAGAGGGGGGTGGTTGGGACTACTATTGCTGCATCCCAGCTTTCTGGGACTACTTGTGATGTTCTCCCAGTACCTGGTTAACATAACCAGTGCTTCACTGAGAAGGGCTTTAACATCCCTTTGCCTTCAGACCTTGCCCTCCGCATATCTTGAAGGGACATTTTGCAAGTGCTCTGTCAAATAATGTCTCTGTCCTTGTGTTGGTCAGGTGGAGGACATTATTCATTATGTCCTCCACTGCTCCATTTACATGAGGTCAGGGCCACATTGTTGATGGTAGGTGAACACAAGGGCTCTGACCTCGAACAATTGAACTATCTTCTTGCAGACAAGTTCCCAATTGTCAGCAACCAAGTTGCTACTTTTGCTCTGCTGTAATTTGAACTTAGAAAGAAATACTTAAGTTCTTAGCTGTAGCTTTGGCTTTATTTTGCTGTAACCTTTTTCATCTAATACTCTTTTTATTACTTTATTTTACAATCTTACTATTTTACTGTTATTTTATTGATTTTTATGGCATGCTATATGTTATGACCTGTGGTTACAATAAACTTATTTACACTACCATTATACTTCTGATGTTATCAATGTAGGTAAATAAGAATGCAAGGACTGGTTGATAATATTTTAAAAAGGAGGAGGAGGAGGAGGAGAAGGAGGAGGAGGAGGAGGAGGAGGAGGAGGAAAGAGACAATGAAAATAATGATGGAGACAATGATATTTTACTCATTCCAAACCTCAAGCAGAGATCTTTATCTGATCCTTCTCAATCCAAGGAACATTTGCTGGAGATGCCTAGCAATAATCAGGATTCTCCAGTATCTGAATGTACCTAATTTCTCTGCCAAAGCTAATTTTAAGTAGACTCTATACCATCTCCAAATGGCCAACTATTCATTTAATTTTGATTTTTCTGAAATCTTGTTCTGCTCATCAGTCTAGAGCAGTGTTTCTTAAACTTTTTTCTCTCAGGACTCCTTCCCACTTTTAAAAATTATGGAGGACCCGAAAGAGCTTTTGTTTGTACGGGTTATATTTATTGGTATTTACTGTATTAAAAATTAAAATTGACATCACTGCCACTTCTCATGATTGTTTGATGGGATTTTAATATTGTATTATTTTTCAACATAGGCTGGCAAATAATTTTGATTTTGTGGGCCCTTGAGAGGGTCTTGGGGGACCCTCAGGGGTTCTAGGATCACACTTTAAGAAACCTGAGTAGCCTTCATGCACATTATTGGATGAATAGCTTCAGAGAGTCTGCTTGACAGATGCAAGTAAAACAATAAAACAGGAAAGGGATCTATTTTACACATGATGGTCAATGTAGAAAAATAAAATAAATTGCTAATTTTCCACAAGTGGCAGGTGCTTCCCTGACAACACTTTTAAGCCAAAGTGGTAGAATTTGGACCTTTTGAAGTAACTGAAGTCTTTCTTCAAAAACTGGATTTTTATACAACTGAATTGCACAATAATGTGGAGCCAGGAAAGAATGAAGCTTTCTCCAAAGTTCAAATTCTTGACTAGTATTTTCAATTCCTGTAACACAAAGATATGGATTGGAGGATCCCATTGTTAATTCTCTTCTAATTCTTCCTCCAATACACAGAAAAGACCATTGTATCCAGAACAGCCTTGAGCTGGAATACATTTCACTGCCAATGAATAGGAAATTTCATTAAAAAAAAAAAAAAGGAGAGTGAAGCATAGACACATCAAATCCTTTCCTTTAAAAGATCCTATGCATGAAATATGCCTCCAAGAATGGCCTACTTCCAAGGCATATAAAACTATATAAACTTTCTAAGAGATACAATAGTTTTGACTTTTGCTCTATTATAGTTTCTGAGTAATTTTATTGCTCTGGGCAAACACTGGCTTGTTTTGTTTATGCTATAAAACCTGGCTCTTTTCATCTTCAGAAACTGGAGCTTTCTGACAGCACTGTCTTTCAGAATTTATTGTGCTGGTTCTGGACAAACTCAAGCTTTAGAAAATGCCCCAAAGAAATTTCCTAGTTTGTACCATTCTTCATGAATGAGATTTATTCTTAACACCATTCTTCATGTGGTGTTCTTTAATCTAGTATTTGTCTGTAATAAGCTACTGGGAAAAATACAATCCATCTATATCACTAGGTTAAGCTCTGCTACATTGATGTGGTTTGGCCATCTATCAACCTGGAAAGTGTTCAGGGAGTTCTCATCAAGTATTTGATACACATATGGGATAAATATGTGATAGAAAAAAATAAACCATGATAACAGGAAGCAAGGAAGGAGCTCATTGGCATTGATTATGCAAGTCTGTGGGAACACCTGTTTGGAATTTCATGCCCTCTTATTTTACAGTGCAATGCTACGGCTAACTCCGTGACAATAGCAGAGATTCAGCATGCATAGTGGCATAGATCACAGTTAGTGCACAAGCAAGTGGAGACTGCACAATAGGGCAAGATCAGAACTCAGTATTAAGATGCATCTGCAACAGGTAGCAAAGAAATAAAAATCAGAACAATTACAAGAGTCAGTAGAATTTGAATGTAAAGAGTCAGTAAAAATTTAAAATCTTGACCCTATTAAGCTTTTATATGATTTCCTGAATTCAGTGAAAATTTGTGGCCCAAAGGAAATGCCATGTTTGGACTGCTTATGTTATTCTATCTGTCCTGTACTATTCAGAAAGGGAAATCTTACTTATAAGATCATAATAGCACTTCTTGCACTTCTTGCCATGCTGAGAATTGGCAGTCCAATTCTGGACATTCTGCAGTATCAACTTATTAAGGGAAGATTGAGCGTAAATTTGACCCCATCCAGTCTGACAACTAAATAATGAGGTATGATTTCCAGAGAAAATTTATGTTATAGACTTTATGCAAGAAAATGTTCTAAAAAGTCTGCTTCCAGCTTTTAAATCCTTAGACAGAGAACTGAATTATAAAGTGTCAGTTTTCACCTGACAAAATTCTGTTTATCAATTTGTCTCCAGATGAATTGTGTTTTCTCCATTATTTACTTCTGTGTTATTTTAAAGTATTATTGTTTCTCCAAGATTGGATAAAATTGCTCCAGAGGAAATAAGCTGACTAAAGTTGAAAGGAGAACAACATGGTTAATCAAAAACAAAACTGCTAGTTAAATAATTTCAATCATGATTCATATTCACTTGGAAGAATTTATAGTTACATTCAGCTGGTAGTATTGAATAAGCAACAGGAGAGCAAATAGGAGTTTTCCAGTGGAGACACAGAAGAGAAGAGCCTGACCAGAGGCACTGGGTGTTCTGAGGAATTGTCTGCTCTGTTGTGGGGTGCCAAAAAAGTTGTCTCCTGAGTGGATGCTTTTTTGAGGGGAGAACTCCTGAGAACTCCTGATTGCCCACTGTAGATAAGCGAGCCATTGGTTCCCCTACCTGGCTACATAATCCACCACAAAATTACAACCTATAGATCCCCAAAAGCCTAACCACAACCAATTCCTTTGTGTTCACCTTCAGTGTCCAGGGGGGTGAAGAAAACCTATCTTAATCAATTTGGCCACAACCATTTTTTCTGCTTGGCCCCTTGACAGGCAATTTAACCGCTGCTGCCATGAGCAAGTGAGTGAATTGTGGGTGGAGGAGGAAGGGGCCAAACCAAGGTCCTGCCAACTTATCAACACCAATCAAACAGGTGTCTAGTACTAGCTTTGTCTCCTTTGAAGGAAAAGAGAATCGGTTTTTCTTATACAATCACAAATAATTGAACATTTGTGCTTCTTTAATAATGTTGCATCATATTCCAACTGAAGTAGGCTACCTGTCTGATCTAACAGGATGGCCAATCCCTCGTAGTCATAGAAAGCCCTGTTTTTAATCTCCTTTTCATAATTTTTCAGACTGTCCTGAATATGCACAGGCTTTTCCACCGATATTTTAATGAACCCTTTGTGAAGGACAGAGCAGGGGTCCATTCACTTCCTCTCCAGGTGCCCACATACCTGTATCAGGTTTCCTTCCAAACATCCAGACTAGATACTTTCCATTCCTGGAATTTTTCAAATAATGTTGCTCCCTACAGATTTTCATTTTAGGCATGTACATCTCTATAAAAAGCCTCTCTCCTATATGCATATCTTACAGTTTTGAGCCATATAGGCACACAAGATCTGTCTAGCTGCACTGACTTCAGTTTTTTTCTGGATGTAATTCAAGGTGCTGGTTATCTCCTTTGAAGCTCTGAATGGCATGGGATCATGTTACCTGCAGGATCGCCTCTCCTTGCCCATTCCACCAGGTCAGATTGGGTGGGTGTGCTCCAGGTCCCTTAAAGATTGTCATCTAGCGGGTCCCAGGAAGCACACTTTCTCAGGAGCAGCCCCTGCCCTGTGGAACACCTTCCCCACTGAGATCCAGAAGACCTCCACCCTTCTAGACTTCTGGAAGTCCTTAAAAAGCTGGCTCTTCCCCCAAGCATTGGGATTAGGTAAGGCTGGGGCTCAGTGGCCATGGTTATTGTTTGTGTTGGGAAGGGATGCTGAGGGCTGCCAAGCGCTGTTTTTTGGATGTTGGGGTTTGGGGGTAGGTTTGTTGTTGTTGTTGCTGCCCAGAGTTATGGTATATAAGATGGGTGGCCATAAAAGTTTCCTGAATGAATGAGGCACAAATAACAATTATGCCACCTGAGAATCATAAAAGATGAAGGTTATTACTTCTAGAGAACACCATTGTGTTGTGGAATGCTGCTGATATTTTTGATAGAGAGAGAGGTATAATGCCATGAAATGTGTCTCTCTTTCTTACCTGGTGACTAGTCATCCTTTGAAGCTAGCTCACATCAGCAATTGATAGAACAATACAATTTACAGGACTATTTTTCTGGGAATCTGAACAGTTGCACTGGTTATTAAATGAGCAAATAACATTTCTGGTAGGAGTGTGTTGTGATTCACTTTGGCTGCTCTGAATCATACAAAAAGATTTTTGGATTCTACACGGACCTGTGCAAACGGAAGCTGTCTTGCCATTGTGATCCAATGCTGCAATGCAGGACTTTGCTTCAAAGGGATGCTTTGATAAAAACTTTGTTAAAGCAAAGTGCATCATAGAAGCTGTGCACAGTGCTAATTTCTGGACATTGCTTTCTTGTTTGATTTTTGTTTTTGAAACTTAAATTTGAACTTATAACCAATTGTATATACATTATTAATATCATGATTATTAACATCATCTTCATAAAAAAGAAACATGTTCACAGGGATTTGAATCTGTATATTCAAAGAAATGCAAAAGATATACAACTACATTCAGTAAGGTTAAAAATAATAAAATGCAGCCCTTTTTTAATGATTTAAAATGTCTTTCATACAAACATTAAAAAATACTGGCTCATATTCTCAACTTTGGTGTATCTTACTCTTTCTTCATCAAAAGAACAGATCTCTCCTCTGCAATTTGAAGTTTCTTCAATGGCTAGCTGAATGGTCTCTATTAGGGATTTAGTGAGCATCAGTTTATCAACTTTATCAAATGTAGATTCTAGATTCCTGCTTGCTAATGATGGCTGGCCTCCATAATGCATTTAGCTAACATTACTGTGTTACTTTTCAACCGAAAAATTAATTAAACAATATAAATACACTTTCTCCATCAAGAATGAGGTATGAAACACTTCCCAGTGGAGACCGAGAAATAGAATATGACTGTGGAAGGTAATTTTAGGCTCACTGAACTTTCCATCCTTTCAGGAGTGAGGTTCATGGAACACATTTAAAATTTGTAAAATGGTAGACAGTTTCACAAAACAGTTGCCAGAGGTGGCTTGCTCAGAAATAAAATGGCTATCAGAGAGGACAAGGTCAATCACACAATATCTGTTTCCCAGAAGAGAAAGTGATGAGGCTAAAAGAAAAGAAACTGAGTTACTGGGCAAGGCAGACATGGAATCTGTGCTCTAGTGTAGAAAAACATCATTTTTAATCCCAAAGTAAACATCTGAGACTTGGAGACAAGTGACTGAATTAAGAAAATTAGGTGAGATGAGCAAGGTGTGTTGTTGTTTATTCGTTTAGTCGCTTCCGACACTTCGTGACTTCATTGACCAGCTCGTGCCAGAGCTTCCTGTCGGTCGTCAACACCCCCAGCTCCCCCAGGGATGAGTCCCTCACCTCTAGAATATCATCCATCCACCTTGCCCTTGGTCGGCCCCTCTTCCTTTTGCCTTCCACTCTCCCTAGCATCAGCATCTTCTCCAGGGTGTCCTGTCTTCTCATTATGTGGCCAAAGTATTTCAGTTTTGCCTTTAATATCATTCCCTCAAGTGAGCAGTCTGGCTTTATTTCCTGGAGGATGGACTGGTTTGATCTTCCTGCAGTCCAAGGCACTCTCAGAATTTTCCTCCAACACCACAGTTCCAAAGCATCGTTCTTCCTTCGCTCAGCCTTCCTTATGGTCCAGCTCTCGCAGCCATATGTTACTACAGGGAACACCATTGCTTTAACTATGCGAACCTTTGTTGTCAGTGTGATGTCTCTGCTCTTAACTATTTTATCGAGATTTGTCATTGCTCTTCTCCCAAGGATTAAGTGTCCTCTGATTTCCTGACTTCAGTCAGCATCTGCAGTAATCTTCACACCTAGAAATACAAAGTCTTTCACTGCTTCTACATTTTCTCCCTCTATTTGCCAGTTATCAATCAAGCTGGTTGCCATAATCTTGGTTTTTTTGAGGTTTAGCTGCAAGCCAGCTTTTGCACTTTCTTCTTTCACCTTCATCATAAGGCTCCTCAGTTCCTCTTCGCTTTCAGCCATCAAAGTGGTATCATCTGCATATCTGAGATTGTTAATGTTTCTTCCAGCAATTTTAACTCCAGCCTTGGATTCCTCAAGCCCAGCTTGTCACATGATGTGTTCTGCATACAAGTTGAATAGGTAGGGTGAGAGTATACAGCCCTGCCGTACTCCTTTCCCAATCTTAAACCAGTCCGTTGTTCCGTGGTCTGTTCTTACTGTTCCTACTTGGTCGTTATACAGATTTCTCAGGAGGCAGACAAGATGACTGGGTATCCCCATACCACTAAGAACTTGCCACAATTTGTTATGGTCTGCACAGTCAAAGTCTTTAGAATAGTCAATAAAACAGAAATAGATCTTTTTCTGAAACTCCCTGGCTTTTTCCATTATCCAGCGGATATTGGCAGTTTGGTCCCTAGTTCCTCTGCCTTTTCTAAACCCAGCTTGTACATCTGGCAATTCTCGCTCCATGAATTGCTGAAGTCTACGTTGCAGGATCTTGAGCATTACCTTACTGGCATGTGAAATGAGTGCCACTGTTCGATAGTTTGAACATTCTTTAGTGTTTCCCTTTTTTGGTATGGGGATATAAGTTGATTTTTTCCAGTCTGATGGGCATTCTTGTGTTTTCCAAATTTGCTGGCATATAGCATGCATTACCTTGACAGCATCATCTTGCAAGATTTTGAACAGTTCAGCTGGGATGCCGTCGTCTCCTGCTGCCTTGTTATTAGCAATGCTTACGGCCCATTCAACCTCACTCTTCAGGATGTCTGGCTCTAGCTCACTGACCACACCGTCAAAGCTATCCCCGATATTGTTATCCTTCCTATACAGGTCTTCTGTATATTCTTGCCACCTTTTCTTGATCTCTTCTTCTTCTGTTAGGTCCTTGCCATCTTTGTTTTTGATCATACCCAATTTTGCCTGGAATTTACCTCCGATGTTTCTAATTTTCTGGAAGAGGTCTCTTGTCCTTCCTATTCTATTGTCTTCTTCCACTTCCGCACATTGCTTGTTTAAAAATAATTCCTTATCTCTTCTGGCTAACCTCTGGAAGTTTGCATTTAATTGGGCATATTTCCCCCTGTCGCTGTTGCCTTTTGCTTTCCTTCTTTCTTAGGCTACTTCTAGTGTCTCAGCAGACAGCCATTTTGCCTTCTTGGTTTTCTCTTTCTTTGGGATGTATTTTGTTGCTGCCTCCTGAACAATGTTGCGAACTTCTGTCCAGAGTTCTTCCGGGACCCTATCTACTAAGTCCAGTCCCTTAAATCGATTCTTCACCTCCACTGCATATTCCTTAGGAATATTAGTGAGCTCATATCTAGCTGATCTGTGGGTCTTCCCTAATCTCTTTAGTCTGATCCTAAATTGTGCAAGAAGAAGTTCATGATCTGAACTACAGTCAGCTCCAGGTCTTGTTTTTACCGACTGTATAGATGTCCGCCACCTTTGGCTGCAAAGGATGTAGTCAATCTGATTTCGGTGTTGTCCATCTGGGGAAGTCCATGTATAAAGCCGTCTCTTAGGTTATTGGAAGAGAGTGTTTGTTATGCAGAATGAGTTGTCTTGGCAAAATTCTATCAGCCTATGTCCTGCTTCATTTTGTTCTCCCAGGTCATGCTTACCTGTAATTCCAGGTGTCATGTGACTGCCCACCTTAGCATTCCAGTCTCCTGTGATGAAAATAACATCTCTTTTAGGCGTGTTGTCCAGTAGGTGCTGCAGATGCTCATAGAACTGCTCTACTTCAGTTTCTTCAGCATCTGTGGTTGTGGCATATATTTGGATCACTGTGATGTTAGATGGCTTGCCCTGAATTCGAACTGAGATTATTCTATCGTTTTTTGGATTGTATCCAAGTACTGCTTTAGCCACTTTACTATTAATGATGAAGGCTACTCCATTTCTTCTGTGGTCCTCTTGTCCACAGTCGTAGATCTGGTGGTCATTTGATGTGTAGTGGCCCATTCCAGTCCATTTCAGTTCACTGACGCCCAAAATGTCTATCTTGAATCTTGACATCTCACCAATAACCACATCCAATTTGCCCTGGCTCATAGATCTTACATTCCAGGTTCCAATGGTGTGTTGATCCTTAGAACATCGGATTCGCCGTTCACCACCAGCACCGCCGGCCGCTAGCCGTCCTTTCGGCTTTGAGCTAGCTGCGTCATCACGTCTGGGGCTAGTTGAACTCATCCTCTGTTCCTCCCCAGTAGCATTTTGACCATCTTCTGACCTGGAAGTCTCATCTTCCGATGGTATACCAACATATCTCTGGTTGTACTGATCCATTTAGTTTTCACGGCAAGAATACTGGGGTGGGTTGCCATTACCTTCCCCAGGGATCGCATTTAGTCTGACCTCTCTGTCATGACCTTCCCGTCTTGGGTGGCCCTTCACGGTTTAGCTCATGGCATCACTGAGGTGCTCAAGCTCCAGCACCACAGCAAGGTAATGACCGTTTGCTGAAGATGAGCAATGTCTGGAACCCAAATACCATATTTGCTGGGGGTTTGGTCTCATTATGGTGTGGAGGTGATATAGCTTGCCTTACTGCTGCACTCTCCATCCCCTCAAACTCCCTCACAATTTCTTTAGATCAGTGTTTCTCAACCTCAGCAGCTTCAGGCGTGCTGGCTGGGGAATTCTGAGAGTTGAAGTCCACACATCTTAAAGTTGCCAAGGCTGAGAAACACCCCTTCAGATGGAAGAGATTTCTGTGCACCTGTCCCCTGTTTGCAAAAGCCTCTTCTAGTTATTAAAACTGTCGAAAGAGGCCTCAAGCCAAGCAAAGTGAAGCAAGAGTCTCCTTCCCTTTCTGAAGCAAGGAGACCCCTTTGCTTCATGAAGTAATTTATCACAAACCTTCATCATCACAAAGCATTTAAAGTTATGCACAGTTCTAAGATTTGCTCCCTCAAAGCACAAAATACTCTTTCATCAAAAGCAAGTTTTACATTATACATACAGGACAAAATATTCCAGATACACCACAAAAACACTCACCACCTCAAAAGAAGTAACAGAAAACAACATACTCCAGAAAGGCAAAATACACATGTATATGGTACTTCCTTCATTTCTTGCTATCCATTCCGACTAGTTAGAACTTGGAATAATCTCAAACTTATTATTGTCATTTGAGGGGAGGGGTAATGGAAGGTGCTTCGGATTGAAGAACTGGGCTGCCGCCATTCACCATTTTTACCCTTTAATGTTGCTGGGATTTATATGGATGCCAGAGGATCATGATGATGATGATGATGATTTGAAAAATTCCAGGAATGGAAAGTATCTAGTCTGGATGTTTGGAAGGGAACCTGATACAGGTATGTGGACACATAGAGAGGAAGGGAATGGACCCCTGTTTTAAGAGGTTAATAAAGGACTGTTTTGTTATAGAATGTACAGAAATCTTAGTTGCTTTAGTGAAACTGGGTAATACACATCAGAATTTCTTGAGTGGACACTGGAGAGAGTTGGCAAGAAGGATATTTGACTCCATTCTGCAAATTGACTGATCTATTTGTTTATCTGGGTTGTGTGCAACATTTCTATCTGCATACAGCTTCCACTTGCAATTACATCTGGAATTAGGACGTGAAAAAAAATACATTCTGCTGGGCACCAAGCCCCAACATTATTAGGTTAAAGGAATATCTGCTAAACCACTTTAAGACTGTAGATACACTTCTTGGCACATACAACCACCACTGTCCACCCCATTCAGTCTTTATCCCCCATCATGCACTTTTAATCAAATCAGAGAAAGCTTCCTATTAGGGCTCATACTGAGTTAAAGGTTTTTCCCTTCCTGAGAGATTAGGCATTGGCTAGCTAGAGAAAGGGCTTGTTCAGTGGTGGTACCCATTTAAGAAATGCTTGGTCTAAAGCAGCACTTCTACAGCCATTTCGGTCAAGTAGCCACATTTTTTTTTCAAAGTTTTGGTGAGCCTGAAAAAAGACACAGCTGCTTTAATCGAGTCTCTTTAAAACGCATAGCTGCTTTCACAAGTCAAGTCCTTAAAGCAGTTGCAACATTTTTAGGCTTGCATGAAAGCTGCTTTAAAAAGGTACAGGTAGTCCTTGACTTATAGTATGACCACAATTGGGACTGGAACTTCCATTGCTAAGCGAGGCAGTTGTTAAGTGAGTCACACCTGATTTTACAACCTTTTTCCCATAGTTGTTAAGCGAATCATGTGGTTGTTAAGCGAATCTGGCTTCCTTCATTGACTTTCCTTGTCAGAAGCCAGCTGGGAAGGTTGCAAATGGCAATCACATGACCCTGGGATGCTGCAATTGTTGTAAATACATGCCAGTTGCCAAATGCCTGAATTTTGATCATCTGACCACAGGGATGCTGTGATGGTCATAAGTGCGAGGACCGCTTGTAAGTCACATTTTCCAGCACTGTTGTAACTTTGAACACTCACTAAACAAATGGTCGCAAGTCAAGGACTACCTGTACTGTGTTTCCACTCTGATGCATCCTGAAGTACTTTTTTCCAAATTGGTTTTAGAACATGAACAGGCCTACCTTTCAGCACTAGGAAAGACTGTGATCATGAATCAACCTAGGCTTCCCTCTGTCCTGAAATCCTGCCCCTTCCATAAGAGGTGCTTCAGGAGTGGCTGATTGAAGAAGCTTTGCCTTTCAGAACGACTGTGTTTGGAAGCACTGTTTTTAATTGAGACTTCGAACTTGTAATTCTGCTGTTGTGGTTATGTCTTGTGCATTAGTTACACTACATTTTTCAGCCTAACCTGAAGTTAGAACAGAAATGGATATTATATGAATACAATAAACATAGTATTTGCCCCGGAAGGTAGAATTTGTCTAAGCTTTCTAAATTTTGCAGGAACTTTTAATATAGTTTGAACTCCACAATCATTTTACCCCGGAGGATTAATGCAATCCCCATAGACACTTGTGCACAAATCCATCTCAGAGCCAACGAACAACACAGATTGATGAATGAATCTCATAAGAGGAGCCTCTGAGGGAAACAGGCATTCACTTAATAGTCTGAGAAGAATCTCCTACAGTATGCTGCAAGTATGGTGTACAAGAAAGCATGCTAGGGAATTATTATGAATGAGGGAGGTTCAGTTTGGCCATCATGTAAAGCCGTCATTTCCAAATTTCAGATTTTCTGCCCATTTAATCATATTCTCCTTGCTAGTATTCAGAAACACTTCAGACCCATTCTTTCTTAGCAAAGCACTAAAGCATTTTCCCTTATTGCATTTTCTCCTCAGTCATTCTTCAGGTTCTTGAAATATTGTTCTTAAAGTCTAAAAACATCACCAGTCTTCAAAATAAAACACTTACATTCAGTAGTATATGAAATTGTAGAAGGAGAGTCCTGTTAGCCTATGGTAGCCCCAAATCAGGAGGAGTTTGGTAAGACATTTTCAGACTAACACATTTAATTAAAAGGAAAAAAACAGTGCCTGAGAAAGTGCCATGTCATTGTCCAGTATGAACTGTAGCTAATTAATAGTTCATTTGAGTGGCTTGAGTTGTGAATTATGTCAACCAGTGATGTTCTGTTGTTTTGTTTTTTTGGACTCTTTTAATAAGTCCTCTATTGGTATGGCTCTATTGATTTGTCTATTGATTTCATTGGATGGTAGTTCAGAAGGAAGTGGACTTGTTCTGTAGGTAGGTCAAGGCTGAGGTTGATGGCGGGATGGGGTGGAAGCTGATGAAGTCCTGATTCCAATCGAAGCGAATCACTCGAAGCCTGGCACTCAGACAAAGCAGCCATCAACAGACACATAAACAACATTTACATGCCATTCAAAAGAGACAATAGAAAAGCCAGAAGACCAGTACACTCCCTTGCCAGCAATCAACACCCAGATATGCAAAAATCAACACTAGGATTAACACCAGATGAACCATCAAACAGCACAATACACCCTAATCAAGGAACTATTAACTCAGGCAATCAACCAAGCAGCAAACAACAGCCCAATCAAAGAACTCCCAAGGAGAGAACAACACCCCTACCAACACAAGCAGGGCAAGCCACGGTATATAAACTGAGACCAAGGCCCACTCCCTCTTCACACTGAAGATGTTGCCTAGTCTGGCAATGAAACTTCTGCAAGAAAACAACAAGGCTCAGAGAGCACCAAGGACTCCAAAGTCCTGATTGATGAGAATTTCATTTCCATGGGTTCAAATGATGAAAATATCATTAATGAATCTCAGCTAAAGGAAAGATTGGGGGTAAGCGTTGATAAAGCATTATTCTAGGTCAGCCATGAAGATGTTGGCATATTGTGGGGCCACCTGTGTGCCCATGGTTATGCCACTGATTTGCAGGTATATCTTATTGCCAAAAGTAAAGTAGTTATGGGTGAATCTGGTGGCAGGTGTGCTGTGTTGAGAACAGTGATAAAGTTCTTGATGGCTTGAAGCCCATGTTCATGGGGGGCATCGTGCTTCAATACCCACAGTGGCTAAAATGGTGTCATTGGGAAGATTGCCAATGGATTTCAGTAGTATATGAATGATCCATAAATATTATCAATAGGCCACATTTTCTCTGCAAAGCAGTGCCGTTTTTTCCAACTTGCTGTTTCATTTCTCTTGCAACTAGTATTACTGACTATACCCTAAGGTGCTTTTCATCCCTTTGTTTTTTTTTCTTTATTGCCTTTCACCCCCCACCCCCTGGTATATTGATTACATGCCCACTTGGATAGAATATTGATTGGAACCACAGATCTCACAGAAGACACATTTTTTTCATACTTGAGTTCAGCTTTCAAGAAAACAGGTATTGTTCTGAATCATTGTGCATCATGATTATTGTAACATTGGTTTGCTCAGTAGCATTTACAATGCAATCCAAAGCATATTGATTCAGACCATATCTTAAGGTTCAACCAGCAGCACGCATTTTGTCAGGGCTAAAATCTGCTCAGCTGATTCTTTCACACAGGTCACCTAAATCTTGGTAAATGTTCAAAGATTCAGTAATATTATTTTTATAGGGTGATCAGAACTTATCTTCTTAGACATCAGAACCAAGTTCCATATTTCACGTATAATGTATTCAAAATCTGAATGGTGGCTTATTTTTGTCTGGAGGGGGATATTTTGCTTAGCCTTTGAAGTAAAATATTTTGGTCTGCCATAACTGCCCTTGCTGGCTGCATATCCAGTTTAGAGTTCTGTGAGCTGAGTATCAATTGCTTTCACATTTCTTTCCGCCTCCCTTCTGCACTTTCTAGGTATCTGCTCCAAAGGACTGTAGTTGTGCAAGAATTAGGCAGGGAAGGAAATGGCAGCAGTTGCTCTCCCTCCATTTTTGCCCATAGAAACCTGTCCTTGGTCCGAGCCCTTTCCATGAATAGATCTGGTTCCTTTCACAATGAGGGAACTTGAAACCCAACTATATCACTTTTCAAAGGAGAATCAGTAATTCTTGAGACAACCAAAGATGAATAACACCTTTGGTCATTTCAAGTATCACTTTAATTCTACCTTAATGCCTGTGAGTCAGCTGGTATGGTGATTTTTCAAACAGCTTCTTCCTGCATTCCAGTCAGTGTAAAATTGTACTGATTTTTTTTTAAAAGCAACTCATTATGAGATAGCAGTGATATTGTTAATATATCATACCATGACTAACTTCAACTTGGAGTAATTTGTGGCAACTTGCACTTGAATTAGAAATTGCACCAAATCAGTAGGTACTGTAGATAGCAGATGATATGAACTGTCTGTGCTTAGGTTTAATAAAGACATCATTATAAAAACCTAATTAATTAGTGAATATAATTAATTGCTGCACAAGGTGGGGAGAGGAGTGGAACATCTTGTTTCCTGCACCATTAAAATATAATTCTGCTTTTTAAAGAAAAAAACTGTGCTACAACATACTAAACATACAATTCTTAGTGAATGCACATTTCTAAGAAAAAAGAAGGAAGATCAACTTGAGCTGAATATATGGCAGTAGTGGATCCACCATATGGAGTTACTACCACTCTTCCATGTCCTTTGCCTACGTACTTTCTTAGTTATTGTGCTCTTTGATTGTAATTTACTCATTATATATTTAGCTAACTATATTTCTAGAACCTCTAACAGCTGGATGGTTTACAAACCTATAGTGTATGTTTGTGTGTGTATGTGTGTGAGTGAGTGAGATAATACATATAAATTAAACTGTAAAAGAAATAAAAATAGCTAGAGAATGAAACTCATCATACAGTACAACAGTATTACAAAAATCTAAAAACCACCATTACAGTTTTAGAAATCTGAATACTTTGTGAAAACTTGGGAGATGAAGTCTGACCCCATGAAAAGATCCTGGGATGTCTGTTTTGGAGTTGGGGGTTGGGGGTTGGATTCCATATCGGCTGAAATGCTGTTTATCAGGTCATGAGGCTGCATTCAGTGGTGGAACTGATCCAATTTTACTTGCTCTCTCCTCTGTCAATAGGGGTGGGATTGAGAAGGGTATTAGAAAAAGAGATAAGGAAAGGAAACCAGTGGTGTACATGTGAAATTTGCAGCAGCTGCACTCCTTTTAATTGTATTTTATGTGGGTTGCGCTTTATCCATTTCTGTCCAGATAAGGACCGTTCTGTGCAGAGAGAGAGGGAAGCCTAATTCTTCCTCCAAACCCTTCCTATCAGTGTAGGTTTCAAAAGCACAACTACAATCTCTGTTACTTCCAGCAGAATTTAAAATACTCACACTGTTCCCATGCATTGGTTGGGCTTTTCAAAGGGAGAGAAAGAAAGGGGAAAAAGAACTTATGGGGAAGATTTAAGTTTACATTCCTGAGACACAATTCAGGCCATTGTGGAAGTGCTTTCGTACACTACTTAGGTAATCTATGAAGCGGATTAGCATCAGACCCCAGGAACAGGCAGACATTGACAACCGGGAAATGCTTCAGAATAATACTGACTGCAAGCCTGGTTTAGCAGTGTGAAATCTCATTGCCCTACATGGCAGCAGTGGGCAGAGATGGCTTATCTGCTAGCCTGTGGGGCAAAGACATAAAAAGAAGTTTTGTTGGAAGTGCAAATCCCATGGCACTGACTCTTCAGCACTTCCTAACCTACTCATCACAATGGGACAGTGCGGTAGAGATAGAGAGTTAAGGATTGACTCTGGGTCCCCTCTTTGTTTATCATTGTGGGCAGGATTTGGTGGGCTGCTCAGCCAAGTTGTTAGTCACTACCTGGAATAGGCAAGTGGCAGGGGCCTTGGACTGCATTGTCCCTACGTAGCCTCTCCCTGTGCATGAATCCTGGGCTATACCTTGATTCAGTGAGGAGTTCCAGGAGATGATGCACCAGAAGAGATGCCTGGAATGCCATTGGAGGAAGGCAAGGAGTAAGTCTGATTGAACACAAGTAAGAGACCATATTTGGGATTACTTTGTGGCAATAAGGGTGACAAAACTTCAATATTTCTCTGCCCTGATTGTGGCTGCCAATAATTGTCCAGCAGCCCATTTTAAAGTGATTGATCCCTACTTGTTATGGGGGTAGGGGTAGGGAAACAGGTTACAGAAACATCTGCAGGGCAGCTCTGAACAATATTGTAACTATCTGATGGATAAAGTTCCTCAGATCTACTCCAAACTGTGAATTCAGACACCTATTTATTATACCCAGGTCCCTCCTCCTGGGGTATTAAGGCTCTCTGGGAAGAGTCTTGTTGTTGTGTCCATGCAGAGATGCTGACTTCTTTGGGAGATGGGGTGGTTCCTTCAGTCTTGAAGGAGACAATGGTGCACCCCCTCCTCAAGAAGACATACTTGGACCCAGTGATTCTGGATAACTAACAACCTGTCCCCAATCTTCACTTTTTAGAGAAGGTTGTTGAAAAGATGGTTAGACTGCAGTTGCAGAGGATCTTGAAGGAAGTGGATTACCTGGACCCATTTCATTCATTTTTCAGGCTGGATTTCAATACAGAGATGGCATGACTCATGTCGGTTGATGAATTTTGGTGGAGCTGGGACGGGGGTTGGATTTTTCATCTTTAGTCTTAGATGGGGTTGCACTTCCCCACTCAAGACTGTTGTACAATCTGGAGATTATTTTTAGACTCATAATTCCTGCTCAAAGAACAGGTGTAGCTGTGGCCAAGAGGACCTTTTTCCAATTACATTAACTTGGTCACTTATGCCCTAGTCATCTCATGGTTGGACTATTGTAATGCATGCGACATGGAGCTACCTACGATGACCACTCAGAAGTTACAGCTACTCCAGAATTCAGTGGCATGAGTAGTGTTCGGCATGCCTCAGTACGTCCATGTGACACTTCTGCTCAGGGCTGCAACTGGGGGGGGGCAAGCAGGGCATGTGCCCCGGGCACCACAGTAGGAGGGCACCAAAATAAGTGCTGGGAGGGCACCAAAATGAGCGCTGGGGGCACCAAAATGGGCACGGAATTCATATTTGCCCTGGGTGACACAGACCCTACTGTAGTTGCAGGCCTGCTTCTGCTCCATGAGCTGCAGTGGCTTCCAGTAGGCTTCCAGGTACAATTCAAGGTGCTGGTTGTCACTCTCCCATGGTTTCTGTCCATCCAGCAAAATCAGGTGCAGTCAGTACACTTGGTGTCTCTTCAGTCAAACAGCGCAATCTATCAGGACCAAAGAAGTGTGACTTCTATGTCATGGCACCTACCCTCTTGAATGAAATCCCATCCCCAGAGGTCCATATAACTCCTAGCCTGATGATGCTCCAGAAGTCTTTAAAAACCTGGCTGTTCTCTCAGGCCTTGGATGTTAGTGGAACCATTTTGGTGATGTCTTTTGTTAGAGGGAGGATGTTTGTCCAGATGCTTGGGATTTTCTTTTTTACTGTTTTTCTTTCATTGTTCATTGTTCATAATTTTAGTATTAGCCACCCAGAGTCATTTTGGAGGCAGGAGGCCTCTAAATCTCATCAATAAATCAATCCGCAATCTGCCTTTAAAGCATCTGTGGGAAAAGGATAACAAGCAAAACATAGGAAGCAGGAACCTAGTGTAGACTTTTTCTTCTTAAAGTCAGGAAGAGTATTCAACTCTGAATGTTTCTAATTAATTTTGTGCCAGATCTTTACTGTAGTGCCCTTCTTTCCAAAAGCTTTTCATCCAACCAAGTTCACATTTGGTATTATTCAGCTGAGAAGAAAAGCATGCTGATAAAGAAACTGTAGGAAGATAAGCCAAAGGTACAAGACTTCTGCTTTTTCCCCATAATCAATAAAATTCTGCATTTAAATACATGGTATTGCCATCATGATACCTAGTTTCACCAGTTAGTTGAAGGAAGTATATCTGCTCCTTCCTGTAAACAAGGAGTGGGGAGGGGACTTACCTCTACCTGTACCTACTTCTGTTCCTTCATAGAAGGAACAAAGTATTGACACTGTGTGCTCTCTTTTTAAGGTTGCCTATGCCATTAACCACAATATCTAAACACAAGATTAAGAATGCCTCCCAGTGACCCTAGATGAGCTATAGCTCAATAAGAGAACATCAACTTTAGATGATGAAGGTCCACATTCCATTCCTGACATTTGCAGAAATGTCAACTGATACTGACAATTGACAGAAATGACAATTGCAGGGTAAGAATTGGGTTCTCTCTCTAAAATTCTGAGACCTGTTACTGCCAATCACTCTAGACAATATTGAAGCAGCTGGATCAAAAGTCTGAATTTGTCAGCCTTACCAGGTAGACCAGATAGGAAACATGACCAGATAATCTAATGCTGGGTGAAAGGTCCCCTATGCAAGCACTGAGTCATGTCTGACTCTTTGGGGGGACACCGCTTTGGTGACGGTTTCTTGGCAGACTATAGCAGGGTGGTTTGCCATTGCCTTCCTCGGTCGTCACCTTCCCCAGCAAGCTGGGTCCTCATTTTACCAACCTCGGAAGGATGGAAGGCTGAGTCGACCTGAACTGGCTACCCAAGAATCCAGCTTCCACTGGGATCGAACTCAGGTCGTGGGGAGAGTTTCAGTTGCAATACTGCTGCCTACCGCTCTGAGCCACACAAGGATCTAAGCTAATTCTACTCTATTGTAAATCTACATTAACAGAATTTTGCAAGTCTGAAAATACAATTTTCCCACCGTCACCTTTGTAGCCTGAGAACTTGGGGGGGGGGTGTCCCTTCTGAGCCTCTTGCCCCACCCACTATAAAGCTGCAGGCTATGCTCTCTCTCTCATCTAACCACTCCCTGGGCAATATCTCTTCACCCCATTTCCCAAGGTCATTCCCACATACCATTACAGAATCAGTATACAGAAGTTCCCTATGTTTAAATGTGAAAGTTCATCCCACACATTGAGCCAGATGTACAGAGGTTAGAGGACATAACCAGAATGTACACCATGACACAGACTGATATGGCTGGCAGGTCTGATTCTATGATATGTCTCATACATCCATTGAACATCCCTTCTTTGTGCCACAGGTGATTTAGATAATGCATTATCCTTAAGCTTTTTCAAGGAGTGTCTCCTTTCTATACTACAATATTATCTATATCAGAATATAAGCATTAGGACTGTGTAACACTTGGGATCTGAAAGAGGAAGTGCTTTGAAGCCCACGTGGTTGCACACATTGCACCTGTCTACAACTTCTTAAGCCAAAGGTCTTGCTTTATACAGTTACAGACTGGTGCCATATGCTCCAAAGCATATGTCTTCACATCTGAAACACCGCAGAAGCAACGTTTTGCTGAATAAAATGAAAGTCCATCTAATCTAAAACTCAGTTCTCAGTGAGAATCACCAAATACATTATATTATGTATATAGCATCTGAACATTTCACTTCAGGCTTGTCCTCCAAGATTTTTAAAGCCATATTATGTTATGTATTTATTACCCAACAATTTGCATCCTGCCCACTTCAAAGACTCTAGGCATAACCATAACAGATCAACTGATAGAATACATACTCAAAATCCCACTATCCTATTTTGATCCTATCAAAAAGGCAGCCACCACCCCCATTACCAGCCAAGTGCTTGCTAGATGGGATGGTCCTCAAAGCCTTCTCTGCTGTTTCAAATGCTTATCTACTCTTACATCCATTCCATGCTCCTTTGTCATCATTCTGAGGTGCCTGACTGATTCAGTTGCTTTATAGCTGGAAGTTTACACGTTTTTCCACCACCCTGCTCTTTTCCTGATTGCCCAGGCTTTCATAGGTGAAAATGCCCCATTGGAAAAGTTTCATCATCGTGCTTTCCCTAGGGATTTAATGTTCTATGGGAAGCCAAGGAGACTGTATGATGGAACAAAGGCCACTGTCTTTCAGCCCCTTTGGAAATGCCAGAATGTAACACCCAACTTTCAAATATTGTCATAATTGTCCTTTCCTTTCCTTTCTGGGAGGGGGGAGAGATCAATTTCTTGTCCATCAAACTGAAGAATAGTTGAAAAATGCATACTATCAGAGCCATCTCAGAGAAAAAAACTTACAAGCCACTTTGAAGAACTTTATATGTTCAGACTTACTACCAGTGAAACAGGCAAAATTTGCTTTCTAACCCTAAGGAGATTTTTTTTCCCCTTCCAGTCAAAGAAAAAAGCCATTAAAGTGATTTTTCTTGCATTATTATTATTCCAATGGGTAGCTAAGGGGGGGGGGAGCTAATCTTAATTAACCTTAAAATATCATTTTTGTTAAGCTACCATAACTTCAATATACTTTAACCAGTTAATTAAGCAATTAATTTGATAAATGTGGATCAGTTAATGAGCTTAAAATTGCCCTTGAATCAGCTGATCATATGAATTAACATTCCATTGTATAATGAAAAGTATTATTTTTGGACAGGGATTTTAAAGAATGTGCCTTTGTCCTATTAGTGGTACCTAGGGGCATAAGCATCCCTTCCCTGGCCACTGTGTAAACAGTGGTTGTAATGAGAAGCCAGAGAAATTTACATTTAATTCCCTTTGCCCTCTATGGTCAGAAAAAAATAACAGTTCTCAAGTGGGCTGCCAGCAATTTTTTTTCACTTTCGAACAGCACTTGGCAGAGTCTTTCATTTGAGCCTCTGCAGGATCTGTTGGCTTTTGGTCAATTCACAGGAGACTACATCAGTTTAGAATCTATTAGGTGTATGAAAGAACCCACATGGGCAAATATGAGTTTCGTTTCCACGTGAGTCACATCTTTGGGGTGTAAAACACTGAAGAAAATGGCACAAATTAGCACATTCCTCTCACCTGGGCTCAGGAAAACTGTTCTGACCCTCATCCAAGCAAGCGTAGCAGATGATTGCATCTTTTTTACTTGATAACAGTTGAGGAAGTTGAGTATGATCACGTATCAACAACAATACGGCTCCCAATGTTATTGTTAGGGCAGTTTTGCCGTCTCTTCTTCAGGGAACACACACTAACTTACTTTCCATGCCATACAGGGACAGAGATCCAGCAGGAGGCCAGAGAGCTCTTCTTCCCTTAATAGGGGAAGTGTGGATCTCTCTAGCCTTCCTTTGCAATAAAGAATGTGACAATGTTTATTAGGGCTGAGTGGGAGTCTGGGGAGATAAGGCCTTTTGGTAGCAGTTTTTTTTTTTTTCTTCACCTACTCTTTCCAGCTCCTGTTAGGGCTGGGATCTATTTGGTCCCATTTGGATTTTCGACATTTGGTCACAGCTAATGGGAAGTTTGGGCGCTTGATCTTAGTCAAAAGGCTGACAAGCGATTGTGTAGCTAGAGCTAGAACAAAGCTACAGCTTTAGGATGCAATGAAAAGATACAGGAAGGTGGGATCTGCACTGTGGACTGGAGAATTAGCTCTTTTGATTCTTGTCTCACTATGTCAGAGTGAAAATCAAGCATCCAGAGATGCTTCCTCCTGTCCTGAATCACACTTTGATCTGATTGTTAAAAAGGTTAAAAACGTTTATTATCAAAAGCTCATGATTTTATTATCCCGGTTGTTTTTCTAGCCACACCTAGCTCTTAATTATTTCGTTTGAGAAGCAGCCTCAGGCCCCTGAGGACATGCTACATCTCATTGCCAGCCAGCTTGAGGAAATGTGGGTGTCCCCAGTCTTGATAGCACCCACTTAATAAATATTAACCAATTGGGCAGATGGAAACAAGCTGGGGTTGCTTGTCTACCTTCAAGATGGAAAGTTGATAATAGAAGCCATTTCTTAAGGTAAAATCAGAGTCTCCTGGTTTCTAGCCTGGTGCCTTCACGACTACACCCAACTGGCTCTCTTCCCTACAAATTACCCTCAGGAAAAGATCTGTCATGAATAAAAGTTCAACTTTTAGCCAGAGCAAAATTCTCCTATCAGATGCTTCATGGGAACCCCATTAGGAAGATCTTTTTTATATTACTGTTTTTCTAATATTTGCCCAGATCTTGGGCTACCAAAATGTTCCTTAAAATGTAGTATCAAAAGATACAGAACACTGTAGTTGCACCAATCTGTTCCCTGTTTGTATTAATATTTAATGGTGCAGCAAAACAAAAGCTGTTAACGTAGGCTTAAATAACAGCTTCAGTGTTGGCTTCCCTTAATATTATACAGTAAAACGTTGGTTGGTGTAACCAAATTGTTATTTCAGATCCCACTGATATAATAACCAGGGCAAGCAAAATCATACTGCTATAATCCTTACATATTACTCATTCTTTTTTTTTAAAAAAAGAACTAAGAACAATTGTGTTAGTCATAGAACAATATCATATTAGCAAATACCCATAGGAAATGCAACCGATTTGGAATTTTGGATAAGTATGGAATTCTTTAGGTGTGTGCAAATAATACTATACAGACTGTATTTTTTCCTCTTTCAGTTATGAATTGCTTTGGTTTTTCTTAGTGGAAATGTGATATTAATTTATTAATAGCAATGTTTAGCATATTTAGTAATATACTAAAAATACTAAATTACTACATTCTTGCACAGCCCAGTGCTATATGTAATATGATATAATAGAATAATAAATATATTGCTGGTTCTAATAGAACATGATCTATTTTGTTCCTTGGGAAAAATATAATTATCTCTCATACTTCACATTTCTCTGAATTTATATTCACTTTAGAGATGCACACTTTGGAAAAATATACATTTAGTAATATGTAATTTGTGGGAAAATGTATTTTCTCACAATAAATATCTAAATGGATTGTTGTGCAGGTTAAACAATCCACAGATTAATGTAAAAGCAGATTTAATAATACAGTTATGGTTCAGGATGCAGATTTACTTTGGATATTTTATTCTATTCTTTTTCAACCTGGGAACCCTCCAGATCTGTGGGCTTCAATTCCTACAGCTCCCAGCAATGGCCATGCTGGCTGGGGAATTCTGAGAAATGGCGACCACACATCTGGAGGAGGTTGAGGTTGGGAAAGACTGTTTTACTGGCATTAGCATAAAAACAGTAGCAACAAGAATCTTGATTCCATTAAGACTGAATTCTATGAGAAAGCAGATTTTTGTACACATAGCCTAGGTTCATGGAGGATATGCATGTAAAAATCTGTATTTGGGAGAAGGAACAGAGGGTGGATTCAGCATCTCTGCTGATGTATTTGCCCATCCCTCCCATAAGTCCATCTGCCCACTGATGCCTTCTTCTCCACCTGGAAGATGGTGCTTGCCAAGATCACTAACATTGGAGAAGATGAATGATTACTGGCACCAGCCAAAAAGAGAGCACTGCACCAACACTCTGAAGAGGACGCAAATCAAGATTCACACTGGCAAGATTTATGTTTGTGCCAAGCCGTGCTTTGCTTCAATCAGTTTGTTGATTAAATTACAAATGATATTGTAACATTGCATTATGCTAAATTGTATACCATACTTACATATTACAACAGCTGGGTATACACAACACTTCAAGATGAACCATAGTAGTGTAATGTTTGAAACTTGCTGTGAGTGGAGAGAGGGAGAGGAAGAGAGGGAGGGAGGGAGAAATTTGATCTGTTGTGTCTGGAAAATTTTCTCCTCTCCATTCCTCGCTTGCCTCCCAGTAGATAATTCCAAATTGTGTACTTTATCACAGTTAATTCAAATAGCTGACAGTAGTGCAGGAAATGGCTTTTATCATTTATAGCTTTCCCATGAGAAATCATTGCTAGATTTTATAAATAGACAAAGCACAACAGGATAAAAATAAACTGAAATATATAGAGATCTATAGATATGGATGCAAATACAGATACAGAATGGCTAAGTAACATTCATTTTACATGGTTACTTTCACTAGTGTGGAGGGAGTGATTAGGGATACACCAAATGGCCAAGACAGGGTTCAAATTCAGGATTTAAAAACTGATTTAGAGATTCAGTTCAAAACTGTTTGAGCTTCAGGATTCAATCTGATTTGATAACAGACCTGACCTTAGGCCTTAATGGGAAAACATCAAAATAGCTACTGCTGTTTTATTTTTTGACATAATAGGATGGAAATATCTGGAATGGAAGTCTCATGAGGGAATATTCATGGTGCATAATTTCAGCAGAATAAATGTTTGACACATACCTTCCTACTTTTTAAAGACAGAGATAGGAGATGTACGAGGCTGTGCAAAAAAATGTCCTACTTCATGTTAAAAATTAAACTTTCCAAAAATAATTTTAAAAATAAGCTCTTATTACAGTTCAAAGAATTCATCATCCTCAGACAACTTGTTTTTCTGGGCTGAAAGTATATGGCACAGCTTCTTGGCAGAGTTAGCATGGCCTATTAACAGTTAACCTCTTTTGACAAAGACACATTCAGAGACACATTCATTTGCTTGTGCAACAATTAAAATAAGTCTGAGAAATAAGTGTCTTATGACTCTTGTGTATGCAGTACACTGTAATATAAAGAAATAATCTGTGTTATACAATATGCAGTAGTCAAACAGCAAGTACACTATCTCAAGGTGTACTCACATCCTGCAGACACTTTACTCTGTACAAAACAAAACAGAGACAGAAAAGTACCAATCAGAGAGAATATCTGTAGCTCAGGGCTGACTCCACAGACAGACAAGTTTCAAAAAGAAAAAGATTTGGGGGGGAAGGGGGGGTATAAGAATGGGAAGAATGAAAGGGGAAGCTGAAGAATAACAAGCAGACTGGAGACAGAAACTAACCATCAGACTAATAGATTGAAAAATAAAGACTGGTAATGATAAAACAGTCTTCAGCAAAGGATCGTTACCTTGTCGTGGTGATGGAGCTTGAGTACCTCAATGATGCCATGAGCTAAAGCGTGAAGGGCCACCCAAGACGGGAAGGTCATGACAGAGAGGTCAGTCTAAATGCGATCCCTGGGGAAGGTAATGGCAACCCACCCCAGTATTCTTGCCATGAAAACTAAATGGATCAATACCACCAGAGATATGTCGGTATACCAATGGAAGATGAGACCCCCAGGTCGGAAGATGGTCAAAATGCTACTGGGGAGGAACAGAGGATGAGTTCAACTAGCCCCAGACGTGATGAGGCAGCTAGCTCAAAGCCGAAAGGGCGGCTAGCAGCCGACGGTGCTGGTGGTGAATGGCGAATCCGATGTTCTAAGGATCAACACACCATTGGAACCTGGAATGTAAGATCTATAGGCCAGGGCAAATTGGATGTGGTTATTAGTGAGGTGTCAAGATTAAAGATAGACATTCTGGGTGTCAGTGAACTGAAATGGACTGGAATGGGCCACTTCACATCAAATGACCACCAGATCTACTACTGTGGACAAGAGGACCACAGAAGAAATGGAGTAGCCTTCATAATTAATAGTAAAGTGGCTAAAGCAGTGCTTGGATACAATCCAGAAAACGATAGAATGATCACAATTCGAATTCAGGGCAAGCCATCTAACATCACAGTGATCCAAATATACACCCCAACCAGAGATGCTGAAGAAGCTGAGGTAGAGCAGGTGGGCAGTGAAATGACACCTGGAATTACAGGTAAGTATGGCCTGGGAGAACAAAACGAAGCAGGACATAGGCTGATAGAATTTTGCCAAGACAACTCAATGTGCATAACAAACACTCTCTTCCAGCAACCTAAGAGATGGCTTTATACATGGACTTCCCCAGATGGACAACACCGAAATCAGATTGATTACATCCTTTGCAGCCAAAGGTGGCGGACATCTGTACAGTCGGTAAAAACAAGATCTGGAGCTGACTGTAGTTCAGATCACGAACTTCTTCTTGCACAATTTAGGATCAGACTAAAGAGATTAGGGAAGACCCACAGATCAGCTAGATATGAGCTCACTAATATTCCTAAGGAATATGCAGTGGAGGTGAAGAATAGATTTAAGGGACTGGACTTAGTAGATAGGGTCCCGGAAGAACTCTGGACAGAAGTTCGCAGCATTGTTCAGGAGGCGGCAACAAAATACATCCCAAAGAAAGAGAAAACCAAGAAGGCAAAATGGCTGTCTGCTGAGACACTAGAAGTAGCCTAAGAAAGAAGGAAAGCAAAAGGCAACAGTGATAGGGGGAGATATGCCCAATTAAATGCAAAATTCCAGAGGTTAGCCAGAAGAGATAAGGAATTATTTTTAAACAAGCAATGCGCGGAAGTGGAAGAAGACAATAGAATAGGAAGGACAAGCGACCTCTTCCAGAAAATTAGAAACATTGGAGGTAAATTCCAGGCAAAAGTGGGCATGATCAAAAACAAAGATGGCAAGGACCTAACAGAAGAAGAAGAGATCAAGAAAAGGTGGCAAGAATATACAGAAGACCTGTATAGGAAGGATAACAATATCGGGGATAGCTTTGACGGTGTGGTCAGTGAGCTAGAGCCAGACATCCTGAAGAGTGAGGTTGAGTGGGCCTTAAGAAGCATTGCTAATAACAAGGCAGCAGGAGATGACGGCATCCCAGCTGAACTGTTCAAAATCTTGCAAGATGATGCTGTCAAGGTAAGGCATGCTATATGCCAGCAAATTTGGAAAACACAAGAATGGCCATCAGATTGGAAAAAATCAACTTATATCCCCATACCAAAAAAGGGAAACACTAAAGAATGTTCAAACTATCGAACAGTGGCACTCATTTCACATGCCAGTAAGGTAATGCTCAAGATCCTGCAAGGTAGACTTCAGCAGTTCACGGAGCGAGAATTGCCAGATGTACAAGCTGGGTTTAGAAAAGGCAGAGGAACTGGAGACCAAATTGCCAATATCCACTGGATAATGGAAAAAGCCAGGGAGTTTCAGAAAAAGATCTATTTCTGTTTTATTGACTATTCTAAAGCCTTTGACTGTGTGGACCATAACAAATTGTGGCAAGTTCTTAGTGGTATGGGGATACCAAGTCATCTTGTATGCCTCCTGAAGAATCTGTATAATGACCAAGTAGCAACAGTAAGAACAGACCACGGAACAACGGACTGGTTTAAGATTGGGAAAGGAGTATGGCAGGGCTGTATACTCTCACCCTACCTATTCAACTTGTACGCAGAACACATCATGCGACATGCTGGGCTTGAGGAATCCAAGGCTGGAGTTAAAATTGCTGGAGGAAACATTAACAATCTCAGATATGCAGATGATACCACTTTGATGGCTGAAAGCGAAGAGGAACTGAGGAGCCTTATGATGAATGTGAAAGAAGAAAGTGCAAAAGCTGGCTTGCAGCTAAACCTCAAAAAAACCAAGATTATGGCAACCAGCTTGATTGTTAACTGGCAAATAGAGGGAGAAAATGTAGAAGCAGTGAAAGACTTTGTATTTCTAGGTGCAAAGATTACTGCAGATGCTGACTGCAGTCAGGAAATCAGAAGACGCTTAATCCTTGGGAGAAGAGCAATGACAAATCTCGATAAAATAGTTAAGAGCAGAGACATCACACTGACAACAAAGGTCCGCATAGTTAAAGCAATGGTGTTCCCCGTAGTAACATATGGCTGTGAGAGTTGGACCATAAGGAAGGCTGAGCGAAGGAAGATCAATGCTTTGGAACTGTGGTGTTGGAGGCAAATTCTGAGAGTGCCTTGGACTGCAAGAAGATCAAACCAGTCCATCCTCCAGGAAATAAAGCCAGACTGCTCACTTGAGGGAATGATATCAAAGGCAAAACTGAAATACTTTGGCCACATAATGAGAAGACAGGACACCCTGGAGAAGATGCTGATGCTATGGAGAGTGGAGGGCAAAAGGAAGAGGGGCCGACCAAGGGCAAGGTGGATGGATGATATTCTAGAGGTGATGGACTTGTCCCTGGGGGAGCTGGGGGTGTTGATGATCGACAGGAAGCTCTGGCATGGGCTAGTCCATGAAGTCACAAAGAGTCGGAAGCGACTAAATGAATAAACAACAACAGTGATAAAACAGTATGGATTTGGGGAAAGCAACACATTAGAACCAGAAAATCAAGTTGTAAAAAGCAGCAGAATATATTTGGCTCTCTTTCTCTCTCTCTGTCATGCGCTGCCTACCGCTGAGTAAAACACAGACGCTGATTCAGAGAAGAGCAGGTTCAGGTTTATTCAACGTAGAGCTAATCGCGAAAAAAGCTGAGAGTGAAGGGAGCGCGCCGGTGCAGGGTTTAAATACCCCGCGCCGGTCAGCGCCCCCTCACCTTGGGTTGCGTCATCCCCCCTTTGTCCTGCATACGTTTGTGCCGGTAGGTGAAGGGTTGCGGGGCCCCAGCTAGTGCCCCGGGATTGCCCATAATCGGTTTCCTCCTTCAGCCGGTGATTGCTGTCAGCTGGGCGATCTCCGTTGCGCTTTTGCTAACAGCTTGGGTGTGCCTCGTGATCCGCCTAGTCTTTGTCTTTCCTTCTTCCTCTTTTGTGTCCTGATGGCTGAATCATCCGGCCAGGGTCTGTGTCTGTTGTTGTGCGTGCTATGCTTAACTTGTGTCCCTTCCTCTGCTTCCTCGATATTGTCATGTGTGCCGTTGTGCTGATGTCTTCAGCACCCTGTCCGAATAGTGGCCCCCCCCCCGGCCTTCCGGTTTTTCACCAGGAGAGCTGTCAAAATTTTTTTTTTTTTTTTAAATTTCCCGCCGGAGTGTTTTCGCCCCTCCCTTTGTTCCGCCTTCTACCTCGTGTCCATCTTTAGGGTGTGTTCCAAGTGCACATGCCCCGACCACACCCTGGGCGTGCGCATGCCCCGGCCACAACCTGCTTGTTTGGCTCAGTTCGTCGAGGAAAGAGGCGTGGCTGGTCGGGTGCTTTTCAGCTCCAGGTAGGAACCTTATCTTTTTGCAAGTGCGTCGTCATTGTTATGTGTGCATCCTGGGCGTTGCCCCCAGGCATGCAATGGTGACCAATTGTCACACCCTCGTGGGCCCGGGGCGGGGGGAGGGTGAGTCCCGGGGGGGGAGGTCTACCCAAGTCGCGGGCTTGGGGGGCCCTTTCCCCTTGGGGCGTGGCGGGTGGGGGGGGGCCCATGGGGAAAAGGGTGTTCAGGGGCCGGTTCGGCTTGTCGCCCCTTTGGCTTGTCGGGGTACGTCCGGTGGAATGCCCGGGTCAGGTCTGGCGCCTTGACGTGTTGCGCCGCCACCCATTCTGGGTGGGGGAAGTGTTTCCACCTTACTAAGTAGTGTAGTGTTCCCCGTTGACGGCGAGAGTCGAGTATGTCTCTTACTTCAAAATGTTGTTGGCCGTCGATCATCACTGGGGAGGGCAGTGGCGTGCTCGGGTGCCATCGAGAGGTGGTTGCAGGTTTCAGGAGGCTGGTGTGAAATACCGGGTGGAGTCTCTGTAGATTTTGCGGCAGGTCCAGGCGTATTGCCACCGGGTTCACTATCTGTGTTACTCGAAGCGGCCTGATATACTTAGGCCCCAGTTTTTTCGAGGGTTGAGGTGACTTCAGGAATTTGGTGGATAGGTAGACCATATCCCCTGCCTGGAATGTCGGTTGCTGGCGCCGGTGCTTGTCGGCCTGCTCTTTGTAGGCCGCCTGTGCTTCCTTCAGCGCTGCTGTGATTATTGGCCACGATTCCGCAATCTTCCGTCCCCAGTCACTAGCGTCCTCTTGGGGTCCCGGGGGTTGCGGTAGCTCCGGTATGGGTACGAAGTCGCGCCCTGAGACTACTTCGAACGGGGTTTTCCCCGTGCTCGTGTGGACGGCGTTATTATATGCGACTTCTGCAAACGGGAGCAGTTCGACCCAGTCGTCTTGGTGGTAGTTGGTGTATGAGCATATGAATTGTTCTAGGGTGGCATTGAGGACCTCTGTGGCTCCATCCGTCTGGGGGTGCCAGGCCGTGGATAGGGCTTGTTGGGTCCCCGTCAGCTTTAGGAAGGCCCGCCAGAATTTCGAGGTGAATTGTGTGCCCCTGTCAGTCACCACGCGTGCGGGACATCCGTGTAACCTGTACACGTGTATGAGGAAGAGTTTGGCTAGTTGTTGTGCGGACGGGACCGATGTGCAGGGGATGAAGTGGGCCTGTTTCGAAAAGTAGTCTTTCACCACCCAAATGGCCGTTTTCTTCTGGCTGGGTGGGAGATCCACTATGAAATCCATGGAGATTTCCTCCCATGGGCGGGAGGGCTCCGCCACCATTTGTAGAAGTCCCGGGGGCTTACCTGGTGCCCGTTTGGCCCTGGCGCATGTCGGGCAGGACGCTACGTAGGCTTTCACGTCCCGTCTCAGCGCGGGCCACCAGAATTGACGTCGTGTTAGGTGCAGGGTCTTTAGGAACCTGAAGTGTCCCGCTTGTTTGGTGTCGTGGGATCTGCGGAAGATCGCCTGGCGTTGCGAGTCCGGGACATATATTCTGCCTTCCCCCCATGCCAGGTCCTGTGCCATCGTCACCTTGTCGGGGTTTGCTAGTAGCCAAGGGTCGGTTTTGAGGGCGGCGGTGAGGTCCGCGCATATCCCCCCTGGCAGTTGCGGTTGGCGCCGTCTGGTCACTGGTTGCCCCGCCGTCGGTTGCGCCGTGGGGTTGGGCTGCCTCCGAGCGCCGCTCCGGGTGGTCACAGCCATCCCCAGCTGGGAAGCGGATAGGACCATCCCGATCATGTCTGGGGCAGGCTCCTCATCTTGGGGCAGTCGGGAGAGGGCATCAGCCAGGAACTTCTTTTTACCCGGCATGAACTTCAGCTGGAAGTTGAAGCGGCTGAAGAATTGGGCCCATCTGACCTGTTTTGGGCTGAGGCGTCTGGGCGTCCGGAGGGCCTCGAGGTTCCGGTGGTCTGTCCAGACCTCGAATGGTTGGGTGGCTCCTTCCAGTAGGTGCCTCCATGTTTCCAGCGCCGATTTTACTGCGAAGGCTTCCTTCTCCCAGACGTGCCAGCGCCTTTCTGTCTCAGAGAATTTCCTCGACAGGTAGGCGCATGGTTTCAGGAGTCCTGTGGGGTCCTTTTGGAGTAGGATGGCCCCCAGGGAGAAGTCTGAGGCGTCGCCTTGGACCACGAACGGCCGTTCTGGGTCCGGGTGCGCAAGGATTGGCTCCGTGGTGAACAGCGCTTTCAGCCTGTTGAATGCGGTTTGGCACGCGGGAGTCCAATTTAGTACTGTCCCCAGGTTCTTGGCTCGTCGTGTGTCCCCCACCCCTTTAGTTTTGAGGAGGTCTGTTAGGGGGAGGGCTATCTCCGTGAACCCCCGTGCGAATGACCTGTAAAAATTCACGAAGCCGAGGAAGCTCTGGAGTTGGCGCCTGTTACGGGGGTGTTCCCAATTCACCACCGCCTCGACTTTTGCGGGGTCCATCTCTATGCCTTCCCCGGAGATTCAGTACCCCAGGTAGTCTAGGCGTGCTTTATGGAATTCGCACTTTGAGGGTTTGGCATAGAGTTTCGCCCTTTTTAGCTTATCGAGGACTTGTCTGACTAGGGTCACGTGTTCCTCGTGCGTTTTGGAGTAGATAAGGACGTCGTCTATGTAGACCAGGACCCCTTTGAACAGGTGTTCATGCAGAACCTCATTGATGAGCTGCATGAACACCCCCGGGGCCCCTGCTAGTCCGAATGGCAGCACTTTGTACTGAAAGGTGCCTAGGGGGCAGTTGAACGCAGTTTTCCATTCGTCCCCCTCCCTGATTCGGATTCGGTAGTACGCCTTGCGAAGGTCCAGCTTGGAGAATACTCTGCCCGTGGACAGGTGGGCGAGCATGTCTTTCACGAGGGGTAAGGGGTATTTTATTGGATAGGGAAGCTGCGTTGAGGCCCCGGTAGTCGGTGCAGAGCCGTAGGGTGCCGTCTTTTTTCTCCCGGAATAAGACGGGCGCTCCGACCGGTGAGCATGCTGGCTCTATGAATCCCCTCTCTAGGTTTTTGTCGATGAACTCCCGGAGGGTTGTCATCTCCTTCGGGGTCATCGAGTAAATCTTCGGCCTAGGTAAGGGGACATCGGGCAGCAGGTCAATCCTACAGTCCGTCTTGCGGTGGGGGGGTAGTTGATCAGCTTCCGCCTCTCCGAAGACCTCAGAGAAGTCAGCGTATTGCTCGGGTAGATCTTCTGGGGTAGTTGTGTTGTCCTGGGTTGCCGCCTCTGCCCGTCCCACAGTGGGGTTGGTCCTGCCCGCCGGAACTGGCGCCCGGTACTCGCCGTCGTCGAATTGGAAGGTGCGGGTCTTCCAGTTGATGCGCGGGTTGTTTGTCGCGAGCCATGGTATTCCCAAGACTACGATGGGCTGTCCTATGTGGGTCACCACGAACGATGTTCGTTCGGTGTGGGTGCCCATTTGTAGGGTGACCGGCTCGGTCTGCATCGTGGCAGGTTTCCCTCCCGCTGTTGAGCCATCCAGCTGGTGAAATGCCAGTGGCGTGGGGAGAGGGAGGCAGCGTAGGTCGAGTTTGGCGACTATGTCGGTGTGGATCAGGTTTTTCGAGCACCCCGAGTCCACTAGTGCCGCGGCCGTGGTGGCTCCGTTGCCCACGGAGAGCTTGATTGCCACCATTATTACGGAGCTTTTGCCGCTCTGTCGAAGTGATCCGCGTCTCTGTCCCACCACCTGCCTCGCGGCGCGTTTTAGGGCAGGCGGGGAGCGTTTCCCGCCGGCTGGTCTGGGTCTACGGCGTCCTCTCCCCCCAAGTAAGCGTCCCAGCCTTCGTCCGGTGTCGCTGTGGCTCCGGTCATTCGGCGGTGGGGGGGCGGCGGCGGGTTCGTTGGTTTGAGGCTAGGTTTCAGTGCGGGTTTGGGAGCGCTAGCTAGGGTTCGGTTGGAGAAGCAATCTGCCGTTTTGTGCCCCATTTTACCGCACCTCCCGCAGGGCCCGCAAGTAAATTTCTTCCTTTGATATGTGGGACCGGCCGGCCCCAAGTGTGGCGCGGGTACCTTTGGGCTGGTGTTGGTTTTGTCTTCCGTCGTCGCCATTAGGAAGGTGCGGTGCGCGTGTTCCGCTCTCCCCGCGAGGTGGATCCAGCCTTGCAGAGTCTCCGGGTCGTCCCGGTAGAGAGCCCATTGGAGTACCTCACGGTTGAGGCCCCTTTTGAACATTTCTAGCAGGGTGTTCTCGGACCAGTCGTTGATCTTCCCTGCGAGGGCTTTAAATTCAAGGGCGTAGTCCGGGACAGTGCGTGCGCCCTGTTTGAGGCTTTGGAGTGCGCTTTTAGCCCTCTCTTTGGCTAGCGGGTCCTCAAAGTAGCGCTTCATCTCGGTGATGAAGGCATGGAAGTCAGAGAGGGCGGGGGAGTTGGACTCGTACATTTGGACGTACCAGTCCGCTGCCCGGTCTCGTAGTTTGATCGCCACGGCTGCGATCTTGTCCGCTTCTGAGTTAAAGGAGTGTCCGTGCCGCCCCATGAACTCCCTGGCATTCGTGATGAAGAACGACAGTTTCGCGGGGTGCCTGTCGAAGAAAATGGGGAAGTCCTTTGGGGCCCGGGCGTTCGGTGAGTCCCCTCTTCTCGCTTCCCGACCCCTGGCTTCGTCCGCCTGGGCCGCTTGTTGGTTAGGAGTTGGCCCATGGGGGTGCGACGACCCGCTCGGGGTGTGGATCGGGGTGTGTACTTGCACGGGAATGTCGTTGTGCGGCGCGGGGGACATCAGCGATTGCAGCATGGTCCTGAGGTCCTTTAGCTGGGCCTCCATGGCTGCGAGTCTGGCTTGTGTTTCCCCGTCCGAGATCTGCGCCGCAGCTGGGGTCGGGTCTGTCGGTGCTTCCGCAGGGTTGAGCCGCCGGTGGGGTTCAGGCGTTCCCGTCCGCTGGTCAGCTTCCTCCATTTGGGAGTGCATCAGCTGGGTTGCCTCTCCGTCCTCCACCGTGCTTGCTGCAGTTGGGCTGACGCTCCACGCCTGTGGCTGGGGTGCGATGTGGTGCGGGGGGGTCTCCGCGGGTCTCGGGAGGTATGTTGCTCCCTCCCGTGGCCGGGTCGCCTCCACCTCCGCCTCCCTTTGGGGTTGGAGCTGAGGCTCGGGGTGGGCCGGGAGGGTGTCCATGGCTCCTGGGGTTCGCGGTGCCCCTGGCCTCGATCGGTCCTCCTCCGCTTCTTGCCATGCAGTTCGCCCGCCTTGGCCGTGACGCGTCGGCCCCATTGCTCGTGTTCTTCTCGCCGTCTATTCCGCCCGCGGCTCGTTGTTGTCCGGTGGGGCTCGGCGAGGCTGAGTTTGTGACTCTCAGCTTTATGTCATGCGCTGCCTACCGCTGAGTAAAACACAGACGCTGATTCAGAGAAGAACAGGTTCAGGTTTATTCAAACGTAGAGCTAGTCGCGAAAAAACCTGAGAGTGAAGGGAGCGCGCCGGTGCAGGGTTTAAATACCCCGCGCCGATCAGCGCCCCCTCACCTTGGGTTGCATCATCCCCCCTTTGTCCTGCATATGTTTGTGCCGGTAGGTGAAGGGTTGCAGGGCCCCAGCTGGTGCCCCGGGATTGCCCATAATCGGTTTCCTCCTTCAGCCGGTGATTGCTGTCAGCTGGGCGATCTCCGTTGCGCTTTTGCTAACAAATTGGGTGTGCCTCGTGATCCGCCTAGTCTTTGTCTTTCCTTTTTCCTCTTTTGTGTCCTGATGGCTGAATCATCCGGCCAGGATCTGTGTCTGTTGTTGTGCGTGCTATGCTTAACTTGTGTCCCTTCCTCTGCTTCCTCGTTATTGTCATGTGTGCCGTTGTGCTGATGTCTTCAGCTCAACGGCACTCATGACACTCTCTCTGTTAGACAATACAGGGTTAAGTTGTGGAATATGCTTCAGCAGTGTTCATACCACCCTAAAGAGATGTTATTTTCCCATAAGAATCATGTGGAAAAGAGACAACAAACAAGCAAATATAAATCCTGAAGTTGGAAGGAGTCAGTCAGACCACTGAGTCCAACCCTGAGTTCAATGCAGGACTGTAGCTTAAAACATCCCTGAGGGACTGCTCTCCAACCTCAAACTGAAACCTTCAGAAAATAAAAGCTCATCACCTTCTTCCTCAGTAAGTGATTCTGCTAACTACTCATACTATGGCAAAATATCTTCTTAACACTCAAACAGAATCTGCCTTTTTGTAACTAAAAATATTTCATAACTAAAAATAAGTCAGACTCTCTGAAGCAATGCACGTGGGATCTTGGCCTACTTCAATGTAGCAGCTCTTCAGTACTTGCAATCTAATCGTGTCTCCCCTACTCCTTTCTGAAAGGTGAACACATCCAACTCCCTCCATTTCTCCTCATGAGATTTATTTTCCAGCACCCTTGATAACTCTCATTGCCCTTCTTTGCATATGTTCCAGATTCATCATATTAAAAGTCTCAGATATACCCAAAAACGATTCTTCAGTCTCTTCTCTCCACCAAAACATGGAGTGTGTTACCAAGGGCTCTGTCTTATCCTGACTAATCTATTAATTTATATGATTGAACCTTAGCGTCTTAATTTTTACAAAGCCAAGCATTTCAAAATTCATGGATAACTTTTTTTCACATCACTTAGGCTGAAGATATTTAGCTAGTAGGTTCATCTTGAACTGGGCAAGAATTACATATATGAAATAAAACAGGATGACATTTTAGCTCTTTCCCGTGTTCCCCAAGGTCTTGAAAAATTATGGAAATCTTTATGGAAAGCAAATTAAATGACAGTAACTCACACAAGTAGGATTGTATGTGACAATATGAATGATTCCTGTTTATTCAGTAATCCATCTTACTCATTTCTAGAAAGAAAATTAGAAAATGATATAATCAGTTCTAAACAGAGGTATGATTTATTTCTAGTGTATATATATTAGGTAAAACCTGTGCTTTTTTCTCTAGATATTCTTGTAGTATTAACTAAAAGTTAATGTAAAACGAAATATATTATTAACTCATCAACATTGACACAAAATTTTATCTCATAATTTTGAATGAATGATCAGTAAGGTGGTCTTATAAAGTCCTTCCCAGCTATCTGCTTCATACTGTATGTTATCCAAACAGCATAGTCCACATGGAAAACTGGGAAAAACAGAATCTTTCCCCTGCTGACTAAATTTCAGTACTTTGTGTTTGTTTATCGTAGCTTTCTTCACCCTGCTGTGCTAGGCAGGAATTCTGTGGATATAGTCACAGAAAATCTGAAGGCCACTGGCCTGGAGAAATGTGGGTTACAGTGTACTTGTACAAATGGAGCAATTATGGAGAACATATCTCTACTATTCTTCATCATTATACTTCCCAATTAAAAGGCTAAGTCTTCTCTGTCAAGTCCAGCTTCACTCTTGGTGTCAAATGGTTTTCTAGTGCATATTCTCCTAATCTTTACACCCCCTATCTATTGAGGTAGATTCTTCATTTCTAAATTAGAGGCAGATTACAGGAAGAAGCTCCTCCAGAAATGTATTGCCATTAGAGAGCTTCAAGTATTGCAGCATAACTTAAAAATCAAGTATTCAAAAAAATCAAGCCTTCTTCAGTTCTACAAAGAAAAGCCATGCATCTATATTGGAAAAGTACACGTTTTGTGACCGTGTCAGAAGCAATGTTCTGAGCCTTGCTGGAGAAGTCCAGCAAGGATTATGGAATGATGAGCCATCCTTGCTGACTTGTACCTTCTCCCAGGTTAATGGTTTATTCAGCAGAAATTGGGAAGACAGGCAGTATAGCTGCTACGCCATGAATCGGGTGCATTTCAAAAGCATCTGAATCTCATTCAAAATGGGAAAAATGTCTCATAAGTAAGAGGTTTATTTAAAATTTTCCCTTTGCTCTTCTCATTATACCTAACTTTTCTACCCTTGCTAATTACTAAATTATATCCACTTCGAAAAATGAATTATTCTTCTCAGATCCCGCCAAGAATGTTTCCCTAAATCTTCACTCAATGTCTACTTACTGGCTTTTCTCTTATAATTCTCATTGCCCAGCTGCTATTAATGCTATAACCACCAGTCTAAAAGTGCTCTTCACTTTCAGACCAATCCAACCATTTTATAACCATCTCAGGAAAGATCTGGAGCCATGCAGTTCTGCTGGATGGATATACACTGCAATAAAGAGAGATTGTACACAGGTGTTCAAGAAAGAGGTCTGGCTGAGAAACCTTACCAATGATATAAGATTAGGAGACAAAAATGGGAGAATATGCAGCAATGGAGAAATTGATCATCTATATTCACAACAAAAGCCTAACCAAATTTGAGCAGGAATGGCTCCCTTACATAGTAAGGCCAGCTAAGATATTAGAATATGGTGCTTGAAGAAAAGAAATCAATTAAAAAAACAACAGAAAAAAATTACTCCAACAGATATAAGCAACAACTGTAAAAGTTTAAAGCAAAGGAATAGTATCTAAATAGTAGTGTTTGGGGGGGGAAAATGAAAGGAGTGCACTATTGAATGCTTCTTTTTAAAATGCATTTTTTAATGCATGATATCTTCTTGCATCTCTATTTTTGATCTCCTTTTGTACAATGATCATGCAATAATAGAATTAATCAAATGCTTAAAAAAATGAGATCTGGTTTATTAGTGTGCTAAAGAATCGTTACTCAGCAACAGAAGGTTCCTGTCATCTTAAGGTGAATAAAGCATCTCCTGAACAGGCATAATTTATGCTTATGAATCAGTGTGTTACTAAATCAGTTATTTTATATCGATGAAGCCCCATTGGGTTTTACAGCATTGTTCTATATTAAAGACTTGGAACAGTTTTTCTCATAAAGCAATCTTTTTTATTAAGTTATCCTGGAGAAAAAGTGTCTTCAGAGTTAATTTAGGCTTCTTTTCTCCCACATAGAAGCATTTCTTTTCCTCCCCTCAGCCTTGATTTAGGTATCAGCTCTGGGCTGAGATTCAGTTCCCGTTATCTTCTGTAGGTAACTCAGAAGGTCTTTTTTATGTCATGTCCTCATTACTTTTTATTTATTCATTCCACAACACTTATATACTGCCTATCAAAACTCTAGATTTTCTACTTTTTAGGTATTTTAACTTTTGTTAAATTTGCTTCATCTACCTTTTTTCCATCTCTCTCTCTCTCTTTCTCTCTCTCTCAAATAACAATACAATGGAGGTTTTAATATTAAGTAATTCGCTTGAGATAAAAACCATTATCACAAAACCAATATTTTGATGTGAGTTGCAGTGGTTCTTTTTTAACAGTATATTTAACTTTGGATGAAAAAGCCAAATAATTTCATGCTTGTAATGTTGACATTACAATTAATATTGATAGAATTTTTTTTCTTTCTTTTCTCTATTTTCAATACTTTACTTTTACTAACATTACTAACACTCTATTTATTTAGAATTTATTTAATCTCTAATCATATCATATAAACATCACTGAATTAAAATAATACAATGTATCGAGATTTATAACAATATAATAAAAAGGGAAAAAATCTCTAGACAATTCACAATAGCATAAATATATTCAACCATTAAAATAATAAACATTAAAATCAATCCAAACAGCATTCAAAATAAAATGGTTAAGCAATTTAAAAGCTTATTACAGAAATCCAGTCTTGAAGCAATGAGGGCATAAATTACTGTCATCTGCTCCAAAAAGGACCACAACTGGTGGACCACACACACACACACACACACATATAAATAAATAAAGTGTAATGCTGAGAATTAACGATCTTTGTTTTTCTATTGCCTTTTTAAATAAACTAAGCTGAGGATTATAAAAGATTTTTCCTACTTCGATGAATCTGTGAAGTTGAATTTTGACCTAACTGCTTTTACTTTCTGGTGGGAACAGTCTTTGTTTTCACTTTCTACTTTGCTGATTGGTTCCTTCCGAGGATAACCAGCTGGAGGATATTTTTAATACAGCTGCCTTAAAGGACTTTACCTTCTTGAGTCACTAGAGGGCGCCATAATCTTCTGTGGAGAGACAGGGAGGAAATTAAAGCAATTTTTAAAGAACTTTATCTTGAAGTCACTCAAGTTCTTGACCATTTCTCACAACTTCTGAAGTTCAAATTGTGCCAACAGTTGGAAGAAGCTGATAAGGTGGAGAATTACCCTAAATACAAAACTGCTTCTCCAAAGAAGTTAAAAAGGGAAATGAGAAAGACTGTCGCTGGAACATCAAGATCAAGAAAGAGAATTGCTTAAATATGTTTATCAGGATGGCTTTTTAAGGGGTTTAGATGGATGCTTGTGCTTTTACTTATGGTGAAGAAGGATAATATTTAACTGTTTATTAGGTGAAAAACTATGTTTGAAGGGTTTTTTATGTTTTCTAAGTGGGAAGGAAAGTTTGTTTCAAAGGGAAATGCACTGAGAATTGAAATGCTTTATAGAAATAATGCTTATTTTAGTTTAAATTGGAGTAAGAGGTTTATGTTGATTTATGTATATCTTTGCTGTAGAAAGTCAGAAGTCACTTTGCAGTAGTTGTTTTATTTTCATACCTTTTTCGTTTCTTTTTCTTTTGTAGGTTTTTTGTTTCATGTTTTTTAGTTTTATCTATATGTTGAGAAATTTAATAAAGTTTTGATGGAAAAAAAGAACATTTTGCAACGTCATCATTGTTTAATAATAATTTAAAGAATGAAATATTGCTGCCAGGTTCATAAGAAAAAGAAGCGAAAATATATTTGAAAGCATAGCATTTCTCAAAATCTGGATGTGGTTATCTTTTGGGGTTGTTTTTTTTTTGGTGGTGCTGATGGTGATGCCATCAAGTCAGCATTGACTGCCTGAACTAGTCCCTGCAGTTTTCTTGGCAAGATTTCTGAAGTGGCTTGTCATTGTCTGCTTCCTAGGGTTGAATGAGAGTGACTGGCCCAAAGTCACCCAGCCGGCTTCGTGCCTAAGACAGGACTAGAACTCAACGGTCTCCCAGCTTCTGGCCTGGTGCCTTAGCCATTATACAAGCTGGCTCCCTTGGCTATCATGCCAAAGGTAAAATTCTGTAACCCATGCTCCCATAAGGTGAGGGTGGGGGAGGTCATAATTCACCATTTGAGAACCCCTGAAATAAGGTACTGTATAAGGAAGATGACAGAAATATGCAGAAATATACCTAGGCAAAAGAGGCTGAAACCTTCTTAAGTCCAGAGCACTGAGATATCATTCAGAAATGGCTCAGGCAGATGCCTGCCTGACTGGACTTAATGTCAAGGGAAATCTTTACCTTTACCTAAGAAGGGGTAGGGAGGTACAGCACAATCAGACTTGCAAGAGTTTGATATTACAGTATAGCCAATCTCAATAAAAGTAGTTTTAGCCTTCCTGTGGAGTTGATTTCCTGTTCTGGTCTACCTAGTGGAGCTGATATCAAGTCTTTGCTGAGTCAGTCTCCTGGTACAGTTCCCTATGGTTTTCCTGGCCACGGTATGGAAGCAGATGCTTTCTTCCAAGATATATTTTAAAAATGTCCAGTCACATCCAGAACCCTGGATTTCCAGGTGATCTCCCACCCAAGTATCAATTAGGTCCCACCCTCCTTGATTTTTTCAAGCAGAGCCAAGATGTTGCCAGCTACAATAATAGTATTGTAGTACAATATAAAATAAAAAAGATAGAGATGCAATTGACTGATTAAAGATAAAATCCAGCTAATATCACCTATATCTATCAAAACAAAATAGTTCTTTAAATCTTACAGTAAAATCTGAGAATTTTGAATTATTTCCATTAGCAGCCTTATGTTGTGAAAGAAAGGGAATCAAAAAGAATGGGCAAATTTTCATTTCTGCCTTTTTTTAAAGGAAGACTTACAAGCTTTGAAACTTCTCTGGAACATACACATTTAATCTTTTTTATTATTATTTTTAGTCCTAAACTTTATTTCAAAATATAATAAAATACAAAACATTACATACAACAAATACAACAAACAACAAACAAAACAAAGACAACATTTAAGAAAAGAAAAAACAACCTTGATTATAAATACAAACATAAGATAAAAAAGAAAATAAGATAAAGAAAATAAAAGGTGGTTTCTAACTATCCCCATTAAAGATATACTTATATTTGAAATACAATAATCTCTTACCCCTAGTTTATCCAACATTACCATTATTTCTATTCAATAAATAAAGTTTTAAATGAAACCCATAATCATTACCTCATTTTTTTCTGTTACGAGCAGGTAATCTAAAAAAGGTTGCCATATGTCCGTAAATCTAGAAACAGTTTTGTCTCTTATTAACTCTGTTAATTTTGCCATTTGTGCTATATCCATTAATTTAATTTTCCATTCTTCTATTGTTGGTATACTTGTGGTTCCTTCCACTGTTGGGCATAAAGTATTCTTGCTGCAGTAATCACGTGTAGAAACAAATTACCATATTTTTTCTCCAGCTCCTCCTCATTAAACCTAACAGAAACAATTCTGGTTTTTTTGTTATATTTACTTCAAGGATTTTCTGAATAACGATATATATCTGGTCCCAAAATTTCCTTGCTTTTTCACATGTCCACCAGAGGTGGTAGAAGGTTCCTTCTCCCTGTGAGCATTTCCAACATACATTTGTTACATTTTTAAACATTTTCAGTAATTTATCAGGTGTTAAGTACCAATGGTACATCATTTAATAGAAATTTTCCTTTAAATTATAACTCAACGTAAATTTTAAACCTTTTGTCCACATCCTTTCCCATTGTTCCATCATAATATTGTACCCAAAATTTCTAGCTCACTTAACCATACATTCTTTAACTTGTTCATCTTCCAAATTAATTTGCAATAGCATTTTATACATTATTGTTACATTTTGGTAATAATATGTTCATCATTCATACAAAGTTGATTTTCAAAGAGAAAATAAGAAATAATTCTTATTGTCCAACTTAAAACATTCAAATAATTGTATATAGGTAAACCAAGGACATGAGTGGCCTTCAATCTCTAGTTTTTCTCTTGTCTTAAACATGGGTTTATCTTCTTCAAAATTTAGCAAATCTTTATATCTTAACCATTTTATTTCTCTTACACTTTCTCATCTTGCAAATGCCTCTTGAGGTGATATCCACAAAGTTATATTAGGTGACAGTCTAAGTTTATATTTGTCCCAGATCCTTAATATAGCCTTCCTAATGTAATTATGTTTAAATCCTTTACCTTCACTTTATCATACCATAAATAGGTATGCCATCCAAATCTTAGTTCATGACCTTCAAGTTGTAACAATTTTTTTATTCTCTAAGGTTAACTAATCTTTCTTCCACATAAAGCAACACACCTCAAAATATAATTTTAGATCCAGCAGTCCTAAACCTCCACGTTCCTTGGCATCCTGTAATAATTTGTATTTAATTCTTGGTTTTTTACCTTGCCAAATAAGTTTTGAAATATCTTTTTGCCATTGTTTAAATACTATATCAGTTGACAAAATCGGTATTGTCTGGAAGAGGAACAACAGGCAATACATTCATCTTGATTACAGAAATCCTCCCCAAAAGAGATAAGTGTAATTTTTCCCATCTTACCATGTCTTTTTTAACTTCATTCCAAATTTTAACGTAATTGTTTTGGAACAATGCACTATTTTTAGTTGACAAAATTACTCCCAAATATCTAATCTTTTTGTTCTTAAAACCTGTCTTCTTCACCAACAATTCTTGATTATTCAGTGTCATATTTTTAATTAACATTTTCATTTTATGTTTATTTACTTTAAATCCCGCTAATGATCCAAAATCTTTCAATTTTTTCATCAAATATCTAAGGATTCTCTGGAACATACACATTTAATCTTTTAAAATCCTGTATATTTCTATACATTGTGGTTAAGGTGTTAGACACCCATGTTCAAGTCCACCCTCAGCCAGAGAAACTCTCCAGATGACTTTGGGCCAGTCATGTTCTCTGGGCCCCAACCTACCCCACAGGTTGTGTGGTAAAATGAAGGAGATCCCCATATAAGCAGCTTTGAGTTCTTCGAGAAAAGGCAGACTGTAAATCTAACATATAATAAGATGGCAACTCCATGATCTGTTATATTATTTCTCTTATGCAATCCAGTGAAATACACCAATTAAACACATGCTGATCTATTCTTTTTAAAGAGAGGAATTAAACATTGAATCCCCAAAACTAGATCTGGAATCATCATTTTGCTTCTTCCTAAACAACTGAAATAAATTAGACACAAAGGTTTTTTTTTTTTGAGTGACAATATTTTCAGCGTCAAAGCAGTAAATTACATATAATTAAAATGGGGAAAACACAATGTTCAAACTTCCATCAGCTGTGGTTTCATTTTCATTGCAGCAATACAAAATTTGGCTACCATACAGGGAGAAGGTTCTCATAATAATTATCTATTCTTCTTGGGTATTGATGCAGCAGGATAAGAGAGAACTATTCTGAATAGCCCTATAGAAGTCACATACAGTAGCACACAATGACCTGTTTTTGCTTCCTTGGACTGCACTGGCAGGTGTGCTTATGCAGAGGATGGATATTGTACCTCAACCTGGGAAAGTGTTTAAATATTGTGCAGGTTCCCAAGCATCTTTGGCAACCCAGGTTTTATGGGTCTGTGAAAACCTGTTGACTTTAATCTGATGGTCTATATAATTTAATCTTTGAGAGAAGGTTTGTTGGAACCGTCCATATCCCCAAAACAGTAAAAATGCTGCTGATAACTCATATGATGGTAATTTTTGTTCTGCTGTAGCTTTCCAGATTGAATAATAATTGTCAACAGGAGCAAGAGCTCACCATCAACCTTCAAGCATCCCTGTCTGTAATCAGAACAGGGCATTTGCTACTATCCTAAGGCAGAAAATAAGGACCTCAAACCTCTGATTTGCACTGGCCCTAATGAGTCCTTAACAAGAATAATTTCAGATTCTTTGAGAGATAGCAGGGGGATACTACTGGTGGCTTCAAGGAAGGTAGGAGACCCATTTAAGATTCAGATTGTGCAAATTAAAGTTGCTAGTCCTCCCTTACACCTCTCCACTATCTCACAAGGCACTGCCATACCGGAGTTATTACAAAATCCATCCAACACCAAGTTAAATGTAGCCCAGGTCTCCTGCAAATAAAGGATTCCCAATTTTGAGAGGTACTTTAAAAAGAATTGGTTTTCATATTGGCTGCCCAGTGCGCAGTATCCCATGGAAATAGTACAGGTTTGGGGAGAATGTCATATGACCTTCTTTTTAGGGGTTGGAGGTGTTAAATCATAGTTTGTAGATGTTAATTCCACAAGGGAGTGATTATAGGAGGAAAAACATGTTTGTCTATGGTAGCCAAAAAACTGAAAGAGTCTGGTAACACCTTTTCACACTAACAAATTCTATTATAAGGCATAAGGATGAGCTACCGCTCAGTTCATCAGATGCACAGAGTGGCTAAATTTATGTATATTTAATACATTGGGGTGAGGCCATGTGATGGGGGAGGGAAAGGAAGATAGAGTGGTTATGCAGATGAAGGTTCTAACTGGGACAGAATACAAGTATCTTATTAATTAACAACTACTGTAATGTGTTTAAAAAAAACATTGTTTTTGTTCAGATCTTCTGAGATAGCCTGAAATATATGGATGAATCTAAACTCAGCTGTATCACACTCAGTTGTGCTGCCAAAGTTTCTTTGGTCCAAAGCTGCCATTTTGAGACCTGTAATGAAATGTCCTGGGAGGTTAAAATGTTCTGCTATTACTTTGTCCTTGTTCTGACTCCTGATGTCAAATTTATGTCCGTTAATTCTTCTGCAGAGTCTGGCCTGTTGGTCCTACATGGAATCCAGATGGGTATTGCTGGCCTATATCACATCAGAGGAAGATCATATGAAGGCACCTCTAACCTTTTGTGTTGTTTGGGCCTGTGATGGTGCTGCTGCTGTAAATGTGGGGGCAAAGTAGGCATCTGGGCTTGTTGCAAGGTTTAGTTCCCATGCTAGTATCATTGCCCTCTTATTTCTTATGCTTGTGAGAATCCACTTCAGGTTGGGTGGTTAGCTGCATGCAAGTCTGGGCCTGCCACCCAGTGCCTGAGAAAGTGTGGTGTCATTGCCAGTAGGGATTGTACCTTGCTGATAATGCATTTGGGGGGCTTGAGCTGTGACCTGTAGGTAATAACCAGTGGTGTTCTGTTGTTCTGTTTTTGTGGTCTTTCAAAGGGTCCTCCCTGGCAATTGATTTGGCTCTATTGATTGGTCTATTGATCTTGCTGATTTATTCTCTTGAATGATCCCTGTCCTGGCCATTGAAACATTATTCACTCTGGTATTGATCTCTGCATCTACCACTACTACCACCAGTTCATACTGGGGATGTATGCGTGCACGAGAGGGAAGATGGTTTGCCATGGGTAAAATATGTTCGGTTGGTTCGCAAATAATATGCAAGATTAAAGCTTTTTCACTGTAGTTTTCCCTGGTAAATGCTCTATGTAGTCTAACAGGTCTTTCCCTAATCCTTCAAAAATGTTTATTCTTCTTCTCCAAGGTTATGTTGGAAATAAATTATGTAAAGAGGCTTAGGAATGTGGTTGGCCAGTGTGCTTCAAAACGAAAACTGAATGGGACCAATGATGTGGTGGGGGAAGTCAATCAAAGAAAGGTCAAGTTAAAAAATGGGCTAGGTCTGCCCAGGACTTGTGGAGAAAAATAATCTAGAAAAAATCCCCCCCCAATGCATCCTTATGGGAGGGGGGGGGGGGGTCAGACAGCAGGTTGGAATCTTGCCAACCCCTCCATTCTAAGCCCCCTCCTTCCTAATCCCATGAGCCAGAGCAGAGCAAATGCAGCTCACCGTAAGCATCCCGGAGCACACATACAGACACAGATGGACCACAAAGGGAGAGCACACACAGGGAGGAAACACATATACACCCAGCCTGATTAGACCCTCACAGACATAATACATGCCCACAGAGAGGCAACACGTATGGATGCAACCTGCTTAATCCCAGGGGAGAAAATGCAAAGTACCGTAGTTGTTAAGCCCCTCAACGCTGCAGGGTGTGAATTCCAAAGACTTACAGCAGCTACAGAGAAGACTGGTTCCTGACTCACTACCACGCTGACCAACCACATTCCTAAATTCTTTACATAATACCTAAATTCCTAAATTCCTAATCAAAATCATCAAATCGGGTAGAGATTCAGATAGAAGGAGGTACCCTCTCAAATGGCCTGGATTTACCTAAACATGACAAGCAGCACTTTGCACTTAGCTCAGAAAGGAATTGGCAGCAAATGCAGTTTTAGAGATTCCCCTACGCTTTAGGAGGAACCGATATTTAAAAAGTGCATTATATTAGAGTTTCTTAACTTGTAGAGAGATCCTTTATTATGTTTAAATATAAACTTTATTAATACATTCTAGGCATCACTACAAAGTAAAACCTATTTAAGATGACACTAAGTCTTCTCACTGAATTGTTGGTGGCCCCTGAAATGGTTGACACCAACGTTCTGAGTGAGAAATATCTTTTTCCCTTTTTGAATTCCATCAGAATTATTCCGCTAATAGTTCAGTTTCATTTTACTTTTATACATGTGGCACAGAGTGTGCAGTGTCAGCTTTCACAGTGTTTCTATTTTGTTTTTGTTTTAATAAAGAGGTTTGGAAGTTTCAGCTCCACATATTTCTCTAACCAATTATTGTGGGAAACATTGCATTAAACTGTTGTTTTCTTTCCACTATAATGCATTCTGATGATGTTCCAAACAATTCTCCAAAAGTTAAACCAGATACTGTTGTGTCTTTATACAAATGATGCCAAAAATGTAATTGGCCTCACACAAATGACGCAAATTGCAGTATATTAGTTATGACAATTTATGTCCCCTGTGTAATAATGTCATTACACAAACGACACAGATTATTGCTGTGTAATATTCTCTGGTTTAATGGACAGTAGGGAACAATAGAATCACCTTCCCCCAGCTGGTTCATTAGATAGCATGATATAACAAACAAAACCTTTAAGTCAGCTGAACCTATTTATTTGCATTTCACCTGATTAGATAGATAGACAGACAGACAGACAGACAGATAGATGATTGATTGATGATTGATTGACAGATAGTTAGATAGATGATAGATAGATAGATAGATAGATAGATAGACAGACAGACAGACAGACAGACAGACAGACAGACAGACAGATGATATAATCCAGTCTCCTTCCATCCTCTCTGCCTTTTCTGCATTACAGAGGATAGGATTCTGAGGAAATTTCCCAAGGCTGAGCTGTCTACAGTGATCTGAAATGAACCAAAAGTTAGACTTTGATCAGCAGAAGATCATAGTCTAGGGACCTAAACAGGTTGGGACCTAAAGACGTTGCAGTAAATAAACTATGGGTTGTGAGGATTTTTTTTTTTACTACTGTTTGTATTTAAGCTGCAAGGGGACTTAAACTTATTTGGTTGTCTACAGGTAGTCCTCGCTTAACAACCATTCATTTAGTGATGGTTCAGACTTACAACAGTGCTGGAAAAAAGGACTTATGACTGGTCCTCACACTTAGGACTATCGCAGCGTCCCTGCAGTCACGTGATCACGATTTGGGTGCTTGGCAACTGGTTCACATTTATCATTGTTGCAGTGTCCCATGGTCATGTGATTGCCATTTTTGATCTTCCTGACCAGCTTCTGGCAAGCAAAATCAATGGAAAGCCATATTATTTGCTTAACAACCACATGGTTTGCTTAATGCGTGCAGTGATTCACTTAATGACCACCAGAAGGTCATGACATCAGGTTGGATTCACTTAATGGCTGCTTTGCTTAGCAAGTGAAATTCTGGTCCCGACTGTGGTCGTTAAGCAAGGACTACCTGTATACTCACAACAGTTGGCTTCTTGCACCTGTACATTTTCTTGGTGGGATACTTCTGTCTTCAGTATAGTGAAGGTCAATAGGTTGAGAAAGTACAAGGCAATGCGTACAGAAATGGATCTCTGCAGAATGATCCTGATGAGTGTGAAAGTCTTTCCCACCTAATATACCATACCAGAAAGACTAGAAACGAGTGGATTTGCTTATGCCCCTTCACCATTTTTCTGGGAGATTTTTAGGGAGATCTTCAGATTTGCAGTACACCCATACCAAAGCTAATGATGGCCCACAGTTAAGGCTCTTCCAGCCATTCTAAATGTTTTAGACCGGACTGGTATCTCATCATGCATCATAGGCATAACATAGTAGAGTACCAGGGTAAAAATGCTGTAGACAAAGAAAGAGTGAGTAAGAGTGGAGTTGACTCATGAGATGGATAAAGATGAAAGAGAATTCCACTGACCACTCTAAAATAAGGATGGGCCTCTTTCATTTTAAACTCAGAGAACAGCTGCTAAAAAGTACAGTAGACAGGGGAAGCAGAAAGCTGCTGTTTTGGAAGGACCAAAGAAACTTTTCACAGAGGTTGCAAAAATTGGCTTGGGCGGAGAGGAGTCTTCATGACAACATCTCTTAACTGGTAAAAAAGAAAGGTTCCTTAGGCTGTTCTTTTTTATAAGTTAAAAAATAACTCACTTGTCAGTTTGTGAAAATGGCACACTGCCCTGGCAAATGAAAAAGGCTACATGAGAAATAAAACAAGATCATAATGTTGCTATGGGCATCTTTATTTTTAAATTGGGTTTGAAATGGTTCAGATAGAAAGCATAACAGAACAATTATTTTCCTGGGTTATAAGCAACGTGTCATCTCTAGAACTGTGATCCAAGTTAAAGGTGTGGATTTTTGTCCACTGTATTTCATGGACAGAGAAATGCCATTTCCTAGAATAATCCGCCAACATACTGACATACGGCTGGACGTTTGAATGTCATAAATTAGCATCTTATTGTCAATTCTTAGTCACGATGTCTCCCTCCAAACCCATCTATCATTTAGAAATGCATGCTTTCTGCAAAGTTTTGGTAGCAGGACAATTTGTTGTATTCTTTTCTATTATAGCAATTAGGTTTCCCACCTACCTCAGGTCTCTGGACAGCTTACACACAATGCAAAATACTTTATGATGCATAATAAAATGATACTGAGGGTTTAGAAAAGAAGTCTGTTTCCAATAGAAAGAGTCCAGCCTGGGCACTTAAAACTCAACAAACTCTGTTTCTTAGAGGAAACATTAGCATCACCAGTGCATGCTTTGGATGAAGTGAACTACAGTTCATAAAAGCTTATGCCTTTTCATAAAATTCCATAAAGTGTATGCATTTAAAAAAGTGCCACCAGACTCCTTCTGATTTTCAGGATTACCAAGGGACACATTTCCTCTGGACTAGTGAGTACCATGTTATGTTCTACACTCTCCTATGGAAGTATAAGGCTACAATTCAGTCCTGCAGCCTCCAGTTGGGATTAAAGTTGGGGAGTAGTTAGTAGAGTTAAAGTCTGGTAAAAAGGGAATCTGTAGCAAGTAATCAGAAGCTTGTAGGAGAGTTGATCTGTTGATGCTAGGAGATGAGGTGAGTAATCAGGAAGGAAAAAAATCAGAGGAAGACCAAGAGGTTGTTTCAGACCAATAGGAGAAGAGATAGGTTAAAGATTAACAACCCAAAAAGTTAGTGGCAGGTGGGCAGGGACTGAAACTTCGGGGACAAGAGTCAGAAGGGAGAGAAACAAGAGCTGAGGTTGAAATGGGAAGAGGAAAGAGAGTGTCATCAAGTATAAATGGAACAGAGCCAAGCAGGGTAAAAAGGCACAGTGCCGTACTGGACCCAGAGCAAGGATTTAGGCAGAAAAGTGAGCAGGTGCCATGGCAAAGAAGCAGCTGATAAAAAGAAGCTTCTGTAAAGTAGTTTGAGTAATATTAGTAGTAAATCTGTTTATTGTCGGCAACCGAGATGTGGATTTTCTGTTCTTTTACTGGATTTCAACAAGTGGAGCCCATTCAGAAACTGATGCATCTGAGTGAAGACAATACTTGGCACCAGATTTAAAGAGAAACATGCAGAGGAACTGGAAAGAGTTCTCCAGAGTTGTTGCCAAATCCAGGTCCTAGGACCAGGCTAACCCCAGTTTAATAAGGCTGCTAACACTTGCTGGTCATCTTTGCCTTTATAGCCATCTAAAACCTGTGTGTATGTGTGTGCACATGGAAATGCATGCTTAATTTCCTTTGTATTATGCCCAGATTCAAGCATGACAAAATAAATGGTGCACTTCTAGAGAAGGAGGTTTATGTTCAGAGTAAATTAATTGTGAGAAATGTTAAATGAATTATACTTTAAGTTCAGAAAGAAGTATTTGTATAATTCAAGAAATAATTTACTAACTCATCAATTACTCAATGGAAAGGGATTAATTGATTTTCATTATTTCTCCTGTAATTTTGTTTTTCTCCTGGCTATTTTGTTTTTTTAAAATAATTTTATTAAGAATTATAAAAGAAAAGAATAAAAACCAATACAAACTACAAAAAATACAAACAGAAAAATACAAAAGAAAAGAAAAAAGTGTATAAAAGAAAAAAAGAAAAGAAAAAGAAAGAAGTAACTTCCCCCTTCATCCCAGCAAGTAAAGACAATTTTAATAGCTTATCACCACTTCTAAATACAACATAATCTTTTTTCAACCCATAGATCATTTCTTGAATAAACAAAGACAAAATCCAAATGCTTCATCAATTGTTCTCTGTCAGCAAAAGTCCAGTAAAGGCAAATATAACTATTTTCCTCTTTTAGCCCTGATCGAATAAGCCAACCTTATATTCCTTCTCTGAGTTCTTGAACATACAGTATTCTTTAACCCCTTCAAAAAGAATCCCAGAGCTGGTTTGCTGTTTGTCTCTGTTTCAAGTCAAAAATCTTTCAGAATTTTGACTGATTTCTTTTGTATATCCAATAAGTAAAATGTATCCTTTTGCTTGTCATTTCTAATAAAGTCCTTCAAAACCTTAACAGAGCTCTTTTGTATATCCAGTAAAAAAAGTTATCCAAATCAGTTTCTTGGTTCAATATTTGTACATCTCCTTTAGGGAATAAGTCATCCATCAGTTCCATTTGTGTTACATTTAAGTCCCCCTTCAAGGTAATTTCATGATTATCCATTGCAACTTGTTCTTGTTCTGTAACTTCATTACAACATGCTTTGTCCATCTTGTCAAGAAGGTTATCCATCTTATCAAGAAGCTTAGTAGAGAAATATTCAAAAAGTTGTAGAGATTTCTGCTCCATTTTCTTCATCTTCTTGCTCCCTCTCGTGTCCAACCTTTAAGGTCTCCTTATCATGAAAAGACCAGAACAATTGCCATTTTCCCATGAGAAAATTTCTTCTAATTAATTCAAAGCTATATCCAAATCCTTTTGGATGCTTAATCCGTTGTTAACTTTCCAAAAATCCATATTCTAAGCACCCTTTTGCTGCATAATCCAAAAGGTCATATATTTCCAAAACTTTTAGAATCAAATTTACACTATCTTCCTCTAAGGAAGAGGAAACTCACCTGATAAATTCAGTAAAACCTTGCTGGTCCAAAGGGTCTTAATCTCTCCAGTATACACACATACCAAAAAAAAAAAATCCAAAAAGTGATAAAGAAATAAGGCTTGGTTGAGCTTAATGTCCATAAAAGACTTCTTTGTGAGTGTGAGCTTGTTGAAATCCTGACTACCAGCCACTCCACTCATAAGCCGACTGCAAAATGGAAGTTTCCATGGTCTACTCATGAGGAGTGTCTGTCTGGAGTCACATGGATAATCTCAACAATCTCTCCTTCTTCCGGAGAGATTTTGCCAGTCTGAATCCAGCATTCAGCCGTGATTCTCCTTGCAAATGCTGTCCTGCTAACCATGGCTCACCATGGCTCTCACAGGATGTCCTTTTCTGCTGGCTATTTTGTACTAACATCCAAGGTATTAAAATAAAAGGCTGTTTGTTATGCATCCCAATCAGCTAGGTTATATTTTTCGACTTCAGAACTGCAACACCATTTCAGAGTTGAAGCTAAGTTCCTAACTAATTATTTGTACTGCTGAACAAGATGATAATCATCATATAATTGCTTCTTGTCTTTTTGCCTGGAAGATATTTCTGGATGTTCTTGAAGACCGGATTGTAGTCTTAACATTTCAAATGGCCATTTGCAGCACAAGCAGTTCAGATCTCAAGAAACAAAGCTGTTACCATAATCTAAAATAAGATCTGCCCAGAGTCAGGCAGCATACAAGTTTACTACATTATTATTAAATTATTATTATTCCCTTATTTCCCTCCCTTGGATGGTATCTGCCCAAGTCTCATGCTCTTCAGATATGGTAGATTACCATGATTATGGCTCTTTGCCAACAAGTCCAAAGAACATAATAACTGGGAATTATGGAGATAGTAGTCTAGAATGGTGGGAGGTCACTGTATAGAAACAGCTATTCTAGGAGCTATACACAGGCCAAGCACAGCCAAGGGAAAGAAAAAAGCAATGAAGTGTGCTAGATAAGATTGAAAATGGGATCAGGAAGTCTCCCTTCTATCCCTTATATGTTTGGGCCACTGTAGAACCAACAGATATAAGAACTTACTGTGTAATGAATTCATAGATCACACAATCTCTTGGGAGCAAGAATCTGGAACTTGTTTTCCTTCCCATCAAATTCCCCATGCATAACACCCTCGACTCCTTATTCCCTTTATTTGTCATGGTCCATATTTGATGCTTAGTTCTATGGTTAGAATATGTGAGGTCTCCAACCATATTCTAACCATAGAACCAAGCAGCAGATATGGACCATGACAAATGAAGTGAAAATATACTGAAGTACTGAATGTATGCTTAGTGAAGGTGACACCCACACACCCATTTAAGGAGAGAGGGCAAAAGGAGAAAGGAGGGGAGACAGGGCACTTGCATTCATAAAGAGGATCTAGTTCAGTGTTTCTCAACCTCAGCAGCTTTAAGATGTATGGACTTCAACTCCCAGAATTCCCTAGCCAGCATGGTTCTTTGCTTTCTTAATTCCATAAAGTTTTTCTCCCAACTTTCTCTTCCTCTTTTCTTTCTGTCTTTCAAAATACTTTCATTTTATCTTTTCTCTGCTTCAGTGAAGTAGTAAGAACTTTTGAGTTATAAGATAAAAGCAGTCATACTAAATTCACCTGCACTGTCTTAAGTAACAGGAGAATTTACCATCACTTTCATTTTAAGATAATGTTAACGCAATTATTTCAACCATATAAAGAATCTATAATGTGGAGTGGGAAGAGTCTGGACCATGTAAGATACTGAATGGTAGACCAAGCTTTTCATTTTAAGCATAAAAAAAAGAGAGCAAGCCATTGAAATAGAAATACCTAACTAAGTCTCAACAAAGCTTCAAAAGCAATACTAAAAACACAATTCAGTCTTTGATGTACCTCATGGACATGTTGTGAATGGGTTGGGGGGGAACAGAAAAAAATATGCAACAACAGCTTAACATAGCTTATCCTTTTACCCAACAAAATTTTAGGATTACTTCAGAAAACGCCCCCACTCCCACCTAGTTTTCCTTACAATATAGTTGGGACCATGAATTCTCTCTAGCAAAAGACTGAAAGATGGAGAATTAATTATTTAAAATCAGTGCTTGAAATTAATTTTTAACTGTCCAGATCACAACACTACAGTGCCAACAGAAGCTGCAGCTATTGCTCCCTTGCCTACCGGATCCTTCTGTTTTTTTGTTTTTTAATTGCTCCCATTGCTTTTTGCTTCAGTCTTCTTCCTTCAGATTTATTTGCAACACCTATCCTTACTTCAGAGCATGGCTGTATTATCTCCACAATAAGCATTATCAAGTTTCCTCAGACCCCCTTCTCAATCTTGTGCATTTTTGTGCAGATGAATCATTACCTAATGGAACGTCCCACTTCTGAACATATGAACATATGAACCTCATCTAACAGAACTAAGTTCCCCTTAATGCTTTAGTTGTCTATATGGCCTCACTCATAGTCTTGTGTTCCAGGCCCAATATCTACTCCACATCACTGTGTGCTGTGCAGAGGCTTGATGGGGAATCTGGTTGGACTGATCATGGCTACTCCACTCAGAAAACTGAGGCTCCCAATCATACAGAATGGGAATAGGGAACTCACAGATACCCCAGTCAGTATGGCCGAAGGTAAGGGAGGCTGAGCTAGAAGTGAAAGACAGTTTTCTCTGCCTCAGTGTAGAGAAATTTGCAGTAATTTTATTCTCAAAGCAAGGACTGTATAAATATGTCACGATTGTGAAAACAAGCCAGATAGTTCTTTGTTCTTCTGGCATTAGTGACAACTGTCAGTGACAATGCAGTCTTCTCTTCAGATCAGTTCATAATATTGTTGGTTTGGTCATCTCGATTGTTGCAAATGGTCTAGAACTTGGGCTTAACAAAGGAACATTATTGTTCAGTGATAGCTGGCCATCCCTCTCTCGTTTGGGACACAATCTGCACTGGAGTCTGCAAATGTAACAGGAATGAGAACAGGCAGGGAAACAAGACCACAACTGCAGGGAGAATAAATAGGAGGGTGAGAGAAGAGGGACAAAGGGAAGGCCAGAGAACTCGGAGGTGTCTGCAAGTGAAATATCCTGCTTCTGATATGTCTTCCAATTTTTAATTCTGCAGTTTCCATTATAATAATTCCCATTGTACCAGCATGAGATGAGAGCTGTTTAATGTGACACTTCATAAGAGAAATGGCCAAAGTGTGTTTTTAAAAGTACATTGATTTCAGTGCTTTATTACCTGGAAGATGCTTATTCAAGTATTAAGTTAAAAGACAGCACAATTAAATTCACTTCATCGCTTCAAGCTGCAGAGCTTTAATGTTTAACCTGTTTAATGACTTAAGGGTTCAATTAGGAGATGCATTTCTTTAAGAAACTTTGTTTTAAAAAAAAGAAACCTCCAATGTCTTATTTCCTCAAAAAAAAAAAAAGTTTAAGGAAGTTGAAATACTGGGTAAATGAATAATGTGGCAGAAAGGAAGCAGGAAAGGATGTATTGTTTTAAACATAAATTGGCGAAGTTTGCACTTGCTGGATGAATATATAGCCAGTCATATTTAGCAGGTGGGATAGTCTGAATAGTAATATATTTTAAAATTAATTGCAAACAAAACATCCGGGTATCATGCTTAGCATCCGGACATGGCATGGTCAGGTAAATGACTGGTCTGGGTACCATACTGGGCCCATGTGCTGATGATACCAGTCTTTTTAAATAATTATTTACTACCTGCCATCCAGTTTTCAAGACTGCAGGCAGGTAATATAAAGGTAACAAAAATATCACCATAAATAATAAGGTATTATTAATAATACCCGTAAGGGTTAAAAATGACCCATACCACAAGGTCTTCTTTAGGACCTAGTATTAAGAGTCAGTTACCTACTGAGGCACTATCAGGCACTGCACCTTCTGAGATCCCAGCCAATCTCCACTGTATTAGAGCCCAGAGGCATTCTGGGAAAAGGAGGACGGAAGCTGCTGCGTCACCTGTTTCCCAGGACTGTGCAGGTGAACTACGTAAGGATAGCTGTGGATCTATACTGCATGGCCAAGTAAATTGACACAACTGAACACAATCATGGATACTAGAATTGGGTACCCAGCATTGCCAGACCTGAACATTACTTTTCTAAAGTGTCATCACTGTTCCTCAGCACACACACACACACCCCAAAAAAGCACATTTGGAGATATTCCTGTGATTACATATTAGATAAGCAATACTATGACAGACAGATGTTTTCAACACTAAGTGAAATTGAATCACACCAAAATGTTTCATGACTATCTTTGGATTTTTCAGCTTGAGTATTTCATACACAAAATAGTACAACCTTCTTCAGTTCTTTACCAATTGGAAGCTAAATAGTTGAAGAATCGCTTTAAGGCTTAGCTTTAATCCATTGGTTACCAACAAACTGGGCTATGAGGGCAAGCAGATGTTAAGGGCTTAACAATGGATTCATTCATACATTGAGTGTGGAATTTTTCTCTTCACTGCTTCAGCTGATTCTTTATTCTCACCATTTCTGAACAAGTCTATAGTACAACAGTTAATGACCTGCCGTAAATTTAACGGTACTTCCATTAAGTTATGCTACACTAGCATGGGCTCTAACCCTACTAATAAGAATTATCAGTTTGGGAAACATCTACTTGACTGCTCTGCCCTAAATTGCACAGGCCATCAACTATGTACTGTTGCTGTTGGTAGAACTGAAAGGGGCCACCTCCTTTTTCTTCAAAATTCTGCTGATACTGTTCTACCACAGGAAGAAGGGTTGGGAAACTTGCTTTTGTATTACAAAGGAACAAAATGCACATAGAAGCTTCCAAGAGGTGGTAGGGGAAGACAAAAGGATAAAATGCTCTTCCCCATTTACTCAAGGTTGCTCAGGCTTCCCAAACTCATGAGAGCACTGTCATGTCATGTCATGTCATGTCATGTCATGTCATATACTTCTCTCCTGTTTTAACTAAAGATCTTGCCAGTTGCTGATGGAAACAGTTTACTTGCCCATCCTTTTCCCATCACTTTTTATGCTCCCTAGAGATGGCAAAATGAGAAGGAGGTGACTGCAGGGGAAAGTTGAGATTTTCTGATGTGCATCTTTTTTCTTTTTAGGTAATAAGTGCATACAGGGTATGAACCAGTATGTGATGGGTTGAATGTATTTCTTATGTATTTCTTTGCTTTTTGGGCATGATATCAGCATAGCATGATCTAAGTGCTTATCTCAGACTTTTAATCAATGATATCTCCACAGCATGAACTTACATTCTTGATTGCAAGACTAGCTAGCCACTTGGTGTGGAAAGTTAGATTGGCTTGGCCAGTATATTTTCTTTATCCATTGTCGGAAGACCCTCATGATCCAGGAAGAGGTGCAATATTAGCACACAAGGTGAACCTGCACAAAGGCCCTCCTGGCCATAGCTGCCACTTGCTCTTTCAGCAGGAGCTGTGAGTCCAAGAGGATCTCCAGACTGCACGCCAGTCCCGCATAAGGAAGTGCAACCTCTTTAAAGACTAAAGATGGAGGGTCTCAGGAACCAGAGGGGTCAATAAACAGCCACTTAGTCTTGTCAGGATTGACCCTGTTTGCTCCTCCCCATCCAGGCCCACATAGCCTCCATGCACTGGGTCAGGACTTCTATGGCATCATTTGGTTGGCCTGGAGTCGAGATGTATAGTTGGGTGTCATTAGCATAGTTAAGAGGGAAAGGTATAGATATTCTCACCCCTAAGAGATCAGCCTCAGTGTAGACCTACCTGGGAAAGGAGACTAGCTGGAATAACCTGGGGAACATCCATAACTGCCTTTGATGAGGGCAAGAACCTAACAGCTACCAAAGGAATGTGAGATTTTGTCCTGTATCTATCCTCCTCCATTGAATGTTGCCATGTCTCTATCGATATTTCCCATCTATATTGTGCTTTTCAGTTAAAGTTCTGCTTTTGCTTTCCTTTGCTTAATAAACTCAGCTTTTCCCTCATTTGTGGTCTTATTCCTTTCAAATCTGCAAACCTCCTGCCCAAACTTTAGGGAGGCCAAATGAGTTGTGCTGTATCAGTGATGATATCTGTTTGCTGCCAAACCTGTAATGGAAGTGTGATTAGTTCTAAAGTGCCTTTTAGTTGCCTGGATATTCTGTTGCTGCCAGGAAATTGTGTCTGTTCTACAGTCTCCAACCTGCTTCTTGTCTACACTGGAACAGTGGCAAGGGCTGGCAAAGAGTCATCTTAGCACAAGCCATGTTCACTTCATCCACTTCTCTCCTGCCTTCAATTTGGAAAACAAAACAAAAAAACAAAAAATACACCTCTGTCTCAACTGACTCCTAAGGAAACTTCTATTAGACATATGTAATGTATCCATGTATCAAATAATGTATCATAGCCTTTAATGGCCCATTTTTTAAAGAGTAATCTTACTTTTTATGGTAAATTGAAAGCTATTTTCTCTATACTTACTTAACATATTCTCCTAATTAAGGTAAACTGAAATACATTTCTGGACCTGTAGAAAGCCATTTCTTTTCAGCAGTCTGTTTTTATTAAGTGAACTAACAATTTCAATCAAACAGAACCTCTAATTTAAAACTGTTGTCAACATAAAGCATAATCATAAAAGATTTCACAGTAAGCAGTTCTGATGGAGTGCAATCTGTAAGAGGCCATTCTGGGAGTTAACAAACTCATTCTTCCTCCTCCTTTTTCTCTCTTCCCCTCTCAGTCCTCAAAAAATTATACTGATGCTTTGGGGCTGAGAGCAACTTTATTTCTATTTGAAAAATGAAGGTTTTTTTTTAAACTATTAATAATGGGAAAATAAAGTGTGGCAGTTCTATATTCAAAAGCTTGAAAAATACATCATACAAAACGAGAGCTCTGCTGTGTGCAACCGAGTCTTTCTAGACCAGCGTCAAATAATGGCTTGCTAGATGTCTCTAGGAAGCCTAGCCTCTTTATAGCGCTCCTAATTCTCAGCAAATGGACTTATTTCTTTTTTAAGTTTTTTTTAATTCACTTTACATGGCCACCCACTGGTCACCGACTCTGGGTGGCTAACAGCATTAAGAACAATTAAAGAAATGTAAATAGTAAAAATTCTAAAAAGAAAAGTGCCACAAAGAATATGTACCACATCTCTTCAATGATTATTTCCTGGTGGTTGCACCTGGGCTATCACATGTCTTCACCTTGCCTCATGAGATACAGCTGGTAACTTTTTTCCATCCTCCACATCAGCTCATTACAATGCTATATGTTATTTTTCACAACAATTGCCTATTTAGAAAGCTTAAGGGAAAAATGTATCTTTTTAAAAGCCTCACAGTGGAAAGGGTGCTCTTGGAACCTATTCACATAAAACTTGGCAGTAGTTATTCCTTTAGAAGGGTCATCTAGCTGAATCAAGAAATGAAAATGGTATCCTCAGTTTCCTTTTTAAAAATCTGCATTAGGAGAGGCACTTTATCTGTCAGGATTTGTGTATGTTCCATGCCCATAGAACAGATAATTCCTGAAATTAGCAAATTTGGGGGAAGGGGGGGAAACCACCTACAGTTATGTGTTGATTTCCAGCAATAGTCCATGGGAGCTGTGGAGATTTGTATTTCCAAAGCAGCATTCAGATTTAGGGACACACTAATCACCAAATCTAAGCATTTTTTTTCCTTTCATTTGAACAGCCACAATGGATCACAAACACATAATTCTTCTAACATAATGTGTGTCGCAGAATCTCAATGGGGTAAATGTTAATTCTGCTGGACCTAAAAATCCTGAGTCACCTGATCAGGGTGCAAGGCCGGATTAAGGCCAACTATTGCCCTAAACCAGTGTTTCTCAACCTCAGATGTGTGGACTTCAACTCCCAGAATTCCCCAGCTAGCATGGAGAAGCACCTGGGGAACCCTAACCCATGCTGGCTGGGGAATTCTGGGAGTTGAAATCCACACATTGTAAAGTTGCTGAGGTTGAGAAACAGTGCTCTAAGCACAGCCCAACAGTGGTGCCTCTCGGCCCTTTTGTTGATTAACTGACAAGGCATTAAGATTCAACTGAAAACTAAAGTTGAGCCTGGCAGGGAAAGAATTAAAAGCATGAGGACTAGGGGAAAAAACTTTGTGATGCCCCACATCTTGTGGTGCCCTAAGCATGTACATATTTTGCTTAATGGTTCATCCAGGGCTGTTGAGGTGGTACTTGGAAACACTGTGGTCTGCGGTGGTTTCAAACTTGCTTGGAAGGAACATTCCGCATGCTGTGGCTGCTGCCCAGTGGGCAGATAATCATCATCTCCCTCCCTTCCCTTGAAGGAACAGAGTCTGTAGCAAGTCCATATGGTTTCCTCCACCATAAAGAGTTGTTTGATAGAGAGCACCTGTACAGTACGTGCATATATCGCTACCATTTTACTTTTATCATTTCTCTACAGATTTTCCTCTCTTGTGTTATTTTTGTTTGTTCTGCTTTTGTTTCAGAAGATGAAGGGCTGCAACACTGTACACAAATAGTCCCTTGTAAATGTTTTTATCAAAATATTTTAACTCATATCCCACTTCCTATTAAAAAAAAATGGGATTAAATACCCAAGATTTGATTGCAAAGCATACATGTACCTGGAGAGAGGTTGGATAATAATACTTTGAAAGTATTGTTTTCTTTAAAATATAAGCAGCAGCTGAAGGTGACACAAGTGCAACCGCACAGAATATGTAGGCACCATTCTGTTGAAATTGCTGTATATATACAATTTATAACCTGCTTGATTAAAAGAAATTCAGAGAATAAAAATGAAAGTATTACAATAAAATCTTCTTTGAATCCCTGCAACTTCAAACCACAGAATAGCTGAAATATACATGAGAATGAGAATGGACCAATCAAGACATTAATACCCCATGAAGGGCACGACCTCACCCGTGTAGTAGAGCTATGCAGCGTTGTGAAGAGCTGCATTGCTTCCATGGAAACCTTGACCAAAACACTCTTTGAGGCTAATTCGCAAACTGCCCTGATGCCCTGGCTTTTCTTTGCCTATCAGGTGCATAGAAACCATTTTAGCAAGGCAAGGTGGGTGATTGAGGCAGATCGTTTATGCCTTGACGCTTCTAAATGCTCTCTAAACTCTTTAGTTCTTTCAAAAGTAGCTCTGAATTGTATAGTCTGGAATAAAAACCTTCTCTTATTGATACGTTGTCTGCAGTGAGATTGAATTAAACCGATCACAGATACCAGCAGCAAAACATTTGAAACTTCAGAAATGAAGATAATGGATTATGATATAGTTATATATATTTTGAAGTGCACACTTCAGAGTTGATTCAGAAAAAGTGCTTTGGGCCTCATAGAAGCACAGCACCTCCACTTATTAAATTTAATGTGACTCTTAAAGCAATGGCACCTTTTTTTTTTCAGGTTCATACAACCACTTGGAAAAAAATGGACAGTGCTGCGCTCACACAAGATTCTTCCAACCAATCACGGTGGAATGAAGAGCCAGCGAGTACTCTGGCTCTTCAATAATTCCTCTCTGGACAAGGAGCGGACTTGAGATCATCACAAGAGCTCCAGTCAGCGGCTTCTCATGAGGAGACCACAAGATAGCAGTCTCCAGTGGGTTTAGAGCTCTAGGAGACAAGGGAATAATCATCTTGCTCAAACCACAGTCAGCGCCTTTGAAAGGAGACTAAGTTCGCATACGTCCTTTTCTAATAACTTTACTCGAGTGACTTCTGACCTCCCCTGCCAAGTTGGGAAGCCAGCAGGGAAGGTTGCAAATGGTGATCACATGATTGTGGGGTGCTTAGCAACCATTGTAAGTGCAAACAGGTTGCCAAGCACCCAGATCACGATCATGTGACCGTGTGGGCACTGCAATGGCCATAACTTTGGGGACCAGTTGTAAGTCCATTTTTTCAGCACTGTTGTAACTTCAAATGGTTGCTGAACAAACGGTTGTAAGTTGAGGGCTACCTGTATGGGAAGAAGACATTTTTGTTGTATTTTAAGAGAAGGTGATAAGTTACTAAAATTGCTTATACTTGTTGTGATGAAGGTGGAAAGTCATTTTTTTGTATATTTCTTTTCTTTTTCTTTACTATATTCTTATTTTTTATTTCTTTCTATTTCTTTCTATTTTTCCCTTTTTTCCCTATCTTTTCTGCACCTCCTACTTTTAATTCGTTTATTTTTTTTAGTTTGTATTAGTTTTTACTGTTGTAATTATAATCTTTAATAAAATTACTATTAAAAAAAAGATTCTTCCAAATCATTTCCAAAGTATATACAGCCCTAGTAATAATCCATAGGACTGTGCATTTAATTTAAAATTCATGCGGTTATATATAGTTGAACATAAATTGCAGGATTTGGTTTATTGTGGTTTTATAGCTCAATTAGGAAGATAATTGGGGATGAGTCCTATAAAGTTGTAAAGTACTTTTTCTAAAGGCCCTAGTCTCACAGAACACCACACATGCACACAAAAATGCTTTACATCCATGCTTTTCATCAAAAATGATCACAGGTTTTATGTTGAATACACTGCCTTGGTTAATCCACAGAAAATCTTGGTCTGTTAGAAAAACTAATTGGTGCCCTTTAATTTTATATGCATAAGATTGCTTGATTTTCATACCCATATGGTGTGTGTGTGTGTGTGTGTGTGTGTGTGAGAGAGAGAGAGAGAGAATTATGTGGGTGTGTGAATTAGTGAGAAAGGGAGGGAGAAATAGAGAGTGGGAAAGAAGGAAAACATGAACCATTTCCTCACATGTATTTTGGACCTGTCCCTGAGATGTCTACAATTGCTATGATGTCCCTCCCCACCCGCCTTCCTTTCTGCCTATACTGAAGGAACTTTTTAGTCTTTGTACAGTATATGCATGTTCCATTATATAGGTGGAACTTTGGAATGATTTATTAAAAAAAAAATCTTGAAAAAGTATGTCAGATAAGGAAGCACAAATTTCCCCCTAGTTTAACTTTATTCAATCTAAAGGAAGGCCTGGCCAGCAACGCTTGCTCAGAATTGTTGCTGTTCAGCTCTAACACTGACTGACTCTAGCAAATCTCAGAAGAGATATGCTAAGACATACATCTCTATGGAGAAATACGTATCCGTAACATCCACAAGCAGAAATTAACCATTTAACCTTATCTTCATTACTCCTCAGTCAATGTGGTTTTAGCTTAGGCTTAGTCTTCCTGAATTGCCAATTCCCCCCCTCCCCCCAAATACTCCTGGGCTTGGGACCATTGGGATGGGGAGGAGACAGGAGGTTGAGGTTCTACACCGTTAAAAGACAGTGGGACTCTTTGGCTCTTCTCTTAGAGATTTTCTGCAACAGATTCAATCTTCTCTTCTTTTCCTAGCTCCACATCCAATCCTAGAGGGAGATGAGTGGGCAAACGTGCACCAAATTCTGGTAGCTATTTGGAAGCATTTAGAGAAACTTCTGTACAATTTGAATCCCTCTTCTCAAGGCTGTTTTTATTTAAAAGGCATTACATGAATCTGTTCTGCTCCCACACCCATTTTTTTCAGGGAGAGGAAACGAAAATCAGCAGGAATCTCAAAGCCTGAAATTACCAGCACCTCCCTACAGTTCTCATCTGGCCATCCTTTATGAATCTGAAGTATTAGCTCCACTCAGACAAGTCGTCCTTCAGGCATTCAACTTACATGATATTTTAAGGAGGTATCTGATTTCAAAGCAAAACAAAGCACTGTTGTAGTGGTAAGTTAACTTCTTCCAACAACCCACACAAATACTTTTCATTGCCTTAAAATTAACAGCTCAGAAGATTTTACTCCTTTTCCAGTCCTCATTTTTACAATGTAAATATTGCTATGGATTTAAGCTTCATTGGCCAGATGGTCTATTCAAAAATCCCATAATTCTTTTCTCCACCCACCCACCCACCCATGCAATAATGGCACTGAAATGCTGAAGTATTTTACAGAACAGAAGAGAGGTAAATCACTGCAGTTGGATAGTAAAATCTTTCTTTTTGAGAATAAAGGTTCTTATTGAATTCCAAGCCATTTGGCAAATCATTAAAAGACTTTTTTTTTCCCCGTTGCACCTGTGGTTTCAGAACTTTTGTTTCAACTCAATATGCTGTGTAGGCTGTGCATGTAAAGTCCACCCTATACATCTAAAAACAAAATTAGCAATTAGAAAAACCATTGACAGTTTAGAACAACGGTTATCCATTTAAAAAAATGAAGCTTTCAATGGTTTGAAGCTTCTTTTGCTTTTAAAGGAGCAAGAGCTTTTCCCTTGTATTGGTTACGATAGATATCCATGTATATATTCCTCATTGACCCACAGCTACCTGCACTCCCAACCTCTAAGGATCCCATCTTTCTTGGCACCTGCCAAGCTCCCTGTCCTACATGATTTTATTTGCTTTACACTTGTAATTTAAAAAAGGAATATGAAGTTAAGCTGTTGCAAAATACAGTAAAGCCTCAGGTATAATCCAGCATTTCCAACGATATCTCTGAGGCCCACGAGTGCCTGCAACCCTGTTTTGCTAGGAAGGGTGTCCACATGTCCTAAAAAAATAATACTCTGAGATAGTAGACAGCATATTGGTAAGCCAGAGGGGGACCCTTTCTGGAAAAGAGCTGCTTTGTGATTGGCAATGTCCACCATGGTGGCCATGTTGTGAGAGGGCCATAGCACATTCTCAAATTGCCAGATGTTCCCACCAGCTCAGAAGAGGTTGAAGATGTCTGTATTACACAAATTCAGGAATTTCAATATAGAAATCATTTTTTAAAAATATTTGAATTTTCATTTGGAAGAAGTAAGGGCCCAATGTATAACGCACTGAAGAAAGGATTTGAAAGCATGCGGGCATTTCCTCGTAACATCACCAGAGATGGCAGAAAGGTGGCAACTTTATCTGCTTATGTAATCAAATAGAAGCTTGGTTATGTTATCATGAACCCACCTTGTCTTTACTGAAAGATCTGCATAGCATTGGTGGCCAGTTGGTTTCCATACTCATTTCAAGTTGTTAGTGTAAACCTTTAAAGCCCTTAACAAGTTACAGTCTGAGTCAAATCAAACCAGGTCAGTTTATTTCAGCCATAAGGCCAAATACAGTAAAATATTTAATAGTTGAACTGTTAGATCATTGTTTGGTTCAAATATTCACAGAAAAAAATATTCTGTGCACCCTCTCCCTTTTCGCAACTTTTGTTGATTTTAAGTCAGCTTTTGACATAATACCAAGGGAGAGACTGTGGGACAGTTTGAGACATTCCACTATTGTTAATTCATTATTGTTGAATTATATAATTGACATTATATGTATCAGTATACCAATATACTGGCCAAGAGATTATTGGCTTGCAAGATAGTCTCTAAATTAGAAATCCTAGCTTGTACTGAATAGTGTGTGTATGCCTTGAGTAAAATTTGGCTGTGGTTGTTCCTGTGGCATATTGTCCAAAATACTGTATGCCAAAGCTCTTTGTTTCTATGCTTGCCATCAACAGGGAATGTTACATGTGGCAAAGGTGTGACTGAGACTAGTGAGCAAGATGGGCGGTGATGAAATTTTAAATAAATAAATAAATAAATAAAATTAGTCTACATCTTCTCTATCTGATTACAAAGTTATGTGAAAACCTCACTTGACCAAAGCCATGATGGGCAGCAGAGGTCAATATCAGCTGATAGTGTATCATCTAGTGATGACCATAGCATATGGAAGATTGTGACTTGGAATACAAGAGTAGCAAAAGATAAACAATGTGAAGTAATGAATGAAAGAAAAATACATGTTGTGTGTTTGTAAAATTAATAGAAAGAGGAAAGTTATCTTAAATCTGAATCAAGATGGTCTGATCTTGTGGAATGAAATTGATGATCACATGTAGGGGAGTGAAGATGCATGTTTAGCTATGAATGAAAAGGCTAAAATGCACATCAGAAAATATGAATTTTCATCTAGATTGTTGTAGGTGTAAATGAACGTAGGAATGCATCAGCTGACATTACATTCCAGTGAAGAGTGATAATGGAAAAATTAGGAAACTAGACTGAAATAGTCAGAACCCCAGCTGGGGAAGCCTCCAAATGCTGCTGCATTTTACGTACCTGTAGTTTCATCCAGCATGGCCAATTGTTAGGGATTATGAAAGTTGCATTTCAGCAGTATGTGGAGTATCATATTTTACCCACCTATCTCTACTCCAAAATAACTGGAAGACTTCAGGTTGGGAGGTGTCCAATAACCAATATCCACACGGTATTTGCAGAAAGGGTAAAAAATCCAGCTCTTCCCTGTTTCCAATGGGGCATTACATAAGTTAATCAGTGGAACTAAAACAAGAGAGTCTTCTGGAATCTTAAAAGATCATGGGTTCATTATCGTATCCAGCTTTTGTAGGCTGCAGTATACTTCATCAGATTCATGAAATACAAAACTGAGAAAGGAGCAGTACATGCAAACACAGTTATTGCCAGGAGAAGGGAAATGGAAAAGAGGATATGAATTACAAAAATAGCATTAGAATCTGATCAGTAATGAACAGTGGGTAGATAAGACCATGCCATGCTGCTATCTCTTCATCTTTAAGGTATCACGCTAGCCACAAGCCTTTTGGTTGTTTTTCCTTCCCACAAAAACAGCCACAAATGCAGCACCTCATCTGGCAGGAAAGAGAGCAAGTGCCTTCCCACTTAATTTACTGTCCCACTCCAGAAACACTTAGTTCCAGTCTTTTAGGCTGTCTTTAAGTCACAGCCTCTGCAATTCCCTTTTCTCTCTACCAAGAAAACAGCTGTCAGACTAAAAAACAGCCTGACAGAAACTTGATGATTAGCTCCAGCATGCCACAGGGGGAAATATGACACACAGTCACTTTCAGAAAGGGAAATAGATTTCAAAGAATAAAATATTGAGAGTTCAGCTCCAGCTATCAATCCCTGTCTACAGTCTATCTACGTTTGTCCCCAGTGGAGGCGCAGAAGGTACCAACAAAAGATTTTTCGTGACAACGCCCAGGAGTGTCCTGATGCCTCAGCACTTACAACTGTTGATCTTTCTCCCGTGTTTGATCACTAGTTGGCACTGCCATTAGCAAGCCTATCTCTCCCAGCTTGCAACACATTTGTCATGTTACGCTCTTTCAATGGCCTCGATAAAAGAGTAAATGACTAGTACAGGTAAGGGAAGAAAAGATGCTCATTGCTTCTGAAAAAATCAAATTTCACCATACATGGTTTTACATGGGTTGCACCATAAGGAAGGACGCTGCTTGAATCACTCAGTGAAAATCTGATGCAGACCCATCCGTCACACAGATGCAAGCTTACTTTTCTTGCAGTCCTGCAGCTTTCATGTGCTTCCACTTGGAAGAACCTATCAAAAAGCAGTACCTTTTTAATGCATGCCTCAGAGACATAAAAAATGCCACAAGAAATTCAGTTTGCAGCAATTTCCAAGATCCTAATAGCTAGGACTTGTGAAGAAGGGGGGTACAAGAGCTTGATGGACCAAGTGACATATCAGCGTTGTCTTATATGAGAAATCATGTATTCAGATCAACCTGACATGAAAAGGAGGCCAGAGAAAAGGCTGTGATCAGTATATAAAGCCCTACCAAATTCCAGAAGACAAGATCAAACGATTATCTCTCTCTCTCTAAAGTGCTCATGCATTATGTAATATGATGTTGTTCAATGGCGCCCAGACATTATTCCGCCACATAGGTATCTGCTCTGTAAGTACACAGCACTCAAATAACAGATCACTGGGAAACGTGTTTGTGTGCATATGCATTCAAATATGTCCAAAATAGAGTGGGATGGATGTAGGTGAAGGAATAGCAGTCACACAGCTAACTTTTCTTGGGAAAAACACGGCATTGCCTTTTCCCTCTTCTCTCATCCAAAGCAAGCACCAGCTGTATTGGCTCAGATTAAAGGATTTGGTGAGCTTTATAAGGAACTGTGTGGAATGTGCACATAACTATTGATAATGCTCCCTGGTGATCTGACTGCTGCTGGAGGGGTGATCAGACATTCCAGAAGAGAAACAGAGGGGAGCCAGTGAACAGCAAAAAGTCAAAGATGAGCATTTTGATTTGCTTCTTCAAAAATCGAGGGATTGGGATTGAGCTTCTGGGCTGTCTGTGAATGTCTCCCTGCGGCAGCCAACTTCTGGATAAATCTAATTAGGTTCAGACCCCAAAGTTATTTTTTATGTTTTGTTGTGTAACAACACAACCAAGCAGTGACAGTGTTCCTAGCTGATGGTCAGGCGAGGAAGCAGTGGAAGGATGCGGATCTTCCAGGGGTTGCTTTGCTTTGCGTGGAGGCCCTTCCAAGTATCTCCATGAAGTGAAGTGCCACCCCACTTTCAATCTGGGAGGTGGCCGCAGGGTTTCGCTTCTCTAGCAACCACAACTTCTGTGTACATGCAATGTCTTCAAACAAACCTCTGCTTGTACAACCTGAGGCAGAATGAGTCTTCACTGAGGCAACCAGCCTCTACAGGCAGTTTCTTGCACTGAGGGGAAACTAGGAAGCATCTCCAAAGCTAAGGCAAGATTCATTTTTACCACTGACTCTTTTCCTAATTTACCAACATTAATACCACCGACACCCAAACTCTTTTGAGCCAAAGGCCTTATTTGGCCTTTCACGTACAGGCCAGGAGGTACATTCCAAAAAGGGGAGAGTGCCAGGACAAAAACTAAACATGCTTCACTTTTAAACTGAAACACAATTTAAATCAGAATAAGTACAGTACGTTTAACATTATTTCTCTCTTTGGATTTAATAGCGTTTCTCTTCTGTTTCATAAAAGGTTGCAGTTTGACTGCTGTTTTGGAGGGCCTCTAAGGGATGTGCATACAAAGCTTTGCTTGAGTGCAGATCATGTCCTATAGTTGTACCATGCTTTGAATGCAACTGGAAAGAGGTGCTTTTGAATGCCTGGGAGTGCAAACATTGCACCTACCTATGATTCCCTTTTCTGCTTCTAGGCTTGCTGTCTGGTCCTGAAAAATGGTATGGCTGTTTCACTGACTCATACATGAGTGTTGTGTTGGTGCTTCTGAATCTTCCAAAGTACCTCTTCCCAGTCAGATTCAAAGCACGGCCAGCCCTTTTGTGCTTTCCTGTTTTAAATGCCCTTTGCAGTGTGCAGAACAGACCTGTTGTTAACCAAGGGTTAGGAGCAATATAGCATCTGCACAAGTTAAATCTGATGGTGATGCTCTTCTGGTGAATGCCAAGTGATTTTAAACACTCTTTCAGACCCTAGAGGTTGCCTTTCCAAGTTAACTGTAATTTTATACTGTAGCCAACTAGAAATCTGCTAAAAAGAACTGAGAACAAAACTGATGGGGGTACAAAACTGTCACCATGGAAACAATTGCAGGTGTGAGGCCCAGAGACTAATAAAGACTGGTTTTATTGTACATGTCCAGGGGAGATTGTAAGGAAGTCTTGCCAAGAAGAGAAGGCCTATAGGACACAAATAGTAGTGCTAAGAAATAGCAGACATACTGTAGTTGTTCTATACCATTATGCTAGTCACAGATACTCCTCTGTACCTTTAATTTGTATTAAAAACAAAACAAAACAGGGAACTGTACACTACAAATCTGTGCCCGCAGGCTTACAATGACCTCTCTGGCTAGGTTACAGGAGATCAGCTTAGCCTAGGTAACCAGATGGTTTGAACTACGACTCTCCAAAGGCCTAGTTCTTGGCCAAGCTTCAGGGATTTCTGGGAACTGTAGTTCCAACATCTTGAAAGGCAACAAGTTGAAAACATCTGGCCCTTTAGACATATTACACAGCAATGCCTAAGCTTCTCTGCTGAAAGGAGTACCTATATACCTCACACATGAAATGTGTGCGTATACATCATAGTACATACAAGGAAGCAACTGCTGCTTCAAGCATTGCTCTGTAAGAGTACATTTTGTGAGGCTCATCAGGAAACTCCCAAGGTTAACTAACTCTCTAGCTGAGTAGCAATGCAGTGTGTGGTATCCAAATTTTAACAATCAGCCAAAAATAGTGCCACAGGTCTGTTTTCCACCACATTCTTGTTCTATTAGATTAGAAATGTCTGCTCAAGGCATGTTAACATCTGCTAACACTATTAATTACTTCTTAACATTCCTGTAACTTTGGGGCCATGAGTTTGAAGAGTTCATTCAGATCACAGTAGGTCTGGGTTCTAAATTTATCATGGGCTTCTGATACATTTTCTGTTTCTCACAGGTGTCTGATAGTTCTTTACAGTTCAGAGTTAGCCTAGTGCTGAGCAGTAGTCTTCCACTTAGATTAAAACAAAATCATAGAACTGGTACAACCAATAGCAAAACTAGATGTACACAATTAGGTGTACATAAAAATCACAGCTGTATCACACCAGAATTCATCAAAGATCTTCAGACACGAATATTGCAGCCAGAAACATAAATAACAAGAAGAGTTTCTTGGGCAAAATATAAATCAACGTACAAACTTACATGCCAAACCACCTACAAAAACCGTTCCTATTTAGGTGGCCATGGAAGACTGCATAGCCCTCTAAGCTGCAGATTAGGAGGCAAGAACTATGCAGCAGTAACACTGCAAAAGATGTACTGAACTAGAATCTGTTTTTGGAATTTGAATGTACCTGGGAATAGGAGGAAAATTATGCATTTGAAGAAACAGCATATATTTACATTTGCAGTAACACCCATGTTGTTCCTTTGGTATTGCTTAGAGCTTCTAAAAAAGTGAAATCTTATTTTAAATTACATCTTTGTGCGCAGTGTAAATCAAATTAAAACTGTGAAAGGAGGATTTTGAAAATGTATACATAAATTGCTTACAGTGCTCCAAACGAATGCTTAGATGTATAACTGGAACAACTAGAAAGCCACTTAATTTATGGCATGACCGCTCAAGCAGAGGTGACTTGGCAGGTCAAAATAAAGATGACCATGGTTCCTTTTAAGAGAATGCATCACCTGAAGTGTTATCAAAGCAAACTCCTCCTGTCTTAAATAATTTAAATGCATAATGTTCAGAAGGAATGAAAATGTATCTGAATAAATTAGGACCACCAAATAATACTGCAAAACAAAAAAGTAATAATGAGCAAATGATACAACATCACTTGGCATTTGTAGCAAGACAGGAGGATGCTGCATGGGCGTTGAGTTTTATGTGGCTTTCCACTGAAATAAACTATGAAACGAGTCTTCAGAGGAGGTTCTCTCTTTTTCCTGTTACAGGGCCTTTAGCAGGTATTTACTGATACTTAGGCCATTCTAGGTTAATTTAAACACATAAAACTATTCTTGGAGGGGATTAATTGGGCCATATCATGTCGGAGAGTCTTCTGCTAAGGAAGCTTATTTCTGAATAAGGGTTAAGTGTCTAGACAGCTAAGACTTACAGCCATGCTCTGAAGTGAAGCCTGACACGCTAGATAAAAAGGTCCACTATACTTAGTTAAAAGTTCAGAGCAATTCAAAACTTCATAGCCTCATGTGGAAACAAGAAATTCTTTAGGAGTGAACAGGGAATGCAGGTAGAAATACATTCACGCTAGTGAAAAAGCATCAGAATTAAACAAAGTTGGACAGTTTTAAAACCTAATTATAGTACAGAATGTTTTGTGATGAACATTTTGTTGAACATTTTTGTAGTCATGAGTGTACTATAACTTCAGAGTTTAACCATAAAAACCTACTAGGTCCTGATACCCCAAATCATTATGTTTCACTAAATATCTAAGAAGCCACTTTCAGTAATTCCTGGATCTCACTCCTGTGTATATCACAAAATCCATGTTAGATGATACCAATTCAAAGGGTCCTAAAAACTGCATGCTTCTGAGATCCTTTAATCTGGCAAAATATTGTAAAAATCAAATTGGATCAGGGAAGGGGGAGGATTTATAATATCTGTAGTCCTAAACTGTAGTATAGGAAAACATTGCAGTCATTCAAAAATAGGCTGTACCTAGAAGAGTGACACCTTCACTATGCAACAAATATGGAATATTAAGTAACTTATTAAATATTTGACATCATAGTTATAAAGATATAAGATCTAGGCTTTCTCTAAAGGAACCATCAGAGTTGGATTTGGATTGAATATGTTATAGATACATAAACAATACATACAGCGCTGCAATGGAAATTATATTGCACAGCCAGGAAAAAACAAAACATGGGTATTAGTCTTGCAATTACTTCAGCTGAGTATCTGAACTTGTTGCTCAGAACTTCTCAGAAAGTTATTTGCTTTACCTCAAGGGAAGTGCCCTATATATCAGTTCAGCAGAAGAATACCAACAGTATGCATCTTAATGGTCTGCTAACGGTAGTTCCTCACTGATCTTTACAAGTGATTTGTGAGATTACACTTGGATATGCATATTATATACTTACCACATTTTATTCCACAGTGATCTAGAATGTTTACTTCTACCTTTCCTATTGCAAATGCTTTGTATGACAGAAATACTGTGCCTTGGGCATTTGATCAGATTGACAGTGTCACATCTGTAAAAAAATTCAAAATGAGATATAATCTGTAACTGGGAGCCTAATAGAAATGGCCTCTCACCATTTCCTGTGACAAATTTCTTTCAAATAGGCCTATCCCATTAATTTCTGAAATACTTTGACAGGGCTAGAATAAACAAGTTTGACAATTCTGCTTATGGTTTGGTCATGCTGGAAGAATAATCACTGCATTTCATGACATAAACTACACTACAGAAGGGAGTTAAAAGAGTCTAATTCATGTGCTTACCTCTTTAATCATCAGAACAATCCTGCCTTGGCTATAAATTTTTCTTTTTGTATGCTGCACAAAAAGTCCATGAAACAAGTATTTTAAAGACTGTTAGAGGGTGAACAGCTTCCAATTTGAAACAAAGATAAACTAGTTGCATTTCCAGATGGCTACCACATAATAGAATACCTTTGCAAATGATAGATGTGAAGGCCTGAGAGAAAAAAACCTGTAAGTTTAAAAAAAATGATGATGAAATAGATCCTTATATTTTCCTTTTAAATGCTACATGATATGGTTGAAACTTGAAAGAAACTGTTCTTTGGTTAGAAAATATAAAATTAATGTGTAAAAGGACAAAGAAGCTTGTCTTAGTTTTAGGCAAACCTTCTGTTTTCAGAAGTCCTTAAAATAATAAAAATAAAGGATAGTATTCAGGGTCAGAAAGTAAGAATGACATCTCATATGATAAAATGTCTATTTTTAGCCTTGGTCCTCCCCTTTTTTCCTCAGCTTTCTATGAAAATCAGTGTTCCTTTTATCTGATACGGTAGAGAGCAAAATCCATAATATATAACTTTTATCACAATGTTGAAGATTCTGTTCCTGTATTTCATCTGCCTGCTTCTCTTAAAGAGGCAAAAATGAAGATATGTTTAACAATTCCTAGTTTCATTTTAAACAAAAAATGTAAAAATATACTTTAAAGTAAATTCATCAATAATGTATAAGCATTTTCTGAATAGACCATACTTTTCAATTTTATACACTAAACATGCTCTTGAAAGCAAACCAAGTTATACATACATCAATTTATAAAGTAACAACATGACTCTATACCTGTAAAGACTGTTAAAAACAAACTGCTACATTTTTATTTTGGGGATGGGAAAAAGGTCTCTCCCACCCCCAGCACACTTCAAGATTTCTTGAAATTTTATATCTCTAGTAAATAATCAGATTTCTGGTTAGTGTAACCTGACTCATTTCTATTTTAACTGAAATAGCATAGTGGCTATGGCCTTTGCCTAGCACACAGAAGGCTGCTGATTTGAAACAGGTGGCATACAAGTTTAATTAATAATAACAATTTTACTTCCAGAAAAAGGAACCACACTAAAAATAAACTCAAATTGGTTGAAAAGAAAGCCTTTAATTAGAACAGAGAAATTAAATTAATAAACTTCCAAATAGTATGACATATTAAGTATCCTCCTCAGGAATTTCCATTTAACGTGAGATTATTAGTTCTATGCAACTTAATTTTTAATTATATTTTATATAGTGACTGTGTTATATGTTTATTATTTATTATGAGAAAACTGGAAAATATATATTTACTAGAATATTGTTCAGGAGTCACGCTGAATGCACAATAGCCTTCTGAACTGCATTGCCATATGAAGAAAAGGTACTGATAGAATGGGAACCAATTCAAGGAAAGGTTGAAAATCCTCATTACAGTTTCATGTAGTACTGAGCAAAGATTAACTTGAAGCGTATTTTTCCATATTACTTTTCTTCAGCAAGATTTCCAACTGAGCAATTCACATCTGAGGCATCAATTGCAACTTGAAGTGCCTTCCCATTTAAATCCAGTGCCTAAGAGAGGTCAGAGCTGCACCGTAGGTCTGGAGGGCAGGATGAGTTCCTTTAAAGGCCATCAGGAGTGAACCTGCCTCTGCAACAAAGCCTTCTTCTTGCAGCTGTTTTGCTATTTCTATCACATCCCAGCGTCCTTCCTCTTCATTGGTGATCAGATAGTTAACTAGGTGAGGATAATAAACTGTGGGAATGCATTTCACGACTAATTTCTCATCCAGGAGCAAAGAAAGAAATTCAGAGTCACAGTTGGAATCATCAACCTAGACACAAAAAAAAAAGCCACACAGCTAATATTATTTTTAAAAAAATGAATATAGAAATGTATTTTTGAATCAGAGATGCAATGAAAATATATTGTTAAGCCACTCAATTTCCCTACTTCCCTTTCACTATCACTGCCTTTCCTCCTCGGCTGAGTAAGAATCCATCCTATATGCTGAAAGTGCTGAGTTAGATGTAGCCTGTCTTAGTCAACTAGATACCAGTTGATAAATAAGCCCTGCTTTGTTCCCCAATAGGAAGCAAAGATGGTAGAGTGAGAATTGAAAGGCAGTGGCTGCAACACACACCAATATATATTTAACTGTACATTACAAACAAATATGCTCAAAACATATTCATAGTGCTGCATCTTCTTCAGTGTATATCTGTCCTATTACTACACAATACATAAGTACAGATAGGAATGTGGATGAATCTGAGAAAACGTTAACTTGTAAAATTTCAGCTTGTATGATATACTGAAAAACTCTCAAAATGTTGCTGGTCTAATGACATTTGGAATTTTAAGTTTTGGATACTTTCAACCAGTTATAAAGCACTGTTTTTACAGGGTGGGTGGGGACACACATAGCATGTGAGTTTGTGTAGAATCTGTCAGTGGAAAGGAGAACTGGTGAGAATGAATTAACACTTCTCTTCCCTTCCTCCTTATTCCAGTGGAAGCCTCTCCTTGATCATGGTTCCTTCTGTGAATGAAAAGTTTTGATCAAATGCTCTAAATATTATCCAAGCAACTTTCCATGATATCCACTCGCTATTATACTGATAAAGAAGTATGCAAGCTCCCCTGCTTGATATTATAAATTAGTACAAACCATAATTTCATATGATTGTGCACAACTTCTGAGACTCATGCATATTTACTAGATAGCAAGTATTGTTCCTCATGTGCACTTGGCATCAGGAATGACACTTTTTAACTTAACTTTTGAGCTGTTGTATAAGCAGAATGGCTCATTAAGTTGAATCCCACAATCAACTGTTCACCTTTAGATTAGTTAGAGTGGTAAAACTGGCTTCAAACTGGTGCAGCTGCTTTGAGATCAAGAACAGCAAGCTTGAGTGATTTGCAAATTACGCATCATATTAAAAACAAGATGGCCATGTTCCAATATAAGCAATCTGTACACTTCATTTAAAAGCACTTTTGCAGAAAGCCAAGCTGTTTTAATAGCACAAAAATACCCTCAAGTTTCAACTCCAGATTAAAAAAACCCTAATAAATAGGCGATTAAAATACTGTAAGTGCTATACATAACCTTCCTCTTCCACAAATGCAATTCCAGCACATTAAATTCTAAGTATATGAGTGCACTGAGTAAGACAAATAATAGTTTGCCCAGTCTGTTTATGGTGATTGGGGTGGGGGGGAGGCAATGTATTGTTGCTCCTCAGCATGTCGGCACTTCTGTAGTCTGATGGCTGCCACAGAAAAATTTCCTAGGACATAGCAACCAAAATGTCCTGCACCTTCCATGGCTGAAAAAAAAAGGGCTCAGTTGCCCAAAATGACTTAATATGACAATTACAGAACTAAGGCCCATTCCATCATAAAGCGATTGTGCAGATGATGAGAATCATGCATAATGAAGAACAGATTCCTGCCTAGTGGTCATAAACCAGGGCAGCACTTATCGAAGAAGATAGCCTCAAAGACTGAAATCTATTACTACTGTCAGAGTTGAGACTAGTAGATGGAACCTCATCTGGAAAGAGGTCATGCAAAAAGTCTCAGGTTATACCACACCTCGCTTTCAGTTATGGTGCTTATGATAAGACTACTTGGTATCTCTGTTGATGGCTGCAGTAAGACACAGGAAGGAGGAGGATACAACAGACTGCTAACGCCTCTCCCCATACCTGATACTTGAGAAACAGGAAAAGGATAGCAATGGGGCAATTTATGGTGGGTGGGATATACTACCTAATCAAAATCTAAACCTCACAATGAACCAAGTGAAAATATTAACAAGGAATGAAAAAAACTGAATTGATACCTTTTTTGAAATGCTAGTAGCATCTGATAATATACTTTCACTAACCAGTTAGAAGCTACCCTTCTACAAGACAATGCTAGAAAGTTCATTACCAAGTCACAAACAATACAAGCAACCTGCACAATGGTCATGTTTGTTTGAACAAACCAATTGCTACTGGGTTGCTGAGGAAAAGGACAAAGGGTTAAACCGAAGATTTTATTCGAAAGTTGAGTTTTAAGGCAATCAGTGTAAAAAATGGGAGAGATGGATTTCAAGGCTTGTATCATGCTATAAAAACTCCTCAGTGGGCTGAGTAGATATTGAGAGCCATTTTCTCTTGATGCTTGCAGGTGCACCATTATCTGACAACTGGTTTACTCAAAACAGTATCAAGGTACGATGAAAACAAGAGATATGATTTAAGACAGGTTTGGAGAAAATGTGCAATCCCTTCTCTCTTCCCCAAATTGGAGTTACATGTGGCAGGTATTAGCCCACAGCAAGACAAAAATCAAGTATATCCCTCATTTTACTTTGAGCACTTTATTAAGTCATGTCATATGGCATCCGTAACACCCCAAAATAAATTAGGAGGAAAGGTGGAGGTGGCATACACAATCCCATTGCCTGCTCAAAACCCTAATTTTGTGATATATCTGAAGGAAACCACCTATGATTTGGAGAAGGGAGCAAAGTTCTAGCAATATTTAATTATGACTATCTTATTGCAAAGAAACAGGCTGCTTCTACTTTCAGATATGCTACTGTTTTCCTTTATTTCCCCCATTTACATTTAAACAGGCTGCCAGAATTATTCCTCTGCTATGTTAATTTTCTTTCCATCAAAAAGCTTAATGTTAAGTGGAGGGCAACAATTCCCAATTCTGTGCCATAAAGTTAGTAAAATTTTGTGCTGACATTTATTTGAAGAAAACTTTCTAATAGGTTCTTGATATACACAGACACATACACACACAGTATACAGTGTGTGTGTATATATACAGTGTATGTATGTGTGTGTGTATATGGGCTAAACTGAGTCTGAGTAAATCTCAGAACCTATCATCTTATTCTCACCACTTGAGCGCTGTCTGGCTTTGCTGTTTGGCAAAGTGACTGGCCACTTAGTTGTTAATGTCTGCTCCCCTCCCCTCCCCTCCCCTCCCCTCCCCTCCCCTCCCCTCCCTTCTCAATGGATACCTCTTTCTCTCAGCTCATAGAGAATAATCAATTGCCAAGGCTCAACAACAGCTTCTCCTTCACTTTGTGCAACTGCAATACTTTCCAGCTTTCTCTGGCTATGGGAAGGGGACTTTGAAAAATGCTCAGTAATTGGCAAATATATAATTAAGCCTTGCTGTATTCAATTAACCCCCCTTCTCCTTAGCAGATATTAAAGACAATTATGTTAATCAGGAATCATTAATTCAATTATCATTTTTTTGCTCTGGCCTTGTCTTTTTTGTTGGAGTGTAGGCTCTGCCAGTATGCCTATACACATACGCAGACAAATATATCATGTGCACACATTTATTGGCAGGAAAGGCCTGGGAAGACTCTCCAGGACAGGTTTAGTGTGAGTTGGCAATCCTGGTTGATATGGTAGAGAAGCTGGGGAATATACAGTATTTTTGACTGTTTAGTGCAGTGTTTTTCAAACTTAGCAACTATAATATCAATAACAATAATTTATTAAATTTATATGCCACCCATCTCCCAGTGACTCTGGGCTCTGAGAGGTTTACAATTGTTAAAAACATTTTAAAACAAAACAAAAACAAAACAAAACAAAAAAGAGCACAAGGCAGAAGAACAACAATGGCAAAGAAAACAAACCCAAAGGGGAACAAAAAGGAAGAATGGAGCGTCAGTCATCCTCGTCAAAGACCTGGTTGAAGAGCCACGTCTTTAGGGCTTTTGGAAATATCAGTAGGGTGGGAGCCATTCAAATTTCAGGAGGAACCTCATTCCAAAGGGCAGGCACTGCTACAGAGAAGGCACACTTCTGGGGTCCAGATGGATGGAATTGTTTAACTGAAGGAACACTGAGCATGCGAGCCCTGTTAGATTGAACCGGCCAGGCATGCTGGCAGGGGAATTCTGGGAGTTGAAGTCCACACATCTTAAAGTTGCCAAGTTTGAAAAACACTGGTTTGGTGTCTTTCTTCTGTTGATTTTTTTTTTTTTGATGGTTATTTTTAAATTTAGGATCAGCTTCTTTTCCAGTAAATATGGTCCTCTAAAGTGGCAAGAAAAGCAGACTTCTTCCTGCATGTTTAATATATTTCTTATGCTAAACTAGTGTTCTAACTATGTCTGAACTGAAATCATTTCAGCTGCTACTACTGTTCTTTAGGATTTTAAAGGTTGATGCATACATCAATACAGGTCTCTCCTGTCTCAGTAGCCCAACAAATCCAGAGGTGGGAGAAGTGTTGCTCTCTAAAGTAGAGCAAGAAGACACAATTCCACCTTTAGATCATTTAGAGCACAGATCTATGTGCATGGGATTTAGAACCATAGTAGGAAAACTACAGTGAAAACCAGAAGGTGCAAGAGAAGCATGAAACGTGAGTGGTTAGTATCAGTTACATCAGGAGTGTGCAGACAAATGAAGTCTTTTATAATAAAGACCCATTTGCTTTGTCTAATGCAATGAAGAAAAGTTTCTTCTTCTCCAAAGGTGACCCCAGGCTTAAATAGCAATTGCTATTTGAGCTTATTAGCACATAACAAACACATCAAATCCATGAAACTAATCCCATTTTCATTTCTGCAACATCCTCCTTTAGTGTTCTACTTTAACAATTTACCTGAAAAACAACCAAATGTATCAAACAATAATCTTCAGAATTCTGGCAATTTATAAGAAGTGCCATATAAAAGGCCTGCTGCAAACAATGATTTTTATGCTAGCTTAAGACAAAAGATTTCTTACACAGGAGTTCATAGAAAGCATAAATATAGTTATGAACATCAGAGAGAATAATAAAGAATTAGGGCATGAGCCAGCCCCCATTTGCAGCAACCTTTGCCTTCTTGTATCCACTCAATATGAACATGAGTCTTCTGCTTCTCAGCTCCTCCCTCAACTGGCAGCCCTCTCGCAAGGAGAGGATTGCTCTAGCGGAATAGTTCTATAAGGAATCAATGTACTGTAATCAGATCCTTCTTCTTTTAAAAGTACAAGATAAGGAATGAAAATTCGTTTAGCCACATGTATTTGTTACGTTTAAAGACACGATATAAAAAAATGTTTGGAAGCTAGTTTAAAAACTGATGCGTATCTGAGTAATATGCGGAATTTAGGAATTGTGTTGACCAACAGGCACGCAGCAAGGATAGGCTGTTTCTCTCTTTATTTAATCAATCCATGGACACAGGATGCTACTGCAGCTATGTAGATGCAATGATGAAGTACACAATGTCAGCTGAGATAATGCATTCTTAAGTCAATGAAGCTTTCAGTTTATCAGGTGTTTTCCTATCCAACAAATACACACTAGAGTTCAGGAAAACAGTGAGTGTGAAATTACTTATACAATGCAAAACAGGTAAAATTAATACGTGAAAATGAACATATATGAGTTTATAGACATTGCCTTGACCACCAAAATTTGTGGAATAAGTGACTATACAATTTCAGCATTTCAATCTTGGTATTCTTTTTGAGGTTATCAGAATCATCCCTTCCTGAGTATGAAAAGAAATAACTGTAACTCAAGAGCAATCTTAACTATTCAACAAATAGAAGAAGCCAAAACCCGATAAAATCCACAACTGATGAAAGTAATCAATGTATATTAGCTATCTGTCAGTGAAATGCTAATTGTGAAATGTTTTATTAGTATTTTAACTAATTGGAATTTTAGAGTAGTTTTATAAAAAATATTTATACATTATTATTGTTCAACGTGGTTTTTCTAAAAAAAAAAAAGAATTATTAAAGCTATATATATAGTTTTAATCATGAAAGACCCCCACAAGGGAACAGCACCATCCAATAACCTGCCTCCCCACAACATGGAAAGTCCTATCAGGCCTCATAGCTGCCAAGCTGCAGGACTATACTGGCCAGTACATGAGCACAGCACAGAAGGGCATTGGGAACACCACCAGAGGCTCCAAACACTAGCTGCTCATAGATCGAGCAGTCGCCCGAGACTCAAGGTCTAGACAGACCAATCTGAGCACAACCTGGATTGACTACAGGAAAGCCTACGACTCAATGCCACACACATGGATCTGCGAATGCCTGGCACTATACAAGTCAACAGGACACTAAGGACCTTCCTTAAGAACCCAGTGGGACTGTGGAAGACAACACTGGAAGTCAACTCAGGACAGCTCTCACAAGTGGCCACAAGTGGGGCATATACCAAGGTGATGCACTGTCCCCACTGCTGTTCTGCATGGGCTTGAACCCCTCAGCCAGATTATCACAAGGACTGGATATGGACACAGGTTCAAGAGTGGAACTGCCATCAGCCACCTCCTCTACACGGATGACATCAAGCTGTATGCTAAGAGTGAATGAGACATCGACTCACTGATCCACCTGACACGGATCTACAGTGAGGACATTGGGATGTCATTCGGACTAGGGAAGTGTGGCTGGATGGTAGTAAAGAGAGGGAAGGTAGTTAAGACTGATGGGGCGGAACTACCAGCGGGCCACATAGCAGATGTACAGACCAGCTACAAGTACCTTGGTATCCCACAGACATGTGGGAACCACAATGAGGAGGCAAGGAAGACAGCAACATCCAAGTACCACCAAAGGATAAGACAGGTCCTGAAGAACCAGTTCAATGGGAAGACCAAGATCCACTCCATCAATGTGTATGCCCTGCCAGTCAACAAATACCCTGCTGGTATAGTGAGCTAGCCAAAGGAGGACATGGATGCTGCCGATGTGAAGACCCAGAAGCTCCTCAGAAAGTATGCAGGCTTCTACCCAACATCCAACACCCAGAGACTGTACACCAGCAGGAAAGAGGGCGGGTGGGGTCTGGTGAGTGTCAAAGCCACTGTCCTGGATGAGACCCAGAGCATCCAGGAGTACATCAGTAAGATGGCACTTAAAGATGAGCTGCTGAGAGAATGCCTGAGGGAGCAGCAGACACAGAAGGAAGATCAAGCAGAGGAAGGGCCATGGCAAGACAAGACCCTGCATGGGATGGCCCAATGACAGCTGAGGTGGCTGACCTTGGGAAATCCTACCAGTGGCTGGAAAGGGCTGGACTAAAAGACAGCATTGAGGCACTGATCATAGCAGCACAAGAACAGGCACTAAGCACCAGATCCATAGAAGCAAGGGACCACCACACTAGACAGACCCGAGGTGCAGACTGTGCAGAGAGGCCTCAGAGACAATCCAACACAAAATGGCAGGGTGTAAGATGCAGGCAGGAACAGCATACACTGAATGGCACAACCAAGTAAATGGCATTGTGTACACGAACATCTGCACAGTGTACTGTATGGGCTAGACCCTTCCAAATCCAGATGGGAGATTCCATAGAAGGTCATGGAGAATAATAGGGCTAAGATCCTATGGGACTTCCAGATCCAGACGGACAGGCAGGTACTGGCCAATCAACCAGACGTCTTGATAGTAGACAAGGAGCAGAAGACATCAGTGGTGATACATGTAGTGGTGCCAAGCGACAGCAACATCAGGAAGAAGGAGTATGAGAAGTACCAGGGCCTGAAGGAGGAAGTAGAGAGGATGTGGAAAGCAAAGGCCAAAGTGGTCCCAGTGGTGGTAGGAACACTCGGGGCTGTGACTCCCAAGCTGGGAGAGTGGCTCCAACAGATCCCAGGAGCAACATCAGAGCTCTCTGTCCAGAAGAGGGCAATGCTAGGAACAGCTAAGATACTGTGCAGAACCCTCAAACCCCCAGGCCTCTGGTAGAGGACCCGAGGTTGAGGAAGACACATATGACCCATAGGGGTGTTCTTGTTGTTGTTAGTTGTCATTGAGTCGTTTACGACTCATGGCGACCCTATGTATAACAGAACAAAATGCTGTTCAGTCTTGCGCCATATGCCTGACTGTTCCAATGTTTGCATCCATTGTTGCAGTACCTGCATCAATCCATTGCATTGAAGGTCTTCCTCTTTTCCGCTGGCCCTCGACTTTACCAAACATGATGTCCTTTTCAAGCGATCGGTCTTTCCTGACAATGTGCCCAAAGTATGAGAGTCTAATCTACTCCCAAAAATGTGCCAATGAAAACCCTAAGGATTACAACAGAACCCATAGGGGTGGGAAGGGATTTTTTTTTGATAACAGCATCTTTGGCCTGGGTCCCTGGGGATGAGTTGAGGCTTACCAATTCACATGTTAAATATGCAATTTGGAAGCCAGAAGACTAAATATTGTTAATCTTGAACACTACCTAGAATTATAACCAAGATTCAAAACAAAGCAAAACAAAACTTAGCAGAACTTTGTTGTTCTATTGTTTGAGACAAGACACTATTCAAACTAAATGTTATACTCTGCTGCTCCTGGCAAACCTAACATTCTTTCAATTATTTATACACAAGATTCATTGTCAGAGATGAACCAGTTATTTCTGATCAGGGAAATACATAGAAACAGTAATTTGGAGATGGATAAGCAGCAAATACAAGGGTGCTGCAATTTCAGGAAAGCTAGGAAAAGAAGCCAGGCTTTTTACTGCAGGCAAAAAGCAGCTGAAATCCTGGTATCAGCACTTCCCCCACCATTATCTTGTTAAATGTAAACATCCATAAAGCTGTCAGTATTAGACAACAAATGACTAAATAATACATTTGATCAGCAAGCGAGCACTGCATTTCCTCTTGCATATCTGTGGTTGTGAGCCTTGCTAGGAAAATCAATAGGCTCTGATTTTGCTTGTCAGATGCTGGTTATGATTCTCTGGTGTAATTTAAGCAAGGAGAGAGCTTTAGGAAACAAAAGAGCCATGCTTAAACAGAAAAATAAGCTAACTCAAAAAGTCTGCCTGGCGACAGTATATATTATTCAAGCACCATGTAATATAGCTTAATGTAGGCAAGGACTGAATTGTAAGAAAACAGTTACACCTGAACAGAAGGTAAAAAAAAACCCTCAAAAGAGAAAGAAAAATCTACTTGGGGACATTCTTCAAATGTTATGAACTGCTAAGTTTATGCCCATTATTTAAGCAGTGTAGGAAGGTTTATATATTCTGTCCTGTCAGAGACAAGGAGCATCAGCTTACTCTTTCAGCCAGACATTCTCTTCCTTGGCTACGATTTTTCAAGTGTTTAAGACTGAAAGAGAACAAATCCCTCTCCCCTTCCCTATGTTACTTCAGAATGGGGATGTACTGTACAAAACAGTAACCCGTAAAAGGATTATGGGCTATGTACATTATCTGCAGCAACCTGTATTTAAAAGATCCATTGTAGAGACACAGGCATAAATATAAATGGTATACAGAATCTGAGACCCCCTACAGTTAATTAACCCCACCAGCATGGTTAAATGCAGGTGATACTGGATGTTGTAGTTCAGAGTCACAGGTTCCACCTTATAAATAGGTAATAATAAGATTAAGTGGCTCATTTATAGATGCCTCCCTATAAACCCTGTATTCATATGAAGATACAGTGGCCTGGCCAGGAAGAACAATACTGTTTGGCTTTATAATTCTTCAAGCATTAGAAGCCAGAAGTTAGTCTGCTTTAGTGAACTTGGAGTTTCCACACCAAGGATCCCCTGAAAGTTGCCACTGAATTCTAATTTTTAATGTGAGAGAAGAGGAAAATTATTACACTGGAAGTAATATATTAACCATCATAGCAATCAACCCTGAGAAAACTAAGCAGGGTTAGATGTAGTTCATATTTGAATGGGAGACAAGCAGGGAATGCCAGGCCAGGATAGACTTGAAACATCCTGGAAGAAAGGAAAGGCAGAGCACTTCCTTATTGCTGCCAAGAAAACAATAAGGGTGTCTTCATGGAATCACCAAGAGTCAAACTGACTTGAGGGAAACTCTTTTTTAAGTTAACTATAAAATGCAACCTACAAGGGTAGACTTTAAATCCTCCTCTTACTCAGAATCAGGACCATGTACTGTCCCCCTTACAAATTTATATTAACTAGTCAAGATCCTATAAAATCTGGATCTCCAGCCATGTAAGCTATCTGAGAAGTGCAAATCCTACTATATGGCAAGGATGTGGTGGTTCTACCTCAATCTTAATTTGGCTTTAGGAAAGTGTTGAAGCCATTGCTCAGCATCACTGTGTTTACCATCTTCAGATCAATTACCAGGAAACTAAGATTATGCTATTTGCCATGAGACCTAGAATAAGTGTTGTAGCAAACTTGAAGTTCTTCTACTCAAAAGGGGGACAGATTTTTTCTACTGCTCTCAAATTATTAATGGCTAAGTCTGATGCAATAACTCTGAGTTCAGTTTGGGTCATGTTCCAAGTAACACTTTGCTGGAATCAGTTTAATCAAAGTTTTGGAAAGCACTGCTCCAAGTCCCTAAATGTGTGCTGAATGCAGCCTGGTGACTGGAATTTAGGGGTACCAAGGGTGAAGAATCAAACTTGACTGCTGATTTTTGAGTTTCCACTTAAGTGAAACTTTTAGCCCCTTAACAATCCTTGATTAATATCAGTCAACCTGGAAGAAAGCTGTATCAGACAACGTAGCACATGGTTTGTTTTAGTGTTATCAGAGACTCTTAAACAAGTTATGACATTAGTACTTGGAGACTGAATATTCATACAGAGCAAACTAACTATTTAAATACTTTGGAACTGCCTAGATATCACAAGTGTTCTCTTTGGCCCATTTTAACACATTGCCAGCTGCCTTTCTGGAGGGCTGGCTCAGTAAGATAACTTGCGAGAAATGAGCAGTTCATGAACTAGTCACATCTTAGCATTACAGGAGATGGGGAGTATGTTTATTTCACTTGGTTTATCACTAAGTCATTGAATGACTCTTTCAAATAATTTCTATATTGCCTTCTAACAGTCAGATTGGCAACTAAATATTACACATAATGTGGCCAAATTCTGTGCTGCAGACATGAAATAACAGTGGGCACTTCGTAATATTCCTACAAAATTAGCAAATCTGATTACATTTGGCCTTAAATGTGTTACTCTGCCAATGTTATCTTTAGTTTTTGTTTAGCTTATGTTTAAACTTGCTGGTTTTTAACCTTAATAACATTTTTCAATGCAATTTAATTCCACCAAATAATGGGAAACATCAAAATCAGTTAAAATACTTTTCAAGAATATGCAAACATATATGGCAAATTACATCTCAAGAGGTTGCAACTGTATGTACAATGGATTAAAATTGTTGGCTCCAGACCCTTGATCACCTTTATTTATTATTACGGGTATTCAAGCAGCATGATTACTTACATAGTACACTGCATAATCTAAAATTAGACACTATGGAAAGGCAATTTTCCACGAAGAACACATAATTATTACATTAAGCTTCACCACATCATCTGATTCTGTCATTTTGATTGGATTAGATATTCTATTTCAACTCTCCCCTTCTGATTCACTTCAGGTATGCCAAGCTTCATCTCCTAGAAATCTCCAATCAATATGGCTGGTTGTGGGTTATGGCCCAATGGAAATACTGGGTGGGATTTATGGGAGCTATAGCTCAACATATTTGGAAGACATCAGGGTGCTAAAGGCTGTTTTATGTGATTAAGTGAATTGAAAATATAAGTGACATGGGTTGTGAACTTATTTGAAACCTAAAAAAATATTTCTGTGGGGAAATGCTTGCATGCCCCAAACTGACATTTTCTATTTGAAATCATGACAACAGAAGATATGGAGGACAGCTTTAATAAAGATATGAGAACAGTGAAAAAATAGCTAATTACCCTACTTAGTTTCTTTCTTTAAAGCATTCACAGCCACTATAAAGGTAGTGTAAAGTGTCTGAAAGGGTGTTTTACAAAGCACAATAATGTAAGCAAAGCACCACTCATTGAAGTATGAAAGTAGCTACTTCTTCTGGAAGACTTGGCGCAGCAGCTCCCAAAGCTTTTCCCAGTTGCTTCTGCATGTATGTGCATGTGCAGACAACACTTCCATTGAGACTACCAGTGAAGTGAAAGCTGTGTGTGAACACTTATGGGTAGATAATCCAGGAAAGCTTTTGAAGCAACTGCAGTAAACCTTCCAGAAGATGTAACTTGCACTAATGTCCTTTGTGAAGTATCCCTTTCAAATATTTTACTCAGCTGCTACCCACCATGTTTTGTAGTATTAAAACTTCCAGTTTGGTGATCATTAATAAGATTTGTATTAATTGGATCCTACTGGCACATCAAGATATCTAAAACCCAAATCTGCTATGCTCAATATATTCCAGTCTACACAGAATTAATGACAAATGGATTATCTAAGCCAAACCATCAAGTAGGCTCTTTGTTATTTTGCTAAACAATTGGTTGAAGAGATAATGTGAAATAATTAGAAGAAACATTATTAGTCCTAATCATCTTGAGCATATAAAAGGAACTCTTAGCTCTATATAGTTCTGTAGATTACAGACACAAAAGCTTTGGAAAGGCATAATATTATACTCAAGAGGCCTAACTTCCTACTGGATGACAGAAGAGCTAATTTATTACCTCAAATTGCTTTGGGGCCTTTTGGCCGTAAATAAAATTGATTGACTGATTACCTCAAATGAGGAAGAATGGGTAATTCAATTGCTCATACCTTAACAATTGCTGTTATCTGCTCCAGTGCCGTGGAGTGCAGATCTTGATCTCTACTTTCCACAAGAAGCTTCAGGGAGGGCAGCAGAAGAGATTCCTTCAGGAGCAGCAAAGACAGGCTTTTTATACACTGAAAACAAATAGAAGACTTGGGTATAATCAGTTAGCCAGAGGGGCACAACTTGCACTCTTATTGAGGAAATCTTTGTTATCAAGTCTAAATGAAAACCTGAATCCTTTTAAAGCAAGCAAGCAAGCAGTCCAACAAAAACCTGTGGTGAAAATTCAGCCTCTTAGGAAATTTAAAGAGTGAATGGAGCAAAAGACTGAATTGTTGAGCTAAAGTCACTTGAAAATTCCTTCTATGAGAACTGCACTGAGAAGAATTAAACTATAAACATTTTGAAAAGATGCCTTCTGTCCCAGAAGAAGAACATCAGTTGCCACCTATGGCCACTGCTGATAAGAGGGATGGGAAGAATTTGAGGAACCAAGCAATGCATGGTGTCCCCATCTTGTTTTATTCCTAAACATTCACTGAACAATTGACATCCAAAAGGTCTCTGGAAATGAAACTGCATGTAAATTGAAGCCATTCATCCATTCAAGAATACTCTCTCACACACACAGATACACACAAAATCTGGGGTACAGCTGAGATTTTGAAAATCACTAGCTACTGTATATACCAAAGGATTTTCAACAATAAGAAACAGACTTTCATCCCAGGATATTTTTGTCTATTCATTTTAGTATAACATACTTTTTTTAAACACAAGAGTTTTATCTTTTCTTCTCCTATTAGTTACAAAGATCTGATCACCACTAACTGATTAAGTGTCAGGAACATCCCCTACAATTACAATCTCTGGAATATGGTGCTATTGAACAGAAAGTATTTGAAAAAATATTATCATTGATTTTAGTACATAACAAGCAGAGGCTGTCAGGAGGGCAGGGAAGCTAAAAAGAATCCAAATACCTGTAACTGGAGTATGGTTGTAGCGTAACTGAAGTACAAGAAATCCAACAACCATACCTGTCTACTGGTTGATTGGCAGACTGCCAATTGGAGGGTTGGCACTATATGGAATCAGTTTCTCACCCAAACTCAAACCAGCACTACAGGGAGTCCTCTACTTATGACTGCAACTGGGACTGGGATTGCCATTGCTAAGCAATGCGGTTGTAAAGGGTGACATCATGTGACTGCATCGCTTAGTGACGGCAATCCACGCAGTCCCAGTCGTCAGTGTAACCCAAAACATGTGGATCATTAAGCAGGAAGCAGAGGGAGTCCCAGGTAAGGAGTGTGGGGGCGCCTCAGGGGGGGTGGGGGAGGCCCAGCGCAGGCCACGTGTGAGTCGGGGGAGGGGGTGTTCAGTGGGTGCAAGCTCAGAAAGACCAGGGAAAAAGGGTGTGGGGTGTGTGTGATTGCAGGGAGGCCAAGAAGAGAGGATGCGGGGTGGGTGCGATCATGGGGAGGCTGTAGAAGGAGGGTGTGGAGTACGTGCTTGTGTATGTGTGATTGCAGGGAGGCTGTGGAAAGAGGGCATGGGCTATTGTCTGTGAGATCACAGGGAGGCCATGGAAAGAGGGCATGGGGTAAGTGTGTGCATGTGTCATGTTCCCCATTTCAATGTTCTGTTAACATCGTAACGTTTCACATGTCAAACCGTTTTTCCGTGTGTACTCAGCTTGCTCATTGCTGGTATTTTCCATTTGTGCTCTCTTCTTTGTTTTGGAACTTTGGAATGTATGTTTGGGTTTGCAATCCTACTCAAGGTTACTTTCCCAGGCGCGTGTAACGGTTGCTAGCACCTGGGAGGGGGTGCTTGCTGACGGGTGCTTGGGGTGGAACTTGCTTACAGGCAAGGCTTTTAAGTTTGTATTTGGCGCGCTTTTGCTCATTCTCAGCTTTCTCTGTATTTGCATACTATTCCTTTAATAAATCAGTTATCTTTAAGCTCGAGCTTGTGAGACTGAGTATTTGGGATTAGGCAACCATTACAGCATGTGTGTGATTGCAGGGAGGCCATGGGAAGAGGGTGCAGGGTACATATGTGTGTGCAAGTGCAGGGGAGCTGGGGAAAGAGGGCACAGGTGTGTGTGAATGAAGGGGGGAAGGAGGGCAGGTATGTGTGAGTGAAGAAAGGCGGCAGGGAGGGGAGACTTACCCCAGCAATTTGCAACCTTCCTTGGTGGCTTCCCATTGACTTTGCTTGGGGGAAGCTGGCAGGGAAGGTCACAAATGGTAATCATGTGACCATGGGATGCTGCTACTAGTCATAAGTGCAAGCTGGTTGCCAGGAACCCAAACTTTGTTCACGTGATCATGGGGGCATTGCGACAGCCGGAACTTCGAGGCCCAGTTTTAAGTCCCTTCGTTCAGCACCGTATAACTTCAAACAGTCGCTGAACAAATGGTTGCAACCGCCCAGAGTCCCCTTTTTGGGGGAGATGGACAGTGATAGAAATTTGAAAAATAAATAAATAAACAAACTCAAGGACTACCTGTATTCTAATTAGCTTATATAATTGTTAACAATAGGATAAGAACTTGCTCTAGGAAGCATGCTTCCACAATTAAGGAGCAAGCTGGTCCAACTGAATGTATAATATAAGTCACCGTATTAAGACACTTATTTGAATTAGCTGTATGTACAGTCGATGTTCCTTAGAAGTTGGCTAGTGCACTTCTGTATATCTTTATCTTTTCTTTCCTGCTCCTAGTCTCCAGGAACAAGAATGTCATTTGGACTTCTTTGGAAAGAGGTTTTATAGTTCTGTCAAGCCTCTTATAATTCAGCTTCTTCACTTAAGGTTTTGATGGGTTTGCAGATATAAAATGTTACTGGCACTATAAAACTGCTGCTTCACCCAACTGTGCATCCTAAGAGCCATCAGCATTTTTTTTTTTTGCAAGCCCTGTGCACATGGCAATAAATTGTGCTTTCCAGATGCAAAAAAATGTGCAGAAATATATGATCAGTATTTCATATTGTGCTCTACAAGCCTTTTGTTATTGTTTACCAGCAACAAGCTCCTAATACAAAATGACAGAAAGCTCAATATTTCTAATTTTACTACCTATCTACAATATATTTAATTTATTGGTTCTCTCTTTTTTGTGGTGTCATTACTTGCATGATAGAATAAATCAGTTTAGATGGTTAATACAATCACAAATCTACCTTTAACCTCAACCACAGTGCCATCTGTGATTCTTTTGTATGCTGTATGAATGTTGAGCAGCTGTTATTCTGGTTAGAAGTAACTGAAATTTGAAACTAATGGTAATCCTGAACAATCAGTGTAGGGTAATGCTTAAGATATTGGATCAGGACCAGGAAGAACCAGATTCAAGTCCATCCTCAGCCAAAAAAACTCAGTGGGCCATTCACCCTCAGCCCAACCAGACTGCACAGGGTTGAAGTTGTAGGAGAAAATTGGAGAAGGGAATACTACATTCTCTGCTTTGAGCTCCTGCAGAAAATATGTGATGATGATGATACCACCAATAATATCTCCTACTGGGGGTGAAGCTTTACTGCAATGTTTTGTTACAGATCTGCATTTATGTATATTTACTATATTGGTAAATCTCCAAAATCTTACGACTTACAGCAGTTTACAATTATAGACAATTAAAACACTAAAACACAGCTAAATACCATAAACAAAATAATAACAACATAACAATAAGGTAATAAAAACAAATAGGCAATATACAATTACAGAAAACCACTAGTGCTAACCCCAAAATAAGTGACATTAGCTTTCCAAGATCCTGCAGAAAACCAATGTCTTAACGACTTTTCCAAAAATGCCAGGATTTGTGTGAACTGAACATCAGGGGGAGGCTGTTCTGAAAAGTGGGGCCATCACAGAGAAACACTGCCTCTGGACACCAACAGTTCGCACCTTTCATATCTTGGGAATCCTTAACATGCCCAAGTGTGAACCGGACAAATTGATTCTACTTAAAAGAGTCTTCCACCTAAAAGGATGCTGATGGTATTTCACCCTGAACTGACAGGTAACTGTTTCAAACATACAGATGTTAAGAATAGCAGGAAGATGACTGCACCCTGCAGGATCACACAAGGGAGCCCCTATGAAGCAAAACTCTCCTCCCGCACTATTATTATTCAATGATTCAATGATTCAATGATTCCAGTCCTAGAAGCACAGAAGAGTCTGAAGATAGCACTTTATGATGAGGTTTTTGTATTGCCACATCTGGAGGAAAGGAGACTTCAAGTACTTTAGAAGTTTCAGTGTTCTGGCAAACTTAAAAAAACATACGGAATCAATAAAAGCTTAAGTGACAAACACTGCAAATCCAACAAGCACTTTTGGTTAGCACTCCGGAGTGTCCTGATCCACCAACAGAGATGAAACAGAATTTCATTAGGAAGGATGCTGGCAGGAGCTCTGGCTGAACTAGCCACATGGAACTGAATGGACATCTGGGACCAATCTGCTGTCAGTAGTGACTAACTATCCAGAAATGCAACTGTATTGGGACTTCAGGTCTCTGTGAGACTTGCACGAGAGCAAAGTCTAGTGAAAATGGGTGCAGCAATGCCTGATGAACAAAAGGAATAGCACTGTACCTGTAATGAAGGAGTTACTGATCACTGCAAAAATATTTCAAAGCTTCCTTACCACTATCATTCTATGTTTAATGATGAAATTATAGGCATTAAAGAGTTTACTGTCCATATAAGCAGCTCATGTATAACAAGGACTCTAGTCATGTAGACTTACCTCTGCAGAGAGCTGGTGCTTTGTCTCGTATAAAGAGCGGCAGATCTTCAGAATCTCATTGCCCACACTCTTCTTTTTCTCCTGTGGGCACTTCATAAGCATCACTGTTCCCAGTTTCACCCAAAGATTATTACTTGGACATGTTCTACAATGCAGGAAAAGAAGTTTTCTTGTAAGCACTAAAAGCAATCTGATCTCTACTGCGCACATCTATCTATACGTACCTTTAAAAAGAGACATCTTTTGACAACATATGTTGAATGCAAATGCTTTGTGTAAGTTTTACAACAGTTAAACTCAAATGAACTGCTTTTCAATGTCTATGTAACACATGACTTTTTGGAAATAAATATGAAAAAAGATTAACAGGACTAAGTATTTTAATGAAAAAAAGTGTGGCCAAGAAAGAGAGAAGCTGATAAGGAGGAGTTAATTGGTAGACAGGATAGACAAATAAATCATAAAGGCTAATATGTATTTTCTGTAATGTCAAAAAAAACTTGAAAATAGGCAGAATAAAAAACTGAGGTCAGAGGCAAATAAGACAAACCCAGCCTTTTTTTTTTAATTTTCAGGTAAATATTTGTTAATCACTTAGGAATAACTGAAAATTATTTAAAGTAAATTATGAAATATTTTCCAGAATTAGTTTTCTAATCTAGAGTCACAATTTGCATGCTATTATGACTTGGGCAATGATATTGTTTGAGTTTAGGCACAATTATAATACTTGAATTACCAGTTACACCACAACTACTGTGCACGATAGTAAAATTCAGATGGTAATAAAGTGTAATAATACTCATAAATTATAAACCTGTCAAGGCTAGTGTTACTGGCAAATGTGTTCCTCAAAACTAAATTAGTATAAGAATCCATACAAATTATCTACAGAACTAAGACTTAACTTTTTGCTCATTTTCTGCCCCTCACACTCCCACATGCACATGTCTTTAAATCCACTTGGGGACAGGGTTTTGAATTTCAGATATTATGTGATTATTATTGGAAATGTAAAATGAAGTTGTAATTTCTTTTTCTAGATCAAGATTAATAGAATGATGAAGAGGGAGAATCATAGGTGGCATTAAAGATTCTTATTTGTTATTTTTTTTAATTGGGTTGTGAACTATTAACTAGTTAAAAACTAAAACAGCTTATATTAGCAAAGTGCTATTCTGTTTATATGAAAAGAAATAATTTTAATTCAAGCACCTAGCTTATAAAAGCTGCAAAATACAGTATATAAAGACTCAGGACTTTTTTTATGCTTCAGGAAGGGTTTCTTCAAAAAATGTGGCCGCTGTGAAAATTCATGCATCATATGAAAACGCAGTACTTCTTCTTGTCAGAAATGCTTTATTCATATGTAAAACTATGCAAATTTACATGAGTGTGTACATTCTGGCCAACCAAACTACTACACGTGATGTCTTTGATCAAGTGACAGTTTGTCTTTGAAAGAATCCAGAGATAATCTGGAATGTGACAATCCGATAAAGAGACCAGAGAAATAGCTGAATGTGTAACTGAATTGATACTGTGGAATGGTAAGCCTCCAGCCTGCCAATTCAGTTCAGTGAGAAAACAGATTATGCCACAATAGGAGTAGCTACCAAGGGCAGAGATGATCTTCTCCAAAATACCATCTCATAACATCTTCTGGCCCACAGAATTATTTTCCCCACTGCTGTCAGAGAACACAAAATATAGCAGCTCCATTTTGCTTTTTCCTTCTTTGCCAAAAATCAACTGAGAAGAGAGGGAAAGAAGTAAAAGCCAACATTCCATGGCCAGAAATCCACTCATGCAACACAACTTCTTCTGCCTCTGCCCTGTGTCTGGACCCAACAATTTTTCCAGCCCAGATTTCGACAGGATAAAGAGGCTGAAAATAAATCCAAGGAACCAAGTGCTTTGACCATAAAAGCCCACAGCTGAGAGGAAGATTATCAAGCAAAACCAAAACACCTGCTCTTTGTCATTACAGGAGATCAGATTGCGAAAGTTCATTTTCTGAGGTACAAGAGGACCCCTAGTGCTCAGTTTTACATGGCTCAGTGGCCAGACAGAGAAGAAAACAGTTTTATAGTTCACAAGGTGTGTTCTTTTCCCCCCATAATTCTTAAATCGATTAACTCAGAAGATATACAGTAGGTCAGAAAGGGACAAACTAGGAAATCTTTAAAGCTGGAAAGCTAAGAGTAGTTCTGTCCTATAACCCTACCCCTGCCTGAAATTCCTAATTTCCTTTTGAAAAGGAAAACAAATGAGGTTATGGCATAATGAATTGTTTAAATATACCATAGGTCTAAGTATGTTCTTTTCTTCATCCATATGCATAGAAGCTTTTGTAAAAGGCAAGAGAGGAATCTGGTAAAAAAGAAGATACGAATAACCAAGCCATTGTAAAAGAATTTTCCCATTTCCCAATGCAGTTGTCTTTCTCTATTAAATAAAAATCTGAATTTTGCTCTAAGGGAATTCTAAGTGTATATCAATGGCTTATAAAGGTTAAGGTCAAATATAGAGGAATGTGCACAAAATGAAAAATAAATTTTATTTCAATCTTGGAACGAAATGGCCACTCAGAACATTCCACTGGAATATATAGGCTGTGCTCGGATGGACCTCCCCCCCACTCTAAAATGGCTTCAATATTCCACATTCCATCAGAACAAAAGACGTATCAAATGTTCTGATTAAAAGAAACATTATAGGAGGACAGCTGTGTTACGGTAGCCAAAAATCAGGAAGAGTCCGGTAGCACCTTTTCCAGCTAACCAATTTTATTAAAAGGCATAAGCTTTCATAAGCTGCCACTCACTCCATCAGATGCATGACTAAACTCCCAGGACACTCTACTGTAGATTGCAAAGTAACCATTTTGGAAAAAAGAGACCTTAACAGGACAGGTGAGCAACAGATAGTTGAACTCACAGACAGTACATCAAAAGGTTTCAAGCTATCTCTGAAGGTCTCAACAAACACAATATTTTTTTTAACACATGACTACTGTTAATTGATAAGTTACTTTTCATCTGTCTCATGTGTAACCTGCATCTGCATAACCAACCTGGCTTTTCCTCCCATCCCCACCCACTTCATCCCAATTGAAATCCTACATCAGTTTAGCCACTCTGTGCATCTGACCAAGCAAGCTGCAGGCCATGACAGCTTATGCCTTTTAATATATTTGTTAGTCAGAAAAGTACTTTCACTAGCAGACTCGTTCTGAATGTTGCTTTATGGTACTGAAAAACCCACTTGTTGAGACCTTCAGAAATATTCAGCAATCTCTCACTGAACTGTTATGGTCGAGTCCCCCCCCCCCCCCCGCCCACAGATGGAGTGTCCTAGAAGGTTGAAATGCTTTAATACAACTTTGTCCTTGTTTTGAGTCCTGATGTCAAATTTGTGTTCATTAATTCTTTTGTGAAAGGTTTGGCCAGTTTGTCCTATGTAGAACCCAGAGGAGCACTGCTGACAGATGATGGCATGTATCAGAGGAAGTGTGTGTAAAGATGCCTCTAATCACGTGTGTGAAGTTGTTGGGGTGTGTGATGGTGCTGTTGATACGAAATGTTGGGACAAAAAGCCAGTTCGGTCCAGTGGTTAAGGCTCCAGGCTAGAAACCAGGAGACCGTGAATTCTAGTCCCACCTTAGGCATGAAAGCCGGCTGGGTGACCTTGGGCCAGTCACTCTCTCTCAGCCCAACTCACCTCACAAGGTTGTTCTTGTGGGGAGAATAGGAGGAGGAAGGAGTATGAGGTATGTTCGCCGCCTTGTGGTATTTATAAAAATAATAAAGGCGGGATAGAAAGCAAACAAACAAATTACACATCTGGGTTTCTGCAGGGTCTAGTTCTCATGTTAGTATCTCTGTCTGTTGTTGCTTATGAGAATCTGTACGCAAGCCTGGACCTGCTACTCAGCACTGAAGAAAGCAAAGCGTCATTGTCTAGTTTGGGTTGTAGCTTATTAATAATAACAGAACAAAAGAACACCATTGGTTGTCACCTGCAGCTCACAGCTAAAGCCTCTCAAATGCATTATTAATAAGCTACTTAGTATGTTAGCATTTTAGTATTTTATAATTTAATCAATTAATTTTAGGCCCTTGGATTTTATTTTTATTTTTTTGTTCTTTGTATATAGTGTTTAGAAGTCTGAATCATTTTTATTCGCTTCTATTAATGTTCCAGAAAATATTTATATATTTTAATTTGAGCGTTGTAATCTCTTACAAAAACAGTATAAAATGCTGGTCAGTGATCATCATAATAAATATGTTTATGGAGTCTGTAAGAAAATATATGGCGTTTTTTGTACTTCACAAACACAAAAAAAGTTTTTCAGAATTGGAGTGGCCTAGAAATATCATCACTCACTTACTCAATTAAAACAGCAGTTTCTTATCACTTAAAAATAACGGCAATTTTACAATTATTTGTTTCTCAGCAAATGGAAAGTAGTTTCAAAATTAACACTAGGACAAGATATACTTAAAAATCCCAGAAGGTATTTTAAATTATACTACTGTGCAAAACAAATAACTTACATATTTGGGCTTTTCATAGGTGGCCAAGCTTGCAGAAGCATAGCTAAATGCTGGAATTCTTCATGTTCCTCACTATTTTCCAGAAGTTTCATGAAGAGAGCATACCTCTTTTCTTCATTTTCAATCTCTGTTATTTCTACCTAATAAATTGGGAAAAACAGTAGCTTACAGTAAATACAGGATTCAAAGTAGAGGTCACAATTATCCAAATATTCTTGTGTTAAATCAAATTTGTTTGTTTGTTTGTTTGTTTGTTTGTTTTGTGCCTTTGAATCAACATTGACTCCTGGCAACTACCTGGACTAATCCCTGCAGTTCTCTTGGCAAGGTTTTTCAGACGTGGTTTGCCATTGCTTCCTTCCTAGGGCTAAGAGAGAGTGACTAGCCCAAGGTCATCCAGCTGGCTTTGTGCCTAAGGTGGGACTAGAACTCACCGTCTCCCAGTTTCCAGCCTTAACCACTACACCAAACTGGCTCTGTATATCAAGTTACAGTTATTTAACATTCTAGATAATATCCCCCAAGTTTTTCTCCCTTTATTTTTACACATTTTCTTGCAAAACTCAAGAGGAATATCAAGCCCATAGTCTTCACAGTTCAAAATATCTCCTGCAAGATTCCCTGGTTTGACTAATGGATGGAAGCACGAAGGAGGACAGAGCAAAGGCACTGTCTACAACAGAATTAGTTTGAAGAGACAGGTGACAAGCAGAAGCTTAGGAAACCTTTGTATAATGGGGCTTTCTCTAGCACCCAGGGGACAACTGAATTCTTGTTTCTTCTTGCTTGTTCTAGCAGTTATAAGGCAGTTTACTTGCTTCATGCCACCAGACTGGCAGCACCTTTGCAGGGGGCTTTGGGGGCCGCACATGGCCCATAGATACTGGGGTGCCCCCAACCATTTTACTTCAATCAAGGTATAATAGTTCCAAAAATAGAAGTAACCAAGAAATCACTGATTGTCCAGGAGCTGGCTTTCTCAGGCGTGGAATTTCCCCCCAGTCCTGGAATGCCCTACACAGTGATACACACCTGGCCCTTCTGTATTCTTTTGGTATCTTTGAAGTGAAATATGCATGTGTGTGTGTGTGTGTGTGTCATCTTTTATTCCCAGAACAGAGGCAAACCCGTAACATATCTCTATAAAAAAACTCAAGAATATTTTTAAAGTGGACATTACTGGGGTATTCCAAACATGGACTAAAGAACTGGAATCTCCGATTATGCTCCATCAATGGCTTCATGTCCTTAAAAATGTTAAAATGGTATCAACAGATTTAAAATTCAAGTTGATCAAAAAAAATTATTTAGAGGGTACTGGATTCCCTAAACATACTTGAAAGGATGGACATCAGATTTTCTTTGTGGGAGGTGTAAAAAATTTGAGGGTGCATTGACCCATATGATATAGGCATGTGATCATTTGGTATTTTTTTGGAATGGAATTTTAATGTATGTAAGAAAATCTATGGGAAAATCTCTAAATGTTAAATATGTTAATGTGATGTTGAAATATACCAAAGCTTTGGAATCTTACTGTTTATCAGGAATTATGGCTGTATTGAGCCATAATTTAAAAAGTGATATTATTTCAGATGTTGAGGAATGGCTTTTGGAAATGTGTGATTTATTGATCTTAGGAAAGGCAGTATTTTCTACTAATCAAAGGACAAAGTAATTATTATTAACTATTATAACTATTCTGGCAGAGATTTTGTGGTATTTTACAACAATATTTTGTATTGATTATACTGTAAGTACTATACAATATTTATTAGCAAACCAGTGACTATTGATAAATGTACTATATATGGTAGATCTTTTTTCCGTTTCATTTTTTAAAAACCATATTTTCTTTGGTTTTCATTATTTTTTCTTTAAGTTTAAGGACTGTTTTGTTTAATTCTGCTTTTTAGTGCATTTTGGTGTTCTGTCAGTATTTTGTATTTTGAAAAATAGCAAATAAATATCCCAGAACAGACACCATTTAATAGGGGACAGTGATTTCTGCTTACTGAGAGTCAGGACTCTAGAAAAATAGGTGTGAGCTTCCTCAGACTTCAGACTCCACACACAACTTTCTAGAGCCCTTCAGAATTTCTGCCTCATTGCAAATAGTCATATTTTACACAGAGAGGACAAACTCCATATTTAAGCTTCTCTCTTTCTCTTTCCAATTACGTTTCCTCCTTACCTCATTTGAATCCACATTGGATATCAATTAATTATATAAATGGTCTGCCTTATTTAAAAGGCAAGTCATTTTAATTGGAACCCAGCAAGCTGGCAGCAGGACCAGTTCTCATTAGTACTTGGATGGGAGACCACCAGGAAATTGCAGGGTTAAAAAAAAGTCAAAAAAGCCTTCTGATTAGGAGGCTGTGGAAAGCTACCGGACTTATCCATGAAGTCACAAGGAGTCAAGCTCAACTTGAAGGAGGCTTTATGTTTTAATTCTAATCTATAGCTATTCATTCAATTAATAATTTTTCCCACCCCATCAGTTTTTGGAGTGTGACTTCTGGCCAGTGTATACACATGCACACACGTGTTGTATATGTGTGTGTGCATATGTATTTCTAAATACACACAAACTCTACTAGGGAGAAAAAAATAAACAGGACTGGTTTCAGTTAGAGGTGACAACCCTACATTAATGATATGGGTAATCTGGACACTGTACAGAATTTTTGGCTTATTCAATATATATATTTCTGGTCTTTTTGGATGGAGGGAGACAAGTGCCTTAAAGTGAAGATAATTGTCCTTTAGGTAAATAAAATATTTAAATTTGTATGTTGCAGTATTTTAAAATCTATTTCTTATGTCTGTGCTTGCATCCTTATACATTACAGTTTAACCACTGCTTTATTCAAATAATTATATTGTGATTTTTGCCCACTGTAAAACACTTGGGAAAAACTTGTTTTGAAGTACAGAATACAAAGTTTTAAAAGAAAATGAAAATGTAAGTACATAGCATCCTGAAGTATCTTAACTTGTTTTTAATCTATCACAAATTGAATGTAAATGCACAAGGTGTGATTAGTAGAAGGCAGAAAATAGAGCTATATGGCATTTCGGATTTAAAGGCAGAAAGGTGCTTTGGAGCATGCAGGTGTCCATGCACAGTACTTAATTGCAACTCCTTAAACCAAATGTATCTTTTCACAGGATGCTGCTGCTGCAGCTGTAGTAGGCAGTTGAAAAAGACACAGCTATTTTAAAGAGCTGGAGACAGGTGTCTTCAAACCTAAATCTCTGTTTAGGCCTAGCAGAAGACAGGAAGGAAACTGTCAGCCCCAACGTGTAGATCATACCAAGAAATCAATTCCATATTAAGACTAAAATTACTTTTGATTAAGATTAACAAGTAACAGAATCTTGTAAATCTGATTGTTTTACTTCCCTCTCTTATACTGATGTGAATTAGAGAAATGTCTGTCTGAGGGGTTTTCACATTCCTCCTTCACTGTTTGGGCTTAAGCAATATTTCCTTCCTCATTGCTTTGGTAACAGATCTCCCCATTCTCCATCAAGGTCATTCTCTTTATTCTCTACAGGAACTGTGTAATAGACTCCAGTAATATGCTTCTATGCTACTTAAAACTGATTCAGCAGTTAACTTCATTCACAGTATGCTTCATGCTTTATTTTCCCACTTCTGCTACCAGAGATCCTTTTAATCCAAAATGGTTAAGTCTGTTTAATGTGAATAGATTTCCCAAGGTGTAGAATTCTGCTTTTTTTTAGCATAAGAAATGTTATCCTTCTGAGTATAATAGCACCTAACCTCCCTTAAAACATTTTGCCCCATTTTGACAGCAAGCAAGGCCATTCCCATCCTTTGATTTTGAAGGGATTTTATGAGGGGGGGGAGGGACTTCAGATAAGGGAAGGGGCTTTCTACCCTCGCCCTATTGGAAAAGTGACTGTGTAGGAAAGAAATAAGGCAAAGCAAATGAAAATAAACTCCTTGACCTCTTTAAAATTCTTCCATTTCCACAGCTCTTTTTGGATTTGCATTTATTAGAAGCTAAACCTCAATTAATGTATAAAAACCTCAAATCAATTATTTCCCTTAAGCAAGCTCTATATTACTAAAAAGCACCCTGATAGGATCTTTTGATTTATATATAAAAGGTGGTTTTGAAAAGGCTAGGTCATCAAGGTACACAGCAAAATAAACTTCAAATGTATAATGTAAATTATACTTTAGGAAGAAAAAGCTGTTAAAAAAACTGAAATGTGACAGGAAAGAGCTGATAATTAATTCAAATCAACAAAGTTATTCTTTAAAAAACTGGAAATCTGAATACTATTGTCATGAGAATATGCTATAAAGACCTCTGCACAAAAAGCAAATAATATAGTAGCACTGATTTGTCAGATATTTGATTAATACTGAATATATTCTGCTATAATGAATATAGGAATGAATACAATTTTTGAATAAATATCTTATAATAAATCTTCAAGGGGGAAAAAAGGATAAAATATTAACACAATGTTATTTCTCATTTATGTTCTTTTCCTTCTCAGTGTAAATTCTATACTATTCCTTGGGGTGGCCCAGCAGGCCCAGACGGAGCCTCTTAGGGTACCAAAGTATGGCGCAGCAGCCAGGCGGTGCGGTGAACACTTGGGGCGGCTCAGTGGGCCCAAACGGATCCCCCCGGAGCAGTGGAGGCACAGTATGGCAGTTGAGCAGCGTGATGAACCCTTAGGTCAGCCCAGTGGACCTAGTGGGCCGACTGTAAGCCTCCTGCAAGCCCCCAGCCCAGCGGCTGAATACTGAGCCGAACCGGGTGGGCTGGCAAACTCCCTGGACCAAAGAGCTAAGCGGGCCGGCGAGCTTGCCAGAGTAAGGAGCCAAGCACCGCGGCAGACAACAGCGAGCTGGCAGGGGGTGGCCTTGGAACAGCAGAGGCTGGGGTGGAGTTCCTGGAGCAGCAGGAGCGCATCCCACAACAGAGAGCCATGGTGAGGCAAGTGGGTGAATGAGCCCTCAAAGTGGGGCGAGTGGGCCAGTGAGCTCCCTTGAGTGAGGGGCTGAGTGCCCCGCCGGGGTCCCTCCAGTGTGATGAGTGGGTACTCCCCTCTGGTGTGAGAGACGGGGAGGGAGCCTGCGAGTGGATGAGATGTGTGTGTGGGGATCCTCCCTTCTTGAGTGAGCGTCAGGGAGGAGGAGAAGTGAGTGGGGTGCCCCCTGCCAGTTAGTGAAGGGGACACAGTAGATGTGGGGTGATGAGTAGGTTTCCACAGCACTGAGAGCAAGAGCTGAAGTGGTGGGGAACTTGCCACCACCCTGTGGTTGCTTGGTGTAGTCTGTTGATGTATGGTTGGATGGAGGGACCCCTAACCAGGGAACCTGGAGGGCTGGGATTGTGGGGAAATGAAAATGGCAGCTCTGGGGGATTTAGGGTGGGTTACTCTATTCAGGTGGTGATGGGATGAGGGTGTCATGGCAGGAGTCAGAGGGCGGGTCATCTTCAGGGAAGACCCCCTGGTGTTTGGTACTGGTAGCATGTTCTGGCTCTCTGCACTCAGACCCGGGCCCTGGACAGCAGACCCATGGAGGCCCTGGCTTTTGGCTGCTGGCCCCCCTTATACGTGATTTGATCATTGAGGAGGGGGCACACCTGGCATGTATTTACGAGACCTGGCTGGGCCCTGAAGTGGGGGTGCCCCTTTCAGAAATGTGCCCCACTGGGCTTACAGTATGGCACCAACCAAGACCCCAGGGCAGAGGAGGAGGTGTGGCTGTTGTCATCCAGGGAATCTCTAGTGGCCTTCAGGGGCGCTGTTCCACAAGTGGCTGGTTCCATGTTCCTGAAGTTGGGCTCCCGAGAACAGTTGGGATTGTTGCTACTGTACCAGCCTCCCTGCCGCGTAGCAACCTCCCTGCCTGAGCTGCTGGAGGCTGTCTTGGGGTTGGCAGTGGAGTTTCCCAGACTCATGGTTCTGGGGGACTTCAACCTGCTGTCCCTGGGGCATGCCTCAGAGGCAGCTTGGGAGTTAATGGCCACCATGTTGGCCATGGGCCTGTCCCAGATTATTCAGGACCTGACTCGAGCAAGTGGCTTCACACTGGACTTGGTTTTCTTGCCAGAGCAGTGGCAATGTGATCTGAAGGGAGAGTTATATCTGTCCCCTCTGTCATGGTCAGATCATGCCTGGTGACCTTGATATTCTCCTATGCCGCCCCCCTCCGCAGGGAGACAGGAGCCATTCTAGTGGTCTGCCTCCGGCAACTGATGGACCCAATGGGGTTTCAGAGGGAGCTGGGGGTTATACCCGAGGATCTGTTGCATAGTCCAGTAGAGACCCTGGTTGCTGCCTGGAATAGGGAGGCGGCCGGGGCCTTGGACAGGAGCGTGCCTGTGCGACCCCTCTTGTCCCATTGAACCCAACACTCATCGTTGTTTACAGAGGAGTTGAGGGTTCTGAAGAGGAGTAAGAGACGTCTAGAGTGCTGCTAGAGAAAGACAAGGACCGAACCCGACTGAAACAAGCTAGAGCCACTATTAAGGCCTACCTTGGGGCAGTAAGAGCAGCAAAACGTCAATATTTCTCCACTGTTACTGCATCCACAGAATGCAGTCTGACAGCCCTGTTTAAGATCACCTGATCCCTTCTAGGGAAGGTGTGTCCAGTAACTCAACTATAGGGCTGTGTAGAGGAGTTTTCTGGGCATCTGGAGGATAAAATCATTCGGATCCATTCCAAGTTGGAAGCCAAGCATGCAGCATGGCCTGTGGAGATGCCTGGGGAGTGTACTTACCCAGTTATCTGGGAAGTTTGACACTGTTAGGCCCAAGGAAGTGGACAGGGTTCTCTGGACTGTAAACGCCACCACTTGTCAATTAGATCCTTGTCCCTCGTGGCTGGTGAAGGCAGCTTGGGAAGTGATATGTGGGTGGGTCCAGGCGATGGTAAATTCATCCTTGGGAGAGGGAGTGTTTCTGGCTGTTTTGAAAGAGGCGCTGGTGCAGGCCGTTCTCAAGAAACCATCACTGGATCCCACAGTGCTGGACAACTTTCGTCCAGTCTCCCACCACTCCTTTTTAGGGAAGGTGGTTGAGAAAGTGGTGGTGTTGCAGCTCCAGAGGATCCTGGATGAAACGGATTATCTGGACCCTTTTCAGTCAGGTTTCCAGCTCAGATATGGAATGGAAGCAGCTTTGGTCGCACTTTTGGATGATCTCTGGTGGGAGCGGGATGGAGAGAGTGCATCCATCCTGGCTCTTCTTGACCTCTCAGTGGCTTTCAATACAATCAACTATGGTATCCTTTTGGATACAGGGAGTTGGGGGTGAGTGACGCGGTTTTGCATTGGTTCACCTCCTTCTTCCAGGGCCGGTCATGTAATTGCTGGAAATTTAAATTAACCACGTGCATTCGTTCAACACCCTAATATTGTCTGTTTGTACCATCCAAACCTCAAATCAATGGCAGATTTATTTGTATCCTAGCAAAACCCATGTTGATTAATTCAATTTATAAACGTTTTTCTCAAATATTCTTCATTTCTTCATTGCAATGTGACTCTGAATCACTACAGCATTAAAAGCAGAATTACAAACAAGGCACTTGAGAGTAGGTCCTAATTGCTACAATACATTCTCAGTACCAATGAAGTTCTAGTAAAGATCTGTTAAATTCATATCCATTCACAACAGAAGGGTTATTGAAAACAAGCCAAAGATGACATATTCTTTTATCTTCAGGTACTGTGTTACAGTTACAGGAAAGACGAAAATGGAATGAAATTCCTCCACTGATTCAATTATACTTTGTTCTCCTGTTGGGATTTCCTTGAATTACATACATTATTACGTATGTGTCATTATGAACTCATAGAGAAGCAGTGGCTCTTTGTTCCATCAAAGATTATCTTCAAATAGAAGGTACTGATTGATACATGATTATGCCAGTTTTTCTGAGAGGATACTCAGAGTAGGATAAATTATTTGTTCATCTTGACTTAGCTCAGATTCCTATATCGTAACTTAGATAAATTACAGATCAATGTTCTAAGCACTTTTGCGAGAGCACAGTAATTTCCCTCAGAACGTGAAGTGCAGTGTATGCTATTACAAATACAAAAATTACGGTGCAATCCTATTTCCTCCAAGAGAGTAAGCCAATGTTAGATTTTCCAGAACAAGTAGGGCAAAAGTGACTAAAATCTGCCATTTGCTACCCTTCTCACTACTTTTTTTAAGCAACAATGTTTCTCTCCCTGCTGGAGAGGGAATTAATATTAGCTATAAAGATGACCTAAAATCTCCTCTACGGAAGATGTGATGAATAGTTACACTTACTGATCCAGTGTCACCCGCTGGCAGCCCTTCCATCACACTCACAGACCATACATGGCATGCTCTGAACAGCCTTTTTAAAAATCTTGCCTGACACCTGAAAATCTGACATTCAGAAGGCAATAGCATGGCTCTTCCATAGGGGCAGGGAAGAGGAATCTGATTGGATCATACTTTCTCCCTTGAATCATAAGTATCATTCCACTGCCTGAAACACAGGACCACATTAGTGTGACCATCAGATAGTACAGAATTTTAAACAGAATGATCTGATGACAGCTGAATGCTGTATAATTATTCAAGCATAACACCCAGTTGCAACAGGAGTTACAGACATCCTACCCACTACTGAAGGAATAGCCTAATGGAATAATAAAGTGATGCATCTTTGTCAGGATGTCTATTACTTAGCTTCTCTCTAAACTAAGGACATTCAAGCATTGCAACCTTTCCTCACGGGAAAATAAAGCTTTTTTGCACCTTTTCTAGATCAAAAATATCAAGTATCAAAGCTCCACTTTCAAACATGCCCTGGACTAATATAATAAAGCTTTTGACTGCTCTTTTTTGCACCTTTTCTAGATCAAAGATATCAAAGTATCAACGGTCCACTTTCAAACATGTCCTGGACTAATATAATTTTTGTTCAACTTATGAAGTCCTCCTTTCCAGAGATTGTAGTTATAGCACCATTTTCCTTTAAGAATACTGAAGTTTCCCTTGGGGAGGGAAGTGGGAAGAAATGTTGGGGAGGATCTTAACACACTACTGATTCAGCCATAAACTATCAGGATATTCAGCTTATTTCATTCCTATTTACTGTCACTCTTATCTCAGCCAATTGCTAATTTGTTTTTTTAAATATATAATTTGTTGTATGTACGTGCTTTTTAGATCACACGTGTAACCCCAGTCAATGAAAGATCAGAAATAGCTGTAATAAAACAATACAAACTTTGCATAGTCATTTCTTTGCCAACAGAATAATGCCACTGAAAACAAATTCAATCAATTCAGGGGGGAAACAGGGAGAATACTAGGTCTTTTTCAAAAATGCAATTTAAAAATAGGAAAATCTTTTTTTTTAAGCTGTCAAAAATGTTTGTGGCTTAACCCTATCCTCCTCAATGTTATTGGCTCTGCCTGGAATGCTAACTTCATTTCCAATGGGATCTGTAAAATGACGAAGTTAGCAGTCAATGAATGAGGTCTGCAAAGCACAGAGATGAAATATGCTGATGGCAGAAAATTGCTGATTGCATCTAGGCTACCAACATAAAGGTGACTCTATTTTTTATACATTAAAAAAAAAACCTGGATGATTTAAGGGAAATGTCAATACTTTAAAGCACATTTTAATTCTCTGATTAACCAGAAAATAACAAAACTTGTACAGTGGAGACAAAATATAAGAAGAGAATTAGAACACCACACCTCATCCTCTGTATCACAACTAGTTCTTTCCTCTTTCCAACCCATCTGTTCCTTAATGGGATGCCACTTGAAAATGAATTAAGATCTTTCAACCTTTGAAAAAATGAACACATCTGAATATTTTATTTTGTTAACTAATCATTAGTGAGCTGGAAACAGCTGCACTTCAGCTATGAGATAGGCGGAAAACATATTTTTAATTTTATACATGCTGGTCTATTTCCCAGCAATACTTATTTATGGGACCACTAACTTGCAGCACCTAAAGTCTAATTAAATACTTAGTCTCACTCTGATGTATACAAAACCTGACTAAGAGGGTTAATCAAACCACACCAAAAACATGTTCATAACTGAACATTACAATATCATTAAAATTATATTTATGTGCCATTAAGTCATTACTGACTGTTAGTGATTACATATATGGACCTTCTCCAGGACAAAAAATATTTTTACATAGTAATAATCCACATTTAACACTGGCATTGTCCAGAGTCTTGTTAGGTGTCAAGAAGGAAATGAAAAAGGAGAAAGGGAGCATTATGTTAAAAAAGAATGCCAAAATGGGGCAAAGTAAAGGAAATAATGACCGCAATAAAGACTGTTGTTGTTAATTAAAAAGTACCTTCTCTTCCAATGTGGATTACAGGATAGTTAGAAATCTGAACAAAAGACTTTCTTTTTTTCTTGCACATTTTATTCTTTTTTTCCCCCATTCCATTCCCTTCTCTTTAAGTTTAGTTTGTAATAGTTTTTACTATTGTAATTCAAATGCTTAATAAACATATATATATAAAGAAATCTGAACAATAGGCAATGTGTTTTCAGGTTCTCAGTGATGTCACTAAATGTGGAATTATTTTTATTTTGCTATAGTGTAATTCTCATATTGAGGTAATTGTTAGTAACATTTGTTTTCACACTCATCATGGAGCTAATTAGAGGGTTTCAATGTTTTTTATTGTTTTAAATTAATAAAATCTAACACTTCAGTCAGCTTTTATTTCTGAAGTCACACTCTAAGTGTAATTTAACACAAACATAAGAGGTGAGTAATTTGTTGAGTATTGCACAAGATCTATTCATAAAATTTTGACTAACAATATCAATTGTTGTTTGTTTTTGTTTTTTTTACCCTAAGCTTGAAGAAAAACAACAAAACCTTTTGCAAATACCACTTCATAATCCAAAAGTATGTTGCAAAATGCCATTAACACTGAATGTTTCAGCTGCCATCCTACAGAAATATGGTAACTGAAGCGGGTCCAACATATGGTTTTAGCCAACTTTGGCTGATCTCAAAAAAAAGGAAAAGGAAAAGGAAAAGGAAAAGGAAAAGCAAGACCTGGTGAGTACTTGGATGGGAGGCAACTAGAATATGCCAGTGTCTATAGACTAGAGTCACACATTGTAAAACTCACACACACATCCAAGAAGAAAGCAACAAAAAACAACATTCTTGTTACCAAGAAACCAATATGGATGCGCCCATATAATCACCAGGAGTTGAGCTACTTAAGAGAGTTTTTATCAAAGGAGGGATGCTTTTAAGAATTACAAAGACCAGAGAAAGAAGAAATGTAATTCAGTTGATCTAGAAACCTTGTACTCTCTAACTTTTCCTGCCTTCTGGGTACCGCATGCAGTGTTAATAATCTATACCTTATTCCGACATATATATATTTTCATGCCACATGCCCAAAGTCTTTATGTTTTAATTTACAGTTTTAATTTTAATTTTATTAAAACTCATTAACAAAGTACAGAAATTAGAAAATGAAAAATCACCCCAGATATCCATTAGTTTAAGAGAAAAAATAATCAGTACAAACAAGCCCCTATTTAAGAGTTTTGAGAAGAAACCCATAAGTGCTCTGTATGCCTAAATGTTCAATGAAGGTCCAGCAACTACCATTGTATAAATAACTTGCTTATTTGTAAAGAGCAAACACTGCCATATAAGATTGCCTACCTGAGTCTGGGGCCAATAGGCTTTGAGAACAGCTTGTGTTCTGAACAGCACAAGCAGCTTGCTGTCCTCGTCACTTAGGTGAAAGGCTTGCTCCAAAATCTGTAGCACTTTTATGCGAGGCTTCACTGGTAAAGAATCATCTCCACAGAAAGGCCTAAGCCAAGCCAACAGATCTTCTGAAGACACCAGATTCTCACTGCAATCAAACCAAGAGACACATCTGTTTTCATCTAATTGTATTCCATTACCAAATTCCATTCAGGTCCTCCTTGAATTAAGATATGCCCACCCTGCTTTGCACAAATGTTACCCATGTACTATAGGGATAGGAAGAAATGTATAGAAGGAGGTTATGAGAGTTTGTCTTTCTCAAAGGTAAATGAATGAACCTTTGCAGAGATGCAGTTTTTCTGCTTTTCTCTGTTGCAGTATTTCAGAAAGGAATAAAAGTAAATTAATGGATCCTTTGTTGCAGATAAGCAGAAGCTGGGCTGTTTCCCATAGGACAGCAACAGGCAACCTTGTTTTTTTTGGCCTGAGGTTCAGATTAGGATTATTTAATGAGAAATATCTTCCTTTTTATATTGTGGAAGACCTGATACTCTGATTTAAAAAATCTACTACATTTTCATCATAATCTGTGCTTGAAGACGGTATTACATTCATATTACACTGCTGTTACTACATTACCAATAGGTTTCTTTGCTTGCTGAAGGTTCCTCACAGTATTTAGGAATACCACTGGTGTTCTCTGATGATATTTTGAAACAACATATGGTTCTAATATTAGTCCTCACTTAATGACCACTTGTTCAGCGACTGTTTGAGGTTGCGACAGTGCTGAACGAGCGGTACTCATAACTAGTTCTTGAAGTTCCAGTCATTGCAGCACCCCCACAATGACGTGATAGCGATTTGGGCACTTGGCGACCGGCTCACACTTATGGTGGTTGCAGCTTCATCATTGGCTTAATAATGAAGCCAATGCAACATTATTAAAACCAGTGTTAGTTATGGTAATAGGCAGGGTACAGCATTTTATACCAGCTGTGGCTTCCAGTTATCCTCAAAGGTGGCCCCCTGTGGTACATTGCAGCAGTCAGTCCTAACCTGTTGAAGGCATAAGTTACTGTTACCAGGACCTTTTGCTCAAGGGCCACAACTGGTGTACCTGCTGAAGCTGGGCAAAGGCTCCCCTACCCACTGTATCCAGCTGCCCATCTATCAGGAACTTGAATCTAGAAGACCCCAAATCACAGATCTGCTCCTTCAGTGATCGTGCCATCCTGTCCAGAGCCACAACTGGAAAGGATAAAGACATCAATGTTTTCTTTGCAAACAGCAACTCCATCTTGCACAGTATCAATTTCAGCTTGTTTTCATCCAGCACCTAACAGTCTCCAGGCACTGTATCAAGACTTCAACTGCACTTCAGGGTGGACAGATATATCTGAGCATCAATAGCATATAGATGATAGCTCACTCTGAACAGATAGTTTACCTATTCCAGCAACTTCATGTAGACATTAAAAAGCAGGGAGAAAGACGGGTGAGAACTGCACGTCAAAAACCACACATAAACCAGAGCACAGCTAGCCAATAAAGGCATATTGAGCTGATTGCTCTCCTCCTGACTCAGCTTTTCCCACAATTTTCACCATTCATATTTGACTAATATCCAACTAATTGGCAAGATTAATAATAAAAAGTTTAGGAAAATAATTCTCAAAAAGACAAAGGAAGTAAGGCTTATGTGGATGATCCAAAAGCTTCTGAAGTGGCACACTACTCTAGTACTGAAGAAGTAATCATGGAAGAGGATGATATTCCAATGCAGCACACAAAAATCAAGCAACGTTTGGGACAAAGGTTTGAAATTAACTTGATAGGAAATCTAATTAAGCAACTCAAACAAGAACTAAAGGCATAATAAGCAAAGTCAGTTAATACTATCTGATAGGACTTGGCAGGTACTTTTGAACAAGCTAATAAAAAACAAAAAGTATTGCCTTTTCAAATTTCAGAGGCCATCCAGACTGCTGTTTTTATTGTGAACTGCCCAGGGTAGTTAATCAGTTCCTGATTAAGTCTTCTCCTTGTTGCCACTCAGGGTCACTTCAGCTTGCTGTGAATGTTTCCTTACAAGGGCACTTTAAGCAGTTCATATGCATTGTGGGGGGATCTCAAAGGTTTGGTAGTGAACGCAGTTTACATGTGTATGGGAGGACCACCCTTTACCACTACAACATTTTCAGACAAAGATGTGGAACCCACACATAGATTCTTTATTCCTAGGTTCCACTGAATGCAAAAACCAAGGGATATAATATTGGTGAATGCTCAAGTGAGAAACAGAATTTTGCAGAAGGTCTGAAAGAGATCAATTAAGGTGGAGATAAAATGTTAGTTTTTGAAGTTATTAGTTTGGCCATGTTACAAAGAAGAACAGCTTTCAAGCCTTTGACAGAAGAATTATCAAAAAACAGAATAGGTATTAATGGGGGATTCCTTTTAAGCTAGTTTTATTTCAGCCACAAGGGTAAGAGACTATTTCTGTGCTTCAAGAGACAGAGTCTTAACAAAACTAAAGAATGCTTTGCAAAGAACTAATAGAGATCTTTGATGCTTAAAGAATTGATTTATCTTTATAAGATCTGATAAAAGAATCTTTTGACATTTAGTACTTACAAGATGGTAGACTGTTATAAAATAAATGTTTAATATTATTTCATATTAGTTGGGAAAAAGACAAAATACAGAGAACAGCAAAATAACATACAGAAGTTACATTAATATAGTATAAGACGAGAAGCTGAAAAGGGGGAAATTAGAGCTCAATGTAGCACTCTGCTAACAAGACCAATAAGTGGATTTAATTAATCCTCTGTGAATTTCTGTCCACATGTTGCTTAAATGGGTTGTGAGGGTGAAAATGGGGGGATGAATAGAGAGGAGAACTTGGAGAGCATTGGGGAAAGGGGTATAGGAGGCAAAAAGGATAGTTAGATAGTAATTTTTAAGCATTTCACAAATTTAGTCAGAATTGTTGGCTTATAAGAAAAATAAGGTTTTATTGTTGATAAATTTAATTTGTAGGAATGGTAAGAAGATAAGAAAAGCAGAAGCGTAATAGGGCAATAGGTGAACAGTCCTGGATAGTTTCTCTAAATGTTAGTGAGTCAGGAGATTTGATAGAAAGAACTTGAATCAGTAAGCAATAAATTTTTTTCACCTGCCTGTAGTTATGTTATAGAAAACATAAAATGAAAGATACTTTTTTGTTAAATGGACTAATAAATAAAGAGGGGATAGCCATCTTATTTAAAGATAAGATTGATTTTACAGTAGAAAAGATTCAAAAAGATAGAGAGGATTTATTTTTATTGAAGAGAAGTTTAATAATAAAATTGTAACACTTGACTTCTATATATGCACCAAATCAGAATCAAATTAGATTTATACAAAAAAGTAATGACAGCCTTGAATAAATCTGCTTGAGAGAATTTCGTTCTGGGGGCAATTGAAATATTGATGCAGGTATACCTGGGGATGGAGTAAGTCGTCAGAAAAATAGAAGCAATCTTTAGTATTAAAGAGATTGCAGACTGATGTAGGCTGATGCAACTGCAAGAGCTTATTGATATTTGAGGAACTAAGCATCCATTAACAAAATGCTTTATATATTATTCAGGTAGCCCAGCAAAGTAAAAAAATAATATTTAGATTTATTGAATTTTCTGAATTATCCTTCCTGGATGCTCAATATTTGGATTCTCCATTGCAAAATCAGAGGTCAGTTAGGTTTTTAAAATGGAAAATCACTAGAGATGGGTTGACAAACAAACTCTATAAGGCATTTAAAGTTATTTTTAATCTACATTCTTATCACTAGGCTATGAAGTGAATTAGGGAAACCTGCTTCTGTTGTTCTGGAATGACTATAAGATAATTGTAATTAGGTAAAGATCCACTAGAACTCTCCCCAATGACCAAATAAGAATCAGTACAATTCAGAACAATTCCTAAAACCACACTCCCACCAAAATTGGCAGCACAAGTTACTGTATATAAAAAGGAAGCAAAACCTATACTCACTCCCACTGATGATGTTACCTAATTGGTAATGAAATGTCTGCAAGCAAACAACCAAGCTTGGAGAGCACCAAGGACTCCCCAGTTCAACCCTGAGCTTCATGTATTCTCTTCTGCTGGAATTCCTAATCTCAAGAGGCGTGAAGCAGGGTTGCCCTTTATCCTATTATTTAATTTTGTTAAAGAAACAGTAGCAGAAGCACTTCATAACAATAAAAAAATTAAAGAGATACCAAGTAGGATGTAAAAATTGTTAAATCTATTTGCAGATGGTATATTACTTTTACAAATTCTTGCAACTGTTAATGTTTCCTGTAATATTAATTCCTAGATATTTGAAAGAACAGTATTCCATTGATGTATTTAAAATACTAGATATCACTCTGTATTTTAGAAGAGGTACAAAAGAACACTATGAATTTTGAAAATTTACTATGAATCCTGATACTCCAGAAAATTCTTCTAATCCCACCCTAATGTATTTAGCCAAAGTATTAGCATTTTTATTGTAAATGAAAATATTATATATGTTATGCTAATAATAATAGCTCTAATTTTGATGACTGGTGATATATGGGAACTATGGCTGAATGTTCAGATATACTGTTCTTGGATATTATGTTGCACGCTTTTTTCTTATCTTATGGAATGTTAAAAGTGAAAAAATAAAATTTAAAGTTTTGTAAAAGAGAGAGAGAGAATGAGAGCAGGATTCCACTAGACCAACCTCCAACTACCACTGACTAGAACCTCTAGAACCACCCACTCAGGAAGAAGGGAACCCACTGTAAAATAGTGCCCCCAACTTCCAATCCTGGCAGGCAATAAGGCATACTCTAATTTCTAATCTCCGTTTCATCAAGTGAACCTTCTTGGCTACATTTACACAAGTCACATACAAATAAGTGAAATTCAAGACCTTCACGGTGCTTTGCTTTTCTGAACAAAAAGTCATGATTTCTAGAACAACATCTGCTTGAATCCAAAGAATATGCAGAAATCAAACACTCAAGCAGCTAACCTAAAAACTCTCAATAGGCAGCAGAGATCCTAGTATCTCCTTTTAAATTATTCTTAACGTTTATATTTAAGCAGTTGATAAATTAATTGAAAACATAGGTTTAGGCTTCTGGTGGGAACACGGCAGTCTGAACAGCTGTGCTCCTGGGCTCTGCAAGCAGAACGCACAATGCAGCAGTTTTCGGGCTCAGGCAGGTTTTTCCTGAAGCCCAGGAGCGCTTTTCCGGAGAGAGGAAAATGCTCAGAATTATCCCATCTGTCCTTGGGAAGGCTGTGTGCAGCCAGAAAATCACAGTGTTCGCAATTGACTGGTAAGAGCAGCCAGGAGGCTGGGGCATCATCATTTCCAAGCCGCACTGTAGCCTTAAAGGGACATTAAGACCGGCCACCCCATTTCTAAATCACTCAATTTATTTTTAAGTTTATGTACCCTAAGAGAGGCTTTCTACAGCAAGGAGAAGTGGGGTCTCTTGGTGCTTATTGTTATTTTTGTGATTAATTCCTTTTAAAAAATTCTTTTAAAGTTTTGGATTTTGCTTCCCATCCAAATATCATGGAAGGTTGAGAGTATGTAATCATCTCCCTGCTATTATTTAGCATTTTGATTTTAGCACTCGCTTGGGGTGGGAGAGGCACCAGTTCTTCTTGGGGGTGGCTAGTACCACAGATCTCTCCCCAATGAATAAGATCTTCACCTCTTGAATTTTATATCTATTTTATCTTAATTTATTGGTCTGTTATATTGTAATTTATATGCTTTTAATTTTGATTTTATTGTAAACTGCCCAGAGTCCCCCTTTTGGGAGAGATGGGCAGTAACAGAAATTTGAAAAATAAATCAATAATAAATAAATATTTCCTACACATTGAATCTGCTATTTTGAACTTTCAGCTTTCTGTTGCTACTTTCCCTGGGGAACTGCCTGTTATCATACTTTCACTTCTGTAAACACATTTTGGAATTTTTCTATTATCTTCCACTTTTGCTGGTTAAGTACCTAGGGGGCACCATAATCTATTGCATGAGACATGGAGGATTTCAAGCAGACTTTCTCGGTTTTTCATCGTGACCTTAAACAGATCCTTTTTGATTCCTGTCAAGTTTTTATGCAAGGCATTCAGGACATTGTGGAAAATATGAGGTTTAAAATGCATCATCTGGTTGGGGATATTGTGGAAGAAATTGAAGAGCTTAACAATGATAGAAATGTTTCTTCTAATAGCGAGATTGGGGCTTCTGTTGAAATGTTGGATAGTTGAGCTGAAGAAATTAAAGGGACAGATCGAATTGCAAGCCATAAGTGAAACTGAATTGCTGATGGAATGTTATGGAAAAGAAGGGGTTATTATGTATGGGAGGCTTTTTGTTGGGAAGTCAGAGTTCTTATTGGGTTGTCTGATTTCTTTATGGAAAAAGCCCTGTGTGTATTGTGGGGATATGTAAATGCTCTGGTTTATTCTGAAGTGGGGTCAGGGCTTCAGAATATTTATCTGGACTGCTTCTGGGGCTGGTCTGACTTCATTCATCTTTAACGATTTGGATTAAGATTAACAAGGTATAATAATAAATGCTTGGTTTTAGGCTTAATATGATTATTATAATTGTTGTATTATTAATTATAACGGCAGGCAATTTATATGCTTTTTAGTTTGATTTTTATTATAGTAGACAAAAATGTATAGAATAGTAGCAGGAAAGAAATAATTAAATAAATGCTATCTTTGGGGGGAAGTTGATTAGAAGGGGTGTGTGTGTGCATATCTGTGTGTACACTGTATATCTTCTTTTTCTTTTAATATAAGGAGATGGAGCAACTGTATTTAGTGATTTTTATAATGTGCCAATGGAATGATTTATAGAAATAATGTGATTTTGGTTTAATATAGAGTAAGGGGTTGATTATAGAAAAAATGTTTTATATCCTTGCCATTAATAGTCGGAAGTCACCTCCTGTAATTTTTTTTTTTTAATTATCTTGTGTTTTCACTCTTTTTTAGTTGTTTTCTTTTTTTTTTTGTAGTTTTTTGCTTTTTTATAGTTTTTATCTTTGTCTTAAATCTAATAAAATTCTTATTAAAAAAATAAGTTTAGAAAGCAGAATATCCTAATAGACACAAAGTATTTCCCAGAAACTAACTGATTCTTCGGGAACAACAAAATACTTCCTGTTTTTTCAGCAGTTCTATTGTTACATACTATCAGGAATTTGTATTATACTTTTCTTTTGCCAGCTCTGGGTGTTCTTAAAGAAATTCTTCCACAAGGAAATTATTTTTACTTCTTCTTTTGGCTATTTTTTAAAAATATTTAACGCAATCTATGTTAACTAATGGTACGCAACATTAAGTAGCATTCTGACTATCCAACCAAAGGAGACTATGCATTTCTTGTCACTAGAGAAAGTCTGTACTCAAATGCTTATTCAGTTCTTCAAGCAACAAAGCTTATATAGCCAAATGCCAAAAGCCAGAGAACACAAAAAGGAGATACCTGCAAATTTAGGATAACCTTGTAATAATCTTAAACATAAAAACACTTGGGAAGGGGAAAAAAGCCTAGTGAGGAGTTATTGCTTACAAAATGCTGATTGACAAAAACAGAAAACAAAACAAAACAAAACTGGTTCGTTTGAAGAAACGAAATGGATAATTAGAATAAAAGGGTGGAGAAAGGGGCCATGGTAATTGTTTATCTGAACACTTAACCTCCTCAAGGGCCATGTCTTTTTTTTTTTAAATTATTTCTTTAATTATTTCTTCATTCAGAAAGCAAAACTTTGAAAGTTGGTCCTGCCAACTTGCTACAGTACATTTTCTACCAGGGCCCCCATCCGCTATGTTCTTGATTTAGTTCATTTCACAATGTTTCTTTCTAACATATTTTAGATCATGCTGCTGCCAATCTGTGATTCTTATCCTAGGTACACTTGTGGAAGAAATCAGGATCCCAGTCCAAGAAAATAGCCATCTTGTTGAGTTATGTTTGGGTTTGGGTTATGTTTAGTTCCAACAAGTGTAATGTTCCACCTTGCAGTCAACTTAGGTTGAAACTCCACCCCTCCCTGCAGTCCTCAAAAGTAAGTGTATACTTGGAGAAGAAATTTACCTCTATTCTCTTTCCCTTAGATATCTGGTCTATTTTTGGTTTACAGCTTTACACTGTAAATCTGAACATAATTCTTGACTAACGTGAGCCTCTTCGGGACACAATCTTTATCCTGAAATAGGATGCAAATACAGTACTTAATCCATACCAGTATGTGTAACCTGTTGGGGTGGCAAGCTTTTCCCACCTGTTCTCTTAGATACGCTTCACACTGTTGCCTTTTACCTGCCCAAACCTGGATCCAAGCCATAACGAGCAGAAATAGTTTACCCTCTCATGTCTTCAGCAATAACTCTTCTACAGCAGAAGGCATTGCTTCTTTTTAATATATTTTATTCACCCACAAATCCTTTAGGAATAGTCTTTTAATATCTTCCTTCTCAATTTTTTTTTTCCTTTGGAGAGGGAAGGATGTGGAGCTGCCTGTAATTTAACCTTTCCTATTTTCTCCAAACAGTTGCTTTTATTCTTCTGTGCTAGAGTTAATCCACTTGAGTCTGATTTGTTCCTTCAAAACGTCACTTGAATAGCAATATTGCAGCAGACTAAAGATAAAACGCACTTTCTGTTGATTTTAAAAATACACAAGGAAGCCAGTTAGAAAAGGAAGTTTACTAGAAATAGTTGTCTAGAAATAATAGCTGTGTTTGCTGACTACAGTAGTAATAAACTATATGTGTTCTTTCATTAAATAAGAAATATCATAAGCTACAGCAGGTACAGGCAACTTTTCTTGGTCTAACACACAGACTATATATTGAATGACAAATCTGCGGTTTGGTAAAACACAAACTCAATCTTAATAAGCCGATGGAGAACTTGCAATATTCAAATTATCAGAAGCCCCCCCCCCCCGCATTTCAGGCAATATACATCCTCTTACTAGCTCTAAAATACTATATAGTTGTATTTGTATAAATAATGCTTGTTATATTCACGGACAATATTTCAACTTGACAGTTTTTTTTTTCAAATAAAAAGACGCAGCAGGTAGCATGTGATTTATATTTGAATACTACTATAGTCATTCTAATAAGACAGATAGGAACGTAACATCAGCCAGAAGACACCAATTCAACCTGTCTGAAAGTGCTGAAATAATATAAGCTGACAGTTTAAGTTATCATTTCATGAAAACTTCAAAATTTATTTAGCCCGTGTTACTCTTTTTACATTCCATCTCTCAGAGAACTGGTGCTAAATTAGAAATGAGTTTTTGGAGCGAGTGACATTTGGAATGTAAATTAAAAAGTTGATAAATTAAAAAGAAAGCAGTTGAGTCCTTGGCTTCAAAAGTTAGGTAAGCTCGTTTTTCAAATGACTGTAACTTCCTGAAGGGAACCATTTATATTTAGTTCCTACATCTGAAGGATACAAAGGTAAATAATGTTTAATGGAATACAAGTCTGAAACCTTATTATAGCAATATTGGTATTTCAAAATATATCTTCATACTACAGTTCTGTACGGATTTGTGACCAGGTTCACTGGGCTTTTCTGTCAGATTCTACAATCAGATGAGTGATGAATCTTCTGATCGTGTTCATCTGCCATGATGAGCTAACACGTGTCAAGAACCAGATGGGAGGGGGAACATCAAGGAGTGTGAAACTATCCTGTTTGGGCTAAGGGGAGAAGTCAAGGTCTTACTAGCAAAGACATCTGTGCTTGGCACGCCTAACTGTTGAATTACGTGGGAAGATATGTAAGGGGGGGAGCAGGGTGTCTGCTCATTTTTAATTAGGTAGTTTAGGTGGGAATCTTCAGTCGCAGCTTTTCTTCTGATCTGTACTCTGCTCTAGATAAATCTGAATTCTGCATATTCCAATTGTGCATGAGTCAGGTCATTATTGGGGCTCAAGGTGTCAGTTCTTACATAAAGCTGCGATTGTACCAATTTTAACTTTACTGGGAGAAGCTACTTTCTCTGAGGAAAGTTAAGCCTTCGCTCTCCACAGTCACACTTGGACAGAATGGAAGGCTCTGATCAAACCAAGCCAGAGATAATGACAGAGGAAGAAGTCCTAACACCTTCTGCAGGGACTTTGGTGAACACGAGAGGTCAAGGAGTGAAAGCTCAAGGAGGAAAGGCAAAGGAGAAGGGAGCCAAGCCGAAAGCAAAGAAACAGCAGGTGAGCCGCCCCCCATCTCTGGGATCTGATGACCAGTTGGAGAAAGAGCTCCTTCAGAATCCGAAAACTGGCTGGACATTTGAGGTTTGAGATGGAATGGAGAGAACACCGGCGAGGTGGTGCTTGTTCCAGCAAGAAGCCAGGAGCCTGGAGCTGATGACTGATTGATGGTTGTCCCGACTGGAATGAAAGATGCAAGTGGTGGTGGACATCATGGCTAGCTTGAAAGATACCATGGACGGGTTGGTCAGTCACCTAACCTGGAAGGCACCCACCCCAGAGAGTGCTCCATCGGCGTCAGTGTTGGGAGATGACTCCAGGACATCCGATCATACCCAGTCGAGCGACAATGAGGCTGCAGGGCCAGTGCCAATGAGAGACCAGCTGGTTGGGAGGCAAGTGCGAATTCAGCCTGCCCCAACACAAGCTAAAAGAGCTGAGAGCCCAAAACAGTTCCATGACTTGCAAGTGATGTTTGGAGGGGACCCTACTGAGCTGGCCTGCTTTTTAACCCACATGAGTGGATTTATGGACAAATTTCCCTACTGACAAAGCGAGAGTGAGGTATGTGTCCACTCACCTGTGGCAGAAGCCTCCAAATCACCAAAGGTGATGCTGCATGACACTAGAGCTCCGGAGCTCTGGGATTTTGATGTTTTTATGACTGCCTTGAGAAACCATTTCGAAGACCCACTGGCCAAGATGAAGGCCAAAACTAATTTGCACTACATCAGGCAAGGGAATTGGTTTGTGACGGAATATGCCATGGAGTTCTAAAGCCTGGCAGGGAGCTTGACTGACCGGCCGGAGTTGCTCAAGCTGGAATTTTTTCAGATGGGGCTGCAGCGTGACATCCTGGATCGGTGCCTAGCAGGGGGCAACCCGGAAACCCTGAGGGAGTGGATATGTTTAGCAGGCATGGTGGAGAACACCAAAATCTGCCTCAAAAGACAATGCCAACTGCAACCAAACGTCAAGAAGCCAATTGTACCAGGGAGCACAGGATCGAAGTCATCAGTGAGACTGTTATGGGATGAAGAGAAGGAACATTGCCTGAGAGAGGGATTGTGTTTTAAATGCAGCAAAGGAGGTCATTGGGGCACCAATTCTCCATGAAGCACTGCGAGTCCTTCACCAAAACTGAAGCCCAAGTCCACCAAATCTCCAACCACAAAAAGCAAGGCAGCAGTTGGAAGCAAACGTGGGCCACCGGCCGCAGAGTCTGACAGCCCGGACATGGACTCATCCGATGAACCCCAGTCGCTGACGGGAAATGAGGCCAGCCTGCCCTCAAGGGCACCGACCAGGAGGCTGATCCGCAAGGGCGCAAGAACTCAGTGGTGAGTGGAGATGGCCCCATGGTGATAGTAGGGGTGCAGCTGCAGATCTAATTGCTCTGTTGGACTCGGGGTGTGCTAAATGCTTAATTCACCCTGCAATAGTGAATGGAGTGGCATTGAAAGTACAGAGACTAAAAGAACCTATTGTCTTTAACCAGCTGGATGGGTCAGAAGCCACGGGGGGTCCTACAATGTTCTGCACCAAGGAGGTGAGAATGAAAGTGGGCACCCACAAAGAGACTTTAAGATTCATAGTGGCTCCATAGCAAACCATTCGCTAATTTTGGGACTGCCTTGGTTGAGGGCAAATAACCCCCAAGTGGACTGGGTAACCGGCCAGATACAGTTTAAAGATGGACTGTATTTAGAACCCAAGGGAGAGGGAGAAAAGAAGGAGAGAAAAAATTTAGCTGCATTTTCTGTGGAGGAAGGAGCGAGTGGTGCCTCTGAGGAGGACCTGATTCCAGAGCCATACCAAGATTTAAGGGATGTGTTTGGGGAAGCAGAATGTGATCAATTACGCCCCCCCCCCCAAATAGGGAAACAGGTTGCGCTACTAAAATTGAACTGGGGGCAAAGCTTCCCAAACCAAAATTGTATTCAATGTCATTGAAGAAGCAGGAAGTGTTACAGGAGTTTATAGACAAGAACTTGGCACCAGTTTCATTCAACCCACCAAATCCCCAACGGCCTCCCCGCTACTGCTTAGAACAAAAAAGGATGGTTCTTTGAGATTGTGTACCAATTATACAGGTTTAAATGCTATATGCGCTCTCCCACTGATGAAGGACATGTTGGCTTATCTGTCGAAAGGGAAAATTTTCACTAAGCTGGACTTGAGAGCAGCTTATTTTTGGGTTCGCATTCGTGAGGGGGATGAGTGGAAAACGGCGTTTAACTGCCCTCTTGGGAGTTATGAGTACCTGGTTTTACTTTTCAGATTGAAAGGTGGTCCTGGAGTGTTTATGCAGTTGATCAATGAAGTTTTACATGAACATTTGTACAAAGGAGTATTAGTCTATCTTGATATTTTTATTTACTCAGAGAATGAGAAAGAGCATGTGCGGTTGGTGCGCAAAGTGTTAAAAAAGCTCCGAGATGCAAAGCTGTATGGTAAGTTGTCAAAGTGTGAATTCCACAAGGAACAATTGGATTACCTTGGATATAGAGTATTGAGTCAAGGTATTGAAATGGATCCGGAAAAGGTGCGAGATGTGCTGATGTGAGAACCTCCTAAAACATGGAGGTAATTGCAGAGTTTTTAGGGTTCGCAAACTTCTATCAGCAATTCATCCTGAATTTTGCCCAGGTGGCGCTTCCCCTAACAGATCTGTTAAAAACTAAAGGAATGGGGGAATCAAAGAAAGCTAAGGGTCCAGGGGCCGTGTTGGACTAGACAGCCAAGTGTCAGGAGGCTTTTGACAAACTGAAACAGCAGTTTATGGCAGAACCTATCCTAAAACACCCAGATCCCACTAAACCTTTTATCATACAAGCTGATGCTTTGGATACAGCAGTTGGGGCAGTGTTGTTGCAGAAAAGTCAAAATGGCAAGTTACACCCATGTGCCTACTTGTCGCAAAACTTCACCGAGACTGAGAATAGGTGGCATGTGTGGGAAAAGGAGGTGTTTGCTGTGTGGTGGGCTTTGCTAATGTGGAGACATTTACTGGAAGGGGCTTCAGAGCCCTTTGAGGCTTGGACTGACTATAAGAACTTGGAGGCATTGAAAACTCAGAGAAAATTGAATGCAAAGCAGATTCACTGGGCCCAGTTCTTTAGCCATTTCAATTTCAGTTTGAAGTATTTGCCTGGGGAAAATAATTTTTTGGCTGACGCTCTGTCACATTTACCACAACATAATAGCCAGAGAGATGAGGTGGTGAATACAGTGTTTCCAAAGCAACAGCTAGGGCTGGCTGTTGTTACTCAGAGTCAGAGGAAGTTAGAGAAAGCAGAATCTCCAGCTGATTTAAAATAAGCGGTGAGCCAAGAGCTACAAAACGATGCTTGGCTGCAGGAAAATAAAACTGCCTTGCAGGAGAGGGATGGAATGTGGTAGTCGGGAGGAAAGTTCTACATTCCAGAAACTCTACACAAGGAAATTTTAGAGCGTAGCCATGATGCCAAGTCAGCCGGTCACTTTGGCTTGGTAAAGACTTTACATTTGTTGTGTAGGCAATTCTGGTAGCCGAGTCTCAAGCAGGATGCAAAAGAGTACATGGCTAGCTGCCCAATTTGTGCCACGGCAAAGAAAAAAGAGGGAAAACCTCAAGGACTGCTCCAGCCTGTAGCAAACCCAGCCCAACCCTGGAAGAAAATTGCCATGGACTTTATAGGTTAAACCGCTGAGCTGCTGAGCTTGCCGATCGGAAGGTTGGTGGTTCGAATTCGCGTGACAGGGTGAGCTCCCGTTGCTAGTCCCAGCTCCTGCCAACCTAGCAGTTCGAAAACATGCAAATGTGAGTAGATTAATAGGTACAGCTTCGGCGGGCAGGTAACGGCGTTCCGTGTAGTCATGCTGGCCACATGACCACGGAAGTGTCTACGGACAAACGCCGGCTCTTCGGCTTTGAAACAGAGATGAGCACTGCCCCCTAGAGTCGGACACGACTGGACTTAATGTCAAGGGAAACCTTTACTTTTACCTACTACCCCAAAGCAAAAAGAAAATGGTAATTTGGGTTGTGACTGATTTATTCTCTAAAAAACCTCATTTTGTTCTGTGTGCCAGAATGCCCATGGCCAGCCAGCTTACCAAGGAGTTGATCCAGAATATCTATAAATTACACGGGGTCCCCGATAGAGTGAAAAGTGATCAAGTTGTCCAATATACTTCTAAGTTCTGGAAATTATTTTTAAAACTAATTGTTGCCTCGCAAGCCCTAAGCTTGTCGAACAATCCACAGACGGATTGGACTATCCACGGGGGGATGGAATGATTGAATGCCAGCCTGGAGCAATTTCTATGGTGCTACATAAATTACCAACAAGATGGCTGGGTAGACCTGTTGCCTTTTGCTGAAGTTGTATATAATAATTTGGTGCACCAAAGCATGGGACTGTCTCCTTTTCAAATACTGTATGGCCAAGATTTTTGTGCCAATCCCCGAGCTGCCACGAGGCCATCCGAATCCCATTCTGCCAGTGAGTGGATAGAGCAAATTTGTTCCAAAATTTGTCGGTCCATTTGAAATAGAGAAAATCGTAAACCCTGAATTCTGCATATTCCAATTGTGCATGAATTAGGTCATTATTGGGACTCAAGATATCAGCTCTTACATTTTCCCTGGGGAAAATAATAGTATGTACAACATACTGTAATGGTCCTTTTGGAACCAATAACTTGACAAGTTACAGCAGGATCGATACAGGAGCTGCCTGTTGGAGAAAGTTTGCTGCCAAACAGAGTACACATACAAAGTGGAGGTTTAAAGGCTACAGATCCACCGGTGGGTATGGAAATACCTGATTCAACCAAAACATGAAGAAGGACAATGTAAGAAAGAAAGACAGAAAGCAAGGAAATTAAAGCAAGAGAGAGATACCATAAAACAATTCTTGAGGAGGTAAAAGAAGTTCCGAACAGTGCTATTGGCATGGAAGTTGGAGAAGTGAGAAAGGATAGCAGGAGATGAACCTTTAGGACATATGTACTGAGTGAAAAGGACAGATTCCTGACAAAAAGCTACAAAGCTGTAGGATTCTGTGGGTGGGGGGCTCCTCGGTATCTGGGAATTTAACAACTTTGGTTCTGGATGGGGTTGCACTGCCCCAGACAGACCTGGTGTGGAACTTGGGGGTCCTACTGGACTCATGACTCCTGCTCAAAGAGCAGGTAGCAGTTGTGGCCAGGAGGGCCTTTGCACAACTTCATGTTGTGTACCAGTTATGCCCTTTCCTGGACAGGGAGGCCCTTTGCACAGTCACTCATGCCTGGTCATCTCCCATATAGACTATGGTAATGCGCTCTACATGGGGCTACCCTTGAAGAGTATCCAGAAGCTACAGCTGGTCCAAAATGCAGCCACGCGAGCAATTATTGGTGTCCTAGATTGGCACATATTACACCATTGTTTCGCGAGCTGCATTGGGTGCCAGTTTGCTTCCGGGTACAATTCAAGGTGTTAATCATTACCTTTAAAGCCCTACATGGCATGGGACCAGGATACCTGAGGGACCACTTCATCCCCATTACATCTAGTGGTCCCACCTGATCATGCAGAGAGGGCATGTTATAGAACCTATCTGTAAGAGAGTTCCATCTGGCGGGGTCCAGGAAGTGCACCTTCTCTGCAGTGGCTCCCGCCCTTTGGAACATTCTTCCCCCAGAGATAAGGCAGATTCCATCTCTTGTGGCTTTTCGTAAACAACTAAAAACCTGGTTTTGCCACCTCACGTGGGGCAGGAAGGGGAGAAATCACTCCTGGAGATGGTTAGAGCCCTAAATGGCCTCTTAAACATATGTGAGCTATTTTCCAACTAGCATTGTCATCTGGATTGCATACTGTATTTATTTTAATATATTTGTATTTATACTTTTTATGGTATTTTAATGTTTGATCCTGGTTTTAAACCACCCAGAGTCCCCCCTTTGGGGAGAGATAGGAGGTGGCAAAATGTGATAAATAAATAAATAAATTCTGAATAGGGAACAGAATGAGAATCTGAAATTAAACATATGGATGTGTGAAGAAAGAATTTCACACTTGGCTGGATTTGATCCAGGTTTTTACAATTAATTAAAATTTGATGCATATTCTTATTTAGCAATTGTAATCAAGTTTTACAATATACCCCAAAAGCTCTTACCTATTTTCAGCACTTGTGTGGACAGCAGAGACAATGTCTTCCAATATCTGAAAAGGATCTTTTTGAAAAGAATGTTGATCACCCTCTTCACTGTCAAATGAATAAAACAGAAAGATGTTTATTTGGAATCAATGTTTCAGAAACCTGAAGGCCTATGTGTATAAGCACTCTGTGCTGCTTATCAAACATAAATAATTAAGAATTATACAGAAGATATGTTGACGGAGTTTATCAAAATTTGGTTCACTTAGTTTTGGTTCAGTTTGTTGTGTGAATTCAGCCATTTGTGGGTTTGCAAACAAGGTTATGGTTTAGTGTACTATATGAACCCATTTGAGCTTGGGTTCATATAATATACTAAACATAGCTTGTTTAAACAAATTTTATTTAAACAAGCTATGACTTTAGTGCTACTACGAACTCAACCATTGCCTTTTATAACTGTCGGAATAATTTTTTTTAAAGGGAAATTAAGATGCAAGATTCCCTCTAATTAAATCAAAAGTATTTTTATTGCATTTGCCAGGAAAGTTTTCACTTTAATCAGTATTAAGGGACCAACACACATAAAAACCCTAATATGAAAGCATGTTAAAGAACTATCCAACATGTATTACTCTTGATATATTGGCTCAAGATCTTAAGAACCTGAGGGGTTATTAAGGCTTGTCTCTGAAGAGAAGGCAGCCACAACAGTGATAACACTGAGACCTCCACAAGTTTCTAGGCCTCAACACTGATAGGAATTTTTCTGGCAAAAAGTACATTCGGAGTATAATTTTCCCATTTCAGGCATAGAAACATACTGTACCAAAGTTATAAACTATTGCATAAATAACTAGGTTCTTGGGAAAAGGGAGGAAGATTCAGGAGAGCAGGACCTTTGCACAGCAAGCTATTGATAGGGTCTTGCTAACCTCAGTTTAACAAGTGCACATTTAAATATTACTATCCACTTAATAGTTCAATATTTCATGGGTAGAACTTCAGGATTCTATGCTTAAATTTTACTAATTAATTTGTCACTTTGTTTGTATTACATAGGCTCTATTTCTCCATTCACTGGATTGTAGTAACTTACTATATGTACTTTTATCAATGTTTTACAAACATTCTAGATTTTAGGCAATTCATTATTTTTCCAGGTAATTTTTTATGTTTTCTCTTCCAATGTCATGTCTTCTTGTGCTTTTAAGAAGCTGCCTGTTTAATTTCCTGGTCTATACATACACAAGTATAAGATTGCTGTGTGAGTTAGAAAAGACCATTGAACAAAAAAAGGTAAGTACTGTTAAAAAGAAAATAATATATATAATTTACTCTTAAAAACTGTTATGTGAGAGAGTATCTAGACTTTTAATCTTAACATTCAGTCAATTAATTAGAAGCCCATCAAATGGCTAACATACTTGTGGTCATGCCACAGCAAATGCCAGCTTATAGGATATTCTGCAAACTATAGCAAAAAGTATAACTAATAAATTTTGGTATTATTCACGAAGTGTAAGTTTTCGTGGCTGCTATTTACCGATGAAATTACTTCTGGGTTGTAGAACGACCCATATGAGAAAGTGAGTACGTGCTGACATTTCTATTGCCTCTCTAATAATTATTCATAAACACCCAAATAATTTAAATAAGGAGAAGCGTTATCAAGTGTCATCTGCATAGCCATTAGTGACTGGTTGTAGGCATCCTGCTCCGCTGAATACAGTCAGTATATAAGGAAGTGACATCTGCTGCCAACTTCAGTTTCAGATCGGCTCTGAAGAAACCAGCAGCATAGCTGGCAAAATATCAGCATATATTCACTGTCTTGCATGGCGTTATCCAGAAGTCCTTTCACCAAATTTATTATTATAGTTTAAATATGCAGTCTCACTACTAAATATTAAAGTATTCGAAAATAAAAACTAAGCAGGTAAAGATCTTAAAATTGTTCATTAGTTTATTAATTTCCTTTATAAAAAGATAAAAGAAACCTATTGTGTGGCAATTCCATCTTATAAAATATGAGGATACACAAGGAATCTGCAGATATGGTGTTATTTTGTTCTTACAAAAACATTAGTATGATAATTTAGACTACTTTTCATTAAAACTAATCCTAAGATAGAATTGTTATGAGGAACTCACAGCTAATCCTATGGATCATCTTCTTACTGGATACCAACCCCCCTCCTTTTCTTTTAATGTGCTTTTAAAAAAGTATATTGTGCACTGTTATAAAGACCTATTGGTTGAAACACAGTATAAAACATTTTAATAAAATAAATGCATTAGAGCACAAAGCTTCCAAACGAACACATAAAAACAAGCTGATGTATGTAGAAGACTAGCACTAAGAGCCTATTTGTCTACATACGTAGATTTTCTCCAAAAAAAGCAAAGCAAGGCACTTATGGTACTATCCTATATACTGTATGTCTTCTTTTAAAAAAGGTCTTGCAGCTTCAATTACATTTAACAATATACTCCTAAAAGTTCTGAAATGTGTAAGTTAACTTACCTCAAAGCACCTACCACTCTGATTAGAGCTGTCTCAACAATATTCCTGGGTGAAAGTCCTAAATCTCCAACAGCAACATCCAGTAACTTTTGTATCATGTTCAGAGGTTGTCCATCCAAGCACATAGTTACAGCTTGCTCATGGATTCTTTTTTTGTCTGACCGGGATAAATCATATTGATAGCCGTATTCTCGCAGTATATTCTATAAGGAGAAACCATTTAAATATCCATGATGTAAAAAAGTTTTAAGTCACAATAACTCAACATTTATTTTTGAAGTTCAGATTCCATTGCTAACCTAGAAAAAGCCTTTTCAGAAACAATGAAAACAAAAAGCTCCAAACTTCCAATAGATTATGACAGAAATCATTATTTCCATCACTACACAAAGTTATTTGAAAAACAAATCTCATAATGGTGTTTTAGGAATATTCATGGTATCATATTCTATGTACTTAAAAAAAAAGTCCACAACCTCCAGTTCCACCTTACTCTTATAACGTTTAATAATAAAAATGTAAGAAACTAGCATGCAGCAAAGCAAAGCACCAGTCTCCTCTTTCTTTCCAATAATATTTTTGAGACCCAAACAAACCCCTTAAGTTTGCTGTGTACATCCCAGTATGTTGCAAGTGTGCCCACCTACCCCCAAAAAGGTGGAAGATAAGCAGGTGTAGTAGAGAGGGAGTAGCAAGTAGCATTCTGGTTAATTGGTGCTTGTTAAGCTCCTTATATCTATCATGGCAGATTTTTCAAATAAGTGAACAGCCATTTTGTAAGAGTGTACACATGTTTTCAAAACTGAAAGTGAGAGCCAGTTTGGTGTAGTGGTTGAGGTGCTAGACTAGAAACTGACAGTCCATGAGTTCTAGCCCTCCCTTAGCCATGAAAGCCTAATTCCAGGTATGACCATCAGGCCAAAACTATTGCAGAGTCCAAATCTATCATAACACTGTCCTACCACAAATACCTCATAAAGATAAATACAGGTGGTCCTTGTTTAACGACCACTCGTTCAACAACTGTTCAATCTTGTGAGGGAGCTGAATGAGTGGTAGTTACGACTGGTCCTTGAACTTCCAACTGTCGCAGCACCCGAGCCATGCAATCGTGATCCAGGTGCTTGGCAACCGGCCCAGATTTCTGACCACTGCAGCATCCTGTGGTCACACGATCGTGATTTGTGACCTTCCCTGCTGGCTTCCCACAAGCAAAGTCAATGGGGAAGTCGGAAGTTGCAATCACATGAGGACCTCACTTAACAATGGTAACCAGGGACTGCAGGACCTGGCATCACTAAGTGGTGTGATCACCTGACATCGCGCTTTATGACAACATTGCATAGAGATGGAAATTCCAGTTCCAACTACCATCATTAAGTGAGGACTACCTGTATAAGTTTTAAAAAGAAATGGAAAACTATGATTCTCTCATCTGAATTATTTCAGCATGAAATTAAATCTGGCTGCTTTTATTATATATTTTACAGAATGAAACAAAACTTGATGAAGGTGGATGGAGAAATGAAGAATTTAGAAAACTAGTGCACAGAGGTTCTACTGTATATGACACATAATCTTGATTTGGTTCTGCTAAATGTTTTTCACTTACCTGGTCACTGGTTTTCAGGTAAGAAATAAAACTATGGCTAAGTGTTTCCAGATGTGCAAGAGACTGCTGCAGATGATTCAGAACATCTTTGTAAGTGATTTGCCTGTTAACCACGCCTTCTGTGAGGTCCCCCTCAGAAGTCCCTTTCCCAGCTTTTTCAGCTGCATGTTTCATTGACTTAATGGCTTTCTTTGTCATCTCCACCCGGGAGTCGACTGACAGCTGAGAAAAGATAATGCTCATCTCATCATAAATTGTCACTGGCATTTATAATACAAGTGGTGCTTGAATGCACATGAATCAGGGGTAAGAACAATTGAGTAATGTACATTGATTAAAATATTGCCTTTTTTTTTTGGTAAAGAATCAGAATGTGTTAAATATAACAGAACATGAGCAAGATAAAATCTTGTTTCTTAAGAGCTTTTCCTTTCAAAGTCTAATCCCATGCTACTTGTTTCTTCATGCCTATGTTTCTCTTGACCAATTCTATTATCTGACTTTTAAAAAAGCATTTAAAAATACACACAGACAAAACCTGTCTCTATCTTAAATCATAATAGTCTGTAGAAATCTTGAAGTGCAAATTTTCATTCTTCAACTGGTTTGACAAATGTCTCCGAAAATATCAGCTGAAGTATTCCCTTAAAACAGAAGGTATTTTGAATCAAGAGCCTGTACCTCAAAAGGAGTAACAAGCAAACAGAAATGAACAATCCCATTTTTTCCCATAATGAGTTTTCAAACATCTACTTATTGGGGTTTTCATATTGTTTCTATGTTTGGATGCTGCAAATTCCTTTCTCTCATACAATTAATAGTTTCCCAGGGGAAAAAGATGGACTATCTCAGCAAGGGAACTCTTCCAGATGACTTAAAGAAACAGAAACTATTTTTCCTCACTGATCCACAGGTAAACTTTTACAGTTCTAAATTCCCAATGTAAACAATCTAAGTTCATATAACATGCAAGCCATGGTTTGCTTAACCATGGTTATAATTAGTTGGATTCACATAACATGCTAAGTCATAAAATATTCACATAGATTATGGTTTACTGCAAAGTGTGAATTTAGTCATTGCATCTATAGTTAATATCAATCTCTCTCTCTCTCTTTTTAAAAAGACTGTATGTAATACATTATGTAATTTAAAATTAAAATATAAAATATTTCCAAGTATTGTAGAGAAGTGTATATAGGATAGTCCTCTTTATAAATATATGTTCCTTGCTTGATATTTGCATTTCCTGTTTTTTCTCTGAACCGATTCAGAAAACTATAGATCGCATATGCCCCAAAACTGAAGAGTGTGTTATCTAAGAGTAATAATAATTCATCTGGAAAAAATTATATTTTGCATTGCCCCCATGAGAAACTACAGTAAAACTTATCTTGTGATTATGTTAAATTTGGATATCTAACTAGGAACCAAATCCTCCTAGCAAATAAAACTTCAGAGGAAGACATTTTATAGTCTGATTTATTTAGAATGCTACAGGTATAAACTAAACTAATAAAAACAGTCCTATTCAGCCGTAGGTTAATTGAATTTGATACTGAAAGATTAGAGTAGTTAAGTTCCTTTTCTAAAGAAAGCAGCCATTTAATCTCTCAAATGCATCATTTGGTCCAATATACTCTAATTTTATCATACAGTAGCCTAGACTGCGATAACCTTTGCCTGAAATGCTATCTCAGACCTACGCTCTTGGGCTAAACCACAACCAGGATTCTGTAGTTTCCCAGATTTTGCTAAACCAAAACTCTCAGCAGATTTTGCTAAACCAAAACTCTCAGCAGCTGCAGCTAACATGACCCACAGTGAGACTCAGGGCTGGCTTTAAGCTAACTGACCTAGGTTGCCAAAGTTTAGGGTGGCCCAATGCTACCCCTTCTTCCAAATCATTCTAAAAATGCAAATCTTTGCATTGGCAGAAGATGGCGCCATCAGTCAATGAGACCTAGGGGTGCCATATACTCTTGATTTACCACTGGTGAGCCTGCACTTCAGCCACACCCACAAAGCCACAGATTGCCTATTCCAGCCTTGCTAAGCCAAGTCTGACCCAAGGTCTGCTTGAATGCCTTGCAACTCTTCTGATCCTTAGCCTACTGATTTGTTTAATTCCAAACTAGTAGCTTTACTTAGAGTCCTTGTCAGATAAAACAAAAAGGAAGGTATTATTTTGTGTAATTAGCTCAATGAATTTTGGAGATGCTATCCTTTCTCAAAGGCTCAGACTTCTGAAAATAGTTTGCAAGTAATCTCTATTCTTATAAAGCCAATATAGGTGTAGTCAGGGCTTTCACTTGTTTATTTCTCCACATACTGAGTTATAGTTTAATTTGTACTATCTGCATTTGTCTATATGCCTTACTTCTGTTCTAAAACAGTGTTCTAATCTCTGTATTGTAATAACCAATTCTTTTATGAAAAAAAAATGGGCTAATTTCCTCCCAAAGTAATTGTTGTTTTCAATGTGCACATGCATGTATTTTCACTATTTCCCTTTTTGAATAAACTATTCAAAATGTGATTTACTGGCCAAATATACCAATATGTGAACACGCACGTGCGCGAGAGAGAGACTGTGAAGATCATTGGTTGCTGCCATCTCAATCAGATAACGTTCTCTTCGTACAGCTATACCAGTGGTACTCTCACTCTGGCATGCATTGTTGTCAGGTGCATAAAATTTGGTCATAAATGCGTGCATGATTTTTTTATATTACTGTCATATTTGCAAATTTTTGCTAACCGAGGTAGTCACTAAACAAGGAGTGGGTATAAAATTAATTAAAAACTTAGGTAAAACAGTAAATAAAAGTTAAAAAGCCCAAATTCCCATGTAATTTCAAATAAGAATACATAGGTAAAGGTAAAGGTTTCCCTTGACGTAAAGTCCAGTCGAATCCGACTCTAGGGGGCGGTGCTCATCTCCGTTTCTAAGCCTTGGAGCCGGCGTTGTCATAGACACTTCCGGGTCATGTGGCCAGCATGACGACTCGGAACGCCGTTACCTTCCCGCCGAAGCGGTACCTATTGATCTACTCACATTTGCATGTTTTCGAACTGCTAGGTGAGCAGGAGCTGGGACGAGCAACGGGAGCTCACCCCGCCGCGCGGTTTTGAACCGCCGACCTTCCGATCGACAGCTCAGCGGTTTAACCCGCAGCGCCACCACGTCCCTTAAGAATACATAAATCTTACAAAATGTGGCTATCTTGTGGGATTTGGGAACAGAATTCTGCAATGTATCTAAAGACCTGACATAGTAGCACATCTGTTAACAGAGAATTTAGTACAGTGGTTGGGACAAACAGTGCAATTGAACGTCAGTCCTAATACTAAGATTAGGGCTCCAATCTTATATACATTAACTTTCATGTAAATCTTTGGGATTTACTTGATTGATTGAAATATGTCAGTGAACGTAGATTTTATCCCCCCAGATGAGATATTTGCTGTGTATGGTCTGTTGAAAGGGACAAACTGAAGTTCAAAAGTCTGCTATTGTGTATTTAATATTTTATGTGTGAGCAGGAAATGGCTTTCATTCCTGTCAACAGTTATAAAAAATCACAAAGGCCAAAATCAAGATAAAAAGCAAATAGTTTGAACTAGCCTTTCATTAAGTTTTAGACACCAGTAAAAAATTTCCCTGGCTAGAGAAACTAATCTAGAAATGTATGAGGACACAGAATACTTCCTCAGCAAATGGTCCTCTTCTGTTTACAGATGATAATGAGATCTAGCAAAGGCACCCCTCTCCAATATCCAGAATAGGTTTTTTTGAGACACTGCAGTTTTATAGGAAAGATCAGCAAGTATCTCTCTGCCTAACTTCCTCCAGCCTGCCATAAGCAGATCTCACAAAAATTCTGGATCCAAACATTCATAGCTTCATTATACAAAGTGACATGGTTTTTATGTATTAATGCAAAATAACCTAATTAGCATATATTTACTTTGCTAGAAGAATTGTTTCCATTTTCATCCCTTTTTGTGCAATAAAATTCTCAAAGCCCAGAATAAACTGATGCAGATGATAACATTATACATACAGTTAGCTTATTGTGCTGGATTTTAAAGAATTGGAGAAGTGTTTGGCAGCCTCTGATAACAATGGTAGTCACAATGGTAAGACAATGCTGCTGCCTTAATTGTACATTCATTTCTTCCAAATTATAAACTGCAGTGCTACCAAAAAGTATTAACATTATCTGCCTTTTCTAAATAGGTGAAAAATAATCATTAGGCAGGTGATGACCACGACAGAACCACAAACAATATAGAAACCATCTGAATTTCAACTGAGTCAATAAGGAAGGAAGGAAGGAAGGAAGGAAGGAAGGAAGGAAGGAAGGAAGGAAGGAAGGAAGGAAGGAAGGAAGGAAGGAAGGAAAGGAAATTGATTTACTGTTTAGTTTGTGAAATAAAGATACTGGAACATATACACAAAATTGATGGAGATATTGCTATAATGGAACCTCAAATGAAAGTTTGTCTATTAGATGAAAATACCTTGTCACCAAGGCCCACATGAAATTAAAGAAGTCCCTTTAATAATATAATATTGTTTATTAGCAAGCTAGTGCTAGTAAATTTAAACTCTAAACAAAGTACAATTCAGTATTGTAAAAACAGACTAAGTCCCAATCTACTCTTTCCATTAGCATTTTATACTTCAGGACCCCTAAATCAGGTATCCTCCACATATACTGGAGCCCAGTTCTCATAAACTGCAGGCAACATGACTATTGGTTCGAAGATGGGAGTTTGTCAGAGCTGTCTCAGATGCAACTAAACTACAGGCAGAAGAGAATGGGCCAGGTGAAGCACTGACTAGCCTTGCTTTTGGGGACCCACACCTTAGAACTAAATACATGAAAGAGCCATTGAGAGATATAATATAGGGATTTGGCCACCTAACCCATGAGGGCCCCTATCTTAATACAGAGATCCAAAGGGCAAAGAGAAAAGAGGACTGCTAAGTTGCTTGGAAAAACTCCCTGGGAATCAGGACCCACTTGAAAATAAGTTCTTAAGTAGCCTATTTTTTTTGCCAACAGCTTGGATAGACCCAGTAGTTTCCATTATTTCAGCCTCTTCCTGAGAACATTCACATGCTGGAATTATTTTGGTGATAGCTTCTTCTTAAACTTTCCATATATTTTCCTCTACGCCTTCCCTAACTATTTGGAAGCCCCGATTTTTGTCTGGATCTGACACATTTTACACTGAAAAAGGAAGTCATACACATAATGCTATTATAAAATAGTACTTACTTTGGTGACAGCCTCTGAAGAAAAAGTTATTTCATCAAGAAAATGTATAACATCTCCTGGGTAAAGTCTATCAAAGTATTTGGCACAGATGTCATAGGAATGTAGCCATTCAGGTGGGGTTTCTGGAATTCTTTTAATAAGATGAGGATCCCCATTCCAGAACAGTTTCTTAATCCAGGCAGCATAGACAGAGCTAGGAGAAAGCATACTTCCATCTTTTCCAGGGATTTTAGGAGCAAGCTTAGAAATAGGCAGAATATTTTGACTTGTGAGGATAGGATCCAAAGCTGCCAAAGGACTTGCATTTTCTTCTGTTAGTTTTTTATAATTGAGACCTGTTAGCAGAAAAATAAGAGCAACCGTCCTTACAGTTAGATCAACTGAAGTCTTACAACTAGAAACTGCAATAAAATATGAACCACTGTTTATGGGTGTTAGAATCGTACTATCAGCACATAACTTTCCTCATATTACAGTACACTTTCCCCCAATTTATGCCATGGAATATTACGTTACTACGTTGTGCAAGGTTTTTACAGATAAACAAGTATGCAGAGACAAGGAGGGAGGCAATGAAGGAGAATTATATGACCTCCCACCTCATGAGCTTTAAAGTTGTTAGAGGAGGACGAAGTCATATAAATTTGCCGCTCTTTCCACCAGTAATATCCTATGCCAAAATTACACATGATGACATTCTTACCTGCCATCAGTATGTTCAAATGGCACCAAAAAGCATTTTCACATGTACTAAATTTTGTGTTTAAAATACCCCTGGATGGAGGAGTGCATCTTGGTGTAGAAGTGGGTGAATTCTATTCTATTTAATCTCTTTTAAGTGGCATATTCCTATTTAGAAATAAATCCCATGGGACAGTCCTGAATAAAAATGATGACAGCTTCAATATATTTTTATAAGTTTTGGTTAGAACTTGGATTGGGGATGGGTACTGGATGTTGTCTGGGGACAAAGCTTCATTAAAACCACTCCATGACATCAGTTGTGCACCATTCCTAAGTGCTGCCCATTTCTCCATGGATGATGTGGGCAGCCATAATTTTTCATACCCACTTCACAAAATAATAATAATAATAATAATAATTTCATAATTTATTTTCTCCAATGGGAAAGATATGCACAGGACAAGCTAGCAAGAGTCAGGATTTGACCCTATGCCTTCTCCAATTGATAGTCCTCTGGACTGATCTTTTCTCAGCTAAGAAAAAATAGCATAGGTGAAGTGGATCCTGTAATCCACCTGCAGTGGGAAAAGAAACAGGTCAGGACAAGTGGAACTATTCTGTTGGTTCTCTATTTATAATGAGCCTCATCATTTCTACCTGAAAGGTAGTGCCAAGGCACAGGTCAAAACAACAGAAGGGGACTTTGCTCCCCATCATGTTGGACAGGCCAATCTAATAGGGTGGAAGAGGCCCCCAGGATGCAGGTTTCCCAACCCTGTTTTAAAGCACCAGCTCCCAGTCTTTTCTTTGTGTAGGCAAATAAACTAAAATAAAAAAAGACCACCATGTAAAGCCAGGGGTTGATACACAGCACCCGCAGTGCCATGATGCATATGATTGCTCCAGATGATTCTTCTGGAACCACTTTTTTAAAGAAATGACAAATGTCACAAGGTCTCCAAATCTGGTTTTGAGAAGTGGTGGTAGGCATTAAAGGCTTGGGATATCAGTCTGATGCTCAGATTGAGACAATAGATGCTATCTAAATTTAAAATGTGGGTATCTTCTCCAGAATATCATCTTAGCACATATATAATATGAATCAAATCAACATATGTATCTACCAATAGAGATTACTGTGAATTTAAGACAATGTTCCCCCATAGGAAGAGTAGGCAGTAAAAACAACAGCAACAAAAACATACACAACGATCTTGTGCAATTCCCATCTTCCTCCCTCATCTGTTCTATCAAGGTTGTCAATCATGGCTATATATACGTGTGTGTGTGTGTGTCCATCTGCAAGAAGCCACCTCCCTAACGCACAAGTCCATGATAAAACCATACCTTTGTACAGTATCAACTGAATTAGTAAGTATCAGTTAAAATTAAAGTAATTACCAAATTACCAAATCAATAGATCTCCATGTGCAGCCTTCCTTTCTCAGATTCACAGACCAATCTCATGCAGAAACAAGCAAGTACACACAGGATTAAATTCCTCAAACAAGTGCTAAACTGCAGCCTAATCTTTAAAGAGATCCAGCTTTGCTAAGTAGCTTTGAATGTTAACACCTTGTACCTGGTGCAACCGCCTTGAATTTTTTCAGTAGTCGTATGTGAATTTCAGGTTTGATGTTGTCTTTCATAAATTCAGAGCAAGTACAGTTCTCAAGGAGTGTGAAATAGTAGAGTAAGCGCTGGTGATCCTTTCCTTCAATGATAGGATATACATATTTGGTCATATGCTCATGAAAGGCTTTGGGAACAGTTTTCAGAGTCTCGAACAGACCAAGACTTTTTGCTCGGTCTTCTATTGCAGCTGTGGACAAACTGTGTGGAAAGCAAAGACAAATGTCTGGTAACTGTAACAAATGAAACCACTCAGATCAAAGCTCATCATGATGATCACCAATTTAATTTTTTTTGCTAAATACTGGATGAAGTTATCAATAGTACATATGAAAAGATTTTCAAAAAGAGAGCTTCTTTGCATTAAATCCTAAGCTGTCATCTACAAAGCAATTAGGTCTAGCCCATAAGTATAATTATTCACAGTTCTAAAGACTCAACCAATTCTGTGAAGGACATAAAAAAAATCAAAAGATGAAAAAGATGATGTTCTAGTAGGATCAAGTTGTAAGCTTTTATTTGTAACTTAGAAGAGTAGTGCTACATAGCAAGGGAAAAAATGAAAAGAAACAATGAAAATGGTGCAGGACAACATTTATTAAAATATGTATTTTGGTTTTAACCAATAGAAAAAAGAAAAGAAAAACACTTTTAAAAAATCCAAGTATTATTTCTTGCTTTGGTGAGGATTTTGTCCAAATGAGTCAGAATTGTGTGTTTTTCTAATAACTCTGCAATTTATGGTTCCCAGTACAATGGGACTATCTACCTTTTGCTTCCACTACTACTTCATTTACGCTTCTACTTGTAGTTCTAAGAGGTACCATCTGTTTTCAGTTGTTATCTGCCTCCATGCCTCATAGGCCTCTGTTCCAAGGTGAATCAGTTAAGTATCTATCCTAGGTCCATGTTATTAGATGACTTTCTTATAGCTATAGAACTGGTTCAACACTCAACTGGCTTCTTTTTATCTAAGCTGGGTGGTTGCTTAGCAACATGTACATCTTGCTGGAGCTAAATTTCTCCTGGAATTAGATGCAACAGCAGTAGGACCTGCATTAATAACTAATGATTTTTGAAAGATATTGAAAATTAAGCACTCGGCCAATTCGCCTGTAGCTTTCTACTTTATGGTTATTGCAAAGGGAACTTAGGAATGAGACACAGTGGGATCAAACACAGGCTGGATTCACACATACCAAGCCACAGTTTGCCAACCATTTATTGAATAAACCACAGTTAGTGGGTTCTCATCTCACACTAAAGCAATTTTTAATGAAACGGCTGATACGAATGTGTTTGCTGATGCTGGGGGGTGTCTATTATGTTTTTATGGTTTTTAATTCTGTAAGCTACCTGGAGTCACTATGTGTAAGTTGGGTGGCCTTATAAATTTGTTAAATATTTTTTTTTTTACAAACTATAATGCCTAAATTGATATAACATGTTAAGCAAGACACAGTGCAGCTACGTATGATGAGAAAACTATGTCATAACCTATTTCTCTTTCCCCTAAATTTCCCAACGCACTCTCTTGTACCAAAAGAGCAAATACTATAAAGAGAAGGAAGAAAGGTTACTGAAAGATGTACCAGAATGAAATGCCAAAAAGAGGGTAAGCAAACTTGTGTTCTCTACATGTTTTAGACTGTAGGTCCCACCAGGCTTTGCCACTATGGCCAATATTCAGATAGGGAGGCTGCACTCTAACAACATATGGAAGGCACCAAGTTGCCTACTCTAACCCTAAGCTGATAATGTTTAATTTTTACCATTTCATTTTTACAAAATCATTCAAAAGGCACATCAACAACAACAACTTAATAATAATAAGCCATCCAACTCCCAGCAATATGGGGGGTTTACAATTGTTGAAAACATTTAAGAACAGAAATCAGAATAATCAATATTATTACTGTACACTGTTTTTCAGCCTTTGAGCTACGATTGCAATATATATATATATATATATATATATATATATATATATATATATGAATATATAAAATTATAATATAACTTAAAAGTATATTTAAGATGGGGAAGAAACACGGGAATGTAGATAAAACTTGTTCCTACAGGCCTGGCTTCCTTCTAGCTCTTTATGCTTTAATTAGTAATAGTTCTGATAAGGAAGATTCCCAACAACAGACAGACTCTAAGTGTGTCCAGTGGCTTCCGGACTAAATTGAATTAGAGAACTCAAAATAAAAATGCCAATATGCTCTTTTGAATGCAAATAAGTGTCAGTCAGTTTTCATATTAATCTAATTCATTTATATACAGTATATTTCAGTGTGGGGTAGTGTTGCTATCGTCAGCCATGGTGTAGAATTCCCTCTTCTCAGTGACTTAAGTATCAAGAACTGAATCCAATGTTTAGTCAAGTATGAGTTCACAATTCTGTGAAAGTATTTGCCCCTCTTGTATGTTTTGAATATTTTACATCTTTGCCATTGACTGTTATCAGAACTTCATATGGGTTCTCTTGGTACATGAAGAGTGACTGAGTAAATAAATAACACCACTGTTCAGTGTTTGTTTCATTTATTTTATAAAAAAAAAACCTATCCAACATGCCATGTTCCAGTGTGCAATACTTTAAGCTGCAATATATTAAGCTGCAATAATTGTAATCAATTTCTTCCTGTAATTGGTCTCTCATGCTGATCTGCATTTTGTCATAGCAAACTGTTTTAACTCACTTAATATTTGAGTTTTTTTGAGCAATGAACTGCTCATTCAGCTCCTTCCACATTTATTTATTTATACAATTTATCTACTGCCTCAGTCCTCATGGACTCGAGGCAACTTAGAGATACTAAAATAGGAATAAGAATGTTTTGAGTATGGATGGTGAGGAGGGGGCCCCTATCCAGGTGGGAAAACGCATGCGTAATTTGGAGGCTTTGAACTGTCATTCAAAGAAACCCAGAACAGACACGACTTGAGTTTGGGGGCTTATCTGTCTGGGTTTTCCCACGTTCCTTCAGTTTGGTAGGATTTTCTGTCTACTATAGCAGTTTAATAAATACTAGAGACATTCTCCTCATCTCAGCAAGGTCTTTGCTTAAGCCAAGACAAAGAATAAAAATACATTTTAAAACTTTAATAACAAAAATATAACAAGTAATATTAAATGATAATAAAAAATGCATACACAATGTAGAGTATATATATTTGTATGTATTTTAAATGTTTGACTTGACTATTCCAAAGCACTGAATCTGCTGTTCTTCATCTGTTCTCTTGCAGACTTACTTGTAAGTTTGGGATCACTGCCTTGCCGCATGACCCACTTGTGCTATGGTTTCAGCAGATGGACAGATGGGTTGATATTCTCCTATAGGATTCTATGATACAAAGCAGAATTCATGCTTTCTTCAGTGAGGGCAAGTCATTCAGGTCCTGAGGCAGTAAGAATCCCCAAACCATGACACTTCCAGATCCATATCTGACAATGAGTTTTAGGCTCTTATAGTAGAATGTGGTATTTGGTTTCTGTCAGACCTAATAAGACCAATGAAGCTTGAAAATTTCCATGTTTGAGTCATCTGTCCAGAGAAGTCTAGGCGGTCATCTACATGTTTTTTGGCGAACTTAACATCAGCATCAATGTTCTTCTAAGTAACCAGTGGCTTCTGTCTTGTTACTCTCCCATGAATCTCATTTTTACCACTTTTCTGATGGTGGAGTCAGGCAAGAGAGGCCCATAGATCACTGGATGTTGTTTTGAGGTTCTTGTGATTTTCTGGGTAATTTTATGCTCTGCTCTTGAGTTATTTTGACAGATTTCTAACTGTGGATTGGCAAAGCCCCAGAGCTTTAGAAATAGATTTGGAACCTTCTCCTGACTGATAAACACATATTTTTTTTTAATTGGAGGTCTTCAGACATTTATTTTAAGTAGTTACACTGTGCCTCTTGAATTGTAATAAGAACTTTAATATGATGAGACAAGACAAATTTGTGAGATTTATATAGGACAAAGTAGCCTTAAATGTTTAATGAAATATTCACACAAGTGGCGGTAGCACACTGAAATTTCATGTTGGATTATTTTATTTAGGAAAAAAAGTGGAGCAAGTATTAAATGTTTTTTATTCACTCAGACTCCCTTTGCATGTTGATAGGGGCCACATGAAACTCTATTAACATTCAGAGACAAGTAAGTGCAAACATTCAGAAAACCCAAAAGAAGTTGAATACTTCTGCACAAAGCTATAAATCCTGTCTCAGCTAATCAAATTGGGAATGTTCACTTAAGCTCCACCTTCTGGATACTTGCCACTAAAATAAATGAAAAAGACTGAGCTTCTGTACTTACCCACTGTCACTGAAGAGAAATTCCAAGTGTGTCATATGAACTTCCCAGAGTGGGACATTATAACGATGAGCCAAGGAGAGAGCTATACTGTACACATTTTCTTCAAGTGTTCTGGTTAATGAGAAATCATAATAGACATGTGAAAAACATAGTTTAATCAGGCTATTAGGGTAAAAAATCAAGAGGAAAAATTCTTAACTATAAAGCAGAACAGCGTCTGCAGGATCTATTCATCTAAGCCAGGCTGTTTCAAACTATTCTTGGAATCCTAGAGTTCCATGAGAGACTAAAGCCCCCCACCCCCCAAAAAAAGTTCTCTTGAACACAGCCAGTTTTCCATTGCTAAAGCTCTGCCTCTTGATCAGAGGTGCCAGGATTTATTTTTTTCTTAACTAACAGGTTCCACGGCCTGGAAAGGTTGGAACATCCTGCTCTAAACAAATTCTCTATACTGTACTTTCATGCACTTTTGTTTTTCCCTAACAAAGTATTATAAGATACTAGGGTGAAAAAGAGTGGACTCTAAAGTCAAGTCTGGTTTTCAAAAAAAATAAATGGGTAAAAGTGTTATTCACAGTTCAGTAATTTATTAATATGGAATCAGCAAAGGCAATCCACAATCCAAGGAACATTATTTACGTATTTGAAATCAAGCAAAAAGGCTTTCATTAGATATAAAACTTCTCAAGCTGCAGTATGCATTGCTAGTAGTTATTAACTAACTCCCACTCCCTTGGGCAGAAACAAGTACCTTCTGTTCACACCCTTCTAATTCTTGTTCTTGAGTGTATGATAGTAAGAAATACTAAAGAATATAAAAGATATAAAGTTTGACTAAGACTCTGAAGGACTAACCTAACTGGATAAATTTCTTTGGGCAAGTTGAAAGTCATATAGGAGCATACCCGACTTGTAGCAAAGCATTTTGGGAATTATTATTAAGTCCCAGAGCTGCACATTTTGCTAATCAAAGCTGAAACCAAGGAAGGCCTTTTGTGAATAGGGAATTTTACATCCTCACAAGTATCTGTAAGTATGGATCAGAAGTAGCAATCCACATTCCCTTGAAGGCAATGTGAAAGTTCCCTGATAAGCTTCTGATATCATACTTTGAGGCAAATAAGATAAATAATTTTGTAAGAATTATACTCAAGGAGCTTTTGCATCCAGAGTCTCAGAGACATCAGGCAGGGATTGAGTCAAAGAAGCTGCATTTCTCTATCTCAGTATTTACAGGTAGTCCTCATATTACAATGGCAATTGGGACCAGAATTTCTGTTGCTAAGAGATGTGGTCTTAAAGTGTGGTGTCACATGACTGCATCGCTTAGCGATGGCAATCCCAGCAGTACAGATTGCCATCGTAACCTCAGGACTGGGTGGGTCATTAAGCAGGAAGAGATGGAAGTCCCAGGCAAGGAGGGGTACACAGATGCCATGGGTGGGTGCCACAGGCAGGTGCTTCTGAGTGTGGGCGGCCTGGCAGGGGCCATGGGTGGGCTGGCAGGGTCTGTGGTGGGTGCTTCTGAGTGAGGACAGGCTGGTGGGTGCTTCTAAGCATGGACAGGCTGGTGGGGGCTGCGGGTGGGAACTTCTGAGCACAGGCAGGCTAGCAGGGGCCATGGGAGGATGCTATGGAGCACTGCAGTCTGGTGGGGACTGCTACAGCATGGGTGGGGGAATGCTATCCCTGGGGTCCTATACTCTGTAGCAAGGCTCTGTGATGGATCCTTGGGAGAAAAGTGGTGGGAATGACTTATGGGAATGACTTGTGACCTTCCCCTTCAACTTTTCTTGTGGGAAGCCAGCAGGGAAGGTTGCAAATGGTGATCACATGACCGCAGCTTGCTGTGACGTCGTAATCACAAAACGGGCACCTAAACACCCGGATTGTGATCACGTGACTGCAGGAACGCTGCAACAGCCACAACTTTGCGGTCCAATTGGAAGTCCCCCTTGTTCAGCGCTGTCATAATTTTGAATGGCTGCTGAACGAGTGGCCATAACTCAATGACTACCTCTATTATGTGTCAAATATATACACATGTTCTAGATCCACACAATAAACCATCTTAGAAGATATGTTCTGCTGTCCTCTTCTACAAGAAGTTTTCCCAGAGAAGGATTTCATGGTTGCCACGTAGACACCCTAACATACGGTTTGGAGGTTAGAACAATAACAGAACCAGCTGGCATACAAAGTTTTGTCTTTTACTCCACTTCAGCTAGTGAAAGCAATGCTATGCAAAGTAAAATATAGAGAGAAAATGGGGAACCCCATGATGTAACTGGTGGTTATTCTGTGATGGAGATCTGCACGGCATGTGTTTAGAGATGATGCACTAAGCATTCACAGGATTGTCCAGTTACCGTTCATGTTCATGATTTAATTTAATGGGAAACTGAAGTTCAACGAACCTTTTTCTAAAATAAATGACCTGCTGATCCTCATCATAAATTAAGTAGCGGTGTTCAACAACAAATAAAAGGAATAAATAGAAGAATTACTAACACATTTTACCGTCTCTCGTGCCTATATTTTTAAACTGTGGAGTCCTCTCCTTTTTTGTAAAATGTGATGTGCATTGCATTAACAATTACGCTAGATTTTGTTACACATTTAAAAAAACTACTGGGTAATCCAACACCTTTTTAATGGAAATAAACAAATCTGCAATAATAGTAAGAGTAGTATTGTCATGTTCACCGTTTCAATGTTCCTGGTACATCGTAACGTTTGGCATATCATTTCCCTGATACGTGTGTGATCTCGGGAGGGAGGAGGATTCCACTTCGGGGAGTTGTTATCTGTTGGCTGCTGGTTTGGAATGTGTTTGGGTTATCTCATGTGTTCAAGGTTACTTTCCCAGGATGTGTGGAAAACGCTTACCAGCACCTGGGAGGGGGTGGTTGCTATGGCTGGTAGGGGAGAGGGATTACGTTTGGAGCCGAGGGTTTTTAGTTTGTATTTGGCGCACTTTTAGTCATTCTCAGCTTTCTCTGTATTTGCATACTATTCTTTTAAATAAATCAGATATCATTAAGTACCTGCTTGTGAGTCTGAGTATATCAGGATAGGCAATCATTACATAAAGCTGAGAATCCTAAAATTTTACCGTTAACATCCTTCCAGAGTAATCTGTGAGGAAATAAAGTTAGCGATGACTGAGCCTACTCCTTACTCGGGGGAAAGTGAATACTTGAGTGCGGGGGAGCCGGACTCCACGGTAAAGAGAAGGAACAAGGTCCCTACTCCGGAGTCGGAGGACCTACCGGAGACTTCGAGTTCCAGTCCAGTGGAAGGGAAAACTGTGAAATCTGAAGTGGTTAAGAAAGCAGAAGAATCGCCGGCTGATCAGGTGACGTGGGATGAGGAACAGGGAACCCTACCAGGGACGTCTAAGACGTCTTGGAAGCAGAGGTACCCGCTGTCCCCGAACGTAGCCAGGACCAATAAGAGAGGGTCGGAGGACTCCGAGACCCCTGAGAGGTTACAAGGGTGGGAAGCCAGGATACAATCCCTGGAAGAAATGATGAAAATATCATTGGCGTTGTGGGACCAGGACAGAGGGGGAAGGGAGCATCGCTCCAGACAGTCATCCCCATCTCTCTCCCCCCCCCCTCGGGTGTGAGGAAGAAGGATCGGAGGAGGCATTGGGAGGGATCACCATCCCGCAGTCCCAGACGTTCGTCCCCATCACCCCCACGGCATTCAGAAGACAGAGGAAGGGGGAAAGATAAGGATGGGAAGAGAAATCCCAAAGTCCGGGTTTTGAATCCCACCCCCCCAGGAGGGAAGATCCCCGGTGTCCAAGAGAAGGGCTGGGCAGAAGGAGAGGAAGAGGAGCTCGCAGGGTGCAAGATACAGGGATTTCACTGTCAAGTTTGATGGGGATCCTACTAAGCTGTCATTTTTCCTGACAAATGCTAAAAGCTATATGGAGGAGTTTGGGAGGCTGTTTCCTTCTGAAAGGGCTAAGATAAATGCTGTGGCCACCAAACTGAAGGGGAGGGTGGCTGATTGGTTTGTCCAATTAACTGAGATGGATGCCCTGGAATTAGACGACTTCGAAGAATTCCTGTGGGCACTCAAGTTGCATTTTGCTGACCCATTGGCTAAAGAGAAAGCCAAGGTGGCTCTGAGGGAACTGATCCAAGGATCAAGGTCCATTGCAGATTATGCCCTAGAATTCCAAGCCTTAGCTGCAAAGGTGGATGATTGGTCGCCAATGACTTTAATAGAAATGTTTAAGGATGGTCTGAGACCCGAGTTGCTGAGATGGTCGTTGGGAAGAGCAGATCCTACTACCTTATACGACTGGATCCAGCTAGCTGGGAACGTTGAGCAAGCCCACGCTAAGTTTGCACAAAGCAAGAAGGGTCCCAAGCAAATGGCTATGATGAGAGCGGCCAAGTCCCCGGGCACCACAGGCAGAACGGGGCGCATGGCCTGGCAGGAGGAGAAGGAGAGCCGTTTTGCAAAGGGACAATGCCTCCAATGTGGGAAGGAAGGACACCGAGCAGTGGCGTGCCCGAAAGGAAAGACCGAGGAGCATCCGGGAAAGTCATCAGGGAAATCTCCCTCCTTGCCCAGGAAGATGAAGGCAGCTTTGGCTGAGACCAAGGCTGAGGACATTCCTTTCTCTGGGGACGAGGGGGAGCCGGAGCTGTTCCAGCCGGCGGGAAACGCCAGCCACCTGCTTTAAAGGGCGCCACTGGGCAGGTGGTAGAGGAGGGGCGCGACCACGTTTCAGTGAGTGGCAACTACCCCACACTGACAGTGAAGGTGAAGTTGGGCTCCCGCACAAAAACGGTGGAAGTGTGGGCGTTGATCGATTCAGGGTGCTCACGTTGCTTAATGTACCCTGATGTGGTGGCTGCTTTGGAGCTACCCAAGTTTCCGTTAAAACGGCCCATGATTTTTACCCAACTGGACGGGACTACGGCGGGGGGAAAGACAGTCACCCATTCCACGGGCATGGTGGCGTTGCAAATGGGTAGCCACCGGGAGGGGCTGCCTTTCGTAGTGGCGCCAGTGGGGGGTCCTTTGGTCATTTTGGGGATCCCTTGGTTGGTCCAACAAAACCCATATATAAATTGGGTGCACAGGACTTTGACTTTTGGGGATGGTTTCTATCAAGCTCCTGAAGAAGGCGACGCCTCAGAGACTGCAGTGGGGAGGGCGGCAGCCGCAACTCCGCGTTTTGCAGCCACCCCACTAGAAGGGTTGCTGGAGCAATACCAGGGTTTTGCAGATGTGTTTGGCGAGAAGGAGGCGGACCAACTCCCACTGCATCGGAAAACTGACTGTGCCATAGAGTTGGTCCCAAATGCCCAACTGCCCAAGCCTAAAATCTATGCCATGACCCAAAAAGAACTGGCAGCGCTGAGGGAGTTTGTAGATAAAAATTTGGCAAGGGGTTTTATCGAACCAGCTAATTCACCAGTGGGTGCACCTGTTTTATTCCGAGCGAAGAAGGATGGGACATTGAGACTTTGCACAGATTACCGCGGATTGAATGCAGTTTCGATATTAAACAAATATCCTTTGCCAATAATAAAAGACATGTTAGCACATCTGGCCAAGGGGAAAATCTTCTCTAAGCTGGATCTGAGGGAGGCGTATTTCCGTATCTGCATATGGGAAGGGGATGAGTGGAAAACTGCTTTCAATTGTCCTCTGGGCTCTTTCCAGTACAAAGTTTTGCCGTTTGGGTTGGCAGGGGCACCTGGGGTATTTATGCAATTGATCAATGAAGTGTTGCATGAGCATTTGTTCAAAGGGGTACTGGTTTATTTGGATGATGTTTTAATTTACACTGAAACGATGGAAGAACATGAGCCTTTGGTGAAACAGGTGCTCAGCAAACTGAGGAAGGCTGAGCTTTATGCTAAACTATCTAAATGTGAATTTCGTAAGACTCAACTTGATTATTTGGGGTACAGAATTTCTGACAAGGGTATTGAAATGGACCCTGCAAAGATCCAAGCCATTTTAGAGTGGGAGCGCCCGTGCACTCGCAGGCAGCTCCAAAGTTTCCTTGGATTTTCCAACTATTATCGCCAATTCATCCAGGGGTTCGCAGAAATTGCATTGCCTCTCACTGACTAATTCTGAACAAAGGGTCTGGGGGACACACGCAAGGTAAAGAACCTGGGAGCATTGCTCAAGTGGACACCTGAATGCCAGGTGGCTTTTGACAAGCTAAAAAGCCTGTTCACGGCTGAGCCTATCCTGCAACACCCTGATCCCACTAAACCTTTTGTGGTTCAAGTGGATGCCTCTGATTTCTCCAGTGGAGCGCTTTTGTTGCAGGCAGATGCTGCTGGCTGCCTAAGACCCTGTGCGTATCTCTCCCGCAAATTTTCTGAGACAGAAAGACGATGGCATGTTTGGGAAAAGGAGGCTTTTGCAGTCAAAGCAGCTTTGGAGGCATGGCGCCACCTTTTAGAGGGGGCCAAATGTCCTTTTGAAGTTTGGACGGACCATAAGAACTTAGAAGCGCTCAGCACACCCCGTAAGCTCAGCCCTAAACAAATCCGCTGGGCTCAATTTTTCAGCCGTTTTAATTTTAAGTTGAAGTTCATTCCGGGTAAGAAGAACTTCCTGGCTGATGCGCTTTCCCGCCTGCCCCAGGATTTGACCTCAGTACCTGACGTGGTAGGCACATTGTGGACAGAACCTCAGTTGGGTATGCAGGCTGTCACTCGCAGCCAGACACGCGCGCAGCTGCCCTCAGGTTCAGCTTCACCAGCTGGGGAGAGGCTGTCAATCCCTTCTCAATTGCAACAACAGTTTCTCTCCGAACTGAAATCTGACACTTGGTTGCAAGCGAATAGAGACAATGTTACATTTGACCGAGGCTTCGCATGGAAGCAAAGCCGTCTCTATGTCCCTGACAGTTTGCGAAGGGAGGTCCTACTCAGGTCTCATGATGATAAAGTGGCTGGTCATTTTGGCTTTGTAAAAACCTTACACCTGGTGCGGCGCCAATTTTGGTGGCCTACGTTGAAGCATGATGTCAAAGACTATGTTGCTTCTTGCCCTGTCTGTGCCATGTCAAAACGGAAGAGGGGTAAGCCGCAAGGCTTGTTGCAGCCAGTGGCCAGCCCCTCACGTCCTTGGGAGGAAATCTCTATGGATTTTATTGTCAACTTGCCTCCGAGCCAGAGAAAGACTGTGATTTGGTTTGTGAAAGACTACTTTTCTAAATAAGCCCATTTCATTCCATGTGCCTCTATCCTGTCGGCTCAACAGTTAGCCCGCCTCTTCCTAGTCCACGTGTACAGACTTCACGGATGCCCCGCCTGTTTGGTCACAGACCACGGGACACAATTTACTTCCCAGTTTTGGCGGGCATTTTTAAAACTGCTGGGCACCAAACAGGCGCTGTCCACTGCGTCGCATCCTGAGACTGACGGATCTACGGAGGCTCTTAATGCAACCTTGGAACAATATTTGCGAGCCTTTGTAAACTATCAGCAGGACAATTGGGTGGATCTTCTGCCCTTTGCCGAAGTCGCTTACAACAACGCTGTACATCAAAGCACGGGCCACACCCCTTTCCGTACTCTGTTTGGGCGAGATTTCGTCCCTATTCCTGATCTGCCGCAACCCACTTCTCCGCCTTCTTCACCTTCCGACTGGGCTGCGCACCTGAGTGACTCCTGGCCGGTCATTCAGCAAGCGTTGGCAGATGCCCAATCCACCTACAAACTCCATGCCGATAAGAAGAGAGCGCTCCAGCCTGCCTTCAAAGTTGGTGATAAGGTCTACCTTTCCACCAAGTTCATTAAATCTCCTCAGCCCTCTAAAAAGTTGGCTCCCAAGTTTGTTGGTCCTTTTCCCATTGTTGGAGTTATTAACCCTGTTACATTTAAATTGGACTTGCCACACAATCTGAAACGCTTACATCCTGTTTTTCATTGCAGTTTGCTCAAACCTGTCAACCACTCCGATCGCTGGCATGTCCAACCCACACCTCCTACACCCATCATGATTGACGGGCAACAGCATTTTGAGGTGAAGGAGGTCCTTGATTCCCACAGACTTCGTAGCACCCTGCAGTACCTTGTCCGCTGGAAACATTTCCCCCACCCTGAGTGGGTGGCTGCCCACGATGTTCACTCTCCTGTTCTAGTTAGGCGTTTTCATGCTGCTTATCCTATGAAACCTACTCCGTAGTATTTTTGTGGGGGGCAGTATGTCATGTTCACTGTTTCAATGTTCCTGGTACATCGTAACGTTTCACATGTCATTTCCCTGATACATGTGTGATCTCGGGAGGGAGGAGGATTCCACTTCAGGGAGTTATCTGTTGGCTGCTGGTTTGGAATGTGTTTGGGTTATCTCATGTGTTCAAGGTTGCTTTCCCAGGATCAGTGGAAAACAGTTACCAGCACCTGGGAGGGGGGTGGTTGCTGCAGTTGGGCGAGGGGAGGGATTACGTTTCGAGCCGAGGGTTTTTAGTTTGTATTTGGCGCACTTTTATTCATTCTCAGCTTTCTCTGTATTTGCATACTATTCTTTTAATAAATCAGATATCATTAAGTACCTGCTTGTGAGTCTGAGTATATCAGGATAGGCAATCATTACAAGTATTACTAATATTAGTACAAGAGGCATGCTCTGGGTCCTGTCTATCAGGAAATGCCATCTGGCAGGGCCTAGAACGAAAGCTTTTTCTGTCATGGTGCCCACCCTTCGGAACATCATCTCCCTGGAGATCGGATTGGCCCTGACCCTACTGGCTTTTTGTAAGGCCTTAAAGACTTGGTTTTGCCAGGCTTGGGGATTCAGGTGTACTATGGAGCTTGTAGGGTGGCTCTGCTGGTTATTGTTGGTGGTTCTTGGTATACCTTGGCTAATGACTGTGTTTGTCAGAACCCACGATCAAAGAACTGGTAGATTGTTTGATTGTGTTCTCTGCCAGTCGCATCAACATGTCAAGCACCAGAAGGGAGGGGGAGAGGTGAGGTGCTGAGAGTGGGAATAGTGTTTCGTCTAATGATGGATTCCAAGGTCGTATTAGCCAGAGATGGTTGGAAATGGAATGCCAGTCTGCTGGTGGAAAGGGGGAAGGAATGTGGAGGGGCGTTCTGGCCTGCCTGTTTGCTTTTTATTAGGTAGTTTGAGCAGGAATCCTTAGTCGTGGCTTTTTGCTTTCATTCTGTACACATCTGCAATAAAACTGAAATCTGCATTTTAAATGAATGCATGAGTCAGGTCATTATTGAGTTCATTGTGTCAGATCTTTACAGTGTTGTTATATGGCTTTTTTACATTGTTTTATATATGTTTCTGTATTATTTTTTGTTTTTCATATAGCTTAAATTGCTGTGAGCCACCCAGAGTCATGTATTTGAGATGGGTGGCTATATAAATTGAAATAAAAAGTAATAATAATACAAAAGTCTCTTGACTAAGTGCAATTGAAAAAATAGATTCTGGTTTGCATTTTAGATATGACAGATTTAAAATACATACAAAGCAGACACTACTCACTCTGCCAAACCTAATATGGTTTCCCTCTTGTATTGACCATCTGCTGTAAACCTTTGGACATCTACTCCTTTGCCAAGCCCTTGAAGAATCTGAGCCTGGGTGAAATCCAAGAGTCGTTCATTATAGTACTGAAGATGTTTAATCAGAATTGCTATTTCTTCTGGCCAGTCTGCAAAGCTGGAGTTGGTAACATGCTTTGTGACCATCTGAATTAAATCTTTGGGGTCAACCTGTAGAATTAATTCACAAAACATTGAGATTTACATTTGTCCTATTAAACATGTTAGAATGTTATGATGACATTTTTAATTGTCTGCAAAAAATGGGGGCAGATGTGGGGAGAGAAAACACCTTACCTTCAAATTTTTATTCAGGACTTCGATTCATGCATAATTCCTCTCTCTTCTAGCAATAATTTTAATACTTTCTACCATTTCCAAACAAAAGCCAGAAAGCGAGCAAAGAGAAAAAAAAATCCTTCCCTCCAAAACACACTGCTAACAGCAATAAAGCTATTTCTAAATTTGATATGGAGAAAATACTAGTGTGCTAAAATGAACAAATGAATTAAAGCTCACAGAAAAGCCTCTGCTAGATTCTCCTTGAATAATTCTGGGATGCCTCTCAGCTAGCATGATTAGGTCAATTAGTCACTCCCAAACCTCGTTTAATTTGTATATTCCACTTGAATACTAATGAAAAGAAGCTGTACATGGCTCCGTGAGGATTTCAGTGTTCCCAGGCCAGAAATGCAGTGAGCTGCTGCAGAAAAGGTGTGAACTCTGTTTCTTTTCTGCCACGTCCCAGTTGGCTGGCTCCCCACCTCCCTAGTCTAGTAATTTTGTGGTTGCATCCTACGATAACCATCTACCAACAGAAATTAAATCTGCCTGTGAAATTCCTTCCTTCAACTATTCCTCACTACAGACATCCCCAATCTACTCCAAGCACAGAACTCTGAGGAGAAAAAAAGTAAAAGGAAGTCTCATTGAATCATAGGAATTTGTTCACTTAACACTGGATGGAATACTTTTTGGGTTGATTTTATACTTCCTAAGAAGAAGTCTTTTTAATGTGATGTCTGGGTCCATTTCTATAAAATACATGACAGCTATTTGTAAATATGACAAACACTACAGTAGAATATATTTTTTTAAAAAATAAAGGCTCTATCACAAATGGTGCTGCTTAAATGAAACAGTAAATGCATATGATAGAGAACATTTACACCAGATGATAAGCAACAGAGTTATCAGTCTGAATAAAGGGAAACATACTTTTCCTTTAGAGGAAGCAGTTTAGCACACAATTTGTTTTTCATAGCATATTTTGATAAAAACAAAAAGAGATTAACAGATCCCCAAGGTAAAGTGGTTAAGGCAACAGGCTAGAAACCAGAAGCCTGAGAGTTCTAGTCCCGCTTTAGGCATGAAAGCCGGCTGGGTGATTTTGGGCCAGTCCCTCTCGCTCAGCCCCACCCACCTCACTGGGTGGTTGTTGTGGGGAAAAGAGGAGGAGGAAGGAGTAGTAGGTATGTTCACTGCTTAGAGTTATTTATAAAAATAATAAAGGCGGGACAGAAAATAAACAAACACACACACACACACACACACATAAAAATGGCATAACAGGTAACTTATGATGAAGCATTTCTTATCTGATTATCTAAATGAAGAGACAAGAAGAAACACAGTAATGTGCTTAGTCCTACCATCTTCAAATAATGTCTGAAACATTTTTTTTTGCTCAGGGGTAGTTTATAATTTAATTGCTATGAGTTCTGGGAAAGAAACTTAAGCAAATATGAAAAAATTAGTTTTAAGGACAAACAAGATATGTCTATTATTTGGCAAGGTCACAGAAATAATTATCTTGTAATATACCAAGTGAGTTCCTTTGTGTTAAAAAGAAATAAACAATCATTCACACACACATATGAGAGATACTTAGTTTTGACCTTCAACAGTAATAAACTAGTAGAATGGATTAAATAAAAAATGACAATTTTTCAGAAAAGAAACTTAATTTGACTGTATAAAATCATATAAATAAGATTTACTTCATAAAAGTCTTTTCCAATAGTATACAACAGCACAAAGAGGACCCATATGCAAAGAGGGTAAGTATAAAGCGAAAGTTGTCACAAAATGTTATGTATTTTTCTATATACAGTTTTTGCTAAAGAAATTTCCAACAAAATAAAAGCCACGAGAAAATAAAACTAATAAGGAAAAATAGTGAGTAGTGAGAAAAGAAAATAGAAGAAGCAACAGAAAAGGAAATAGAAAGAGAAAAGAAAGAAAGGGGGAAAAAGATTAAAAGTGGCTTCCAATATTTTTGACCGCAGTTATAGATACATTTATATTTTACCCTCTCTCTCTAAGGTTACATAATAGTTTCTTTCTTTCCATATGCTATCCTTTCTAATCTTCAAACTCATAAATCACAAGTTCATTTTTCTCTTTTTTTAGTAAAAAGCCTATAAGGGGTTTCCAATCGCTAATTTCTGCCTCCATATCATCTTCAACCCATTCCAAAAAGTTTGTTAAAGTCTGAACAACCTTTTCTCTAGTGTCTTCTCCAGGATCCTCTGGAACTGCTCTAAGTCTCAAGCAGAATTCTTTTTCTCTCACTTCCAGTAACACCAGATTGTCTAAGTCCTTTTCCATTTTTCTGTTTATTATTTCTGTTTTACTTTCTAAAATTTCCACTTTGTCATTAATTTAACTTCTCCCATAAGTTGCCCTACAGATTCTTTAACTCTTTTTGTAACTTCTTCTTTTATCTCCTCTTTCATCTTTACAAACCTTTCTTCCATTCTCACTCCAAAAGCAACCAGCTCACTTTTAAGAGATTTAACAAATTCAGATACCTGCTTTTTCAGATACCTGCCTTCAAACATTTTTTGTAATATTTTTGGTGTAATTCCCTTTTCTGTCGATTGCTCTAATGGACCTCTCCTTCCCTCACCCTGCTTTGCAGCTTTTCTGGTGATAGCCATTTTTAAAAATTTATAATCCAAAAGTAAAAGTAAGTCAATTACGAAGATGAAGATAAATAGCAGGCTTCTCCTTTTCTCCCCCTCTTTTGCCTTCTCTACACTCTTAAGGCTTTAGTCCAATCTGTCTTTCTGTAGTTTTAATGACACAATCCGTCTCATATTACACTCATCTCCTTATTGTAAATTCCACCAATTATCTTTTCCTTTTGATGTCAAACAATTAATATTCCCAAGAAAGTCTGATCTGTTTATTTAGTTAATTCCAAATAACGCCAAAAGCACTTTCACCAAAATATTTATCTTTTAAATTATACTGTATAATTTATTTGTTTCTAACTTTCTTAGTCAAAATCTTTGCTATTATTTTAAGGACTTTTAAAGGTATTATTTTCCTCTCTGTTTTGCTTTCTGTAATTCGGAGGGAAGGCTGACTCACTGAGAAGTTTTTTTATTTGTCTCACTGTTTTCAAAGACCTGTTTTCAACTATAAATTGATTGTATCCTAAAGTAATTGAGAAACGGAGAGTTGGTCGAACTTAGTGTCCTTTAAAAGGTTTTGCTGCGTCTGCAAGCAAGCTCTTCCTCCCTCGTCCCCCAGCCACTCTACTCATGAGAAAACTGCAAGACTTCCATCCCACAGTCTCCTCCCAAGGAGCAGCTGTCTGGGGCACAAGTGGGTAATCTCTCTGTCTCTCCTTTATCCAGAAAGACTTTTGCTGGCTGGAAATCCCTGCTAGCCACTGTTCACTATCACACCGTCTCTGCTACTTCAGAGATGTCTAGGTAAAGGTAAAGGTTTCCCTTGACGTAAAGTCCAGTCGTGTCCGACTCTAGGGGGCGGTGCTCATCTCCGTTTCTAAGCCTTGGAGCCGGCGTTGTCCATAGGACACTTCCGGGTCATGTGGCCAGCATGACTCACGGAACGCCGTTACCTTCCCGCCGAAGCGGTACCAATTAATCTACTCACATTTGCATGTTTTCGAACTGCTTGGTGTGCAGAAGCTGGGACGAGCAACAGGAGCTCACCCCGCCGCGCGGTTTCGAACCGCCGACCTTCCGATCGACAGCTCAGCGGTTTAACCCGCAGCGCCACCGCGTCCCTTCAGAGATGTCTAGTCCACCACAAAACCTCACCGAAAGCTCCACAAACTGTTATACTGTTATACCTGTTCAAACATCAAAAAAAGCCCCCATCCCAAACCCATTTTTAAAAAGAAAGAACTAGAAATAAATATTAGTTTACTATGCATCTATTATGTACAATAGTTTGATACATTTTGAAGAGAAAAAAGAACAGGAAGATATTGCTGTATGTTTAAAGATTCTCAGTTCACTTTCCCCAAACAAATACGTTGAACTACAATTCTTGCTATCCCCACCAGAATACCTGGTGGGGATAGCATATCCGCATAATCATAACCTAACAAAATTTGGAAGTCACTTCTTTATGGAAGATTGTTCTAGGATAGTGATGTTTCCCCTTTTAGCATTAGCACAGTGAAATAAAAATAATTTTACACCATACGTAGCATAATTTTGCACGTAGGATATTTAAGTACTGGGAATTATGGAATTTTTATAGAAGAATCTACTATTCTTCTAGTAGCATGTATAAAGGTTAGCCAAAGAGCTACACTCAAGTACATTCAATGTAATAATGCATTATTAGTATTTCCAATTTCCTTGATAGCAATATAGCTTCCTATAGATTTCATTACATCCCATTCTATTTTTATAAAATATTACAGGTTGCTCTTCATAGCAGTAGCCTAATAAAGGTTTCATTTAAGTTACCAATAATCAAAACACCATTTATTTGTCTGATACCATACAGCTAGATTCCAGAAAGTATGTTTCACTTATGCTGGGATTTAAAAAGCTTATCAGATCTACAAAATATGACCGTTCCATCTACACTGCTCTCTTGCCAATTTATGAAGTTGAAGATTTAACTAGACATGCTGATAGCAAACCCACGTTTAATATACAGGTCTCTGTTATTCCCCTGTGCAGCTAATACCTAATTCAACAATCAAATAATAGCTTGCATTAAGGACTACCTTGTGGCAATAAAGGGAGCAAAATGTGCTTATTTCTCCACCCATGTTGAGTCTGCAGATAGCTGCCCGGCAACCTTACTTCAGGTGACCTCTGCAGGGTTATTGTGAAGATTATGCTCAGCATCTGATGGATAAAGTTGCTCAGACCTGCTTGGAGTTGGACTGTGCTGTGTTGAGGTTTTCCTACTAATAGATTAAGACTGCTATTGTGCCTAATCATTTTGGCCGGGTTAAAAGGTTGCATTAGATTGTCTCCTCTCACGTGCTTCATGCAAAATAGCCTGGGGGAAGAAAACCTGCCCGGACTTGTTTCTCACTTCCTCTTTTTTCTCTGCCGGCAATGTAGGCGAGCAAGGCTTGCTCCAAAGGGAGCTAAGTCCTTTAAATATGTTTTGCTTTTGTTTTTGCTTTCTGTAAATAAATTATTTTTATAGAAATGCTTGGTGTGTGGCTTTTTTGACCTCTCCTGGGCTAAAGGCTTTCCCAGCATCTGCCAACAGGTTATGGGCCCAGTAAAACCCAGTAAAACCAAGAGAGATCAACTCCACACCTCATGCACAATTTAAAGGCAGGTAGCAAAGACCTGTGAAGATTTTCTTTGGAGCCACCTGGAGATTTTCCAGCAACTGCCGGTCTGCAGGACAAAGAAGCTAGCTGAGGTGACTTGCAAAAAAAGGAAGAAGCCATGGCTACCTCCCAGCCCTCAGCGATGCCTCTGGAGCGCCTATCAGAGACCAACTATTTGAATTGGGCCCTGAAGATGGAAATGTATCTTCGCAGAGAGAATCTTTGGCTGCAAATTGGTGAGCAAAGCCCCCAAAATCCCAGTGCTGAATGGCTGAGACAGGATGAGCGGGCTAGAGCCACCATTATCCTGGGAGTTGAGGACAATCAGCTAGTCCACGTGCGAGGCATGCAGTCTGCAAAGCAACTTTGGGACGCTTTGAGAGACTTATATGTAAAGGCAACAGCAGGGAGTAAAGTTACTCTGACGAAAAAGCTGTACAGAGCCTACCTTGCAGAAGGAGAAAGCCTTCCTGAGCACCTGCATTATATTCAGCAGCTGTTTGTTGAGTTGCAGGAGAGAGGAATGGAATTTACACCTCTCACAAAATCCTATATCCTCCTGTCCTCACTAAATGAAACGTGGGACACGCTGATTTGTACCCTGGAGGCTATGCCTGAAGCAGACCTCACCCCATCGTATGTTACACAGCGCTTACTCGCTGAATGGGAGAAGAGAGAGGAAAGATCCCCCCCCATCTCTTCTGGAAAGCTGTAAGACCAGAAAATGAGGGAAAAGAAGGGAAAGGAACCTGAGGCCACAGCGCTAGCAAGCCAGCGATGCTTCACTTGTGGTTCAGCTGGACATTTGCAAAGAGACTGTGCCATGAGACCCAAGAGTAGAAAGACAGAAAAGAAGAACACAAGGGCAACACAGAAGAAGGCTCTTCAGACAACCCAAATTGCACAGGTTGCTGAGAAGGGTAATTCTGATGTATGGGTGTTAAGATTCTGGGGCCAGTTGTCATTTATGTAATTGTAAAAGCTCTTTTGTGTCACTGTCTAAAATTGAAAGACAAAGTGTATCTTTGGCTGATGGGTCTGTGACCAAAATTATGGGACAAGGTGACTTGTATTTATCCTGCTTAGGAGAAACTGTAAAAGGTGTGTTGTATGTGCCAAATTTACAATCAAACCTTTTATCTGTGGCACAATTGGCTGCAACAGGGTATATCATAACATTTAAGAAAAATGGTTGTGAGATACGTAAAAATGGGAAATTGTGTGCTACTGGTATGTTAAAAGACTCCTTGTACATTGTGCAAAATGCAAGGAAGCCAAGCTGCAAGGCTGCAGTTGGCAACACTCCATATCATGACCAATGTGTACACCTGATGCACAGGAGATTTGGTCATGCTAATTTCAAGTATATAGCACAAATGCCACAGCTGTGTGCTGACCTAAAGATAAAACCCTGTGATAAATACTTAGACTGTGTAGTTTGCAAAGAATGCAAAACACTAAAAGCTCCTGTGAGTAAGCACAGTGACAGAGTTACAACTAGACCTTTGGAAATTGTACACTCTGACATTATTGGTCCTTTTGCTCCAAGTCTTGGACAAGCAAGGTATGCAATGACAATCATTGATGATTTCTCAAGATACACATTTATCTACATCTTAAAACATAAAGATCAGGCATTTGAGAAATTTAAAAGTTTTGTGACATGGGCAAATGGAAAATTCCCTAGGCCTGTATCTGCACTCCAATGTGATAGAGGAGGAGAATACCTTTCTCACAAATTCAGAAGGTTCCTAGTGGAAAAGGGGATAGAACAAATTCTTTCTAACCCGTACACCCCTCAGCAAAATGGTGTTGCTGAAAGAAAGGGCAGAACCTTGCAAAATGCGATGGAATGCATGTTAAAAGATTCACGATTATGTTTTAAGTTCTGGGGAGAGGCAATATCGACTGCCACTTATGTTCAGAACAGGTTGTATAACTCTATGATTCAGGACACTCCATTCCATTTGTTTTATGGTGTGAAACCAAAGGTAAGCCATCTTAGAGTGTTTGGTAGCACTGCATGGGTTCACATTCCAAAACAGCAGAGAAGGAAAGGAGGCCCCACAACAAAGAAAGCCATCTTTGTTGGCTATGAACAAAGCCAGAGGAGCTACAGGTTCATAATGGGAGAGAAATTAATAATTAGCAAAAGCGCTTCTTTTGCTGAACAAAACTGGGGGAGATTAAATTCTAGCTCTCCAGTTGAACTGACCACCACAAGAGAACAGCAAGGACTTGCTGATGGTGATCTTTTGCCTGATGAGGACATTAAACCAGAAAAGCAAATTGAAGATCTGTCTGATGAGACAGATGCTTCTCAGGAAAGTGATAGGAGTCAAAATTTAAGCCCTGTATTACCTCGCAGATCTCAGAGGAGTAATAAAGGCGTTCCTCCATCACGTTTTCAGGCTGAAACAGTAAAGGCTTTTCACATATTCACGGAACCTGAGTCTTTAGAACAAGTGAATGCTTTACCACCAGAGATTGCACAAAATTGGCATTCTGCCATGCAACAGGAATTAGCATCCTTGAAAGAAAATAAAACATGGAAACTGGTAAATCTACCTCCCAATGAACGCTGTCTGGGTTGTAGGTGGGTTTTCAAACTGAAAAGGGATGCTGATGGCAAAATCCAAAAATATAAAGCAAGATTGGTTGCGAAAGGGTTCACTCAAAGGAAAGATTTAGACTTTGACAAGACTTTTGCACCAGTTACTAAAGGTGAATCAATTAGATTACTGTTAAAAGTTGCTGCACTCAAGGGAATGTCAGTTAACCACTATGACATTCAAACTGCATTTCTCTATGGTGATTTAGACCACAGATTATACATGCAGCAACCCCCTGGCTATGAAAAAGGGGAGAATCTAGTCTGTGAACTGCAGAAGTCAATCTATGGGTTAAAACAAGCTGCTAGATCCTGGAACCAAAAAGTAGATGAAAAACTGTAGAATTTTGGTTTTGAAAAAGGAAAAGCAGATCCCTGTGTATATATGAAGAAGGACAAACAAGGCTGTATGTATCTGTGCATTTATGTTGATGATTTGCTGCTGTTCACATCAACAGAAAAACAAAGGCTTGATTTAGAAGCCTGCATGAAAAGGCATTTCACATTAAAAAGCCTTGGAATTATAACAACCTAGGTTTGGAAAAACACAGGAAGAAGAATGGTAGCTTTCTGTTAAACCAAAGGGGAGATAATGGTAAAGTAATGTGAATGGAAAGACATATAAAGTTGTCAGAGAAGATTGGTTATGCATCTTAATCTGTAGTGTAAAAAGGGGAGTGTTGAGGTTTTCCTACTAATAGATTAAGACTGCTATTGTGCCTAATCATTTTGGCCGGGTTAAAAGGTTGTATTAGATTGTCTCCTCTCACGTGCTTCATGCAAAATAGCCTGGGGGAAGAAAACCTGCCCGGACTTGTTTCTCACTTCCTCTTTTTTCTCTGCTGGCAATGTAGGCGAGCAAGGCTTGCTCCAAAGGGAGCTAAGTCCTTTAAATATGTTTTGCTTTTGTTTTTGCTTTCTGTAAGTAAATTATTTTTATAGAAATGCTTGGTGTGTGACTTTTTTGACCTCTCCTGGGCTAAAGGCTTTCCCAGCATCTGCCAACATGCTGGTCCTATGGAGATGATGTGGATACAGTCTTCTTTATCTGGGAAGAGTTCAGTCTGGTTTCTCCCAAGGATGTAGACATGGTCTTTCAGATGCTAACCCTTGCCACCTGTGTGGTAGATGCATGCCCCTTCTGCTAACCTTCTGGCTGGTTAGCACCTCCCTGAAGGAGACATGTGGCTGAGTTTAAGTGGTGGTAAATACCTCTCTGTGGGAGGGCGTGGTTCCACCTGCTTTGAAGGAAGCCATAGACATTTTTTTCCCAGGCTCCAACATTCTCATTGGGTCTACATCTTCAAAGGTCCCTGGAAGAAGCAGATTATCTGGAACCATTGCAGTCTGGGTTCAGATTGGGATATAGCATGGAGATGGCATTGATTATGTTTGTGGATGACCTCTGGCAGGCTCAGGATGGTGGTAGCATATCCATCCTGCCCCTTGATCTCTCAGTGGCTTTTGATACCATAGATCATGGCATCATTCTGGACAGACTAAGCGGATTGGAAGTTATAAAGCAGGGTGAGTTGCTGAAGCCTTCTTTTTAACCATAGTAATTTTACTCAAAACCCCTCCCAAGAACTACCACTTCAAAACTTAAATCAAAGTTTTGGACCTGAAAGACTTCTTTTAGAATAGTCATATATACCAACATTATTCTAGCACTCGTCAGGACTAGGCCTATATTAAAACAAACGTATACCCCACTCTTTTTCAAAATCCAGCTCTTCACATGAACTGAATCGGATTTCTTTACTTTTCCTCTTTCTAAAGAATATACCAAGACAGAAAATATAAACGTAAGAATTCTGAAAATTAAGCAAGTGAACAAGTGGAAGCATACAGTATATCCATATATTAGCTTTGCCCGCTTGGTACTCTCTGAATAGGCTAAAATGACCACTTTTAGAATTAATCTCCGATCGTGCTGCCTCACAATTCTGGGAGTTTTAGTGCCAATATTTTTTTTAGTGGACCTACCCTACATATCTGGTGGAAAACTGGATAGCAATACTATTGGAACGCGTGGCTCTGGATACTTAGCAGTCACCGATACTTTTAGGTGTATTCATTTGTCATCATTGCTTCCTGTGAAAGTAAATTCCAGAGCTGAACTATGTATTGCATTGCATGGCTTTCATCTTGTCTGTAATTAAAAAAAAAACAAAAACTTATCTAACTATATTGTACCTGTCAGCTTTTGCTGCAAGCAACTTCCTGAATATGGACTTAAGCATGTGGGAAGTCAAGATTCATCATCATGCCCAGCCTGAAGTCTGAGAATAATCAAGATAAAAGGGCAATATTCAACTTGGCTAAGATAAGTAGGTTTGCTCCTGATCTAGATTTAACTTGCACATTGGATTTATAGCATAGTTTTATAGGGTGTGTGTGTGTATAAATAAAAACATAAACTGACCCTGTAAAGGGGGTGGCATTCATCCTTGAAACATGGTGCCAAATGAACATAGATCTGTAGACTATAGTAATAACTCGCCAGCTGAAGTGAGAGAGCAGACGGAGACTGTTTTTCAAAACACTTGTTGGCATCTACCACCTAGAAGGAGAGAATAAATGCAGTTAAGACATAGTGATACACATATCATGTCTTTTAATAACTGCTCTTGAATAATAATAATAATAATAATAATAATAAACAATCTGAAACCAAAGAATATACTTTGTGGAGAGTGGACATGGAAGCTGAATTTTTAATTATCTCTCTAAAAAAGATAAAATACTGTATATTTCCATCCAAGGAGCTATAGGGGTATTCTTCCCTTTTGTTATTTGCAATTATGAAGTAAGTTAGGCTGATCGGTTATGACTGGCTTAAGATCACCTATTCAGTTTTATGGCTAATTGGATATGCAAATCTAGGCTATACTTAATTCATACTTGACCTAATCTGTTTGCCTTAAGCTTTCTTAAGAAAAAAAATATATAGAAAAATGGTATGATATATATTCCCAGTCTAGCTATGAACAAGGAAGTTATGCTATAAGAACCTAGTTTCCCAGAAAGTAAATGAAGTCTACTCCATCTCAAGATATCAGTCTGAGACAGAAATGTCGTGGTGTCTCTCCATCATAGCTACAGTCTAACAGTCTGAAATAAGACAGATGAAAGCACAGTCTGTGCTTATGGAATGTCTGTAAGTGCCAACTCTGACCATCAGAAGTGGTAGGGGCAGCTCAGATTAGCCTGGCTAGATGGATTAGGTCTGAGATGTGAATGTGTCAATAAAATAAATAAATAATCCCTAGGCAGCGTATGCAGTGTTAGACTCTGCCTGCCTGCCTGCCTAATATTCAAACTCTACAACTACAGTAATTAACTCAGTGGTATATGACGACAGATTGTTTTAGAAGATTTATTTCATGAATTTATATAGCCTGTGCCTGTAATATCAGTCTACACAAGAGACCAACATTCATTTTAAAGATGAAAAAGAAGTCTGTATGTCCGACAGCTTGTTTGTGTGAAGTTTTTTTAAAAATATCTTTTTAATGCTGCAGCTTTAAAGTAGCGCGGCTCAGGACTCTGTTATCACTGACAGGGAAGGTGGCTTGACTTTTAAGTGTGCATGTCAATTGAATCAAAACTGGTGGACTGAAAAGGCTGGTGCGCTAGACTGAAGAGGAAGTCTGATTTCTTCCCTTACCAGCATCGTATCAGATCATGCGTTCAAATTTCTTCAGAACCTAATATAACAGAGGCTTGCTTATTACTGAGCGGAAGCATACTATATGCTCATCCTCCAAAGGGAATTAGATTCAGACTCAATCCAAGAAGCAGGTGAGAGATTAGAGCAGTCAAGAAGCATGTCTCATCTGTGAACATACCTGGGGTAATGCAAGCAGGTAAGCAAGAGATAAGGTCATGTCATTAGGTAAAGCTTCGCTGGCCAACTGTAACAGGACTGCAACAGAGAAAGAGACATAAAAATTCAAATGCTGACATCTCCAACCTTGTGTACGTACTAAGTCCTGTATTTTTTTATTCAATTCCAGACATAAGGGGCAGGTATACATTCAATTAAGTGTTAATCAGTTCAGTAACAATTAAACAGATCATGTGCAATCAAACTGAGAGAATGCTTTAGTTTATTTTCCAGTCAAGGTAACAAGATAGAACAGTATAGGGCAGATGTTAAACTGAATGGCTGAAACATTTCTCACGCTGATTTACATCACCAAAATCTGCTGGCTTTAAAACTAAAGCAATGATATAAAGTTATGAACATTTAGAAAAACAAGCAGCAGGTTAGTGTGAAATACATTGTTTTTTTCCAGTCAGAACATCTGTATTTATCACCTGCTCTTTATGTAACGCAAGACTCAACTATTAATCAAGTTTTTATCACGAGAAAGAAAGCAGCAAACACATCACCATTTTACAAACCATTACTGCAATGAACGAGTTATGGAAATATTTGAAATCTATAATTCAGTACTCCAGCTGCTAAGTGTTCCCAGCGTGAGGAAAGGAGGAAGCAACCCTGACAATGATTTCTGAGCAATACTGAACACAGGAAGCTGCCTTTCTCCAAACCAGACTGCTGGGCCATCAAACTAAGTACAGCCCAGGCTTCTGGTGGGAATGGCAGACTGAACAGCTGTGCCCAATGATTCGGTGGGCAGGGCTGACAATGCGGTAACTTTTTTGGGGCTCAGGCAGGTTTTCCTGAAGCCCAGAAACATTCTCCGGATCAAGAATATCTGGAATCACCCCATCTATCCTCCAGACGGCTGCTTGTAGTCAGAAGATTGCAAACAGAATTTCACACTCGATTGGGACGTCACAATTTCCAAGCCGTGCTGTAGCCTTAAAGGGACACTAAGACCGGCTACCCCATTTCTAAATCACCGATTTGTATTTTTTTTTTTAAGTATATGTACCCCAAGAGAGGCTTTCTACAGCAAGGAGAAGCTGGTTCTCTTGGTGCTTAGCATCATTTTTGGGATTACTTTTTAAGAAAAAAAATATTTTAAGTTTTGGATTTTGTTTTCCTTCCAAAGGAAATTCCAAAGATTGAGAGTAAACAACTGTCTTCCTGTTATTATTTCTGTATTAAATTTGAAGATATTCGCATTTTCCTACACGTTGAATTGGCTGATTTGAACCTTCAGCTTTCTGTTTTCACTTTCCCTTGAGAACTGTCTGCTACCTCACTCTCACTTTATGTAAACACACTTTGGAACACTTCCATATCTTCGACTTTCGCTGGTTAAGCTCCTAGGGGGCGCCATAATCTACTACGTGAGACATGGAGGATTTCAGACAGATTCTTTCTGGCTTTCACCAGGGTTTTAAACAGATTTCTTCTGACTTCTATCAAACTTTTATGTAAGATATCCAGGACATTGTGGAAAATACAAGATCTAAAATGTGCCATCAGGTTGGTGATGCGGTGGATGAAACTGAGGAATTTAAGAGTGATAGAAAGGGGTTTTTTTAAGACTGAGATTGGGATTTTTATTGAGATGCTGGATGAGGATTGGATAATGGAGTTGGAGAAATCTAAGGGAGAAAGTGATCTGCAAGCCATAAGTAAAATCGATCTCCTGGTGGAATGCCATGAAAAGAACCTGGAATCTTTGAGGGAAGCAGTTGGGCTGTTTGATACTTTTAAGAGGAAAGCTCTGTGCACATTATGGGGATATGTAACTGCTTTGGTTTACTTTGAAGTGGGATAAGGGTTGAAGAATGTTCATCTGGTTTGCTTTAAGGATTTGACTGATGCTATTTGCCTTTCAAGATTTGGACTGACTGTTTGGAATTGTCTTTGTTTTTTGGGTTTATTAAGATGAAAATTATTAAAACTGTTGTATTAGGGTTAAAGAATGTTTACTTGGTTTGCTTTAAGGATTTGATTGATGTTATTCCCTTTTAAAGGTATGGAATTACTGTTTTGAATTGTCTTTGTTTTTTGGGTTTATTAAGATAGGGATTATTAACATTGTTGTAAGGTAAAGGTAAAGGTTTCCCTTGACGTAAAGTCCAGTCGAATCCGACTCTAGGGGGCGGTGCTCATCTCCGTTTCTAAGCCTTGGAGCCGGCGTTGTCATAGACACTTCCGGGTCATGTGGCCAGCATGACTCACGGAACGCCGTTACCTTCCCGCCGAAGCGGTACCTATTGATCTACTCACATTTGCATGTTTTCGAACTGCTAGGTGAGCAGGAGCTGGGATTAACAACGGGAGCTCACCCCGCCGCGCGGTTTCGAACCGCCGACCTTCCGATCGACAGCTCAGCGGTTTAACCCGCAGCGCCACCGCGTCCCTTAATAGTACAACATTGTTGTACTATTAAGTATAATAGCAGACAACTTATGTGCTTTTTAATTTGATTCTTATTATAGTAGACAGAAATGTATAGAATACTGGTAGGAAGGGAATAGTTAAATATGTTTTATCTTTTGGAGGGGAGAAAGATGTTTAGGTTTATATGATTTTTTTTTCTTTATTTTAATATAAGGGGGATGAGTAACTGTACTTAGTAATTTTTATTATGTGTTAAAGTGGAATAACGTATAGAAAAAATGTGGTGTTTTGGTTTAATATAGAGTAAGAGATTGATTATGGAAATTTTGTATATCCTTGCTGTTAAAAGTTGGAAGCCACATCTTTTTGTAAATTTAAAAAAAATTATCTTGTGTTTCTGCACTTTTTAGTTTTTTTCTTTGTAGTTTTTATTCTTTTCTTGAAACCTAATAAAATTTACTATAAAAAAAACAACAACTAAGTACAGCCCACACAAACCAGCAATGGCATTCCCGGATTTCTGTCTGGGACTGGATATGGAAAATTCTACAAAGAAAGCGTGAGTTTTTCCACTGAACATGGACTTTCTTAATATTTGGTTAATGCAGAGCCAGCATATTATAGACATTTAAGTACAGTAAACAACTAATGCCTATTATATAGAAGTATTTTAGTGTGCTAAGTGAAGAAAGAAAAAAAAGGGTACAAAGGCTTTCCCTAGCCCCGTGTTAGCATTCTGACTCAATGGAAGCTCAACTAAGCTAGGAAGCTCGGAATACTCCAAAACTACTGTTTAGAAAGGTTTCCAGGACTATGCATGAACTGTCACTTCCTTTGTTGTTGTTATGTGGCAGATCCAAAGTTCAGGGATTCAACCACCAGGATTTCCAAGAGGCTGGAAAAAGATCCCTGTATGAATTACTAAACTAGATTAAATGAACAGCCTAACCCAGTACAATACTGCTCCTGATTATCATTTTATCCAATCATAATAGCATGATTTTCTCAAAAGATAAGCATTAAGAAATATATATTACAGGAAAACTCTGAATCACAGAATAACTTACAGGGACTATTAATGAGATCAAGCTTAGGATCCGTGTAATTTTAAAGCTCTCAAGCTCTCACTAAGATCCTGTCCCCCACTCCACTCTATGCAAATGTAATCATAATACATCAGTTATACTACTTATTATCAGGAAGAAGAAAGTAAAATCTGAACACAAAATCTAGACTCAAGCTAGGTCATGATCAAGGGTTCAGAGAAATTACAGAATCAAGAAATAAGGATTTAAAAGTTATGCTGAGGATTGAGGAAAACTGTTACGGCAGTGATCTTGAAAATGCAGCGTGTAGTTTAGTTTTATATTCAGGAAATGTTCAGAATCTACAAAAATACAGGAAAAGATAGTGTCAAAAAAAGAAATTTTGGCCGATTTAGGTTATATATTTTAAAGGGTGTATAAATAAATTAAAAGAGCAAAATTAGAACATGTTGCTGTGAGTGTAGGCAAAACGTAAAATTGCTTTTGAATTAAGCTCCTCTCCTGCTGACTTCACGAATACCTCCATGGGCATTTCCTGGACACCGCTTGCCAACAATATGGAAGTAATTTGTCATAGTCTTTTTCCCAGATGCTATTCATCTACCCAGTAGAGTGTTACCTGGTAATCTCCCATCCTACCATTAAACAGGCCTGACCTTGCTTAACTTCTGAGTCTAGACAAGCTCAACTACCTGTTTTCACTTGCTGCGGAGAATATACTTTTAAATAGTTTGTCTGCTACTACTGTGAACATGATGACAGGGAAAAAAATGAGATAGCACCTTTGGTTTTATTGTAAGCACTTAATGTGGAATACATATTTACAAACCGATAATACTTAACTACATACTATGAACCAAAGTCAGCACATCTGGCACCTAAAGTTGATTTTTCCACTTAATAAACTTCAGAGTTAATAATATCTGGGAAAAATAATTTTTAAAAGGGTTCATAACTGATACGGTAATTTTTAAGTATTCATTCAGAAGGAATTTATTCTGATCTTCCAACTGCCTGAAGTATTTAAGATTGCCAGCTGAAACCTGTGTAGTATTTCAATGACATATATTACCTACAACATGTTACTTGGAAAGACTACACACACAAACATGCTAACCCTAAAACAACATTCTGAAGATCTTATTTAACGGAAGTCCAGCTACTGATTTGAAGAACTAAACTAGCCTCATATTTTAATAGGAATCTTGTGTTTCTTTCCATAATTTTTTACATTTTATATGTAACAAGTGGCACTGGGCTGACAAAAGGGTACAGAAAATCATTTTAAATTTCCAAGTCATGCCCAAAGTGGGGAAGTAGACCATATTATTGATCTTTATATCAGCATCAATTGCAGAAGAGAGATAAGAAAGAGACAGTTGTCAAGCACTTAACTGGGTCAACAGAGCTGTCATTCTCCCCCACCCACCCACCCTGCAATTTTTACTAGCAGCAGTTAAATTCTCCCTTCTCTGCCTTCTATGGTATATATAAAAAATCCTAAGTTGGGAAACCCATGTTTTAAAATTGAGGTTTCTATGATGGCCTATTGATGGGTGAGTAAGAAGGAACACAGCTTATTCAATAATACTATGATTTGTTACTATACTTTTCATGATTAGTCCACGCCTGCTACAATAGATTCATTTCATTTGCACGCATTTGTATATTTGAAGTCTTTTATTCTCATGCTAATATGATTCTGCAAATAAAATAACCAATGTTTTGATGGGAAAGGAAGGGGGGAAATACTGTCAGCTCACCCTGATGACAGGGATGGGTGACCGTATTGACTGCAGCCAATGCAGAAGCAGAAATGGAGAGTCTCTACATTTATTTTGCTTGCTGACCTGACAACATGGTATCATGGCTATGGCACAGGTGGGGAATCTGCAGTGTATACACGCCGCCTAAGCACCCATAGCACCCCACATCATAAAGCAGAATGGGTGCTTTACCATTGATTTTCAACACTGTGATTTTCTGCCCATTTGTTCCGCAAATATGCTAAAAAGGTTGTTAAGTCTCTGAAAATCCTCCAAAAAAGAATTGGACTTTTATTAAAAGGAATTAGCAAGATTCTGAACTAGATCCTTTTTCTCTGAAGTATCATACAAATGCTGGGTCATAAGGCATCATCCTGCACACTCATATCCAGCAGTTTCCTTGGGAACTTTGACAGTGATAGATTTTCTTAGGCCAACAATGTCAAATAACATTTATCTGCATTAAAGCAAGTCAGTTATAAATGAGCAATCTTGTATGAATGTCCATGTGGGGAGAAATATGTAAACAAAATTAATTAGTGTGATTTTTCTATTTTGGCAACCACATTATGCTTATATACATCATGCCATTCCCTTTGGGAGTAATCAGTGTTATACAAAGCATGGAAAAAGAAAAAGAAGTAGCAAAGAAAATAAATTGAAAACAAGAGATAAGTGAAAAGAAAAGGAAATATAACTGAATCTAGCTTATACCAACACTATCTTCGGTATCTATTCAGATGTTTCTGTCCTTCCGAAACACCCATGTTTCCATCATATCCAATTTCTACGCTGCCTATACGACCAAACCAACTCAACATATGTCTTTTGTATCAGTTATTTGTTTTGGTATTCAATCCACATGCACTGAGCATGCATTCCTTCTTGACCCTATCTCTTCCTGGTTTTTTTCTTCAGAAACCCATTCCCACTCCATTCAACTTATGTTTCTTTTGACATATCCAATTCTCACCCCCATATAACTAAGAGGGCAAAAGTGCAGTGTTATACACAGCCACTTACACTTTTTTTGACAAACATACATTCTTTGCAAGAAACCACAGACTACCCACTATAGCCAAACAGCTTCTCAGGCACACCGAGCAAACTAATCCCCTTTAGTTTTTGCATTCATTCTTGCTACATCATTTTCTTTTATAGAAGAGAACTAAAATGGCACTCCTCCGATTGTCAGACATAGTGGAATCTTCATATGTGTGTTAAACAAAATGCACAACCAATCCATAAAGCAAACCACACTGATATTTCAACATCTCTCCGGTTTTACCATCTATATCTGCATGCTAACCACTTTTTAAAGTTTTCATGGCATTCATTATTTCGTTGTCATCATGTTTCAGTATGATTCCCATATAAATCTCTAGAATATTCTTTCCATCATTCCCTCACTTGAGCTTCATCCCAAATAATTTAATCACTTTTATTTGCAATTCCATTCACACTGCTAGAATCTCATTCTTTAGCCTGCTTTGCCCACTTCAAAACAATTTTTATTTCTATCAAAATCATTCTGCAGTTTGTCTTTTTAAATCTTAACTTTCCTTGTTCCCCCTTACTATATTCTTTGCAACATTTCCCCCTCCAAATACACTATGCAGTATCTTTCTCTCATTCTCTTCTTTTGCAGCACAAATTTCTGGGGCACTTTGCAATGTAATTGTTTTCATTCTGTTCCAAAGCAGCTTCCATGACATCTCTTCTTACATCTATTTTCTATTTTTTTATACAGGACTTTTCTCTCTCTCTCTCTCTCCTATTGCTTTTTCTTTCATTTCTTTCCTTTTCTTCTCCATCCATTTTTTCCTAAGATCCACTTTTAAGACTACCAAATAATGGGTCTCCCTCATTCAAAACTTCTCATCACCTCTGTATTGTTCACTAATTGTCGATCTATTATAAACAAATCAATCATGCTTTTAAATTCATTCCTTTGCCATATATTCACCTGAATAGACGTATGCTTTAACCACATGTTACCGGCCTTGGCCATATCTATTTTCCATGAGCATTCCCCGTGGCTGAGGACATGGATATTTCCAATTTCCTCTGCCTATTCTATAATATCTGATAGGGTTGGCATGCTCTGTGTTCCATCAATAAAACATCATCTCATGGGACACAGAAGGCATGCTTTCTCTGTTGCTATGCCTGACCTTTCGAGCAGCATGCCCCCAAGGCTTGTATGGCCCCAACCCTGCAGTCCTTTAGGAAGGCCTTAAAAAGCTGGCTCTTGGGGCAGGCACTAGGCCAGAGCAAAATGTGAACCTATTGGAGTGTTTGCATTTAAGTTTATATGTCCTCCTGGTCCAGTTATTATTTTAGTGTCTTGTCCATTTATGTTTTTAACCTGCTTGTAAGTCATTTTGAGTTGGATGGTTCTATAACTAAATAAACAGATAAATAGTTAAATTTCCTTGCTAACATTTGAGAGTATAATACTTGCTGGTTTGGGCCAATGTATGTACAGGTAGTCCTTGCTTAACCACCATTCATTTAGTGACCAAAGTTACAAACACACTGAAAAATGTGATTTATGACAGGTGCCCGAAGTTATGGCTGTTGCAGAGCCCCTGCGGTCACGTGATCAAAATTTGAGTGCTTGGCAGCCCATGAGCACTTGACTGCAGGGGTGCTTCAACTCCCCCCACCCGCCTATCTACCCCCCATCTCTGCCCTTTTGGCTGCCCTGCACCCTGCCTTGCAGGGTGGCAAGAAGCCCCAGAGCCATGCAGCTCTGGGGCTGCTTGCCATGCTCCGGGAAGCCGCAGCTGCCCCACCCCAGTCCCAGCTGCCATCACCCTGCACTCCAAGACCCCTGCCACCCTGTGCTCTGCCGCCCCAGTTCACCTTGCCGTCTTCTTGCTCCCACTGCTGACGAGGCATGCCTGGCCTGGCTATTGGGCCAGGCTGGGCTTCAGCTGCGGGGGAAAAAAAGCCCAAAGCAGCCCCTTTGCAAAAAGCTGCTGGGTGGGTGGGCTTTTTGGTTTTGTACACAGCCTGGAGTCTGTTGGAGTTGGGAGGCTATAATAAATTTGAAATAATAACAATAGCAAAAACAAAAACACTGTATGTCTGGATACAAATGCATACATTTTACCTTCTGTAGCAGGAAACAGATCATGCCCTTCACTTTTAGTTTCTGCAAGTTTTCCTGTTCTCAGCAATACTTCCGCAAAGCTTTCCAAAGGAGCATGCTCATACATGGTATAAGTTATTTCATTCTGTAGAACAGGAATTTTAAGCATAGTGGCATAGTTAATTATTACAACTACTACTGGAATTATTATTATAGCCAGGGCTGCAAGAAGTACCCTTAACATTCAATATGTTAACTCTCCACAATGCTAGTTGGATCAGGTCTCATCTATTATCTAGCCACAGAATATAGTCTAAGTCAGTACCAATAGGCTTTAAACTTACATCTGCAAGATATGGATTGTCAATCAGAGATTCATAAAATGGATGACACCCTTGTTTTTCAATTGTTGCATTTGCTCCAGAGGTACTTTTTAATACATCTCCAAACTCTTGACCCTTTGAGAAACAAACAGAGAAAGCCAATATTGAAGTCACATATTTTTCCTTATAAAATTCTGTTTCATCAGATATTAAGATATCACAAGAGAGGAGGATTCATACTTCAATTCACCACTTCACTCCAGCAATAAAGTTAAAGGAAAATCTGAGCAGCCACAAACAAAGATAAAATGCATTATTCCAGGACTTTGTGGTACGTATGATATTTCTATATATTCTCTGTTGTCGTACAAAAGCCCACAGCAAAATCCCCTATGGAGCACAAAGTAACGATGCACTTAAAAGACCAGGGCATAACAACTCGAAGATGAACATATGGTTACTTCTTACATGCAATGGTCGAAGGTAAGCTATTGATTTCTTCCACCACTGTCGATCACTGACAGCATGCAACATAGCCTTTGTGGTCAGAGTTGTGTTAGAAAGAACCTTCATGGTTTTAGCGGTGGTCCACTGCAGGAGATCAGCAGACTGACTAGAGGAAAAGCTGTTATCAACCTGTAGATTTATGCAATACACAACACATAAGCATTCAGTATAATCTGCCAAAGAAGATATTTTTTAAATCAACACATGCAAAGGAAGCATAAAGCATCTTCCAAAGATTAGCCAATTTCAACCATTATATTTCCTGTAAGTGCACATTTGAATATGGAGTAACACAAGCACATGTCATTCTCAGTTATAAATCTTGCATATTTTAATACTGCAATTTCAAACTTGAATAAAACAAAGCTTTGTGATTAAATTTCATTGAACTGTAATCTTTCAGAATGTGTTTTAGTGCTAGAAACTTACAATAATCAGCTATTGATTAGAAGCATGCTAATGAATCTTGACAACTGATATAAATTGATTTTTGCTTTATTCCAAATGTTTGGGAGGAGGAGTCTGAATGTCTAATTACACAAATTAGAAGCATTCATTCTCAATGAGATGATCATAGTTGACATTAAAAACTTCCGACAGACACAGCAGTAAACAAATGAAGTAAGCTTTGCTCAAAGTTGTGAAAGAAAAAGCTATAAATAACATGTTTTAGTTGTTTGGCAGAGTGCCATTCTAAAATAAGGAGGATGTTGCCACATAGTAGAACAGTTTGTCTAGTAAGCTTAGCTGAATTATTGATTCTTAGAAGGCTGACCATAATAGCGTCTATTAATGTCCATAAAGCATTATTTCCTTGACATATACTTTTGCCAAAGTATGTTAGCTTTTGTAGAAGAACGTTCTAATGGCATGAAAAACTGCATCCCGTGTCAGTATACTCAGGGAACAATGAAAAGCAGCCTCATGGAACAACAGAACAATAGACTTCTCAACCAATCAGACATCCAACACTGCCTTCCATATCCTCATTCGACAACAGAATACCTGATTTCAGCCTGGAAACCAGCCATGTAAGACTGCCCTGTGTGGATAAAATCACTCATCTTATTTGACCATCATGATCCTGTGTATGTACCTATATATTTGGAAGGCAAGTTGGATGCCCTCTAGGCATGTGCCTAATTTATACCTAGATTACTTTGTTTTACAATACAAGACTGTGTAGTGTAACAAGGCTGTGTTTATTTGGATCTCCCGGGACTGGAGATGTTCCATCCTTAGACCAAAACAGGGCTGCACTTCCCCTTTTGGGACTGGTATGCAATTTGGGGGTTTCTTTGGACTCATATCTCCTGTTCAAACAGCAGGTGGCAGCTACGGCCAGGAAAGCCTTTGCACAAATTCATCTTTTAGAGTCCAACTTGGAATGGATCTGAGTGATTTTATCCTGCAGATGCTCAGAAAACTCCTCTGCACAACCCTGTAGGTGGGGCATTGAGTCTACCTTACCTAAAAGAGACTGAGTAATTTTAAATAGGGCCATCAGGTGGCATTCTGCGGACGCAATAAGGGTGGAGAGATATTAACATTTTGCCACTCTTATCACCACAAGATAGGCCTTAATAGAGGCTCTAGCTTGTGTTCAGTCAGATTTGGTCTTTGTCTTCCTCCAGGAGCGCTTTAGGCATCTCTTAACTCTCTTCAAAACCCGCAACTCCCCCATAAACCATGGGGAGTTTCGGGTAAAATGGGGCAGGAGAGGCCGTACAGGCACGATCCTATCCAAGGCCCCGGCCACTTCCCTAGTCCAGGCTGCAGCCAGGACTTCCACTGGACCGTGCAGTAGATCCTCAGGTATAACCCCTAGCACCTTCTGAAAACCCACTGGGTCCATCAGTCACTGGGGGCAGACCACTAGAATGGCTCCTGCCTCCCTGCAGAGGGGGGTAGCATAGGAGAATATCAAGGTCACCAGGGCATGATCTGACCATGACAGAGGGGACAGATATAACTCTCCCTTCAGATCACATTGTCACTGCTCTGGCAAGAAAACCAAGTCCAGTGCGAAGCTACTTGCTCGACTCAGGTCCTGAATAATCTGGGACAGGCCCATGGCCAACATGGTGGCCATGAACTCCCAAGCCGCCTCTGAGGCATGCCCCAGGGACAGCAGGTTGAAGTCCCCCAGAACCATGAGTCTGGGAAACTCCACCGCCAACCCCAAGATGGCCTCCAGCAGCTCAGGTAGGGAGGTTGCTATGCGACAGGGAGGCAGGTACAGTAGCAACAATCCCAACTGTTCTCGGGAGCCCAACATCAGGAACATGGTCTCACAACCAGCCACTTGTGGAGCAGCACCCCTGAAGGCCACTAGAAGCTCTCAGATGACAACCACCACCCCTCTCCCCTACCCTGGTGTCTTGGCTGGTGCTACACCTGAAACCCGGCTGGGCACATTTCCGAAAGGGCTACCCCCTAGGCCCAACCAGGTCTCAGTGATACACTCCAGGTCTGCCCCTTCCTCTGTGATCAAATCACATATGAGGGGGGCCTTGTTGACTGACCTGGCATTAAGAAGCAGCAGCCGGAGACCAGGGCTCTCAAGGATCCACTGTCCAGGGCCTGGGTATGAACCCAAGGGCCAGAACACGCCACCAGTAACAAACACCAGGGGGTTGTCTTTTCCGGAGCTGGCCTGCCCTCCGGTTCCTGTCGTAATATCCCCTGCCCATCACCACCTCAATGGGGTAACCTGCCCTGCAGCCCCCAGAGTTTCTAGGGCAAGTTGCCTCTACTCCCGGATTCCCAGAAACCCTGGATTGAAACAAGGGTCCCCTCCCCCACGCACACATCCTCCCACACTCAGTCAACCTTGGGTGATAGCAGTCCCCCCAGCGCACCAGCTCCTGCTCTAGGTGCTGTTAGGGCCTACCCCCCATCTACTCACTCACTGTGCCCCAACCTCAGTCTCTCTCACTGGTTGCAGGGGCACCCCACCCACTCCTACCCACCTGTTTCTCACTCAAGGTTGGGTACTCTTACATACAACCATACAATCCTGTACTCCCTCCACGTCTCTCACACCTGGAGGGGAGCCCCACACTCCCCCTGAAAATATGTGACATTGCTAATTATGATAAAGCAGGAGCAACTGAATATCCATAGTTGATGAAACATACTATCTAGTTTTGTGCTAGTTTAACTGATTTTATTTCTGTAAACCATTTAAATATCATTTTTTTATTTTTTTAAAAAGCAGCATACAAAAATAAGAGCTTTCCTCTTAACCACAGTTATAAAATAAAGATGAAAGTCTTTCACATACACTTTTTTCCCCAGCTTCTTCCACACACAGATTTATAAAGAGAAACACAAGGTAGCATATTTAGTTATTTCCCTCCTCTAACTTTATCCAACAATGATGACCTTATGTAGTACATTGGGCTGAGAAATCATAAATGCCTTAAAATCACTGAAATAATTTCTATTATCAAGTAAAGACTTGAACCTGGATCTTCCTGGTCCAAGTTTGATACCTTACCATTTAATATTGATTATTGGCAACAAGTGAATGTATTTTTTGCACCTCACTTTTCTTTGCTGAAATGGCAGAATAAGCACAAGGCTTTCTTCTCTCTCCTGAAACCCTGCTCAAGACTGCTTTAGATTAGGGTTTTCAAACTGTGTTCCATGAAACCCCTTGGGTTCTATAAGATCTTAATGGGCTTCTTATGGTGGTTAAGGACAAAAAAAAAAAAATCAACTCATATGCCAGCAGGGGTGTCCAGTGCAATTTTCTAAGAAAAGGATGGTTGGCTGACATTCACAAGTCCCATTTCCCAGGGGGCACCTTTGCTTATGACAAATTTGTCACTCAGTGTGTGAGAAGCAGGCAGAGTTCTGGGTGTTTCTTTAAAAAAAAAAAAAAAAACGGGTTCCATGACTTGAAAATTCCTGGAAACTCAAACTCTCTGTATCTCTGCTTAAAATGCTGTCAGCAGAGGAATGATGAATGTATGTAAGAATTACTATGCATGGGTATGGGTATATGCACTCATATCTGTATCTGTTTCAGGCCAAAAGACACATTTGACTGCTCAAAATGTTAGTGGAGTCAGGAAAAGAAACTGCATTGCATTTATTTTAAATTTAATATAAATTAATTTAATATGATTAATATGATTATTCCTCATGTATTTAATATTTTCCCTTTCATATTACAGTGTAAATTTGGTAGCAATTGTACACAAGATTTTATAGGAGTTTATTCTATGCTGGGGGATACATGTGGCTGTGGGGCAACAAGCTATGTATTCCCACTCTACACTATATTAATTACAACAGAATTTATATAGAAAACAAGTCATTATTTCTGTATGTATTTCAAGAAACATTTTAAAAATACAAACAGGTATTTAAAGACAGTGACTATGTTCAACATCTCCTGTGCACAATAATTTCATTTTCATACTATGAAACATAATAGGACATACAAATAAAATCCTTATTTTTTTTAAAAAAATGTAAGCATTAAGCAGATAAAATATGAAGTTGCCTCCTTTACCCCATCTTATGTTCAACAATTTTCCTGAGTTATTACTTTTACCATTAACAAATAATAAACACCAGCTTATCCCTAAGCACTATGTTTTAATCACTTAATGCTCTAAAATACTGATTCTTGGTTTTAGTCAAGTATCTCTTGAATACATTACAGTAATAGCATAAATTATTTAAACATATGACAGCAGCCAAACTTAAGCTAGAGAAGAAGTAATTCAAGAGGAAATTTGTTTTCTTTTCCTGCAGGTTCTTAAAAGGCCTTTTCAGAATGTGGCAGATTTCATAGCATATGCACCATTTCCCACCCCCTGCCTCCTTGCCAGTTTTGATCAAGCTGAGGAGTTAAGCTAAGCCATGAAACATCAGAAGATCTTTAATTTACTGCCAGGCCCAGTCAAGAAGACTAACAGTTTGAGGCCAAATCTTTATTTCTATTACTATGGAAGGGGAGACATCAACTATGGTTCAAAGATTAACTGATCAGCGTTGACCCTCTGGCAGCACCACTAACTAGTGACCAAGTCAACAACACTTTCTTTTCCAAGTCAACTCAAATGCACCGGTTAGTCAAGATGATGAACTAGCTTACCTAACAAATGAGACAGAATCTATTGGCACCAGTGGTCCTCATGCCACTCTTTAACCACAATCCTGCAGCATCTGTGTAGCTGCCTCCTTGCCTAACAAATTTGTGAAATGACAGAGGCTTAAGTGACCAGCTTAAATAGGGTAGGTATAGGTATAGACAGCCACAGAAATGATCTTGGGGAAACTAGGCAAAGGACAGTGATGATTACATAAACAAAAGTATATTGGAGCTTGGAAAACAGCAAAGCTGTGAGAAAGAAGCTTATATTGACCGCTTCCTAATTCACAAAAGTGTAAGAGGGAGGGATGGGAAAACTGAGGTAGACTTTCAAGATTCTGTTATTCTAACCTATTGCAATAAAGCAGTGTTTCTCAACCTTAGCCTCTTTAAGATGTTTGGACTTCAACTCCCAGAACTGAAGAAAAACTGCAGTAAAGTATAGTTTCTGTCAGGAGAAGAGGAAAAAAGGTGGCAATGGATGAACAACTCTGAATTTAAGCTCTGGGATCTTTTTTACTGGTTTCCATTTTTATTTGTTTTTATTTATCATTTTTGTAACTCCTCTTTTTACTCCTTTGTCCTTGCTACCTAGTTATATTTGCATAGTTCTTGTCAAATTTGTGGAGTCTATTTCCTGACCTGGCTACTCAAAGGGCTGACATTAGCAGATGAAATATAGGATAGGCTCACTCATCAAGGCACCTTAAGTAGTCTGCCAACATTAATCTAGATCTACTTAGGCACTGACGGAAATCTGAAAGAATTGCAGAAAAGGAAAATATGGGCAGAAAGGGAAGATACTATTATTCTCTTTCATTTCTTCCTTCCCTTGCCTCCACCCACACATCGGATTTTGAACACTGAGCCTAGGCCACCAGAGTTCTATTATCTACTCAAGAGAAGTTACGCCAATCCACTCAATGCCTATGTCTATTATTGAGAATAGGGCCATTTTGCATGTAAGTGTCCTACTAAGAGTTCCTCCTCCTCCCCAAAGCATAAAAAAGTGTTACAGTTTCCCTGGAAATTTTTGCCATTTTAGACAACATATGGGTATCACCTTCAGCAAAGGATCATTACCTTGTCGTGGTGCTGGAGCTTGAGCACCTCAATGATGCCATGAGCTAAACCGTGAAGGGCCACCCAAGATGGGAAGGTCATGACAGAGAGGTCAGTCTAAATGCGATCCCTGGGGAAGGTAATGGCAACCCACCCCAGTATTCTTGCCGTGAAAACTAAATAGATCAGTACAACCAGAGATATGTCGGTATACCATCGGAAGATGAGACCCCCAGGTCAGAAGATGGTCAAAATGCTACTGGGGAGGAACAGAGGATGAGTTCAACTAGCCCCAGATGTGATGACGCAGCTAGCTCAAAGGCGAAAGGACGGCTAGCGGCCGACGGTGCTGGTGGTGAACGGCAAATCCGATGTTCTAAGGATCAACACACCATTGGAACCTGGAATGTAAGATCTATGAGCCAGGGCAAATTGGATGTGGTTATTGGTGAGATGTCAAGATTAAAGATAGACATTTTGGGTGTCAGTGAACTGAAATGGACTGGAATGGGCCACTTCACATCAAATGACCACCAGATCAACGACTGTGGACAAGAGGACCACAGAAGAAATGGAGTAGCCTTCATAATTAATAGTCAAGTGGCTAAAGCAGTGCTTGGACACAATCCAAAAAATAACAGAATGATCTCAATTCGAATTCAGGGCAAGCCATCTAACATCACAGTGATCCAAATATACGCCCCAACCACAGATGCTGAAGAAGGTGAGGTAGAGCAGTTCTATGAGGATCTGCAGCACCTACTGGACAACACGCCTAAAAGAGACGTTATTTTCATCACGGGAGACTGGAATGCTAAGGTGGGCAGTCAAATGACACCTGGAATTACAGGTAAGCATGGCCTGGGAGAACAAAACGAAGCAGGACATAGGCTGATAGAATTTTGCCAAGACAACTCACTCTGCATAACAAACACTCTCTTCCAACAACCTAAGAGACGGCTTTATACATGGACTTCCCCAGATGGACAACACCGAAATCAGATTGACTACATCCTTTGCAGCCAAAGGTGGCGGACATCTGTACAGTCGGTAAAAACAAGACCTGGAGCTGACTGTAGTTCAGATCACGAACTTTTTATTGCACAATTTAGGATCAGACTAAAGAGATTAGGGAAGACCCACAGATCAGCTAGATATGAGCTCACTAATATTCCTAAGGAATATGCAGTGGAGGTGAAGAATAGATTTAAGGGAATAGACTTAGCAGGTAGGGTCCCGGAAGAACTCTGGACAGAAGTTCGCAACATTGTTCAGGAGGCAGCAACAAAATACATCCCAAAGAAAGAGAAAACCAAGAAGGCAAAATGGCTGTCTGCTGAGACACTAGAAGTAGCCCAAGAAAGAAGGAAAGCAAAAGGCAACAGTGATAGGGGGAGATATGCCCAATTAAATGCAAAATTCCAGAGGGTAGCCAGAAGAGATAAGGAATTATTTTTAAACAAGCAATGCGCAGAAGTGGAAGAAGACAATAGAATAGGAAGGACAAGAGACCTCTTCCAGAAAATTAGAAACATCGGAGGTAAATTCCAGGCAAAAATGGATATGATCAAAAACAAAGATGGCAAGGACCTAACAGAAGAAGAAGAGATCAAGAAAAGGTGGCAAGAATATACAGAAGACCTGTATAGGAAGAATAACAATATCGGGGATAGCTTTGATGGTGTGGTCAGTGAGCTAGAGCCAGACATCCTGAAGAGTGAGGTTGAATGGGCCTTAAGAAGCATTGCTAATAACAAGGCAGCAGGAGACGACGGCATCCCAGCTGAACTGTTCAAAATCTTGCAAGATGATGCTGTCAAGGTAATGCATGCTATATGCCAGCAAATTTGGAAAACACAAGAATGGTCATCAGACTGGAAAAAATCAACTTATATCCCCATACCAAAAAAGGGAAACACTAAAGAATGTTCAAACTATCAAATAGTGGCACTCATTTCACATGCCAGTAAGAGCCTGATCAAGATCCTGCAAGGTAGACTTCAGCAATTCATGGAGTGAGAATTGCCAGATGTACAAGCTGGGTTTAGAAAAGGCAGAGGAACTAGGGACCAATTGCCAATATCTGATGGATAATGGAAAAGCCAGGGAGTTTCAGAAAAACATCTATTTCTGTTTTATTGACTATTCTAAAGCCTTTGACTGTGTGGACCATGACAAATTGTGGCAAGTTCTTAGTGGTATGGGGATACCAAGTCATCTTGTCTGCCTCCTGAAGAATCTGTGTAACGACCAAGTAGCAACAGTAAGAACAGACCACGGAACAACGGACTGGTTTAAGATTGGGAAAGGAGTACGGCAGGGCTGTATACTCTCACCCTACCTATTCAACTTATATGCAGAACACATCATGCGACAAGCTGGGCTTGAGGAATCCAAGGCTGGAGTTAAAATCGCTGGAAGAAACATTAACAATCTCAGATATGCAGATGATACCACTTTGATGGCTGAAAGCGAAGAGGAACTGAGGAGCCTTATGATGAAGGTGAAAGAAGAAAGTGCAAAAGCTGGCTTGCAGCTAAATCTCAAAAAGCCAAGATCATGGCAACCAGCAAGGTGGATGGATGATATTCTAGAGGTGACAGACCCATCTCTGGGGGAGCTGGGGGTGTTGACAACCGACAGGAAGCTCTGGCGTGGGCTGGTCCATGAAGTCACGAAGAGTTGGAAGCGACTAAACGAATAAACAACAACATGGATATCACTCATGCTTTCTATTTTTATTTAGAAGTTCAGGGCACTCAGAGGTTCCTTAAGAACCAACTAGATTATAAAAAGCTCTTCTAGAATCCCTCTGCTGACCATCCTTATAAGGAAGCACCACCACCACTACCACCACCACTTTTGGTGATCCTGTCTGGCTTTCTACCAGATTTCTCTCCTCTGCACAACTATCTAACAAGCTGGATTCCATCTGAGGGATGAGATATTTGATTGATGGGAAAAGAAAGTTGCACAACTGAAGAATAGAGGCTGACCCACCTGAAAATGAAAGATAGTTCTGAAATTGAGGTGTTCTACACAGAATAGTAAACAGGGAAACACTCTTCTTCCTTTTTGTTGCCTCTATGGCAAATGGAGGGGGTGAGTAGTTCCTAATGAGGAAGAAATAGAAATGGAAGCTGTCCCAAGCAGGAAGTGGGAAGAGATGGAGGGAATTTCTGACAAGAAAGAAGGGACGGATATTGAAGGAGAAGTGGCAACCTACTCCAGTTTCCCAAACTAAACTCAGAGAGGAAGGTGATAAAGATAATAGAAAAGGGGGTGATATAAGGGTTGAAGTAAGTAAGGTAGAAATCAGTAGTTCCTAGGCCAGAAGGAGACATGAAGGAGATCTTTGATTTATTGCACAGCACAGTTTGGGAAGTGTGACATCTGTGGTTTTATTCTGATTATTTCATCAACCTCCTAACACAAATTATTTCAGTAAAGATTTCCCAACCAAATAACAAGCTGGATGAAATTCTCATGATGAAGCCCCCTTGTTCAAAATAAAGTTATGTTAATTTAAAAAAATAGAAAGAAACATTCTTTATTTGTGAATAATCTATAGGACAGGTGTCTTCTATGAACCCAATTAACTATATATGTGCCTAGAAAAATGGGAATCCCAGAACATCTCATTGTCCTCAGCCAAAACCTGTACACAGGTCAGGAAACCACAGTATAGCAGAACATGGTGAAACTGATTGGTTCTAGTTCACAAAGGAGTAAGACAAGGCTGTATACTCTCCCCTTATTTATTCAACCTATATGCAGATATTATATTGATGGAAGCCAGATTGGAAGAAGATGAGTGTGGTTTTGAAAATGAAAGAACAAACATCAATAACCTGTGGTATGCTGATGGCACTACTCTGATAGTTGAAGATGCAAATGATCTAGTAATGAAGGAGCACAGTGAAAAAAGGGACTTAGATTAAATATAAAGACCAAACTAAACACAACAGGTAAAGCAACCAGCCACAGAACTGACAGTGAAGATATTGAAGTGGTGGAGAGCTTTTGTCTTTTAGGATCAACTATCAAGAGTAAAGGAATCAGCAGTCAAGAAATATGCTGCAGACTAGCACTTGGTAGGGTAGTAATTAAGGCTTTGGAAAAGATATTCAAATGCCATGATGTGTCCATACTTAAAAAGATCAGAATAGTACAGACAATGGTTTTCCCTATGACATTCTATGGAAGTGAAAGTTAGATTTTGAAGAAGCAGGATATAAAGAGTATTGATGTTTTTGATCTTTGATGTTGGAGAAGACCTTTAAGAATACCGTCAAGGCACAAATGATTAGGCTCAAATTATCATACTTTGAACACTTTATGCAAAGATTCAGCCCTCTTGAGGAGGCTCTCATTCTGGAAAAGGTGGAAAGAAAGAAAAGAAGAGGATAACCAGCAGCAAGGTGGGTGGGCTCAATTACAGCAGCAATGGGTGCACTGTTGGCAGACCTGAAGGACCAAGCTGGGGACATCCTCTCCAGGAGAAAATCTATCTATGTGATGGCTAAGAATCAACACTGAGTTGATGGCACATAATCAATTGATCAACTATTGGACTATTACACTAGGGCAATGCTATACTTTGGATTCAAGGGCAAAAAGGGGCTTTGGAGCATGCAGGGGAATTAATATACATTTGTCTGCAACTCCTTGTAGCACCTGCATTTTTTTCTAGGACCAATGGTTGCCATCTGCAGTTCCAGCACAATGCTAGAAAAATGTGCACTTGGTTTAAGGAGTTGTAGATGAGTGCTATGTTTGTCCCTCTACAGATTCCAAAAAACCGTTTTGCCTTTGAATTCAAAGCACTGTACAACTCTAATAAAGTATAGTTAAGTTACAATTAAGAGGAGATGCAAGAAAAAACAGAAAACAAAAAATAAAAAGAATACACCACAAGTTCCTGCAATTTGCAGTTTAAGACTGAATGCATTCACATAACAACTCTTCAACTCTTGCTTCCAACAGGATTTTCTTAGCTATTCTCCTGCAATACACAGCTTATTTTCATAAGGGGAAAAAGTATATATTACTGATATAAGAATGCATCAAACCGAATCAAATAGCCTAAATTTTGTAGGGAGCAAACAACTATAGAATGTTCTAAAATCTTAATGTGTTTCTCAAATCTGTAAAGCAATCAAGCCTCCTTTTGTCTTGAGAGCTGGTCTGTAGAGACCAACTTGGGAATTAAGTTCATGAATGTATTTTTATTTATTTAAAACATGAATAGGTGGCCCTTTTGGCTTCCAACCTTCATTGTAGTTTGTAACATAAATTCACAATATAAAACCTATAGCACAAAACAGAAATCCCCTGAGAAGTCCATGCTCAACTTCTGAAGTCTTCTCTCTTAATGTGTTCTTTGTATTGTAACAGCTATCATGGCCTCACTGTTTGGCTCAGTGATTATATTAAGTTAACAAATTGCATGCGATATAAGACATGGAAGACTCCCAGGCTCTGAACATAGAAAAGCTAAGAGAAAGAAACTCAAGAAAAAGCCAAGAAAAACAAAAAGCTGAAAAAGCATGAAAAAGAGAGAACAGGTAAAAAGGGCGTAAGAAATTAATCAATAATTAAAAGCTATTTTTGAGAACTCATGCTAATTCTGAAGGAAATGCAATTTGGGGGGAAAAACAGTATTATATAAAAAGGTTTACCTCTAGAGGACACTCTGATTTGATTCCAGCTTGTGGTCTGGAGATATTTACATTTTCTCCTTTTTCAGAAGGCCGTATCTGGTAGTTGACTGCATTATAAAGAACCTACAAACAAAATTACACATTTTGTTTAATTACTTATTGGTAGAATTTAGAAAATCACTCTGGCCAAACCAATACTGAATTAGCTCTTAATTTTGCACTTCAAAAAAAATTAAGAATTTAAACTGTTTTCCAGATGGAAGCATACCCTGATCTATAATGTACATACCAACTAATATGTAACACAGTCTGTGTTAAATAGTTTAAAAGTCAGAATCCATTCCTTCCCTGTAATTATTAAAAAAAAAAAAAGAAGGGAAGGAGAGAAACTTGTATAATATATTCTATGTATATCATGAGAAGCAATGCATAAAGATAAAAAAAGAAAGTGAAGAAAGGACTACTTAATGAGCAAGAATTTTAAGGTGGATTACATTAACTTATAAAGAACATAAATGCATACAGTGCCGCAGAATCTGCAATAAGAAACAGAAATTTTTAAAAAATGCACGTATTCTAAGGACTCTCCAGACTAGTTTCTGTTACCTATTTCATGGCCTGCGAATATTAGCTTTAGAAACTGTACATTTTGACTGGGCTCACAGATCTTCATCTTCACCATCATCATTTCAAAAGTTCCCTTCTAGGAAAGACTGGCGTAATAAAATGTAGTTCCTATGTCTGATGGTTAAATTTACTCTTCATATTAGAACAAATGAGAATAGACAAAGAAAGGATATCCTTAAAGCAGAGTGGAAATCTTGTACTGTATGGATAATGGCAAAAAATACAATACAAGCTCTTTGAATGAATACAAAAATCGTGCTTCTGGTTACTTGTGTACCTTCAATGTCCCTGACCAGTTAGTTCCCTCCTCTCCACCTGCTTCTCCAACCACTGCCACAAACTATGTAGGACTAGGGGGAAAAAATTTGCTATTTTAGCTTTTTTCTTTTTCAAGATGGTGAATGTCACAAGCAGACACCACAAGTCATCCACAAACCAGCAGTGGTTTTTGAGGAAAGGTAGTCGGTATATTTAGGCATAACAGAAAGCTAGGGGTGTGACAACATCCAAATGTATCGATTTGATTCTATCAGGAACCATTTTCCCCCTTCCAATTTCTAAAAAAAGGCATACATTATTAAAAGAAGATACAATATTGTAGTATTCAGGTGTTTTTCCATTCCAATTACTGATTATTCAAATAAGAATGTGAACTTAACATCTAATGTACAGTATAACAAACTGTCCTTTCTAGTATTACTGATTGAAAATAGAACTTTCTGCAAGAAGAAAAATAAACCCATGCATACCATTTTGGCTTTGCTTTGTTATTTAAATATTTTTTTTCAAAGCAATCATCCAGTTCCATACTCCATTAGCATAAAGATGTAACTTATTGTTCCTTTAATCAGGCAGTAAACAGAGCTTTAGAAATTTGAGACATACCTCAGTCTGCAGAGTATTGCTTGCTGCCAGCAGCATTTCTATGGCGCTTGGGGGACAGTGCGTCAAAGCATAGGCTAGGAGCTGCTGCCGAACAGCCATGTCTTGATATCCTTCTGATTGTCCTAACTGGCTACAAACCTCCCAGCTTTTAGAGTATCCTGCCATGGATATTACAAAAAGAAACAAAGTGGAAATTAAATGGTAATTGAGAATGTATTAGCTATATGCATCTGTCATTCCATCCTCAATAACTCCACTTGTATCTCATCGCAACATGCCTCCCTTCACTCAGCATAAAAAATGTTCTTTTTTCTTTCCAGTTTTTAAAAATAACAAACTAAATGGCTTTAAGACTTCTGCACTAGAAAACAATAATCTTCCAGATCAGAAGGATGTCACAGCATATCTATAGAAACCTCACAAATAGGCTTTATTAGGCACTGATCAAATTTCAAGAGAAAAGCAGAGGACAACATGGTATCTTATACAATCTAGAAAATCCACAAGATGATTTTTATCATGTATGGATGGGGTGCAGATATACCTTACCTGAAGCCATAAGTTCTTGACAGTGCATATTTGCAGCTTTGTAATCCTGATACTGGAGGGCTTGTTCTACTAAAAGTATCAAAACCTGTCCTTTTCTCTCCATCTGGTCATCACCTGTAAAATGAAATATATACTTATATTCTTAGTGGCACCTAACAGTAGTTAAAAATGGAATAGAAAGCTACATAGCTAATTACTGGTTAACAGTATATAAGAATGCTTTCTTGAATATAACAAAAAAGTAAAATATGAACAACAAACCAAGTATATTCATGCTCTATAGTTTACCCTCAAGATTATATACTTAGCATGCTTACTTCCTCATTTTATTTAAGTCACATTTGTTGCAGTTATTTGTCAAAGAAGACAACTATGGGTCTTTGTGGGAAGTATCCTTGAACTCTTCATTTTGTACAGCTCTCCCAAAAAGTTTCCTTTTAAATCCTGCACCTTCCATCTTCCCTACATATCAAAACTGGTTTCTCACAAAACATAGTCTTTCCATATCTATACCTATGTGAAAACATTTTAGCCCAAATCTAGTTCTAATTTCTTGGAACTTTCTGTATCATCCACTCCTGTTGCTTAAGACATGCAAGCTTTTTTTCAAAAAGTAGAACCAGAGGGCTGGGAGATCATTTAGAACGTATGAAAGGGAAATGAAGGGCTGCGGGGGGAGATGTTCTTCTTGCATAGTATCCTTTGTTTGTAGAAGTTTAACCAACCTAAAGGCAGATTTAGGATTTCTGACCATATTTTAAAAATGCAAAATTAAAAAGACATGCCAAATTAATAAAGGAGTCTTTTGTAACAATTATAGTGCTTTGACATAAATATGGCACCTTGGCCAGATACTCTTAGTGTTCAATTTAAACTGGACGTTTTCTTGCACCTTTCAGCATTATCTTAAAATAAATTAAGAAACCTTCCAATAGAAGAGAATATCTGTAGTGCAGGACTGAACTATGGAGTTCTTGGTGCTCTCTGAGCTTGGTCATTTTCTTGCAGACTTTTCATTACCCAACTAGGTAACCACACACACGCTGATGATGTTACCTAGTTGGGTAATGAAATGTCTGCAAGCAAACGACCAAACTCAGAGAGCACCAAGGACTCCTTCACCAACTAAAAAATCAAGAAACATTTTACAATATACAATCAAGTGACAATGTTACCCACTTTTCAGAACATCCCCAAGTGATATACATATAAAATTTGGACATTGAAGAAGTAAAGAAATTCCTGACAAAGTTAAAGCCCAGCTGGGAAAGAAGTTTCTCCACTCTGAAAGAGCATTCAATCTAATTTTTGTATCGTGCTTGCTGTACCTGCTAAGGCAGTAAATCAAGAGCAAATTAATTCTGCTTGACAGGAATGTGGGCATATTTAGATGTGGCAGGAATTGCTTTTTCTTAATTGAGTTTGAGTGATAGATCAAGGTAATACAGCAAAACAAACTGAAGCAAAACAAAACTGATTCCTTCTGCTCTTTTATTCTGCTACTTAGTGTCCTACAGGAACTTGTCCTGTGACAACTTTCCATCCTTTGCACATCCTGCTCTCATTTCAGCTCTGTTATACAGATGCTCCCTGACTGGCTAAGGGCAGCCGCCAATCCTGCTAGGGTGGCAAGCAGGGCGTTCATCATTCGGTGTGATTAGATTGTATACATTCATATACAACTTCTATAGGCCCAACCATATAGGCCTAACCGTCCCTCCAAGTATTTTCCCTTGTGGACTTATTAATCAGATCTTATTCTTCTAATCAGACACATTCACCATCCTACCCCGACAGAGAAATTTAAAACATTAAGGAATTATACAAGTGAAATTGATTTCTAATGATAGTTTTATACTACCTGGCAGGTACATTTCAAGAAGTTAAACTACCAGCTACAAGGGATATAATAAAATATACACCTCAACAATTACAACGGTTTTCTCTTCTTTGTTGCCAGACATTTAAATGCATAGCAGCTGCTTTATCAAAGATACCCAGTGACATTTACAACTGAAAATGCTGTCATGTCTGTTGTTTAAAGAACAGCGTATGCACTAAAAGCAGTTTAAATAACTGGCCAAGCGTATATTCAGATGTTGCCCTTTTTCAAATACAATGCATAAAACGATTAAAAGTGAACACTGCAGTGGAAGGAGCAGTTGCTGTGTGTAACACAAAATCACATAAGGAGTCATCTTTCCTGGATCCAGGTTTTAGTGGAAACCAAAAGCGTGTTTTTAATTATACCTTCATTGCATGTTTAGCTGATTTGCTTATTTTGAATGAGAGTTGTATTTTCAAACTTGATTTCTAAAATTGGCATCTACTGTTTGAGCATGATTTTTGGCAGAAAACTGGGATATAAATTCTGTAAGTAAAATAAAAATATGGGTTTAGGCATTAGAGAACATCTAAAGTAAGTGCTAAGTCACAGCATATAATCTTAGTTACTTCTGGAAGAATAGAAGCAGCAAAGTTGAAAAATGTCTTTCCTCTGCAAAACTGCCTGTATGTTGGGCAAGATAAGGTAGCTAGTTCATTTACTACGAGCAGCAGGAAACAAACTGTATCACTTATCACAAAGGTATTAGTCAGTAGATATAGGCAAATATATTCCCAGAATATTGTCAGTGATATACCAGGTAGGGAAGGGGAATGCTGCAAGGTACAAAACATTGTAGTCTGAATACTGAGACAGTCAATGCATCCAACAGATGTGCAGAAAATTCTGGATGTACTAGTATTATATCATACCATAAAAATCAGAAAAACAGTATTTTGTAGATTATTTAGAAATATGTTTCTATAAATTCTATACATTTGTAGAAATAAAAAAACTAAAAATAAAATTACATCTAATAAAATAGATGTATACAGGACAGAGGTCATGTTATTACAACTGATAAATACCAAAACACAGTTGATAAATGGACAGAAGCTTCTTCACAACTTATTATTTTTATTGTTACCACAGACAGATTTTTTTATGGTCTTCTGTGCTTTGACACACAGACCTTGTGCTCAGGAAGCCTCCTCTTTTGGTGACATGCACAGTACAATTATTGTACAAGTAACAAAACCTAACCAATATCTATACAGACTTCAAATCTTCCTCAATAATAAGGTCACCTCTTTATTTATTTACTCAAAACATAAAAATATTACTCAAAATATTTATTACTCTAGGAAAACAAGACTACATATAATCAGTAATTACAGAGTTCATAAACAAATTTTATTCCCATGACTGTCACTGTCATTTTGAAACAAAAATTATTTTAAAAGGATTATTACAATTAATGACTAAAGGAGCAATTCCTGCAGCTAGTGACAGCCCTGAGCAATATTTATGCCATATCTTTTTAATGTTAAAATAAATGAATCACAATTAGGAGTCACTCTTGAAGATTGTTTCATGAAGGCTAGATGCCAAGCATCTGTGAGACTGCCATGAAATACTGTTTTTAAAAATCTATTACAGAATTAATCTATGAAAATTTGTTTTGAAGTATAATTCCTGTCTCTCCTGACTACACAGTAAAAAATAATGAGAATATAACCCACTCTTCCTTAACAGGGGTCCAGGCATGGGTCCAGGTTACCTGAGGACCCGCCTCACCCAAATCATATCGACTTGTCCCACCCGGTGAGGCAGAGAGGGCATGCTACGGACCCTGCCCATGAGGGATGGCCGACTGGCAGGGTCCAGGAGGAAGGCCTTCTCTGCCATGGCACCCGCCCTGTGGAACAGCTTACCCCCGGAGATAAGACAGGCCCCCACTCTCCCGGCCTTCCGGAAGGGAGTGAAAACATGTCTATGCCACCTTGCTTGGGATGGGAGGGGGGATAGCCATTCTTGGGGGTGGCTGGTACAGTGATTATACCAAGTACAAAATCCGATTTCCATCTTGAATTTCACATTTTATATCTGGAATTTTTATATTTTATTGCTATTTAAGTATACTCATACAGTATTGATTTTACATTGTTTTTACTTACTATTTATTATCTGTAACCCGCCCAGAGTCGTTGTGTATGAGATGGGCGGCAGAGAAACTTGATAAATAAATACATAAATAAACATGATGCTCTCCAGAGGTGTTGGGCTCAGCTTCTATATCACTTCTTGGCAGCAATAGCCATGGTTGTTGACAACTGCAATCCAACATCTCTGTAGGGTACCACATTGTAGAAAGCTAACCTAGACAGTAAAGCAGGGAGTTCTCAGGCTTACTTTTCACAAACAGATGAGATAGGAAATTTTTTGAAGATAATGCATAGCAGCTGTAGTGGGGTTAGCTTTTTGAAACATTATTATTCTGGTGTTATGTAAGCTGTACCACTTCTAGCTTATTTCCAGTGTGCAATTCTAGGTACTGGTTGCCAAGTTTATGTAACACATAGCTAGTCTTCTGAAATTTGATTCAGCATCCTCTATGTTGCCTTCTATGCTAGCATAATTTGCTTTGTTATTTCTCCGGCTTTTTTTTAGCTGTCTGTAAATAATTGCAGACCATTACTTGAGGAGTCCTTAGTACTCTCTGAGCTTGGTTGTTTGCTTGCAGATGTTTCATTACCTGACCAGGTAACATCATCAGTGCTAGTGAGAAGATGAAATTATGGTTTCATTCAATGTCACAGAACTCTTTATATCCATACACCCAGAACTAGCAAAAGAATCTATGGCAGCAGTACTACATAACACACCCAACCTAACCAAATACACTATGATCGAAATACCCAGAAACATGGACCTCACCAGCCTCTGCCTCACTACCTACTTTTAGTCTGATGGACAAATATAAATCAGAGGAACACTCACGGGATCCCCACTCTCAGGATTCATAGCAGAGTTGGTAATGCAGCATCTAGAAACTATAGCACTCCACGCATACAACCAAAAGTATGGATCTGGTATGTAGATGACACCTTTGTTATAATAAAAAAAGGAACAACTAGAGAAGACACATGAAACAACCAACAATTCACAGTGGAAGAAGAAAACAACAACATACTAGCCTTCCTGGATATCCTCATCAGCAGAGGAAATGATGGCAAATTAGAAACACAAGTCTACAAGAAAGCTACCCACACCAACCAAGTGCTCCACTACCAAAGCAACAACCCAACCTCCCACAAGAGGAGCTGCGTAAGAACATTATTCAGATGAGCACAAATGCACTGCTGCAACCCAGAGCACCAGAAAAAGGAAAGATTGCCTCTACAACATCTTCCAACAAAATGGATACCCATGCAACTTTATCAAAAAGTGCCTGACCACTCAACCCACTACAGCACAACCAGCACAAGCTATGAAAAGGGTAACACTGCCACACATCAGAAACATCTCAGGAACAACCAACAGACTATTGCAACCACACCGCATCACCGTAGCACACAAACCAACAAAATCCCTCAAAAACATCTTAAATAAACCAAAAGGCCCAGTAGCCCAAGAAGAAAAAACAGGAGTTATCTACAACAACCAAGCTCAGAGGGCACCAAGGACTCCACAGTTCAACTCTGAGCTACAGATATTCTCTTCTATTGATAGACTGTCACTTTCATTTTAATTTGCATTGTCCTTTAAAGATTTATATAAATCAAACATGGAGCCTAGCTGTTGAACTTTTTCAAATATTTCACAGATTTCTATCTTTCTCATATATTTCCCAAGGATTGACCCCTCTCAATTAAAAAAGAAACTCTTTACACTATAGTTGGATTCCCACAATTATCCTGGGCCCCACATGAAATCAGAAGCTTTCTGAAAAATAGAAGATGGGCAAAACCTCCTCCTTAATGGGGGAGAACTGAGAACAGCAGGCAAGGCAAGGCAAGGCCTAGCCGAGGACAGAAAAGAAAAGGGCTGAGTTTTATGGATAGGAGTCTGACTTACTTGACTTATAATCCCTGAGCATGCCCTCCCCAACACTGCTTTCCAGCAGTACTTCTGTGTCCAAAAGGGGAAAAAAAATACTTCTATAATGTTTTAAATTATTTTTCAGTGAATTTTAATAGAATAGATTCATATTTTTTTAAAAAAGAAGCTATTACTAACTTCAGGATGGGTGCGGACCATAATTCAAATAAATGTTCCAACTAACTAGTAAGAACATATTGTTTTAAACAAACAAAAAAACACTTAACCAGGCCATCTATACTTTCAATTTAAGGTGGAACATATTTAATACACCATCATTTTAAGAGCAGAAGATTCATTATAGACTTTTAGAATTAGCAAAAGATTACTGGAGCTCAGAATTACCAATGCGTTTTGCATCCTCAGTTATCTTTTGTGAGAGTTAGGAAGGTATTCAAAATAAATAAGTAGATGTTACAGTGTGTTAGCATAGACTCTCAGGGAGATAAAAAAAAAATTGATAAAATGAAATCAAGTAACGAAGGATACAGAAGTTCTGAGAACTGCCAAAAATAAACAAATTAATTCATTGCTGTGATAAACATTAGTGTCAAAGTATGAGAGTACTCCTTTTACAAAACAGAACTAGAAAAGCTAATGAACAATAGCCCTAGAAGAATGCAAGCTTAAAGACAAATACAGTGACTAGAATAATCATGGAGAAAATCACTTTTCTATTTAATATAGAGTTCATCCAGGTTTTTGTTAAAAAAGAATAATCATTCAAGTGCCCCCAACCACTTCAGCATACTTCAAAAGCTGTTTTCAATATAGTTATTCAGTTATCCACAAACCTGTCATACCTGCTCTCCAAGCTCTCCAAGATCTCATGTGCCCAAGATTTCAAAAACATCTGAAACTTCAGAAATATCATCTAAGCAACATGCCCTACAAAAAGCATGGACAAACATTTGGTGACCAGGGCCCATGATTAGCAACTTTGGAAGAGGAGAAAGAGGACCAAATGGCAGGATGATGATGCAAGATAGTTGAGGCAGTGTCATACAGGGGCAGAGAGAGAGTTCTCCCCCACCACGGGTTTTAGGCTGAGTTTTGAAAAAAGGCCCTCCACTCCACTCCACCACCAAGAAGTTTGCCTTATTAGAAAGCCATGCCACTGAGCCCAACATTTTTTTCTCTTTAAAAAACAAAGGAATCAGGCAGCCCATAATTTAATAAATATACACATGTATATGAGATTCTATTTTCTCTCCTTTTCATCTTTTATGAATACCAGAAGAAAATGTTTTCAAAAATCCTAACATCTTTTAGCTAAACATAAGATGTTTCTACAGTGCCCTCTTGAAACTGTTACTTGGGACATCTATAAATTTACCAGCAAACAATATGAAATTACATCCTGAGACACCAGCATTTTTCAGTAATCACCAAGGCTATCAACAAATTCTCCAAATTCAAAAACAAAGTTAAATACATTCCTCCTTTTATTCACACAACTACATGCCAAAGCATATACTACATTCTATCATTGGAAGGACAGATACTGAAGCTGAAGCTCAAAGACTTTGGCCACCTAATGCAAAGAGAGGACTCACTGGAAAAGACCCTGACACTGGGAGAGACTGAAGGCAAAAGGAGAAGGGGATGGCAGAGGGTGAGATGGTTAGAGAGCATCACCGATGCAATGAACGTGGATCTGAGTAAACTCCAGGAGACAGCGGAGGACAGGAAGGCCTGGCGTGCTATGGCCCATGGGGTCATGAAGGGTCGGACACAACTTAACAACTGAACAACAACAACAAAAATCACTTTCCATTTCAAAAGCATCCTTGGCTTTGTACATTAAGATTTACAACTATAGAGATGAAGAATTCCTTGCTTATAATGGCAGAAGAGTGTATACTCTGCAGGGCAGGAACTTGTGTTCACACAGCAATTTGATAATAAAATAGATATATAATTCTTCCCTTCATCTTGGCAATGACAGGTAAAAAAGAAGTGCACTATATATATCAAACAGTTTTCTGAAACTGATTAAAAAAACCCCCTTTCATTCTACTGTTTATTGATAATACCACAAGAGTAGTAAAATAAACCTATATTTTAAATATGGCAAATTAAATTGTTTTTGCAAAAAATATATATAATTATAATTTTCTAAGTAACAGGAAGAAGAGATTTATAGACTGATTGTAGGTAGCAAATGTATTTTACTTGCTTTATATTCTGTTGGTGATAGAGGGCTGTGTAATTAAATCTCAACTGAAATAAATTCGTTGGTATTTTATGTAGAAAATGTTACAATGGTTTACAGTGATAGAATCTCTGAATATGAGCCCTTAAACAAATGGTCTATAAAATCAGCCAATACAAATTAGGAATCATATTTGATTTTACCTGCAACCTTCAGCAAATTTGCAAGTCCCAAAAGCTTGGCAGATTGCTTATAGTTTGTGGGCAGCCGAGAGAGACATTCCTTGATAAGGCTGAGTCGATCGGAACACAAGCGCACTGGAGGGAAAATATGTTATGTTTAGCAATAATGCAGTAAAATTGTATTTGAGACAGATATTTGTGAAGTGTTCACGAACGCTACAAATATAAATGTATATTTAAAGTAGGCCTGTGCAAAGCATTCAAACTGGTGCTTCGTAAACGATGTTGGTTCAAGCGAAGCATCTCTCTGTGAAGTGCTGCAGCTGCATTTCTGCATCCTCCAGAAGACCTGGGGTGATTGCTCTGAAGGTGCAGACAACACTTTTGCTGGGACTATCGGTGACACGAACCAGAAGCAGATCAGTTATGCATGTATGTGCATGAGGAGAAGGGCTGAGAAGCAGCCAAGCTTTCTTTCAGAGGACACAGCGATTTGGCCACTTCAAGCACTGCTCGTCTGACCCTGATGTGCACTGCAAAACACTCCCTTCAAATGCTTTGAGGAACCCATAGTTAAAGCACCAGCTGAACACCTTCATTCAAGTGGGGAAAAGTGTTACTCAAACACTTTGCTTCTCAGGAAATATGTTATAAATGAGCATCTTCCATCTATGGAGGGTAAAATCATCATGTTATAGTTTGGAACCTTTATTTCTTTTCAAAACATTCAAAACATGAAAACCTGCAATATGAAATAGTATAGCCCAGCCCAGGAGTCTTCATTCTGTGAATTTTTTGGGACTTTCATATTTATTCCCCGTTTACTTTAGGTACCTGCAGGCAGTTTGTTTCTTTTTTGCCTTTTGTATGGTGGCCAGTTTTTAAAGGGTAAGAAAAATAATACATAATTATATGCAAGCTAACATTTTTAAAATGTTTTTTCATACACTGCAGCTGAGGCTATAGTTAATGGCCTTCTGTACTCACTAAAATATGCAGAGCACTTTTTTGAAAGCAATAGTAATATTAGCCATTTTCAAATAACAGAAGCATCAAAAAGTCCTGAAAGTTTTTTGCAGATAAATAAACACTGCAAAAAACAAACAAAAAAATAACATTAAGTATGAATGGTTGACTGATGATATATGAGAAAGGCAAAATGACAGATTGTAAAAAATGAAATATGAAGTTTAAAAATCAAGGTAACTTGTGAAAACACTCTTTTTGGAAGTAAAAACTTTAATTTTAGAAGGGCAGATGAATTTACAGGCAACATCTAGGCAGGTAGTATGTGGGGACTGGGTATGTCAGGAGAAAAGTGAAAGTAAGTTGAATGCAGTATGAATGGGTTATTTAAAAACATAAAACAAGAAGAGATCAGGGCAAGAATAAATTAGTGATGAATAAATGTGGATTAAATGCAAAAGTAAATAACCAGTATGAAAGTAGTACAGAGGTGCTTTGGTCATACAGAAAGAATGAAAGAATCACAAAACAAGTTTATGAAGCAAGAATGAATCAATTGAGGGGATGGGGATGACACTAATGGTTACATCAAGCTGCTGAGGTCCTCCAAGAGAGACGACTGACAAGTTTAAAGAACCGAAGTCACCATATAAGTGGTATGGCTGTGGTAGAAATAAGAATTTGCAAGAATAGAAAAGTATGGATACTTTTAGAGAGATACAGTAATTGATTTGGATATCAACTAGATTTAGTCATATTATGGTAGAGAGTGAGTTTCTTGTCAGCTATGCTGATTAATTTGAGTTAAACACTTGGGATTTTAAATGTGTGGGTTTTTAGAATCCAGAGTGGATGAGAAAGGAAGATGCAACTGTGACATTAGGGTCAAGTAAGTCGCACCATACAGTAAGCTATGGTAAGATTGAAGGTAAGCCTTGGAGGACACTGCATATTCTTTAGTTTTATTTTATTTTACTAATAATATACCATAAATGTTTTAACATAAGGTACTGTTATACTGTAAGCCACCAAGAGTCATGTGATTGTCATGGGCAACAAAACACATACATACATACATACTTTTGTATAGTAAAAGAAATATAGCAATAGCAATAAAAAAAGAAACTGGTTACTGATAAAATGACTTTCAGGTAATGACAAAGGAGACAACGAATATGGGCTTATGTTTCTCTAGCTATCCTGCTAGTGTCTTCAGAGCACATCTGTCAGTTGTCTATTTATTAGCTGCCCTAGTGGTTGATGACTCTTACCAGCGTACATACCCAACACCTGTAACTCAGGTTAAAGAATAACAAAATTTAAAACAACAAAAATAAAAGTACACATACATATATAATCCACCGGGAACGCTCATATTAGACTGTTCTAAAAGGAACAACAGTAAAGCATCCCAACCCCCAATGCTTGCTAGAACAGCCAAGTTTTAATGACTCCTTAAAAACCAGTAGGGTAGGAGACATTTGTCTTTCCAAGGGAATGCTGTTCCACTGCAACGGTACAGTAAGAGTTTACTGTTTTTTTAGCCATATTAACTTAGAAGAAGCACAAATTAACATTTAGATTGGGAATATCGTTTTTTTTTCAGACAATAAAGAGTGGGAATCAGAGGATTTTCTGTCTAAAACAGCTCTCATCCACATGATGCTGCCTTCTAACTCTTGCTCTGCCGCATTTAACACTTAGCAGAGCTTTCCATATAATTCTGCGTGGAGTACTTTTATGACTGTTCGTTTTGGAGTACAAGGGCAACAGGACTTTAAAAACAACCGTTTATCTTTTAAATAGCAATGCCATCTTGTACAAACTGCTTTTAAAATAGTCCTAAAATAGACATTAAAGTGGGGGGGGATGTTTTTTAAACGTTGTAACCTACTTAACGTAGTTCACAAATATGGAAAATATGTTCAATTCATTTCCACTAGAATGCATGTGTAGTTGCTACTGGTACTAAATGTGTAATTTTATTTGATATTTTATTGGATTTCCTACCTTAGTATTCAAGAAACATTTTTCCTGCTCTGACTAATCTTTAGCATGGCAGCAAATAGTCAGGTGGTACTAGAGGCAGTTACACTCTGCCACTGCCTCCTTAGCTCAAATGCATGTTTTCCTGATCCTGTGTGGCTACCATGTGAGCCTGGAAAAGACGCAACTCCTTTAAGGAGCAGCCAAGAGATATGAGGAAGGTACTTAACGCTGTATTCCAAGCACCCTTGCCTGCTTCAGATCCGAATACTGCATACTTCTAGACTGTATCATCTTAAAAGAAATAACGAGAAGAACACAGGCAAGCGTATTCTTTTTCCACACGCCTGAGGAGAGCTTCTGAAGCAGTGTTCTGTCTCATCACGGTCAGCACAAAGTAGCATCAGCCTCACATTAAAAGCTTTAATTCTAGGGATAGGCAACCAGCAACTCTCTAGATTTTGTTGAACTTTGAATCTAAGCAGCCCAAAACAGGGCCAAAGGTCGCCATCTCTGCTTTATTCATGTGTGAAAGTGGAAAAGGAGGATTGCTAGAAATTTGGAAGGCTATCTCTTTCACTCCAGCTAACACAGAATTTGAACTCCAAATTTACTATGGAATGAAAATGGAATTTTCCAAATATTTTACAATTGTTAACACACGTAGGGAGGATGTAAATGTATATGCTAATTAAAATACTAAGAAAGGCCACTAGGAGGTCCAACAGTGGGATTATAAAAAAGGATTACCTTCAGTGATATACTATAGAAAGCCACTGCTACTGCTGATACTTTGCTCTGATCTGTGGTAAACAGATTATGAGTTTTACAAAGTATTGTAAGTGGGACACAGAGCAATATATCCTAAAAAGAAAATGTGGGTAAAATCCAACCAAGATAAAATTACATTGATGTAAACGGGACATTCATTAAATTTAATGAGATTTTAAAAATGTATTCTTTTTGCAAACAACTGAGCCAAACAGATTATTTATACGAAACCGTACTGAAATGCAATAAGTTTACCTACTACTTGCACAAATATGAAACCTTAAGGCTAGTATTCAAAAATTGCTGAAAAGAACCACATACAAGAGAGAAAGAGAGAGATGGTGTACCTTGTAATGGTAAAATTTTCACACCAAATTCTTCAAAGTAGCTAAGAGCACGAATGAGATCTAGTTCCTCCTGAATAATCGGTGGACAGTCTGTAATCAGCTGTAAGCAGGATCTTAAAAGAAAAAGGAAGAAGTTTAAGACTGAGTTTTTCTCAGAGTAATTTCTTAGAAGCTTCTTTAATTTAGCATAGAAGATGAGCCCTTCCTAGCTCCTTAAAAGTGTTTTTTATTTATTTTATTGCATTTATTTCCCACCCTTTTCTCTTGACAGCTCAAAGTGGCACACATAGGAGATGGCCCCTTATTTTGTCTATACAACAGAATGTGAGCAAGATTGGCCTGAGAGAGACCAATAGGCCTAAAATCAGATACTGAATTCTGTAATCAAGTGGGGACTTGAACATGGTTCTTCTTAATCTAACACCAGCATCATGAATTCTAATTTTGAATGTGACAGAAGAGGAAAACTATTTAATGCTTTGAGAATAACAACAGGAATTCTAAGCTTGGTCCTTGACATGTCACTCAACAGACAAAGGAAGCCCTTAATCCTAAAATATTAAGTATTCTTTCCTCAGTTTGGGTAGGCTGGAAGTATATGCTTTAGTTTTCCATAGACTGGAAGTATGTGCTTCAGTTTTCAATAGTGTGGGTGGTGGTTGTTTTAAATATCTAATCCTAGATGAATCTCAGGATATGAAGCTATAGTTTAAAATTGGCTTATTTATCTAAATCATAATTAAGGTGGCCACAGTTAGTTGAAACTATGCAACTTGCTTCCTGTGGCCTCCTCAGTTTATGTGAGTCAGCAACTCATGAATCTTTGGCTCTTTCACATACTGTACTTTTCTTCACTTGAGGCTAGAATAAATAGTGATGAGACCAGTCAATGTACGTCAGCACCCCTAGGTAGACCAAACCAGGGAATCAACTCCACAGGAAGACTAGAGTTGTACTGTATTGAAATAGACTATAATCACAGAACCTTGCCTGCTTGCACTTCCAGGGAAGAAATGGCGAACTGAAGACGGCTGTGCTAAAAGCAGAGCCAATGACTGCAGCGGAATGAAGAGCTGGCAAGTAGACCACTCTTCATAATTCCTCTCCGGACAAGGAGAGGACTTGAGATCGTCCACAAGTGCTCCAGACAGTTGCTCCTCACAAGGAGACCACAAGACGGCAGTCTCTGGCAGATTTAGAGCTCTGGGAAATGAGGGAATAGCCATCTTGCTCAAACCACGGTCAGCACCTTTAAGGACACTGGGTTTGCATACTTCCTTTTCTAATCACTTTTGGAAATTGCCTGTTAACTGCGTTTCATCTATTAGGAACCTTTGGACTGACAAGTCTGAAAACATCTGGCGATTTTCTTTCAATCCTTAGTGAAAGAAGTTTTAAATACAAATTTAAGGACTTAATTTTTTTTTAAATTAACAACAAAAGGGTGATTAGAACTTTGATTTTGGAAAGTTACAAATGGACTAAGGGTCCAGAGGGATTTGAAGTAAGATTTTGGAATTAATTATAAGACTCCTTCCCATCAGAAAATGCTTTTGTTTTGAATTCTCTAAAAAAAATGATAGGATGAGACTTTAAAAATTGGGCACTAGAGGGAACCAGAAGGAACTAAAGGTTACAATTAAAGGAGAAGAACACTTAAATTTGACTTATTAATACAGAATGAAGCAAAATATTTTAACATTGGACATATTGAACAATAGACCCAGAAATTAATTTTAAGAGCACCTGCCTCTAAAGATAGACTGTGTTTAAAAGATGTTACGAAACGGGAACAAGTTTCACCTGACAAGACTGAGACTGATCTGAAAGTGGATTTAAAAATGACAGGCTACAAGAAGAATATGGAGAAAGATGCTACACTGGGCATACAAAAGAAACTGACTGATCTCTTAATAATTAAAAGGGATATACAAATAACAACCCAAGAGAGTGACCTGGATAATTTTCCTATATTGGATTTACAAAAGAGGCATGTTAAAGCTTTGAAGAATTTTGTGAGAAGGGACAATGAAAAAAATGAAAAGAAATCAAGTTCTAGGACATTACCTGAAAGGACTAAAGATCAAGATTGTTAAAAGTAAAGGGAAGGAATATAAAGTTGGTTTATTTAATGAAGGTTAAAATAGGTATGTTGTTATCTCTGGTAACCCTTAATGGACTTTTGCTGATCAGGACTGAAACAATGAGACTTTAAGGATTTGTTTATAGATAAGAGATGGGATATGGAAATAAGAGATCATTTGTTGTATTTTAAGGGAAGGTGATAAATTACTAAAGTTGTTTATACTTGTGATGAAGGGGGAAGTCATTTCTTTGCATATTTGTTTTCTTTTTCTTTACTATATTTTTATTTTTTTCTTTTCTATTTTTCTATTTTTTTCTTTTCTATACCTTCTATTTTTTTTTTCTTTTCCTTTTAGTTCATATTAGTTTTTATCTTTGCAACTGTAATTTTTAATAAAATTACCATTACAAATAACTAAATAAAAAGAATCTTGCCTGATTATACCTGTACTTCTTTCTTATACACCAGTGAATCAGGAGGAATCCTGCCTGAATTGCTTCCGAATACTATCCAGCTTCCCAGGACTTAAAGAATGTTTCAACTTTCTTTGCTTAAGTAACAGGTCTTACATATTTCTGTCAAGATCATCTTCCTTACTCTCTACATGATATAAGAATTCTTGATCTTTGTCAAAAGCTAAGTTTCTATCCATAGGGCTTAGCGCTTCTGATTTTGAAAGATAAATTCCCCTCATTCTGAAGCATTCACAGGATAAGAAATTGCTCCAGTATGGCTTCTCTTTAGATTTCAAAAGCACAGTGACTCAATGATGGTGCTAAACTACTGCTAAGATAAAGCATCTTTGACAGAGATCATGAATATGATTGGAGCAAATATCTTTGGTTGTACTGATCTACAGCAAAAGACAATCAAGGTACTTAAATCAGCTCATTGTGCTGAAATATTGTAGGATGATATTATTAGCACCTCTTAATGCTCTCCATTTGGCAGTCTCCCAAGGAATTTATATGAATTTATCAGACAGGCTATGTTCATGTGGCTTCAAGGTAACTGCAAAAATGGCTTATATTCTACTCTATTGTAATACTATCAGGATACTCATTTAGAGTATGTATTTCCTTCTCTAACAAGGTATCAAGGTTGGCCTGATACATTTTAGGTTGCTTACCTTTTATCTGACCATGATGAAATCACTTGAAAAATTTCTTTTTGAGTATATGTTGCACTTATTTAGTCAGTAGGATCACTAGCAATATTAAGTCTGCTCGTATATTCTATTGTTATTGATGTCTGGTGTGTGTGTGTGTGTGTGTGTGTAGGCATGTATGTATGTATGTATTTTTTTATTTTATTTTATTTATGTATTTTATATTCTGCCTTTATTATTTTTATCAATAACTCAAGGCGGTGAACATACCAAATACTCCTTCCTCCTCCTATTTTCCCCACAACAACTTGAGGTGGGCTGGGCTGAGAGAGAGGGACTTGCCCAAGGTCACCCAGCCGGCTTTCATGCCTAAGGCAGGACTAGAACTCACAGACTCCTGATTTCTAGCCTGGAGCCTTAACCGCTAGACCAAATTGGCTCTCTCTTTTTTTTTTTTATATTATGGTTGGACCAAAATAACATTTGATTTGATAAAGACACATTATTTCATTTACATATTCATCTTCAAAACAAGATTATAGACTCATCTTGAAAACAGGAAACACTGAAATGTCTGAATGTTAACTGATGTCTTCCCATTTATACTTCCACAAAGACAAAAGGGTTATTGTTTTATAGATTATATGGGAAAATTAACCAGTTTAATATTTCTAACATGACAGGGGTCTCTCACAGGAAATGTATCATATGTAAAGCATTTCCCAGAACCGATGCCTTAAGAACATAATAACCTATTATAGGAAGTATATTTGGGCCTTCAAAGCAGAAAACACAGAACATCACCAATGGTACAGAGGTATCTTTCAGTCCTTAATTTAATTCCTAGGTTTAATCATGTAAAATCAACCCAATTTTATGCATTTTTTCTTACATAATACTTCCCAAAAATCTTTTTATTTGTTCAGTAAAGTACTTCATAGCTCTATAATAGATAAATACATTATAAATATTTTAGCAATATATGCTTAACGTTATCAAGTCTTCCTTCAATAGAATCAATTTGTTTTCTTTGTTGAACTTACACAAGCCTTCTTTTTTTTAAAAAAAAGTAGATAGAACTCATCCCACGAGCAACAAACATAATGGCATTTTATAACTGTACAGGTCACAATGGGTCAATCATAATCTCCATTTCCAAAATCAGTTGGCATTTGCTGACTACTGTTGGTGCATGCATTCTTTGACCAACAGGACAAAGGCATTTTATGTCATCACATTCTGATTTAATTTTGTTCCTAGCAGCTATTAATAACATTATTATAAATACCAGTAGTCTTAGAAATGCAAAGAAAATATGAAGTGTGAAAAATGATAAGACTATAAAAGACATATTTTTACAAGGAAATAACATAACCTAAAATGTGGGGATGGGAAAATTAGAATAAATAGAAAATTTTGTAATTCTGTAAGAATAGAATAAATATAATATGACCACCTGGCCAAATCCATGCAAGTATCAGTCAGACTGGCTGAAGAATTGAAGTACTCTCTGCTAGCAGCCAAAACTAATTCAACGCTTTTCTCATAGCTGATTCTGTACTGCAATTTTCCTTTAGAAACAACACTAACAGGGGGATCTATTGACCAAACACTGCAATGCATCATTTGGCCAGCTAAGTGGATGTTCTCCAGCAGGCTTGAACATAGAAGACTTTCGGTAAAAATCTACAAAAGAAAACACAGTATCATAGAATATTCTTTTTTAATGCTTGCTAAACTCTTAAATATAGAATCTGAAATAGATACATACTTGGGACAGTTTTCAGATACACATAGATCAATATAATTACGTTTTAAGAAATCTTTTTAAAAGAAACCTCAATCTAATCTGCAGATTGTCCATTATTTATTTAAAAGATTTATATGGCTGCCCACTTTATATAATATAATCCTGGGGAGTTCACAGCAGCAACATAGGAAAATAACAAAATATAAGAAAATTAAAACAATTGCACATAGCCAAGGCACCATAATACTCCTACTCCAAATATACATGTGCTGAACTCAACTCCCATCCTGGCCCAGTGCCTGGGGGAAGAGACCACAAGATTGTTGTCAGCCCTCCAGGGTAGACCAAACTTGGAAACCAAAGACATGTAAGCGAATACTACATTTATTGTAGGGTTATAGTAGCAGAATCTGGCAAGTCTGAATGTGCTTCTCCCCTCCATGCCTTTTATGTTCCAGAGAACTAGGGAGGGTCATGTCCAAGACGCTTTCTCAAATTACTGTACATTTCTGCCCTGGATGCAGATTTCTTTTATCTGACTGTTGTCTTGGTTGTGGCTCTTCCTCCTGTTCCTCAGGGTTATTCCTTCTGCCTATTATAGGAACTATCAAATATATGTGGGGATTATATTCTTTTGTTTAAAGGGTAGGCATTGTTTAGGGTGGTTTGCCCAACATTATTTAGGGTGCTCTAAGTATTGTCTACATTACCTGCAACACTCCTAATCAATACTCCTAATGTCTGTGAAAGAAAAATTATAGTGGATGTTTGTTGACCATTACCAAACTTTTTAATAAGGAACCCCTACATAGTAGAAATGTGCCACTAGTCAACAAGGAAAGTTTTTTCTGCATTTTGGATAAGCCTAGAAGCAACTTTAGAAGAAAAAAGAAGTCTCATAGTTCTTCATGAACTATGATAATACAAATGCACTTCATTGGCATTTCAACATGGCACCCCTATAAAAAGTCTAGCCATTAACTTGCAATAAGAAATACAGATGTAGCATTGTTTTTCTTGACACATTTAAGTGTGTGTATGTGTGGGTATTCATCCCCATAAAACAAAATCTAATTTTGGATTAAAATCCCAAATACTATTTCACTCTTGTAATTTTTATAATTTGCTTTCAACATTTTTCAAGAGCCATAGAGTTTAAAAACCCCACAGAAAAAAGCCTTATCTAAATAAGACTGACAATAATATGAAAATGTAAAAGTTGTCAATTTTCAAAATATAAATTATATAAAAGTTAATGCAAATATTAACATTAATATTAATGAAAATATTATACAATATAATAAAGAAGAAAGCATTGTGGCAAACTATACATATTAAAAAACTGTTCTGTTGTAATTCACAGTTCATTCTAATTTTCTTTTGAACACACACACAATTTTCTGTACAAACTGTATTTTGCATTTCACTTTAAATGCAAACAGGAAAGCATCTATCAAAGTTCTATATACATTCTGAGTGACATTATTAAAAATGAACCTTCTGCTCAGTAAACCATTTAACATACATAACACTGATGCAAAAAGCTATTTATCTTCCTATTGTTTAGTAGAAATTTCATTTCAGACTTCCTGTAAGTTAAGAAATTCCAATTTTTCATCTCTTTGCTAATTCTACAGTGGTTTATAAGAACAAAGCCTTAGTGTAAAAAATGTAGAGCTTTATAAAAACAAGTATTTCTCAAATCCAGAACTGGTTATCTCCTACTAACATATTCCTTAAACAACATTTTCCAAACAGACTGAAGTAGCCAAGTGTATTTTAGTAATTGAAAAGATGTATGGCTTCAATGTTTTACCACAGTGTGGGAAAGTTGGCTGAAATACTGAGGGACAGAAAGCAGAAGACAGTATGAGATAATACATGCCTGACCATGTCAGAATGGGACAGTCTACTCCTTCCCACAACACTTCTCCCTAGCGTGAATTCTACTCCACTACCTACACACCACATAACCCCACTGAATCATGTGGTTAAGGTTTATGTCAGCACTTACTGGTTTATAATCTGGTAAGAATTCTTAGAAAATAAGAATAAACAGTTGCTTCGTAAAAGTACTCACCTACTTTGAAAATAGGCTGGAATGATAATATTTTGAGAAATTAAAAGGAATAGTAGGGACAAATCACAATAGCAGCTGTTTGGGAAATGAATGTTTTGTGGCTGCTCTCCCCCACCATGGAAGCCATTTGTGGCAGCATACAGACAACACACCTTTGCTATTCTAGGTGCACTTACTGGCCTAAAATAGTCAGAGACTCCCATTAGAGCCTCTCAGCTTTATTTAGCCCAGATAGGCTAAAAGGCACCTTCTATATCTCAGATACATTACCAGACCACAGGTACCCAGATAAATGAGTGGTCTCTGCTGGAAGCATTTGTAATAATGCAGAATTGTAAGACTTTCTGTGTTATTTATTTACTAGGTTTTATTGGAATACAGGCATATGCTTCCAACAGAGCAACAGGACACGATAGCCCAGTCTATCAGTAGCAGCTAATTTCAAAGTTCGTATTTGAAATGTGTTTTTCAGGACTAAAGCCATTGTCTATTCCTATCCTTCTTCAGTTTTTCAAAGCAGTCAGGAAAAACATTATGAAGTCTTGGAGAATCTTTGGAAAGCTGTTTTTATCCTCTTAACCAGAGAAAAAAAGAATCCCCTTGCTATGGGTCAGCTAAAATATTTGAATGGCTTTTCTTAGAAGTCTGGGAAACACATTTTACCAAGAAGAGTTCCCAAATAAAAATAGTAGCCTCTATCTAAAAAATTCCTCCTCCTCCTCCTCCTCCTCCTCAGTTTGCTTCAAGAAAAAAAAATATCTTAGATATGATTATGGAGAAAGACCCAATAGGTTTATCTGGATTTGAATTTTAACATCCTTACAATATAGGCTCAATCTTTACAACCACTGTAACCATAGCCATTTACTTGGTTACAATTTCCTGAAAATAAACTAAACAAAATTCAGTTAGGAATTGCTCATCCCTAGAAGACTCCATTAGCAAAATGACTCCAACTTCTGTCTAAAAGGAGGACAATCATGAAAGATGTTCCTTTTAAAATCCACATTACATATATCATGAGATTCTAGTTTCATGACTTATTCCGTATTACTAAAATTGTTAAGAAAATTTAATAGTGGTATGATTTAAACCATGTGGTACGATTTAAATAAATACTGAGACAATTCTAGATTAGGATTCGCCTTCCATTGTTCAAATTTAGGAGTATATAAACAAAGCTGGTGCAAGGACGTATAAAATTGTAAATATCTTTTTCTGCATACTGAAAAAACAGATAGAATCACCTCATAGCACGTGTCTGGTCCTAAACATGTATATACATTCTTCTGCATAGCCAGCATATCTTGTAATAATCCCATCCAGTACTTTTCATTAACAGAAGGCTTCCTTTTAAGAGATACAAAAATATCAATATTTATAAGCACATTATAATAAACTTGCAAAAGCATCTTTTTTATATTAAAAGCATCCTAAAAATTATTTCTAGGGCCAACACACACTCCTGCTAAATGCTTTTTCACTATGTATCATGTCAGCAATCTTTATTCTATACAATATGGCAGACGGAGAACTCAGGCTAAGAGAGCGCTTGCTCAGTCAATTCAGGGCCAAAGGAATAACAAATAGGTCACACCATGCTACTTTACCCAGTATTCTAGCTCTGCTTTTTCAAGACCATAATCCCCAAACTAAACTAAAGCATAATTGGAACCCATACCTCTCTTTCAGGGAAGAAACAGAGTTAAACTGCGAACCCATAATCTGTATTCAGAGGCAGCAGTAATTCTGCTCTTGACCACATAGTCAACTGCTCCATGCAAAAGAAGCAGTATCAGAGAAGGAGAGAAGAGAAGCAGATCACTATATCCACAATACTCTTATTTGCTCTTCATAGGTTGTACTCCGGTACTTTTCCATTTCCCACTTTTCAGTTTAATTCCTACATGGGGAAAATGTCGTATTTCTGCAGCCCACTACTACCAATTCTTAATAGTTAAATCTACTACCCCTCCTGAGTACTGTAACTGTTCTGTCTGAACAACGCTGGTACCTTTAGGAGAGAGAAAAGAGGGACATATGACAAAATGAGCACTGCAACATTATGATACAATCTCTGTCTCTTTTGTATGAGTATTGTGATGTTATATGAAGAGTCTGACAAAATACTGGGTTCCGCAGATGCCTCTGTTAAGCATTTGTGCACTGGTAAAGAAGATTCACAGTATAATCATGAGCAAGCCTTCTCAGAAGTCAGTCTAGCAGAATGCAATTTGTCTTATTTCCATGAAACTACGTGTAAGAGTGGAACTCAACTGTTTAGACAGTGACCCCACTAAAACCCATGAACAACATATAGGCATTAAGAGCAAGGTTTAATAGCAATTCTCTTAATACAGAGATATTAATCATTAAATATTTCTTACTCCAAATGCTGAAAAATATTGCACAAACTTAGAAGTGGAGACAACAAGCTTAGTCATACAAATTCACTATCACTAAGAACAGTTATATTACACTGTACTCACTTTTTGGCTGTGTGCCGAGTCAATCTTATCATCAATTTCCGTGCTTCTTCTGGACTGTTCTGTGTGTCTTTTACAAAGGATACGGGCTTCTGGAGTCCATGCTTCTCCAAAAGTTTTGATACACTGCAATAATTGTCATAAACATCAGCCATTCAGCCGCATGGTTCATCCCAGTCAAGATAATTATATCATCAAGAGGCCCAGAAACAATCCCATATTATTAAGAAGCAAACAAAAAATGCTTTATTTATTTGTATCATTATGACACATAAAAACACCCCCTTCTTTCTTGGCAGAAATTAAATGGAATATGTACAAGATGAAGCATACTGACCAGGTGCTGCTGCAAACCATAGATACTACCTTACTTTCTCTGAATATATTTGCATACATATATTAAAGGCTGCTGCACTGTAAATCACTAGGATTTTCTAAGCAGTGAATAGCATCACAACACCATAGTGTATGTTACACTCTAGATGCCACTTGTGGGACTTGAAAACTAATTAATTTTTAATAATGGCCAAAGATTGCTGTGATTTCAGCAATTAAAAAAATACTTTTAGGATATTGGTAATGTACACAATTGTGTGATCTTATCTGGCACCTAAAATGTTGCTGACATTGCCCCCCCCCAATTTGAGACCTTCCTAATGGCCAAAATAATGTACCAATTGGCTGAGAACATGGACTTCTTTTCCCTCCAGCTATGAACTGACAGCTTACTTATAGACAACACATAATCCTTTCAATATTTTTTTTCAGATACATATATTCAGCGAGAAACTTCAATAGCACTGAGCACGTACTATGAAATAATACTATAAATTGACTTGAAACCATGCTATATCTGATTGGCTCCAACTTTCCTGTTTGCATTCAAGCCAGTATCCTTTCTACTTTGCCACTCTCAGCTCTTCATTAAACCAGCACTTAATGGCCTAATGGGCTACAATTTAAATAAGGAAGTTGCTGTGAAATAGAGTGCCTCTCACATCTAAAATTCCTCTTTTTAATGCTACATCAGCTACTGTTATGCAGGATTTAATGCATAATGAAAATGCACACCTGGGATATATAAGACAAGGCTGGGGAAGATCTGTCACCCAACCACTGAGCCATAGGGCACAACAGGTTATATTTGAATAGCAGAAAATAGAATGGTGACAATTCATAGACATTTTTTTTTCAGTCTCCCAATTTAGAGTGTGGAAATGATAGTGGAGGGATTCTCTTGATGAACAGGCTGACTAATCATCTACCTTTCTTAATTAACCAGCTACGGGCAACCTTGGCAATGGTTTTTCAAGCTGATAATAACTTCTCTGCTAAGGCTGGTCAATCAAGAAGAGCTCAGATTTAATGTCTGCCACGGTAGCCAATGGACTGGACAAACTCATTCTTGGTCCCATGTATGCAGTACAACATACACTAGACCTGGCATACTGATATGAAGAAGGATGAACTCTATGCAACTCCTCTGCCTTGAAAAGATTACTTCTTGAGCAGATTAAAACTGTCAGCCATTATGAATTTTAGATGGCATAATAAAATGACTGAAATGGTCTGTCGTAGGCTCCTGATGAATCCAAATACTTGGAAATGTTCTTGCCACAATCAACATGGAGAAATCACTCAGGTGTAGACATTTTTTTCTCCCAAACACTTTCTTCTCCTTCACATAGCTACATCATTTCTGTCTATATAGCAATGCTGCATTTTAGTCTATCTATGGAATGCCCATGGCCCAGAGAGTAATTTCAGTGATGATTACAGTAAAACTTGACCTATGCACCCTTCTTCCTAACAAACTGGCATTCAGAACTGTCCAATAAAACGCTGAGCTAATAAAATTAAAGTAATGAAAGATATGGGTTAAGAAATGAACTTCTTACTTAAGAATTTGTTCCAATTCATCAACTTTATTGTGAAGATTATCAGTAATGTCTGTTTCAGGGCTGGAAAAGATATAGGAAATTTGAATATATCACAATAAAATGTTGCAGTTACGAAATAGGACTAAAAACCCAGCACCCAGCACCATCCAGGTTTTCTGAGACTGAGATAACCAAAGTTCTCTGCTGATAGAAGGTAAAAATTGTTAATGATAATGGAAGTACTTCATTCCATCACCAAATTACACTTCTTATATAAAGGTCAGCAGAGGCTGGTTCTCTGAATGCTCAAATTCCTGCCTTAAGCAGAGTCAGACCATTGATCCATTTAGGGGTAGCTGACTACAATTCTACTTAGCTTCAATGGGGGGAGCTTTTTCATCCTTGCTGGTAATGGTGAGGAAACTGAGATTGTTGACCTAAAAACCACACGCATTCCCACTGAAATAAAGTTTTTGTATAGCCCTCTCTCCAAAGAGGTGTAGCAATACTATTCCACTATTCCCTGGGACCACTGGCTATTGACCACAGTCAATATGCATACAAAACTAGTTCAGCAAATCCAAACTGAATTTTAAATGTTTTATTTCTTAATCTTTCTACAAACACGTTTTCATCTGGTCTTTTACAGATAGAATTAAAATGAACAGTTTGCCACCTGCCCACTTGAAACTAGACAAAGAGATGTGTTAAAATAAAGCATTGCTACATGCTGATTATATGAAGTAACTATACGTCACATAATTCTTTAGGTAGTGAGTTTCACATAAATAAGTGTAGGTATCTCACAGGTATTAATGATGGTAAAATCATTTAAAAAAAATAATCCCACAATATTCCAAGTTTGAGTGATGACAATACTTACCCCAAACCTCTTGGGGGGAGACATTCTAAGATATCATAGCACAGAGAGAGCTGGTCACCACGTTTGCAGCTGTAGATACATTCTAAAGCAAGCATCATCAGCAAAACTTGTTCCGAAATTATTTTTTGCTGACCCTAGTAGAGAAAGAAAGATAACATCCATTGCTATGTTCCAGAATGTTTCTCAGATTGCTCTTAACATCTCCAGCATCTCCGTGCTATACTCAGCTACTGGGAAGTTAACCTTGAAAGTAAGATCTTTAAAAAAAAAATGATTCAGTATTTTAGAAAACCATACTACCCATAATGGAAGCTCAGTAATGAACACAGGAATCAGGACAGTACTTACAGTTCAGTTCATTTCTTTTAAAAAGCCTTTTAAATCCTATTTTCATCAGGCAATTTATAAAAGAAAGTATTTGTAATCATAGAGCCTTTAACTTCACTACATGTTATTTTCTTCATTTACGCATCAACAGCTTTAACATGTACTATAGTTCTACTTTCCCTCCACTGATGCTTGCAACCATTCTACAGCTATACAATGCCCACAGAATTGGAAAAAAGAAAATCATCATAGCAAGAAGCCACTTAAAATGGAGAATTATAAAGCACTGTACCAAGAAGAAAGTTACCATAAATGTACGTAAAGGTCATATTAATCTCTTTTATTAAGACACTTTCCTTTTTCCAGTCTCTGTATTTCACAATTCGACAATTCCGTTCAGAACGTATAACATGATATAGAATAATTAAGACTGACGCCATAATCTGTGGAGAACTAAGTCCCACCAAATTCAGTTGCATTTCCTACCAGGTTAGCTGATATAGGATTGGAACCCTGACACGCTCACTGGATTCCTTTGTGCCTGTTAAGATCAATCACAAGGCCACTTAAAATTAGATCTGCGCAAATTGCCTGAGATGGCACTTCACTTACAAGGGAAGTGCCATGCTTTAAAGATGCAAAGCAGATACTCAGAGGCTTCTTATGGATGCTTGAGGCCCTCTTGAAATCTGGGCAAGTGTCCACACGCTCAGAAGACTTTTCTGCTAGGACAGCTGCTCAGAAAATCTCGGTTTAGGGGACTTTAGATTTTATTGACAAAATCTGCTTAATTTGAAGAGTTGCCTCAGCTGGCAATGCCCAATGCCAAGTTCTAGGAGGGTTTTTTTTTTTTTTTAAGAATCTCAGCCCATTAGCCATTTAACAGATATTAGACTTGTCCATATTAGTTCATTAAATGATTTCCTGTATCTCCAACTAATAAATTGAACTTACTGATGGTTTTGAATGTTCAAATATTTTCAAAGGAAATGTCAGATCTTCCTTTGCCAATGTTACCAAGTACTCTCTTAGAAGCTTATTAGCAGTGCCTGGAGACTCATTTTCACCCCGGTGTAGGAATGGGACCATCCACTGGTAAGCATTTTTGACATATCTGTCTTCTGATGACTGGAATATCAAATATCTTTAGATTAATCAAAAATACAACACATAATAAAGGCAGAACTAAACCAAATTAAAGTAAAAGGAGCCCACAAATATAGTTCAGCATGTTTCCTTTTCCTGATCTTTAAACCTTCTTTTAAATTGCCACTGCAAAAGTTTTAAGAGTAGAGTGCCACAGATGTTAAATTATGTCACTTCCCCTTATAAGAGATTTTACATGACTTTCACCCTACCCCAACCTTCTGGAGAGGGGTAAATTTCTCTATTTTTATATAGGGTATATCCTGGGTGGTGTTTTCAGTGATACTGATCACCGGGAGACACTATGGGATCGGTTTCATACCCATCTAAAGTGCAATGGTCCATAAATTCAAATCTTGGCAGAGGATTTTAATCCCACAGAAAAGACTGGCTACAGATGTCTGACAAGTCACAATAAGGATGAAACTGGTCACATACTGCCTCCTGGTGGTCAATATCATTGTAAAAGCATATTGTATGTTGCACATTGTGCTGGTGCAAATCTCCTTATTAAAAATGAATATTGTTACATGAATATTTTCAAATCATTCTAGAGAAGAACAATATGAAATAAAGCCTCACATGTGTTGCTTTACAGTAAAGATGAGGTAAATCATTATGGACAAAGAAGGTGTTTAGTCCATTCTTAGGATTTTTTCCCCCATATGAACATGTATGTCAGCAAAACAGAAGATGATAATGTGGAAATTTTCCTACGCCTCAGTTTTTCTCTTGCATTCTACCAGTATCCACCTAATCTACTCTGGAAGCTTAAAATGCAATTTTTTTTTATGTTGTTGACAATGAACTATTCCCATTTTCCTCTCATCCAGAAAAGAACAGTTGTCCTATGATATCACTTGAGAAAGCAGCACTCCCATGTCAACTAAAATAAATGATGTTTATTGGCACATCATTCAGGGTTAGACTGTGAATCAAATTCTCTGGACTCCTAAGAGTAGATCTCTGTATATGCAGATAAGAATAAGGTGATGTTATTGAAAAACAAAAGGACTGCAATTTTGTATGAGGCAAAATTCCATTGCAAAAACAAAAGCATCCTTTTCTCAACCACAAAAAGTAACACGCACATTTGACATTAACAGCCTTAGCTTCTCAATGTTTTCCATTTGCTGTAGCGCTTTTAACTTCAAAGTAATGTCACATCCAGTCTCATAAACTAGTGTCTCCAATGTAACCAAATCATCACAGAGGGAGCGAAGACCAGGAATATTCCTTTCCATGCCAAGGCGAACCAGTGAGAGAGCACAATCTACCTATTTAACAACAAGAAGAACGGAATGAAGCTGGAATGTCAACCCATTAACGACTGGGCTTTGCTGATGTTCTAGCACAGTTTTTAAAACTGAAGAAAGTTGTTTTAAAAACCGTTTACAACTCTGAACAGGTTGCAATACATTTCATATTGAATTATTAATATTAAAACTTTAAAATTCAGTCATATCAGATATCAGACTGAACAGATTTAATCCCCAAATTTTCTTTCAAAACCAGATAGCACAAAGTGAGTGTGATTTTAGCTTATCTGAGATGAGGAACAGCTAGTTTTTATTCATCAATGTACTGAACAACTGCATTCAGAATACATTCCTAAATTCCCTATTCCAAAGAAGATTCTAGAGGTCAGAGACACTGACAGCTTCCAGCCAGATCCAAATCATTTGTCCCTGTCGTCACTGTAGAAGACATAGGACAGAGACTCATGCATGAAGGGAAAGATAATCTAAAAAATGGAGACAAATAGTTATGACAAGTGATGACGTTGTAGACCTCAAGACCTACTTGAAAATATACCACTATCTTCACATGCCATCTATCCAAGAGGTTTCAAGAAAGTGCATGTGAAATTGCTAACTGTCTAGCTAAATATGTTATCAGTCCCTAAAATTGGTGTGGCAAACAGGGATTTGCATCTCCACACCTATGAGATAGAACAAGCTGTGGAGTCCTTGGTGCTCTCTGAGCCTTGTTGTTTTCTTGCAGACATTTCATTGACAGACTAGGCAACATCTTCAGTGCACTGAAGATGTTGCCTAGCCTGGCAATGAAACGTCTGCAAGAAAACAACAAGGCTCAGAGAGCACCAAGGACTTCACAGTTCAACCATGAGCTACAAATATTCGCTTTGATTGATAGAACAGGCTGCCAGGCACCTTTCTCAGTTCCAGAAATACAACTGTCACCACTTATAATAACAACTAATGCCCTGAATATTAGTGGGGATATCCAGGTGGGTATCACTGAAGAAAGACTACTTTTCCAAAGTTTTCCTTTAAACTTCTGAACAAAAGTAAAGTAAAAGTTAGCTCCTTTGTTCTCTCATGAAATTTGTAATTTATAATAGTGCGGTGGATTTGACTGAGCCTACTGGAGATGTACACATAATCCTCTTTTTGAAAGATACTGGACTGATAGCCAGAGTGGCTTTTTTGAAAGCAAACCCAACTTTAAAGACATTTATCTTTCATAAACACTTTACAAGTGAACCCTTGGAAATAGGCAGAAGTCCCCAATAACGCTCCTCTATGGTTTAACAAACATTTTAAAACAGGAAGCTTATTTTAAACCTACTGAATATAGCTCAGCAGAATCTAATATTTTGCAAGATAAACTGACATCTCCCACTTACCCACCTTTGTTGCCCATAAGCAGCCTGAAAGACACTATAATAAAGCTAGAAAAATTCTATAATAAAGCTAGAAACCCTAACTCTGTTATGGCAGATTACATGTGAAAATATTCCTTTATATATTGCATGACCACTGCATATAACATCTCAAGGAAAGTACAGCGTATGACACATAATTGGATTTAGTCTACATGAAACTGTATGTTTTAACTCCACAAAACAGAATATATGAGTCCTTTGAAATAAAAAATACATCTGGAGTCTTGTGTTTACCTGCATAGAGTAGTTTTCTATCTCCTCTGCTCGTGTCCAGTACCAGTCTGTGACCAAGTTTATTGAAAGGTTGGTTGTCCTGTATTTCAACAATTCAGGTTGAGAATCAAATAAAATTTCACTTTCATCTTGAAGAACTGGGTCAATAGTTAACCTGAGCATCACAAACAAAAATTTAGTTGCAAAATGCAGCACTGAGATGTTTATGAAGAAAAGGAACTGAATGCATGAATATAGCAACCAGCAGATATAAAATGGGATAACTCAACATGATTAACTTGAAAGATCCATTGTCAAAAAGAAAAAAAAGAACTCCCCCCCCCAATCAAAGCCCTTTCCATCCTCTACACCATATCAACAAGTTTATGTTACTTTTATCTCCTCCTTTAGTGATTCAGCTATTTTTATTTCTAATTTTACTTTCATTTTTAATTTTCTATGTTTTATATTCTATACTTTTATTGTACTTGGATATGCTACATGTCATTGGCCAATGTCCAAAAAAATATTTCATTACTATCACAAAGCCTTTCAAACAAGGATTTAAAAGACTGATATCTTAGTCTTTTAATTCATTGTATGTCTCTTGTTTTAGTTGTTGTGACCTGCTAGAATCATTGGGAATTGGATGGCATACAAATGGATCGATGGGTGGATTACTCAGATTAGATAGATTCTCTTTTAAACATTATTTTATTCTGAGAAACTGGTATACTAAAAAAAACTGTAGGAAGGATCTAATTTAAGATTTACTTTGGTATTTCTAGCACATAAAGGATTTACTTTGTTAGAATTTTCATTATAGGAACATTCCATACACAAGCAAGTTGATTGTACCTGAATTTCCATTCATTACTAAGCAATTAAACTTTATTGCTGCATCAACAGAAGTTTATGAACATATACATTTTTATTACACTACTGGAAGTGAATAAATTAGTCTCTATATTTAAGCATAAAAATATATCTAATGTACAAAAGGGTTTGCTGAGAGAAATTGTTCTCTCAGCAACTGGGCCTCTTCAATTCTAACTTGGATGCAACATTTTGTCCGAAGTACAAATAAGGGGATTGTGATTAACTTCTGACTGCCACTCATGATGATATGAGCACTGGGAAAGGACATTGTCTGCTATCACTGTCACCATGGTAGGAATTCTACTAAACGTACCTACTAAACAAGCAAGTTTAAAAACTGACTCTACAGAGTAACCTGCACCTTATTCAACAGCAACAAGTATGTAGATATAGCTTTGTGCATTTATACAGATTCCTGCATATGTGAGGATATGGATGATTACTTGCACAACAAAAAGGAAAGGGTTCAGTGCCACTTTCTTATAAAGAGGCTGGGACAAAAAGGTAAAAATAAACTTTATGAGAAAAGAGGCAGTCGAGAAAGAGAGGAAAGAAATGCGGCAAGACTATTGTATGCAAAAAGATGGAAAAGTAATAAAATACCTACAGTGGAAGATTGGGCTATAAAATTAACTGAACTTGCAGAAATAGTGAAGCTGACCAGTCTGGACAGGGAAAAAATGACAAAGATTTCTTTGAAAGACCAGAAACCTTATATGGACTTTTTGTTGAAAGAAGAAAAGACTGAATTGATGATTTCTAGATTTGGGGATTATAAAGTGCCAAAGAGGATAGGAAAAAGAGTAAGATGATAATTACCTGATAGAAAGAAGGGCAGAAGGCATAACTATTTCTTTTCTTTTCTTTTCATTCCTTTTTTTTCTTATTTTCTTTTGTTTGTTTTGTATACTTTTACTGTATAAAAAAATTCTAATGAAATATACTAAAAAAGAGAGAAAGAGAGAGGAAAGGTGCACTTGACATTCTGCTCTCAAAGGAGAATACAAAAACCATTGCAGATGAAGAATTCCCCATGGATAGTTGGTCCTACTGACCCTGAACAAAACGGCTGAATCACCAATGCAAATATCAAAGTAAATCAGCATATATGTATACAAATCCATATACTTACTTGCATGGTGGCCTTTCACACCAATCTTCTTCTCTATGTTTCTTCTCACTCCAGGGAACAATCTCCTGTGTACTTTCTCTATAGCTGTGGCAAATATAGAAACAAAATAAGCAGTGTGTTGAAAATCTGTCTAATGAAATGCACAGTTTAGCTTTTGGAGTACTTGAACATGGTTGGGCAGCAATAGTGTTTTCCATTACATTACTGCTTCCAACAGCCATAGTTTTTCCCTATCAAAATTATAGTGATGCATGATGGCACAAAAATCCAAGCTTTGCCCATACATAAATGAGATCCAAGCTGGCAGTGATCGACCAGAAAAATGATCTTGTAATTATAGTGGACAGCTCAGTGAAAATGTAAGCAATGTGCAGCTCCTGTAAGAAAGGCAAATTCTGTGTTTGAAATAATTAGAAAGGGGATTGAAAATAAAACTGTCAATAGAATTACACCCCTGTGCAAATCTGTGGTGAGAATATTATCTACAGTTCTTGTGACCAAACCTTACGAGACTTGTGCTTTCAAGTCAGTTTTTGACTACTGGTGACTGTCTGGACTAATCCCTGCAATGTTTTTCAGAACTGGTTTGCCCTTGCCTCCATCCTAGGGCTGAGAAAAGAGTGACTGGCCCAAGGTCACCCAGCTGGCTTCGTGCCTAAGGTGGGACTAGAACTCACGGTCTCCTGGTTTCCAGCCTTAACCACTATGCCAGCTGGAAAACTTTTTTTTAACAAAAAAATTAAACACCACCACCACCACCACCCAAAAGAAAAAAAAAAAGAGGAAAGACTACAACAATTGGGGCTCTTTAGCCCAGAACCATGGGTAAGGGGAGACATGTTAGAGATATACAAAATCATGCATGGCATAGATAAGATGGAACACCTTTTTTTTCTTCCTTTCTGACAATGTTAGAACTTTACATCATCCATTGTAACTAAATGCAGGAACATTCAGGACAGACAGAAATTAACACTGTTAAACACAGTCAAACTATGGAATTTGCTGCCAGCAGTCTTGCTATAGGCAGCTAGTTAGGGTGGTTTGAGGGCAGTTTAGTACCTCCTCAATCACAGGCAGCATGTCTTAAATCCTGTTTGCACGGGACAACTATACAATGGCGCTACTTATTGTTGGCCACTATACTATAATGACGCTGGACTAGATGGGCAAGTAGGGCTCTTATATTCTTACGCCACAATCTGAAAAAGATCTCTTCGTAAGTCCTATTAAACTTAGATGGATTTATCCAAATCTTGGCTGTTTTCCAAAAGAAGGAATTTGCCCATTTTGCAATCCCCTGTCCTTAGGACAATTATAAATCCTATTCAAGAATAGTCAGTGGGAAATTCCTCAGGTCTTAAGAAGATATGTATTTCGCAATGATCATGAAGAACAGCAAACTTGCTTGAACTCCCATCTTATTTGTTGGGCAAGGACTAAGTGTTGGAGGCCTGTATATGACGTGACTGCTTCAGCAACGGTTCCCAGATCTTGGCTGGGACTGGAACATGAGTCATCAGTTGTAGTAGATTCTGTCCCACCTGCTGGATTAGCTGGTTTATTAGCTGAGTTCATAGCTCCATTCCTTTTGCAACTTGGTTCTGATATTGGAGCAAAGCAATGGCCACTTGAGTGACAACAGGGTCGCAAAAGGATCTGTAGCCGTTGTTTAATAGTCCTGGGAGTACGAGTAGACAGATCGTGCTGTCACGCTTCATGTCAGACGTAATAAATCTTGACTCTCCAGACATTTAAACTCCCTATTCAAGGAGCTACCTTACATCAGAAATAGCTTTTGTTGTTTTATTGTAGACACAAATGAAGCCATACACATGCAGCTCTCTCTATTCCAGTATACAGGAATCTAAGCCCATATACAACTCTATGCTCCAGGGTTTAAACCCGAGACTTTTGCCTCCCACCTTTCTGAGTCAAAGTATTGGGCCATTCTTTTAAGGCCATGGAAGGCAGATGAGATCAGTTTATAATAACAGTCCTTCCTAGCCTAAGAACTGCTGGTTGTCCACCCCTGCCTTTGTCTACCCAAAATGTAAACTGTAAAACTTGTTTACAATTTAGTGTTTATGACAGAAATAGATGAATTATGAAGGGGGCAGTCTAAATATACAGGTTAGTTTTCCTTAAGCAGTGAATTGTTATTAGCATTCTCCTTTGGGATTAAAGGGCAAAAGTATAATTAAATCAGGCACACAAGGGATTGAATGGCATGCAAGGGTGAGGCAGGCCAGAATAAAAACTAAATTTGAATTAAGTAAAAGAAAACAAAATTAACTTAAAATGATTATTTCCCATGTATTTAACAAACTCTTCCGCCTGCTGGATTAAAAATTATTATTCAACAGTAAGGCTTTGGTGGGAAAGCAAGTGGCCCTAGGACCTAAGGTTGTGGACCCCTGCATTGAATGCATATTTGCATTTAACCTGCAGAGATTTCAATACACCACAGGAATCAGCAGGGGTGGCAAAATAAATCAAAACTGGCATTGAGGGAGAATTTAACCTTTTCCTCAATGGAGGAAAGCTGAGAATTTGCTTTGGGAGCAGCCCCTGGGTATTAAATTTTCCCCTCCAAACTTAATTGAATTAACAGTCTTTCAGGAGGTGAAATTTGTATTTTAAAAGAAGAGAACGTTAAATGTGAAGACTTGCTTAGTGTCAAGTAAAATCTTGCCCAGAAAAGAAAGGTTTTCAAGGTTAGTGTGCACATTTTCTTGAGTTATTTTTTGGCATTATTTCATGAATTATCTTCTACATGTTTAACTTCTTAAGACTCTTAAACGAAGTCTTTCTCTGCAATTCTGTACAGTACAAAGATATTACCTTGCTGTACTCGTTACAATCAAATACAAAGTAACTACTGAGCGTGGGGTTTAAATTCCTGATTTCTATAAACCCTAGGGGACAAGCTATTGCAGAGCGATAATCTGTTCCAAATTACTTATAGCCAAGCTGTTAAGCCATGGTCTTGCCACAGCCACCATTCAAAATAACAGAGACCAAACAAATGAAACAGTTACTTGGACTCCTTCTTCAGTGATTTAATGAAGAATGCTATTTGATACTTAAGTGGGTTTCTCTCTAATGCAAAGTCACTGGCTCCGTCCCTTCAGGACCTGTTCCAAGGATATGCTTCCAATTTGTTGATTTGACGTTTTCCAATCACAAACAGTGGGGAAATAGGGCAGGGAAAGTCTTTACTTGGTGGTTTGGAAAAATAAAGAGCCCCTGTTTCTGTTGCTTTCTTTTTCCTACTATTCTTCTGGAACCCAGTTAGTTGAGAGAACAATCAGCATTGCTAGGTAACCATAAGTGAGCGCACCCTGAGTACTTTCTCCTGCTCTCCCCACCCAGCACACCTCACATGTGACTGAAGTGCAGCTCATGAAGGACTCTGAGTGAGTCCTTCCTCAGCACTCCTATTACATTGAATCACCACCCTCCAAGAACAAATTTTATGAAACCATTTTTTTAAAACAAAGAGCTTGGATAACCCCCTCAAATTTAGCAGCTCCTGCATGCCTCCTCCAGCACACCCTGACATTCCCTACTGCCTTTCTACATGCTGGGATGATGAACTGCTTTAGCTTGGAAGATTTCTTCACCTCTGATGGCTTCTTGCACAAGTTAGGGCTCTGAGAAGACTCCAGATGTTGAAAATGTGGCCTATTTCAGAACACATTTGTCTCTATCCATGTAGGGCAATGAAGGGTTGAGGCAAACAGGGTAATTCCTGTTTCTCCTTTGCACAATGGCAATACAATGGGGTGGAGAGAGAATGTCTCCTTCTGGATAAGGTAGTCATAAAGTGGTGTAAAATCCCATTTGTTATTTTACCCATGTATAAAATACATAACATATATTCTCCTATTGGAGGGAAACACGGGACCAATCCCCTGGTTTATGACTGATCCCATTATACGCCCATGAGTTTTATCAAATAGTATTATAACCTAAGCAAGGTATGCCTACTTCATGTTGCCTTCATTTCTGGAACTGATTCATCCCAATGTAATATACAATATTGTCTGCTCAGTTAATCCTAACCATGCAGTTCTATGAAGAGTTTTAATCCTTTCTGCTAATATGCTTTGTACTTATTTTGCCTTTTCCTGGAACTGCCTGAATATAAAAGATAGCAGCTGATTGCACTGTTAACATGAACAAGCTAAAAGAACAAGGTTAAGTGCCCAATGAATATTCTTACAGAACAGATGAAGTTTAACAAAACCATTTTAGAGTTTAGAAATTTAAGTTGGTTTTTTTTCCTTTTAATATATAAACCTTCATAGAGACCTAAAGTCACTTTGCAGCAAGGCTAACCTTCACAATATACAGTAACAAATCTATGTTCCACTATGGCATTAAATGTCAATGGACACTCGTTATCAATGTTTCTTTCTTCTAAGACTGTGGGAGGTACAACAAAGTTATGCATAACAATGAATATACATGCAAACAGGCAATCTGTAGATTCTTCCAATAGTAAATCATTAGGGAAGTTAAAAGCATCCCCTTGTGGCTGGATACCACACTGGAAACATTTCTTCATCAAAGATGTAACAGAAGTATCATTGTATGTATTGCTATCATCTCAAAAATTAAATGTAACTGTTGGAAAAGTATATAACAAGTGCTCAAGTTAAAATGTCAATGCATGTTTATAAACATACACCACCACAAAATCTGTGGTGAAAATTATGAACCATCTGCTAGTCTTAAAGCAGGAAGATACTGGGAGCTCAGCAGTTCAGAGATAAGAGTTAATCTAACTGTAGGAAAGTTGAAGGACGATAAGTCTGCTAATAAGTATGGCAAGACATAATGTGAGGCATCCTAAACATGTTTTGTGCCTCACTTTCCTGAAGCATACACCGTGATCCACCAAGTTTTAGAAAATGAATCCTGGTTAACATTTCAGACATAGATTTTCGCTGGGAACCAAAGATAAAAAGATAAAAAGTTAGCAAAAACAGATCTTTGCTACCTTGTTACTGAAAATAAGGTCTATTGCTTTGTTTTAAGAGCTATTAGAACGTTACCCTTTAAACCAAGCATCTCGGTTGTTTTATCTGATGTTATTTTTACAATGTTGTGGTCAAGTCGCCTTTAACTGAATGTTAAATAAAATTCTCCACAAAAATATTGGCTTGAATCCTAACCTCCCTTCTGTTAAGGAAATCAAGCTTATGTGCATTAAAAAAAAAAGCTTTAGAGAGACAGGGAAGCAAGCAAATAGGGACCCATGACTGGGTGGGCTTAGTGAACTCAAAATGCTGGTTGAGGGGGGAAAACAGAAAAGCTGGGTCCAAGATGTACTTAACAGCAGAGGTCCCATTGTTTGTAACAATGATATCACTGGCTTTTTTAAAAATAATGTTTTATTAAGGACATTAAAAAAATAGCAATTCTTGTTTGATTCTGTTAAAGAAAGGGTATTGAATGAAGTTGCAATAAGTAGTTATTGTCTGCTTGACCTCCTTATATCACATTTAAATGTTTTGTACATTACTCCTTTTAATTATCTTAAGCATTTTGTATAAAGAAATAAGAAAAATGAAACCTATATTTGAATCTACATAAAAGATGCTTCACCGTTTAAGTTCAGCGCTTAAGGCAGCAGCCTTTTCTGTAATAAAATTATCCAGAGTTCATCTTATCTTTTAACCAAGGCAAGCGACCATCAAGCCAAAGTAGACTCACATTATTGCCCGTCACATTTATAAGCCAACAGATGCCAGGCTCTTCGCTCTCTGTAAGTAAGTGAAGTCCTTTAAAATGAACCATTTATAATATGTTTTCTCCTCCCTGTAAAGAGATAATTTTTATAGCCTCTCCTAGAGGGTTTCAAGCTTCAAATAGCCAAGGAATTCATATCAGCACTCTGCCCGTAAAGAGAAAATTATGTTGCCTAAAATTAAGCGCAATATTCCAAAGTGCCATCTAGGGAGCATTTCAAAGAGTAGATTAAATGCACCTCAGGCATTTGAACGCTAGAAAAAGTCTTCCAAACACTAGAACATCTTTCAACATGACTACTTATTTATTGTTTCCATTAGATATTTTGCAAGGTTTTTTTTAATGACATCACTGGGCTATAGAACTTCTTGGCAGTAGGTGCAGAATGTTTACAATTGGTTCCTATAAACTAGATATATTGTCACACAAATGCCAATAGTGGGAACTTGCAAATGTTTTTCAGCCCTCAACATAGATCAGAAAGCAATGCTATTATAACAAGCTTTTGCACATTTATGAATAAAATAGTCTTATGTGCATTACTTTACATTAACATGTAAAATTAAGATATGCAAGACACACATTCATACCATGCAACATTTATAGAGATAATGCATGAGAGAGATGAAAATAACGTATAGCAAATGTGATGGTCTGGATCCAAAGAACTGCACAAAGAAGAAAAGCTTTTCTGATAACTGCTTACAACACCAATATATATGTTAGCTGTGTTACACTGTGGGAGACATAATGAATGAAAAAAATATAGATTGGTCTGTTAAAATGTATATGCTACCAAGTCTTGAAAGAGCTTGTGCAAGCTCCTCCTTCTCTAGACTTGGCGGTCATTCATTTCTCATGAAAGTTATTTAGGTCAGAAACAGCCCATTTAGATGCAGTAGCGTGTTCTGCTAGAAATCAGACTCTTTTTGAGCCAACTCAACAAATATAATGTACAATGCACACACCGTACATGTGCTGTTGCTAATACTTTTATTTAAAAAAACATTTGTAGTCAGATTCATATATTATAAAAGATAAAGACTTCCTTGAGCCATGGGTGAGTCTACATGAACAAGGCCACATAGTTTTCTTGGCACAATACAGAAGGGGTTCTCCATTGTCTTTTTCTAGGAAGATTTTTCAACCTCCTAGTCTAGCCTACAGCCCTGGGATTTTGCTAACAATCTTCAATCCAATTACTAAGCAAGTCAAACCTGGTTTAGCTTTTATTTTAGATCAGTCCAAGTTACATTTAATTAATAATTATGTCTACAAATTATATTAGTAAACAAACTGCACTTACAGCTCAGTCCTAATGTTATTTACTTAAATATAAACCCCATTCATTTCAATTAGATCTATTTCCAAGTATGTTTGATTAGGGTTGCTGTGAAATATAATCAATGCAAAACGTACCATAAAAATATACCTTAGTAGACTATTGAGGAGCTACATGAATCTTGAGATAATTCCCTCTTTTCTTCAAAATTTACTGCCTAGTTTGTACAAGAGAATTTTAAAAAGGTCCTTCAACCCCCAATTTTTTCTTGAAAGAAACCACCCAAAAATGTAGTAAAATAAATCTGATTGTCACCCCTTATCCTGTAAATGTGATGGGAATTTCTGTTTGTGCAACAAAATTTTCCCTAGTTCTTCTTGCCACTTCCCCTTTTGCTTGGAAAAATCTTCCAATCCTTCATAGTAGACTTGGATGATGCATGAAGGATTCAGTGGGAGAGGATAATCCAGCTTTGCACACTGTTTTGCTGGCAAGCACAATTCAGTGCAACATAATGCATTTTTCTTAGGGAAAAGGAAAGCCTAACTATTTTGGAATATTTGTAATTTCATTTCTTTAAATGAAATAACCCAAGCATTTTAGGCAATTTCACCGGAAACATATCCCTCTACATCAGTGTATATGTCCCTATGGGGACAGTTCTGTGGAATCCTTGAGCCACATGCTCCTCGGTTGCACACTTTATAGGGAATCTTGGATGACACTTATTTATCCCATTCTGAAGCAATACCCTGGCAGCAAGTCAGAACCTTATTTGTTGCTTCTTCTGTCTGATCAGGATTCTAACATCTCCTCCTATGTTGCTCAATTTTGTGCTTCTACTTTTCTATAAGCCTTATATAATTGAAGAGTTATATTAATTTTGGGGATTGCCACTATCATCCCTCTTATTTTCTATGTTTATTTTATAGCATTTTATGCTTATTGTTGATTACGTCTATTGATTTTGGTATGTGTGTCTCTACATGTACACACACACACACACTCTGTATATATGTGTGTGTGTGTGTGTGTGTGTATACACACACACATACACATACTGCGTGTGTGTGATGTATATTGTGTCTTCTGGCTATAAGGCCATAATAAAGATAAATATATACTTGAGAGGTTCACCTGCTGCTTGTTTCAACAATTCCTGCTGTACGAACTTTCATAAGGGGCCTTTTGCAACTCTGCTCTTAAGAGTACAATTTATATAAAAGCAACTACACAGTCGAACAAGGTATTTAAAAAGAAAGACATGTTTAATTATAGGACTGAGACACTGAATACTTTAGAACATTTCAAGGAAAAGAAGTATGCAAAGGCACTCCTATTAACAAAACAAAATGTTTTGAAGGATTAAAAAAGGCATCTTATCAATTATACAGGAGGACTTTCTTGCCATAAGCTACAACACTCATTTCACTTGACCAGGCAGATAAACTTAAACAGAGAAACACTATATTGGATAGATTTGGAAATCAGAAATGTGGAAAGCATGGCTTGCAATGTCCATTTCTATTGCAGCAGCCTGATTTTTAGAATCAGTTTATACCACTGAGCCACATAGGACCTGACAATTATCAAAGGCAGGAAGCAACCCATTTTACAGGCATTTCAAGTAGTAGGTAGACACCCCAACACTGGGAAGTAAAACTCTGAATTCTGCCTCTAACAATACATGGCAAATTAACAGCTTCAAGTTGTCAGAAACCTGCTATCTCACGTCAGTTGTCGTATCAATGCATAGCAAAGCTTCAGCAAAGACTGGAACAAACAACACCACAACTGCTCTGCAAGTAATCTGTTCTGATGGCTCTTTGCCAATAAGATCAATCAATACAGGGACCTGATATTGAAAAGTGAAAGAAACATCAGGTTAACAGCATACTAGTCCTACTGAAAACAGCCTTCAGCGATCTCAAATAAATGCCCAGTGTGCCAATTTGCTGTCAATTATTTTTCTTCTCCCTTCATTCCATAATTAGCTGAATTAATTTAATAAGATACTGCAGGATGGGAGCCGCTATCACGATGAGGTCAAACATCAAAAGATATAGCCTAGGAAAAACATTTGAGAAAAATGCAGTGCAGGCAAGGGAGCATATTTATGAACCATTGCCTTAAAAATGTAGTTCTCTTTCACCACCTCACCACCTTTTATAGAAAACCATAATCGGCTTTTCAGCTAAATTACAGCTGATAAGGGAATCATTTATCTGAAATTCCTGACTCTGTATGACTAATAAGTTGGCTATAACATTGCAATATCATTTTTTCAATTCATTAAAAACAAAAACCGAGAATTACAAGGCTTAAACTATTTGTACTTCTATTGCTGATAAAGGACATAGTGTTCTAGAGAGATGTTCTCTTAAACTCAAATGGCCTTACTTTCCAGAACATATCAAAAGTTTTAACAGGGTTTTTTAAATTACAAAGAATTACTTACCACTACCAGAAACAGAATAGATTTGAAAGGAGGGAATATCACTGTTTTTTGCCTTCTGTTGAGACCAAATATTAAAAATGTTGCCTTGACTTAAGACTAAATAATTAAAAACTAGGAGTTAAAAATAAAAGCTAACAGAGAAAGAACAAAATAACAATGACAACAGGCTGACAGGGTGAAATATAGACTAATATTGAACTGATATTAAGAAGCAAAAATATTTTACCCCAAAATATTAATGTTTCATCCACTGTCAGACCATTTCTTTGCCTTCCCACTCTCCCATTTATGAATACTGATCTGTGTTTTGAAACAAAGGGTTGTAAGCCAATTGGTTTCTACCAACAGAAGGACTTTTTATACATCAAAGGCTTATATTAAGGGAATTGAGAAATGAACCTCACTATATTATTTTCTATGCTTTTTTGAAGATTCCCCAAATTTCTAGAGCAGATCTATGAGATAACTGTAAAATTACAGTATTCCTCTCCCTTATTCCACTGGACCAAATAGCTTTCAGGCATGAAGGAACTTCTGGACAGATTTCATTACTGTCCTCTCTGTCCACCCTCTTCTTACTACACACTCCCAGTATTACAAGAGCACTGTCTTTTCTATGCTGGCAAATATGAACTAGTGGCAACCAGCGTACACAACCTGCAACCCATGAGTCACATGGCCCTCCACAGGCTTTTGTGTGAACTGCAGAGCTCTCTTCTAAATAGCTTGAAATGCAGTTTGCTGACAAACAGTGGGTTGGTTTCTAAAGACCCCTTCTGGAATTGGACAAGACCTCTGAGTTAACAGAAGCCCATAGTGCCCAAACAAGGATCTGCTATATTTGCCTCTTCTCCTGCATTTAGTCTATGATTCTATCTCTCACCTGTCTTGCAAGAGCAGTATTTTCTGGGATAGAGAGGACCTCAGGAGAAAGGAGCAATGGATAAAAACAGTCTCCTCACACCTGGAAGCAGAACTATTATTTTAAGCATGGGAAGAGGCATTTTCAAACTGCACTAGAATTTGGAGAGGATTCCTTACCATCATGATACAATAAAGACCAAATAGCAGCAATATTATCATCCCAGAAATACACATCCAAGTGCATTTTATCTGCAATATTATTTTTAACAGCTGCTGAGAAATAAACTATATAAAATGAAGATCTGATTAGGTTTCTAATAGGCTTTTCATTTTCTAAGAAAAAAGGAAAATCACCTTATGGGGGGGGGAGATGCTATTTTAAAAAAGTCTCACATTTTAAGACTCCAACACATTAAAAAGCAAGAAGCAATCATTATCTGAATTAGATACTATAAAATCTTTTTTTAAAAAATCCTGTAATTTAGACTAGCAAATGTCACTTCTTTTAGAGAGTTAGTAACTGTTGAAAACATGTTATCTTTTTTTTTTTAAGAACTGAAAGAAAAGTGTGGAAAGGCAGCTTTTATTTTGAACTATGACAAGCACCAGAAATTACAACATGCTGTACCTATATTAGATAAATAGATCATGTCAGCTTCAGAAGTACTGATTCTTTTAAGGCCCTGCCTGAATGAAAGTCGTTTTCTTTTAAATGGAGCCAATTAATAATTGAGCTCCATTTAAAACAATTGAAACAATTAAGCCCCCCAAGCTGTTGAATGTACAAACTCAGGTCACACTCAGAAGTGACCCTTCCTCATTACTGTCAGGTCTCATAAGTGCTGATACTAGTGAAATATGCTTCTGTGTCAGATCTTGCAAGTACATTAGATTTTGACTCTAATAATTAGGAATTGTCTGTACAAAAATCAACTCTCTTTCATCTAAGCTGTCCTAGTGCCCACTATTCTTTACAGAGAAAGGAATAAAATACATTGTATTTTAATTTTTTAGCTTTATTGTAAACCACCCAGGGTCCCTCTCTCAGGGGAAGATGGGCGGTGGCGAAATTTGATAAATAAATAAATAAATCAACAAGTATTGCATCATCACTATACAAACACAATTAAACAGAAGCCTTTCATTAAACAATGTTTCCAATTTTGTCCATACTGGAAAACTATTGTGACTACTCTGATGAAGCCAAGCAATACCGAATAAACTTCAAATCATGGTTTAAGTACTATGATTGACTTGCTGTAAAAAAAGCAACTATAGTTTCCTGGTTGAGACATAAAGGCAAACCAAGCTTAGGAGCTTTCTGATTTGTTAGCATATTCCTCTAGAGGAAGAATGTGTGTCTCACAGTCACAGGAGACTTGGTGGCAACGTTACCACAAGGACAAAGCTTAATTTTTTGGCCCCTTCTTATTTGTCTGATACGTGGGAATTGTTCTGAAGTGTAATAAGTATAAGGCTGTTTTAAGGGGATTTGGGGATAAAAGCTGTCCAAAAGTCATGCTGATGAATTCTCATGTTTCATTAATGGTTGTAAAAATGGGGTCCGGTAGCTCCAGTCCACAACTATTCTAAAATCAGAATGAAAGAAATGGATTAAATGTGTGGGCAAGAGGGTCTGTTTACTGAACAAAGGTATAATTGAATATATTATCGCATGTCTGCTCCTGGACAGTCATATAAAATGGCAACACTCAAGTAGCGGACAACTCCTCCCTTTCCATGGCAATAACAATTCACTAAAAAACAAACAAAACAAACAAAACCCTCTACTTTCTCATCAAATCCATCCTCCAGACATAATATCTTGTATTAATGCAGAGAGCCTTGACATTGGTCCAGTTAAGATTTACTTGCTTCTATCGAAGTGTTTCAAAGTAAACTCCTATAAATAATATGTGAACCACTTCAATCATAGTTTTCCATCAAAATTATAGCTCAGTGTACTCTTTTCACATTCTCAATAGGGCTGACATCAAGAGGAATGTGCTGTGTATTTATTTCTTGCAACATCTGATTCCAAACTGACAGGTTCAAAGGGCAGATTTAACAAGAACGTTACCATTTATTTAATGTTAATCAGGTTTAGAAAACTGAAAACATAAAGGTCACTAAAGCATTTTTTTTCTTGTGGATGCCACATCATCCCACTTCTACATAATCAGGAAACGAAACCACTAGGGCTTAATGTGCACGAGGGGCGCATCTAAAATATTTAATTTTTGAAAGAAGTTGAACCAAGTATTTTCACTCAGATCTAGAAAGGTTGTAAGGAAAGTGGTAGACTACAACATTTGTGCTAGAGCAGCGAAATGACTGAAACAGAAACACTACTTAATTTAAAGCTGCTTTGACATAACTGGGCAACCTAACTGCAAGCTCTGCCATGCTATCAACCAGGTTGGGAATACCTTTGCAATGGAGTAATGATCACATGCCAAACATTTGCCCATAGGAACAAAGGTTCTGGAAATTAGGGCTTTAAAACTGGCTCTGAAGAAGGGCTTCAGACTTTGTGCAACCACAGCGTTGCTACGCTGTTCATGAAAGCAGCCACATCACTTTTTCAGGCTTCCACACCAGCCTGTATAAAGTTGTTGCTGTCCTAACTGCCAGGAAACACGCTGAGACAAGGAATTGGTCTCTAATGTTTTATTGCTTGTACATAACAGGAATCCTAACAAACTGAAGAAGCATGGGAAAACCCCAGCCATATAAACCCCAAAGGCTAAGGTGGGCCCGATCTGTGTCTCTTTGAATGGCCGCCCAATTCCTCAGTGCTACGCATGCGCTTTACAGCCTGGATGGGAGCCCCCTGCTCGCCATCCTTACTCATGACAGTTGTTACCTTTAGCGGTGATTAAGGCAACTCTCTGGATAAGTCCTTAAGAGTCACATTAATTATCCAACTCCTTAAAACAGCTGCAGCTTTTTCCAGATTCCATGAAAATCGAAAGCTTCTTCCAAATCATACAAAGGCCTACCAGAAATTACATTCAGTAGGCAAGTTCGTGGAAAACATTAAACAATTCTAGCCAAGAAAGAGCCATAGTTAACCCCTTATGACACAGCTTCCTATGTCCCTTTTTTATTTTGTTCTCTCTACAGGCTTTTGGTGACATAATTCAACAACTATTTAAAAACTAGAAGTCAGGAGCAGGAATGTTGCTGATGTTTCCATCAATGGCTATTAAATTGGGAGGAGGAAAAATGCACTTCTGACAGAGCTGCCTCCTTTAGGCTCATGTCTGATCTTTCAAGTATAGCAAAGAGGAAACTTGTATTCTACCAGGTACTTAATAATAAATTGTGGAAAACAGCAACAAACTGAGCAAAGTTTAGCTAGAAATGTGTTAGGGAACTCTCCTAAGCAGCACATGCAGCTTATATTTTAAACTGATTTATTAATCAAGAATACTGCTTATTTTATCAAACTGAAATCCCTAGGTTTTAAAAGGGAAATGTATAATTTTCCATTGATATGTAGAGAATAAGTATACACTCACCAAGCTTCAGGCAGCAAAAAAGAATATTCATGTGGGGAGGTAGTCTCAGGAAAATTGGAGAGAATTGGCAGCCGATATGGAAGCAGATCTGATCCGTGATATGTGAATAAAATCTCCAAGCCTCTCACATTACTTTCCTAGACAGAGAGTTCTGTTTTAATATTCAGAAACTAATTGTACATTCTGTTTTAAAAAAAATCTGTATGCCAAATTAACGGGAAGTCATGTAACTTCCTTTCCTTTAAAATATAAGTCAACCCTTAGAAGTATTTATTGATAGGAAGAATTTTCTCTCAATTACTTGTGAATTAGGGATAAGGGTGCTGTCCCACATTTTCTGAGAACAAAAGACCATTGAAAACAAAGAAACAATGACATGAAGTTGAATGACTGCAGAAAATACTGCTGAAATGCAGGAGTGGTCTTGAAGATTAGCTGGTGCTTGGGGATGGCTGGTTGCCTAGTGAATCTTTACCCTTTTTCTTCCAGTTAAATAGTTCCCCTACAATTAGTTTCTTCTCCAGTGCAGCTTCTTCTGACTCCATGCCCATTTTTTTTCTTTTTTCTTGCTTCTCCTGGAAAAAGGGGGGTATTTGTGTATATTTGTCTATTTATATGTGTGAAAGTGGCTTATATGAGAGACAGAAATCGATAGGTACTAAGATGAAACTTAATTAATTTTACTAACAGAGTAGGCTTTTTACAGGCAATTAATTTCAATTGGTGTTACTAAATTCACTTAGTATTAATTTATATTTTTACCCAATCCTGCCTTTTTTGGAATGTGGCTCCTGGTGGGTATATGTACAAACACAAATGTACATGCAGATATGTGTGTCACATACACACATTTACTCAGGATCTGTTTTGGAGTTGGTTTCAGATAGAGTTAGCAACTTAGCCGAAAAGCTGGGTACTGCAGGGGGGTTTTGTCTGTGTTCTTAGATATTTTGGGTTTTTTTGGTCTATTTCTCCTTCGTGGGAGATGTCTTCTTTTCAGGTAACTATGATACTGCACATTAACTATCCATTAGTTATGATAAATAAGCTGACAGTAATGTCTCAGTATTCTTCTTTTCATCAGCAAGCAGCATGTTGATAGAAAAGACAGTGCTCCTCCCAAAAGGGGAAGTCTATTATCAAATTACTTAAAAGAGACCTCACACATTATCTCCTAACAGAAGGTGACTGATGGACACAGTCTCTTCCATAGTATGGATAAAGCCATGGGAAGAAGGGAACAAAAGGGCCCTTTACTTTATCGCATATCAGATGAAGATAACACAAGCAGTAAACTACATTAACCACTGTGCATGCCGAATGGAAACTATATTTCAATCTGATTCCACAGCTACAACCATACTTTGCTTACTTGGGAATTAGTTACTAGAACTCAACGGGATTTACTCCCAAACAGACCTGAGAAATGTTGTGCTGCATTTCATGCTGGCATCATTAAATACCAATTTAAAAACCCCTAATCTCTAGGAAATCCTTCTTAGAAGAAGTTAAGAGAAGGTATACCCGAGCATACGTTCTTGCAGAAAGCACAATATTTTGATTGCGGAACTTCCTGAAAAACTCTGCATCATAATTTTGCTCAGCAGCATGTGGTCCTCCAAGGATTTCCTAAAGAAAACAACATTATACTTCAGAAAAGATATTAGTTCTCAGAAGTGCTTTGCATATGACATAGGATGCTTTCTGAAGAAGTGGCAACTTTGCTGGCATGTACCTTCTTATCCTATGCGAGGAAAGACAAATCAACTAAAAACAGGGAAAAAAACCACGCTTGGATTGGAAGTGCCCTCTGGATAAGTATTCCCTTCCCCCAGCCCTCCCCTTGTCCAAGATTTGAATAACCTCAACTCCACTCTCCTTTAAACACGCCAGAAGACTTGGCTCTTCCCCCAGATTGGGCTAGAATGGGACGTTGGCTAACTCGGTGAGGGGGTTTACAAATGTTTAATGAATGTTTATTCCACTGAGATAACCATCTTCCTTCTCTGTATTGCTTGTAGTTTTATATCTTTGGCTGTTATTCTGTACACTGCCTTCTACCATCACCAGCTCCTCCACAAATCCTTATCTTGCCTGCCCCATCTTCACTTAGTGTACTGCTGTTGCAGCCACTACCATCAATTATCCAAAAAGATCAGCGACTACAGAGACATTTAAGTACAGAAAGCTTTATGGTTGTTGGACCTTTAGGAAAGAGGACCTTTCAGGAACTGGTGCAGGGGTGACAAGTTGGAGCAGGAATGGCACAGCTGGCACTAAAAACAACAATGTAAGAATTGCCAAAATCAGCAACATACATGGAAATCAGGGGCAAGTGAAATAGATGGACAGAAGTATCAGTTTCTACAATAGACCACACTAAATGCTTTGGAGGGCCACATGAAGACCATGGGCTGTGGAATGACATGTGGCTTAAGTCATGTGACACTGCCATTTGAGTGCATCACAGGGAGTTGGTAGTTTTGTAAATTTTCACTCCAGTTTTTGTTACAAAGTTACCCTAAAGGCACAAAGAAGTTGCAAATATCTGAATTTAAAAATCTGATTTATTGGAGAAAAAAGCTGATAAAAAGGAGAAAACACGCTAGAGTGCAAGTTATAGCATCCATGTAAACCATATAAATTGGCTGAAATACAGTCTTGATCTTACCGGTCTCATTATTTGTGATAACTGAAAACCTAATAGCAGACTGAAAATCAGAAACAAGATTGGATGAAAAATTTAAAACCCTTTGTATAATGAGGCGCAAGTCAACAAATACAACACACCATTTAAATGTTACTTTCTGTACCTCATATGTTGCAAGCCGATCCAAATAGGTTAGTAGTTTCATCCTGCTACGACATAATTCTTTCTGTTCCAGAGTTAATCTGTTTTTTAATAAATGGTGGAGAGAATTTTTACATGTTTTCAAAGACTGCTAAGAAAAAAATAAACCAAATAAACTCATACTTGTTGAGATACAGTTCTAAGCAACGAAAGTACCTTTAAAAAAGTAATTTCAATCTAGCTTTAAGTATGACTAGCTGTATTATTTGTTCACCTGGATACAACTGGAATCCAACTAAATGTCATGCATTATATAGTAATGATCCTGATCCAGACTGCCATGCATAATTTAGGATTTGCATCTAAACGTTTCTCCTTCTGGAGGTATTTACCTGCACTGCAGGATTTTCCATTACATACACACTCAGATCTCATCTGAATGAATACTTTACAGGAACCACTCAACTGCTGGTTAGGAACTCAGTGAGTTGAGGTCTAACACAACTAGGGAACCTCAGGTGGAAAAGGGCTGTTTTAAAGCAATCAAATGTGTATCAGACAACTTAACTAAAAACTATTAGTGCCTGATTGGTGAACCTGTTTCCACATTTTAAACATCAACAGGAAATTAAATAAACTGGACTATTTCAAAGGGTTTAGTCAGATATTTATATATTAATCCAATTGGAATTAGAATGTATTTAACTCTTCACAAGCATGTGTATGTGAACATCGCAAAACAGCAAGAAGAGACTGAGCTTGGTAATTTTATTTACTTTGAGAAGTTTACTGATTCTAGAAATTCTTGACGCTTTATGGCTTCCTGCTCCTTTCTATACTCTGCTTCTTCCTCTGGTGTTAAAAACTCTTCATAAAGTAGTTTATCGATGTCTACATCACCTGGTAAGATAAATCTGGGGGAACAACAATAATCAAAGAATAAAAAACTGGTTATTTCATCAAAAACCAACTTTTTTATTCAATTTTCAGCTTTTGAACTTTTAGATTACAATATTTTTTTTAAAAAAATTGAAGGAATACTCAACAAAAACAAATCCATGAGTGTTTTTGCCCTTTTCAGCAGATAGGATGCTGTTATTTACCTGTTAAATGAAACAACTTTAATATTTCAGTGTAATTAATGGGTTTACACGGATACATAGGATATTGGTGAATACCTTAATAAGAAAGTACTGCCATTTGTACTGTTTATTTCAAAAACTAGGCTTGGGTATGTATAACTTACTAAGGCTACCATTTTAAAATATCCAGATATACTGAGATACACAACTGAAGTTTAAAGAAGTGCTTATAAAACTGCAGACAGCAATATAGTTCTCTGAAAGACAACTAACTGAGAAACAGAATATGATAGCTGTGTCATGTAATAAATGAAAAATGCATACTTTTTGCTTCCAAAAAAATTACTGATATATGAATATATATAACTGGATTAACTGGCTAAAACCTTTATTTTCCCTTTTGATAAAATTTTGTCAATGGACGTTTAATAGAACAGTTGAAGTGACAGGACTGTCATTTACAGCACAACATAATGTGTTTTATTTATACCATTTCTAGATCGCTTGATTAAAATTGTCCCAAGTGGGATTTAAGGACTGGTTCGTAGTCCAGGGACTACAAGTGGAAAAGGAATCATGCTTGTGACACTTTCAGACGGAAGGCAGCATGCCCATGAAGCTAGCTGCTCTAAAGTCATTTGGGCTGCCTGCCCCCTCCTTAGCAGAACAGTGTCATACTTATACCAAAGTACTAGAAGGAAGATTACAGGTATGAAAGCTTCGAAGGACATTATTCCTATCGTGAAAAAAGTGTTCTTACATGTGTCCAACTCATCTTTCAATCTAGTTTGATTCTTTTGAAAACTGTTTTGTAAAGGAGCCAGGTTCATCCACTTCATTTTCCTACAAGATTGTGGCATTCAAAGGGAGCCAGAGAAGGTTCCTCATATAGTTACTCAATATGCATCCAACACAAGTTATTTTTTAATCACAGGCTATGAGATTTTCTTAATACAAACAGCAAGAGAACATAGCAGAATCAATAAACCATTCCAGCAAACCTGCCACCATCTTCTCTTTTCCCTGTAGCTATAAGAGCCTCCAAGTCTGTCCCCTTTAAACCATATTGCAACAATTCTGTAGCAGCATCCACATTTTCAGGAACTCTTTCCAGGCATTCATGAAGTACCCAGGAACGCTTCTTAATTTTGCTCTGCTCCACAAAAAAATAACAGGAAAAAAAAGTACATTGACTTTTTTAGAATTTTCTGATAATAAAGTGAGGAAGTGCAGTTACAGGATGCTCCACTATATCAAGTGAATCTATGTATCATCTATGCAGCCTGTCCAAGAAATATTCAAGATTCCAGGCAAGAATCTTACACAGCCCTACTATACTATGGACTGAGTCTGAGATTTTCAGCATGGAAAACATTTACCATAAATGTTTCACAAAATATTTTTCCCATCTAACACATGAATTGGAAATTAAATCCAGTAGACTACATTCAATCCATCAGCAGGCTTTAGGATTCTCCATTAAATTCATTTCTAGACCCATGATAGAGAATATTGGTTTTCTTAACTAAAAAAAGAATAATAACCCCTAAAATATTGCAACAGCTTGGGATCCAAATATATCTTCATCAAGCACAAATGCACTTCTGTTGTGTGCAAGAAAGCTTTGTTAAACACATCCAATTTTCCCATATAACTCCTCCCCATAACACTGCAGAAAATCTCTTAATCCTCAGGAATGGCTTTTGAGGTATACAGTAAGAATGAAGAGATAAGTAACCCTACTTATTAGCAAATCTTGATTTGGATACATCCTCTGGAAATATCCATATAGATACTGTTTTTCCATAAGAAAACCTACCAAATAATCCTGAATAGAAGCCACGCTAACAGCAGATTTCCTCCATTGCCTCTGATAAACAAGGTCAGAATCAAGTTCATATGTTTGAGCTAGTGACAAAGCTTCCCCATATTCTTCATTATCAATCTAAAAACAAAGCATATAGAAATTAAGGCTGTCCACCTGGAATCCATTACGAGAGTTACCTTCTCTTACGCAAAGCATTTATTGTAATTATTTTAACATAACAAATTTATATTTATTCAAAGAGTCAGTAAAAGCATGTGCTACTCAAATATAATCCTTCGTGAGATGGTTGTGAGCCAAAAGCAATTGGTCAACATGTAGTCTGCAAGTAGACAACTTGTGGCCTTCTTTATGTTGCTGAACACCCAGCAATCCTACACTAATAGTGAGGGATATTGAGTATCTAAGTTGTAATTCAGTAACATAGTCTATATAAGGAATTTGCAAACAGTACATAATAATAGGTACCCCTGACACTCCATTTTATACACCAATCGCATGACAATTGCTGTGCCACCATAGGGAAAAGAATTTTTCCTGAGGTACTGCAAGTTTTGAATGTTACACAAGGAAAAGAGAGATCCTCATGGCAGACATTTTGTGCTGAGGAAAGGCATTAAACATGTGCTCATTTATTAAATGGGAAAAAACTAGGAAAAGAGCCCACTTCCATCAGTCTTCCCGTAAGACAATCAAACAAAGAGCCACCGCTTTTTCGTGGAGGGTGAAAAGAAATAAATATACTTCTCCACAATTGTTATCCTAGCACTTTAACTGGAAGGCAAATATAATGAAATCAGTGCAACTCAAAACCTAACAATCTAAAACACACAAGTAAGTTCAGGTCCTACAGTACTTTAAAGTTTGTTTTTTTTAATCACCCTTACTTGGAGAGGGGCACGTTTCATTCTTACCTTCCTTTGGTACAGTTCCTCAGGGGTTGTGGATCTCAGATTCACAAGCCGATAATTCTTTATAATTGTGCGAGGACGTTTCCTTGGAGGAGCAAAACGCTCCATTTCGGTCACAAAATAAAGTCCTTGCTTAAGATAGCCAAAATAGCGGACCTTTGCAGACATTTCATCATCTGAATCCGAGTCATCTTCTCCTTCATCTTCATCACCAGGCCTGCTATCTAAGCGCAGTCTCTTTGGGGCAAACTTTACCTCACACTACAAAGAAAGCAATTCTTACTAAACAGCACACTATATCACACTTAAGTCTGTCAGGCTTCAGGACACAAAGAGGCAATAAGCTACCACAATTCTCAAAGCTGATGGAAGCAAAGAGAAACCAAAAAAGACCACTAGAAAATGACTTCCCTCTCAAGCAGCCAAGTTATTAAACTGGATGGGCCATTAGCATAACCCCCTGTAAGGATCTGGTACATTCCAAAAGATCAGAACACATATGCTTAATAAGAATGTTTCTTAAGTCTAGGGAGAGGAGGAGGAGGACGATGAGCCATTTGAACTCTGCACATGATTTTTTTCTAACAAATTAAATTGGGGAGAAGGGGATGACATCTGTCACTATGCAGCATATTACTGCAGAAGTAGCAGTGTCTGCTGAATATTAAAAATTATTTTTAAATGGGTTTATCTCCACTGCAAAGCTAAATGGTTCTACACATCCATCCACAAATATAGAGAGCACCAGAAATAATTAGCCAACACCTAGTTAAACCTAAAGCTCAACCTTAATTAAATGAAAACAGACTTGCACTAATAATGATCAATGAAGGGTGAAATCATGAAGAATAATATAGAGAAAATTTGGAGGTAATGGGAAATGGGAGCCAGAGGAGGATGAAACAACGCAAAACACCAAATGGAAAGAGTTACGTTAGGGAAGAGAAGGCTAACAATACAATCCTGTGTATGTCTACTCAGAAGTAAACGCTAATGAACTCAGAGGACCTTAGTCTCAAGTGGCTAAACATAACCCACAGCCTGAAGAAGCATCATATAGCTCCAATGTATTATACTCAAAAGAATGAACTAAAGGGGAGAACGAACACAATGAAAAACTGCATTTTCCATTCACAATGGAAAATAAAAAAACCCTCAGTGATAACATCTGAAGAGAAACTATAAAGCTGACAACTGAACAGAAAAGGTAATATTGTCAACACACAAAGAAATAGAAGAAACTGAAATAAAAGAATAAAAATGGGACAAAAAACAATCCATCTTTGAAAGACCAGGCCTCAGAGCACACGAGGATCTTGCACAAAGGGAAGGTGAAAGACTCCAAAGATTTATCAGGGATAGATAAGACTACCTGAATACAAGAAACATAGAAATTATAACATTTAATCAAAAGGGAACTTTATGGTAGAAAGATCCCCACAAGAACGAAGCTAAAGAGTTTAGCATGTAAACAGTTTCATTTACCATCTATTTAGACAGCTTCTATCATAAAGTTGTAAGTATGATAAACGTCTCATTATACAGGGGCTTAAAAAAAATATGTTATTGGTACCTTTGTGTGCAGCTTCATTTCCTTAGGATTATTTGAAGAAAAAATGGTAATTTTATGGCCACAACTTGCAAGATATGCCAGTTTTTTTTTAAAAAATGGAAAACATTCTTTCAAAGGGAGACACCACTGCTCATTAAAAAGTAAGTCTTAAAAGTATTCATGATTAATGAAGACAGTAAACACTACTGACTTTGGATTTAACCTTCTAATAAAGAAATGAGAATATGATTGTGTTTCTGTGTATTCTTGAATATTACAGAGATGGCTTCCTTCCTTCCTTCCTCCCTCCCTCCCTCCGTTTATTTATCAAACTTTATCACCGCCCATCTCCCCCACACAGGGGGACTCTGAGCGGTTTACAATAAAAACAAAATTAAAATTCAGAACAATTACAAATACAATAAATACAATAAAAATAGAAATATAATAGAATCTAAATGGTTAAGAGATTTTAATCAGTCCATGAGTGTAATAGGTCCATCAAAAATTACTTTAGGGCGCTAGCCATCCCCAGGTGCAACTATTCCCCCTCCCATTCCAAGCCTGCCGACAAAACCAGGTCTTTAATCTTTTTCAAAAGTCCAGGAGTGAAGGGGCCTGTCGGGCCTCTGGGGGAAGGATGCTCCAAAGGGCGGGAGCTACAGCAGAGAAGGCACGCTTCCAAGGCCACGCCAGATGGAATTCTTTTACAGATGGGGTCTGTAACGTGCCCTCCCTGGCTGACCGGATGAGAGGGGTTGATGTAACGGGGATGAGGCGGTCCCTCAGGTATCCTGGCCCCATGCCATGTAGGGCTTTAAAGGTCATGACCAACACCTTGAATTGGACCTGGAAGCAAACTGGAACCCAGTGCAGCTCATGCAACAAAGGTGTTACATGTGCAAACCTTGGGACACCAAAGATTGCCTGTGCGGCTGCGTTCTGGACCAGCTGTAGCTTCCAGATACTCTTCAAGGGTAACCCCATGTAGAACGCATTACAGTAGTCTATATGGGAGATGACCAGGGCATGGGTGACCATTGGAAGGGCCTGTCGGTCCAGGAAGGGGCGTAACTGGTGCACAACACGGAGTTGAGCAAAGGCCCTCCTGGCCACGACTGCCACCTGCTCTTTGAACAGGAGTCGTGAGTCCAAGAGGACCCCCAAGTTATGCACCGGGTCTGTCTGGGGCAGCAACTTTATATGAGTTTTAATGTTCATTTTCTCTCTAAAAAGTGCCAAATGACCCATGACATTTGAACACTAACCCAATGTGTTGACAAATAGGTAAAACAATTCAACTGAAACCAAATTAGCTGTTTTACTTAGGAACTGGAGAAGATATATTCCCAAAAACCAAGTCCCAGATTTATTTAGCACAACCCATCTATTACCTTAAACTTCCCAATTTATCTTTCTTTGTCTTTTATTTACATCTAGCACAACTTCTAAAATTACTCCAAATTTGGTCATGTAAAAGCTGGACTCTTTCCATTTCTGTTTTCTACTAACCACAGAATGTGTTTCAACTAAGAGAGAGAAGGCTCTGAATAACAGCTATTCAAAATAAAAATCAGTGTTTCTTCAACCCAGCTATTCTGGAATTAACCCATCACAGCACCTAACAGTTCCTAATTTGAGTATCTGCAGTGTAGTTCCATAGTGCATCTTAAGAATGCACATTTTATCCCTTTAACATAAACCTTTTCCCTTCTATTTGCTTTATTTTTCCATCATGTTTGATGAAGCATTCTAGAGCACTCAAAAGCTTGCATGTTACTGTGTGATTAATTGATCTAATTAAGATACTGCCATAATACAAAATTTGAAATGAATTTTGTGATGAAAACTTATCAGATCAAACCTCAAGACTGTATGCTATCATTTCATCCTGCAAGCACATACAAAGATTTAAAGCTTTTACTTTCATCTTCAATGCTCATTTGATGCAAAATTATGACACTGGCTTATTTCAAACAAACACTAACTACATCTTAGGGCATGGGCACAATGCTCAACCATGGAAGAAAACATTTTTAATTTCCTGCCAGTAGGCATGAGAGAAAAGGGGACTGTGCTCATCTGAGATTCACTATGCACAGAAGAAAATCTAGGATCATTGTGACAATGCAACTGTCCTTCTTCCAAATATACCCTGTTTTAAACTGACAAAGGAAATCCTTCTTTTAAATAGGAAAGTTAGAATATTGCAAGAGACATTTCATACATGTACAATTAATCCCTTCTTTGGTTTTGCAAATACTTCCTACCTCCAAACACAGAAATCCTCCATCATGAGCCGATGTGACCTGAGGGGAGCTTTCGAACCATTCACAGGATTTCCCCAACAGGTTTTTCAAGCTCTTCACTGATGACACCGTCAGAGCACCTGAACAGCGAGCCAAAATGACAGCATTCTCCCCCCACCAGTTTATATCTATCAGTGGGTAAAAAGATTCTTTGTCTGGGGAGCGGGGAGGGGGGGGGGAGACAGAGAAAAGAAAAACATTTTGAGTATTTGAATAGAGCAACTTCAATTATTTAGTAAGTTATTTCAGAGCATAACTTGAATAGCCATATATCAACACAGCACAGAGGCCAACTTTTCTTCATTTTAATGGAGGTATTTAAACTAAGCCCTGCATAAAATATATTTTCCTTAACTAGGAAATTTCCCATAAATAACTTCCTTAGATAAAGAACGTTCTCCAGTCCAACAATATCAGACAATTTACATTCAGTTTCCACCCTTCCCTTTTTAGGGAGGGTCAGGAGAAGGTGGTAGAAGCTATGTACATAGCTACCGGGGGCCTTGGTGGAAGCCGATTATCTGGGTCTTTTCTAGTTCAGACTCAGGCCTATAGTACTGAGACAGCACTAGTCATGCTTTTGGATGATCTCTGGAGGCATCAAGACAGAGGAGATGCATCAGCCTTCAACTGGCATCAGGGGCAGGGAGGGGAGGAACCCTTTTCCAGTGGTTCTCCTCCTTTCTCCAGGGCTGGTTCCAGTTGGCACTGGTGCGGTGGGAGAGGCCTAGCCCTAGGGTCCTCTTATGAGGGGTGCCTCAGGGCTCAAATCTCTCCCCACTTCTATTTAATATCTACATGAAACTGCTGGGTAAGTTAACCCCTTAGCATGGGGTGAAATACTGTACCATCAAAATGCTGATGCTACTCAGCTTTCTATTTCCATCCCTGGCTGCATAAGTAATGCTGTCAAGGTTCTTACCTAGTGCCTGGAGGTTCTGAGGGTCCGGATGAGGAAGAACAGGTTGCAGCTCAACCCTGACAGGACCAAGTGACTTTGGGTTTTTGGGGCCCCTGGATCTGATGATTTTTCATCTTTAACTGTGGATGGGATAGTGTTTCCCCAGACAGAGTTGGTGCACAATCTGGGGGTCCTCCTGGACTTACTGCTGCTTGTAGAGCAGGGGGGACTTTGCCCAGATTTGTGTTGTGTGCCAGTTGCACCTGTTCCTGGACCAGGAGATTCTGCTATCTTTCATGTTGTAGTCACTTCCTGGTTGGATTACTGCAATTCAGTCTATGTGGAGCTACCCTTGAAACACACACAGAAGCTTTAACTGATACATGTGGTCTCGGGCATTTCCAAGTTTGCCCATGTAACAACACTACTGCACAACCTGCATGGCTTCCAGTATGCTTCTGGGTGCAATTCAAGGTGCTGGTTATCACCTCTAAAGCACTACATGGCATAGGGCCAAGTTACTTGCTAGACCATCTATCTTCAAGGGTTTCTACCTGTTCCACCAGACCCAACAGGTGAGCATGCTACAAATTCCTTCTACAATGCCGTCTTGCAGGACCAAGGAGGCATGCCTTCTCTTTTGCAGCACCTGACTATTGGAACAGCCTCCCCACTGAGATTCAGATGGCCGTGACCCTTTTGGCCTTCTGGAAGGCTATTAAAAGATGGGTTTCTCCCCAAGTGTTATAGCCTAGATGTTAGGGGAGCCCAATATATATGTATATTTTATGGAATTTTATGAAGTGCCTCAGTTATTTATTTATTTTTTCCTTGTATTGTATTATTTTAATGGTTTCTGCATGTCTTGCTTGCCACCCAGAGTTATGAATTTAAGATGGGTGGCTATGCAGCACAAATTTCCTAAATAAATAAATACAAGTTAAACAATCTTTTTAAAAGAATGCAGCTAAGTTTAATAAGGAGCATCTATTCATACAAAACAGAACAGAGTTTTTAAAAATGCACAGAGATATGGTCATGCTGTCCCTCAAAGTAGCAATGAGACGCATTTCTTTGACAAATGGCAAATAGAATCCAGCTGAAGCTGTAATTACCACTGACAAGCTGAAATAATATGAGATAATTATCATCCATGCTCTTTTCTGGATGTTTATGAAAATGCACCATTACACTACTTCACAATGTTCCTTTTAAAATATTGAGGGAAATTGCCTACTTTTTTTTTTTTGCTTAGGTATAATATTTAAGATAATGTATATTTTTGTTCAGGCACAAGTGATAGGAGTAAGTAAGGGACATGAATCCCAGAGATCTCTTAAGCTCTGCTTTTTCTATCATAACCCAACCTTTAATCCCTTCTTTGGGATTAAATAAAATAAAATAAATAAACAAACCTTGGGAGAATTAGAAAACAAAATAAAAAAGGGCCATTTTAATACAGATCCCACTTGCTCCAACTGTAACACCACAACAAAAACAATCTGGAAAGAATCAGAAGTACAATTTAATGGTAAATATTGGCAGTAAAATATTTGCAGCTATTCCTGTGGTTTAAAATATGTTTATTTGGGAGTAAATGTGGAAAGAAGGGAATATCAAAATGGAAAAAAATGTAAGAATCAGATGAAAAGGTTTATCTACTTCAGCATCCTTTTTTATACAGCAGTATACCTGTGAGAAGCCCACAAAAAAACACAAAAGCAACAGCCTTGTCCCATTGGGGATCCCCAGCAAGGGGTCCTCAGAGACATACTCTCTCTGAATCTGATAGTATATAGAGCTATTACAGCTCAAAAGCGTGTATGTAGAAAGTAATCTTAAAATGTACCATTTAAATTACTGTAGAAGGCACCATTTTATGCCACTGTTTATATTCTGAAAATAGATTCATTAAAAGTATTGGGTTAAGAAAATCCCACTCTCTCAAATAAAGTATTAGGATTAGAATACCAACCTTTAATTTTCTTTCGCTTTTCAAGAGAGAGTTTCCATTCCGCTTTGATTTCATCATATCCTGGCTAAAATGACAAGAATGAAAGTTTTCTTTCTAATTAAATACTAAGGGCATCTCTGTCTCTCTAGAGATAGAGTATTTCCTTCTACTAAAGTATTTCTTAGGAAGAAAAGTGAGTATTTCAGTAAGTTCTACCATATCACTGTTATGTGATGAAATGAAAGAATCACAAAAAGCAATACACGACTGGTTAAGATGGAAAGAGCCTCTACTGCAGACATGTTCAAAAATTATATTAAACACAGGCCCTACTTTAATCATGGTTAGTTGAAGACACTTGAATCTCAGTGACTGATGATTTCTTTCACCTAAGGTCGGTTAATTCTCCACCATCTCCTTTTCATTGGCCATACTTAGCAAGGTGATAAGCAAAGCTGAGTCTTATATTTCCTCTTGGTTAACCTTTTTTTTCCAATCATCACCAAGAATCTTGTTCTCCCGCACCCCACCCCCAATAACTACTCTGGTTTCAATACTAAAATATGATTGGGGAGCAAGCACTGGAACAGTCATCAGCAATGATATAGTTATTTAAGGTAGAAAAGAGGGTGGATATTACATAAATATTGTAGAGATTAGTCAGATGTGATGATGGTGGAAGCCTGAGAAGTCTTGCAGATCAAGCAGTGCAAATGAAACTTCTGAATTGCTGGTGAGAGTCAAGATATGTGCTCCATATTAGAGGTGGATAAGAACTAGATCTGGATTCAAAGGCATAATTGGATTCATAACTTGTATGTGCAAGCATGAAGCACCTTTTGGAACACCTTAAAGTAGCTACATCTTTTCCTGGCTTGCACAGCTGCTCTCCATAAATAATATGTAATCCTGGGAAAAGATTGGTTTGGTTTAAGATGTCCCTAACATGTAACTATAGATGCTATATGCCCATGTGCATTCCAAATCACATTTTGCTCCATGAACCTATATCTCTGCACACCCCTAATAAAAGTCTATGATTTCATTCCTGGCCTGCTCCCCCAGCAGGATTGTTGTGGAACTATGATAATTTTTATATATTAAAAAAAGATAATATATAAAAAAATGGAATACAGCATAAGAATTTTCAGGTTTCAAAAAAGGTTAGATAAGTTTTATATCTTTTAAAGACTTGGTCAATTCAGAAAAAATATTTTTCAGGTTTATTTATTTATAAACATTTAAATAATGTTTTTAAAATATTGGCCATTATTTCTTCTATGCTGGAGATATAACACATTTGGAGGAAACTTAGCGCATATGTAATGTATGGACATGTCCACCTTACTGATAATATTACTTTGGTGACCCAAGTTCTTGGTAGGAAGTTAAAGGTCAAAGAAGTTAAGGTGCTGTTAAATTATATTCTAGAAATTTGGCATTTCTCAATTTATGAAGAGATTTAGATATATCATGCTTTAACTGTTGCCAGGAAAGTGATTATGTATTCTTAGAAAGATGCTAGTATACCACACTTGCAAAAAATAATAATAATAATAATAATTCACAGAAATTTTAGCTGAAGTGAAACCAACACCTCCAGGTTAATTCATTTATTAAGGCAACTTCATTTTCTAATTATTGGGGAGGGGGGTATAAGTACCCCAAACTACTTTTATTTTTATATGATGCCAATGTATTTAATTCTGATTAAAATAATAGGAGGCAGGAATTTTAGGTATATTTGCTGCCTTGAGTTGACTAAAAAAGAAAGGCAGGATAAAAATCTCATCATCATCATCTAAATTGTTTACTTGATTTTCATATAAATAAATATTCTTCCGGTCACATTACTTTATAACAACATTACTATCAGACTACTATCCACCTGTTTATTTCTGTTTTGACTACTTCACTGCTCAACCTTCACGTCTACTCTTTATCTCTTTGCCTACAGACAAGGCAGACAGACTGTAGTGTCCTTCATCCTTATTAAAAAAGCATGTTGAAAGCACTGATTTTGCATAGATTAGGCTGGCTGGTAGCCATGGTGTTCCTTCCTTCTCTTTTCCAAGCCTTATGTAAAAAGTATTGCATAGCTCTGAAAAAGGTATCTAGACTTGGTTTACTTAAAACCGCAGGCATCTGCAACATGCCATGTCTTTTGCTTCAGCGCTAACCATATTAGCCAACTCTACAATGAAGGAAGCCCACTTTTATTGATTCCTTTATTGTTACAGTGGTGCTTTAAAATTTGTGAACCCTTTTGAATTTTCAATATTTCTGCATAAATATGACCTAAAATGTGATCTGTTCTCCACACAAGCCTTAAAACTAGATAAAGAGATCATTTTCCTCAATAAATAAATGAACAAGTATAATATTCTGTTAATTGGGTTGTCTTTATCTAGTTTTAGATAGGATCCACCAAATCCAAAGGGGCTCAACGCTAAAGTAGCCAAGCCCAATTACTTTACTAAATCTGTGTAAGTTTCTGTATGGATATAAGTTTTAATTAGCCTTTTTTTCAGTATTGAACAAATAAAGTTATTTTTTAAAAGGTCATTCCATTTCAGATACATCTCTCCTACACGAAAAAAACCCCCACCACCACCTCCAAAGAAGAAGAAATCCCATGCACGTCATTGGGTATGGCCACATACCTGGTCACTTTGTTCCCATTCTCCTTGGTGTTTCAGAGAAGGGATGCTCCAAATAGTCAGTTTTCCAGAGAAATGTATAACTGCTAGGTGAGTGTTGTCTGGAGAAAGGCTCATCTTGAAGACACCATCCTATCCAGTATTTCAGTTAGTGATGAAAACAGAAAGAAGAAAATTAGAAGTAAGATTAACCTCACAGTTCACATTTCCTCCCACTTTCAAAGTAGATGTACTTCTCATTAAAGAGATTCCACAGTATAAAATTTGAAATGGTTCGTGACTGCATATGTCAGTAGCAACATAATCCTAGGTATGCCTACTCAAAAGCAAGAAAGACTGAGTTCAATGAACCATACTTCCAGAAAACAGCCAAGCAAAATAACCAAAAACTTCAAAGTACCATGCCATCATTCTGATGATACCCTTGTGTACAGCTTTCATTCAGATCCAAATGTTCAACCCTCAAGCAGGATCTGATCCTTGGTTCATAAGCTGCAGGAGGATGAATAGGTTCCACTAAATCTACACAAGGTTGAAGGCGTAGCTAGAGGTTCTTTTACACTTAAGGACCCAAAACTGATTAATTTCACCTTCACTTAATTAAGCCTCTTTTATCACCATTATATTGTCTTTGAATAGCCAGATGGCAATCATAACCAAGAATATATCTGGCAATGTACCTTCCTTTGAAGCATAGAAATCTAATAATCAATCATTCTTGCGTGTTCTTCTATTACCTTTTCCCTTCCTTGCCTGTTGTAAAATGAAAGATGCAAGATCTTGAACAATGAACTTTTCTTGGCCTGTTAAAAACAAACTTGTTTTAAATTCACTCTCTTTGTCAGAAGCTAAAAACAAAAAGAATCAAGTCAAAATAAATATATATAAAATACATACGTAGACCTCAGAAAGTTCCTATACAATATAAATTACACCAGTAAGGATTCTGAGCATTGGTGCTGTAATCTTTCCTAGAACATTCTAGACTCAGTCAATAACCAGAAAAGAATATGGATTGACTTCTTGCTGTGCTTTTTTTAAAACACATACAGCGCAACACATACAGGATGACCATTTCCTCAATCCTTCTGTTAACTATGATGGCTAGCCCTGATGGATGTAAGATCCAAAACAACCGAAGAAACAAGACAGCTAATATTACTTGTATATTAACAGCAGGTTCCAGACAGCTATTTCCAATAAAAATCATGATGATATGTTTGACATATATAACCCTTTGGTATAACCAGATTTGAACTTTTAGACATTTTTGTAAGGCCAATGTACAGAGTTTTCCCTAATTTGTAACCCTTGTAGCGAGTTTGTATAGTAAGAGCTGTCCCCACCACCCAAAACCATCCGATTCTTTTGTTTAAAAAGCTTGCTAACAATTAGAAGCATCCCAAATCCTAGGTTTTTTTCCCCAAGGAGATAAAGTGAAAGAAGACACTTATATAGTTCAATACCCAAATCATTCAATAATACAGACGGCAGTAGAACTTGAGGGGGGCTGAGTTGACAGTGACTGATAGGAAATGAATTTGGTGGTGTGGTAGAAAATTCAACAGCAACCCAGTGCTTGAATTTGCATATTAAGCAAAGCCAAGTCATAATGCAACCCTTGGAGGGCCCTCCCTCATCAAGTTGCTGAATTTGGACAGTATGATTTTGTCTTTTTATTAAACCCCCCCCCCAATACCACAGTCATGAAAACAGGTGTATTTCACCTCTGCTGGGCTTAATACATCAACTCCCTCCAACAATTAAAGAAAAATTAAAAATTGGCTGAAATGTTCAGCCATGCCCTATGCTGTGCCATTTGTTATGCCCCTTTCTGTCACTACCAAAGAAGAGCCTAAATGTAGATCTTGGCTGAAAATTTGGCCCATCCCTACTCTAAGATGTAATAGTCAGTGTAAATATACTCAGATAATGATCACTCTTTACTGCTGTCTTCTCCCTCTGAGCACCGAACTATAGCATTGTCTACCTGAAATTTATGTAAGAGTAAGAATATCATACAATCACAACCTCTGGAAACAAAGTGAAGTGTTGGCTCTATTTGGAGCACTGCACATTTATTATGGCTTAATGTAACCTCAAACGCAGGGACTGCCCACTGTTAATTAATTTTGGGAATTTTAGTCCAATGCTTTTGATAGATCATATGAGAGAAAATAGATATAAATGGTCCAAATATGCTTCATTTATACTTACAATCCTGACATCGTCTTCATAATTAGTAACCTGTTTATAGTAGGGTGATCCAGAAAGAACTCTCCATATTGACAAACCATAATTACTTGCTTTAGACACTCCAGCTCCATCATCATCCACTTCACAGCCACCGATAATCAAGAGCCTATCACAAGAAGATTACACACAATTTAGCTTGGCATCCTCCAATTCCTCAAATCTGTGCCGAGGCAAAAAGCATTCTCAACTGCCATAATTTAAAATTACTTATTTCATCCTTTAAAACAATTATTTATATCATTCTGCCACCTGGGCATAACAAATCACAATTCACAATTCCTATTTAAAGCTATTATTTAGAAAGAGAGAAAGAAAATCAAGAACTAAACCTCTCAGCTGTACTTGCCACTAATTCAGCTGTACTTGCCACTAAGTGTTTGTATAAGATTGTGAAGTAATTAATCTAGCAAGCTAATTTTCAAAGTAATTACATGGGGTTTTTTTTCAGAACACATTGTAAGTTTAAAATATGTACTGAGGATATATGGCATCCTTTTACCCAAATAAAAGCATAAGAAAGTGTTTTACTTTTTTTTTCCGCCAAGGTGGTAAAATATTACCACCTAGTGGTAGATGAACAGACAGCATGTTGTCAAGAATAATGCTTCTCACTGTAATTGAGTTCACACATTCATTGGCCAGTCATCAAGTACAGTGTAATAAAATTAAACAAATCCAACCCTACAAGAGAAACATTTTGTCCATTTAAATTCTCCAGTAATTTACCAGTAATTTCAAATTTAGTCACCACCCATCTCACAGAGCAACTCTGGACAGTTTACAATAAAAACAATAATAAATACTAGTTAAAAATACAATAAAACCATTCTTAAATAAATAATATAGTCCAAGGTGTAGATGTTAAAAAGTTCTTAATTTCCAGGACCATCTTCAGGGTCTAACCATCCCCAGGGTTGGTTACCCCTCCTTACACCGCACATGAGATGGCAGAGCCAGGTCTATATATACATAAAACATACATGAAATATACATAAATAAATTGAATTCTGCAGCATAAAAAACATCTATTCATCTACCAGTAACAGGTATTCAGGGACTGCAATCTCTATGATGCTAGAGCTATAAGCAATACTACTGAACAAGTGGCAGTGTCCCATCTTCTTAACGCTTAACTACACTGATGGCCTGCTTTATGGTACCATCTCACCTACACAATTCTGCCTGAGGTCTGTGTTGTTCATTGACTTTGTAGATCCTTCACAGAGTTTGTTCTTCTCTGCAAATCTTACATTTGGTGGTAACAAATGTAAAAGGAAAAAAAAGTTCTAATTGCTTCCAAAAATACTATATGGGAGAATACATAGAAATTTCTATTAGTTTCCATTCTAGTGGGGCTGGCTGGCTTCAGAAGTGATACTGAGATGCTACCTTGCTTTCTAATCTCAGGGATGAATTATTTTGCCAATTTATACACAGCAACCTTCCAAGGGGATTCTATAGATTTCCCATTCATCAAGATGCTTGAAAGTGGAGTTTTTACTACATGCTTACAGAGAGGCTTAAGTTTGATGCACTTAAGTTCAGAATACTTATATTCTTCATAATTTAAACATTTATTTATAAACTACTTGAAACATGACAGCAAAAAACAAAAACAAAAAACCAGCTACTCTATCAAGTTAGACCCAAGACATTTTATTAACTAAAAAAGGCATCGCAGCACAAGTTTAAAATTTTAAACAATTCTTTATTGAGCTGACAAAATGCAAAACTGAAGCAACTATTTAAGACAGACGGTATCAAAGAAAATGTCACTGCTCACTAACTCAGAAATGACCTGAACTCATACATGCATGCAATAGTAATGAAAGAATGCTCATGGGAAGGAGATCAACAACAGAAATATTTGAATTACATCATGAATGAGTTAAGAGTAATCAGGGAGGAGAGGGAGAACGTGTACAGTGCAACAAATATAATAATTCTCCCTTAGAAGAGAGAAGGAGCAAGGCAATTAAGCATCATACCCTGGGAAACTATGAAATAAGTCATACAATGAAGTAGTAATCAGGAACATTTATACAACAAAGACGAACAGTAAGTTATAAAGTAGCTGAAGAGAGCCAGTTTGGTGTAGTGGTGAAGATGTTGGCCTAGAAACCAGGGGATGGTGAATTCTAAGCCTTCCTTAGGCATGAAAGCCACTGGGTGACTTTGGGCTAGTCGCTCTCTCTCAACCCAACCCAACTCACAGGGTTGTTGTGGGGAAATAGGAGGCAGGAGGGTTAGGTATGATCGCTGCCTTGAATTGACCAAAAATATATAAAAGGCAAAATCAATATATAAGAGGAGGATAATAAAAGTAATAGAACTGGGGGGGGCTGTGCATAGCATTCCAAAGGATGTCTTGCAAAGCATGCTAGTGCAAGAGAAGCAGTTCTCCTTAAGCAATAAGAAGCCCTATCCTCCAACAGACTCAGTTTGACTACACAGTTGTCTGCATGGGTACTGCTGGGGGAATGTCAGCTACTCAAGGGGACACACATTCAGACAGCCAGAGATAGCCTTCAAAGAAACCACTCCAGAGGGCATATAGGTACTCCTCGCTTAGCAACCACAACTGGGACCAGAAACTCCATCACTAAGCAACATGATCACTAAGCAAAACATCATGTGACCATGAGAGACTTACAATGTCACTTCCCACTCGAGTGTTAAACAAGTCACCACAGGTTGTTAAGTGAGACATCACATGACTGCAACTTGTGATTTTTGTGCTGGCTTCTCCATTGACTCTGCTTGTCAGAAGCCGATTATGAAGCATGCAAATAGTGATCACATGACCGCAGGGACTCTGCAACGATTGGAAATGCGAGGACCAGATGTAAAGTTACTTTTTCAGCACTGTCATAACTTCAAATAGTCACTAAACAGGGCAGATGTTACACAAGGTCTACCAGTAGCTGCTTTAAGACATCAAAGAGGAGTGCTACCCTTGCGCTTCACGAAGCACTGTTCCTGAATATTTTGCATACCTCTAAACGTTACTGGACAATGACATATTAAAATAAAATCCAGTCCATGAATAAAGTTAAGGGGGTAAGATTTTACTGGATAATTTTTACTGAATGTTGGAGAATATCATTATAGTAAGAAGCACTGAACTAAAATGTTGAGGGGAGAGAGACTCTTGACATTAGTAATAAAAGGTCTTCAGAAAACAAGCTCTGTTTATTTTAAATAAATAAATCAAAATGTGAATTTAAGAAAAACTGTAGATTGGTTACTGGGATGTAAAAAAAATATTACAGTAAGGCACTTTATTTATTTATTTTCTATCCTGCCTCTATTATTTTTTTATAAATAACTCAAGGCGGCGAACATACCTAATACTCCTTCCTCCTCTTTTCCCCACAACAGCAACCCTGTGAGGTGAGTTGGGCTGAGAGGGAATGACTGGCCCAAGGTCACCCAGTGGCTTTCATGCCTAAGAACTCTCAGTCTCCTGGTTTCTAGCCTGTTGCCTTAACCACTAGATCAAACTGGCTTTCCTTATCATACAAAGAGAATATCAAATATATTCTCCTTGGTTGAGAATATGTCAGAGATGGAAGAACAATAATTTAATCAGCAATACAAAACAGGTGGTAACTTTTAAATCTTGTAAATATGCTTTGAAAAATGTGTAACATTTTGAAGAACAATGCCAACTCAAGACAGTAAGTTCTAGGGAAAATGATAAAGAATGATAATGAAATATTTTCAGCAAAGTTCAAAGTATTCACAACAAGAAGAGAAACAAGGAATAAGAAACACAATTTGCACCCCAGTTTTAAATAATATAAATCACAGAACAATTTATTAGAATATCTTTTATAGTCACTATCTTAGCCTAATAGATTAAAGGGAAAGAGTTAAAATATTACTAGAAAAAAAACATGTTAATATTTCTAGAGAAGAAAAATTTGTCTGGACTAAACATAGATTATAATCTATAACAAAACTTAGTATGGAAGCTTGCTTCCATATGATTCTACTATACTTTCAATTATTAGATTCAGCAAACTATTAATCAGAGACCTATAAGGGATATGCAACATGAAATGGATCCATATATTTATTGAAAGATCATTTAAAATTGGATCAAAAGTTTTTATTTTATTAATAGGAGGTTTCCCCACTATCTGTCCACAGCATGCTTAAATAAATAAATAAAGAATATCAAATTTATGTAGCCTTTATAACATTTTGCTGTTTTGTCTCTGATCACGCCCACTTTTAAAGCATGGCCCTCACATGCTGTACAAAATTTGCCATAGCCCTTGACCCAATGGAAATTGTTGTAAAGGTATGTGAGAATGACCTTGGGAGACAGGAGGAAGAGCCGCAGACTGGGCAATGGCCAGACAAGTGGCAGCTGAGCCTGCAGAAGGAACGGGGGCATGGAAAATGTCTCAGAAGGGACTCTCCCTGTTTTCTTTTATTATAAAGGCCAGGTGGAAAAGATGTACTTTCAGACTTCAAGATTCTATTAATGTAACCTTACAATAGAGTTAGAGCTAGTACTTCTGGGTGTGCTTCTTGTCTGGACTACCTTGCAAGGCTGACAATTGTGCACTCCTGACATACAATAACTTTTATCTAAATCCTCTTGCACTGGTGCAATAGTTCCAGAAGATTCCAGAATGCTTACGACTAACATGGCTACAAAGACCATCTATCAGCCTTCCAAAACTAAATGAAACATTATTACTAATGTTTACAAGTGCCAGGGATTGCTAAATTTCATTAATTACCTTGCTGCAATCAAACATTTCAGGAGGCGGGAGGGATGACAACTAAGTGATATCAAGCACGTGACTATTTCATTAAAAGAATTAAACTACCCAATCTTACCGATGTGCAGGATGATAAACTACTGCAGTTATTCCATTAATGTAGTGCTTGCTAAAGCTGAAAGTATGGCTCTCTTGGTAGCTCTGATTTGTTCCAACACTAGATCAAAAAAAGACACAATCTATTTATGAAATAGAATTCTCAATAAATTATTGGTAGACACATTAAATCATATTTACCTCACCAGGTAGCTTTTCAGCTCACCACGATAATTGATGACTAACAATTCAGCTGACCACTGAGCGCTGGCTTTGTATTCCAGGAAGATCAATCCTGCAATGGCATAGGTCAAGTCCCCCGGGAAGCTAGTATCCTATTCCAGAATAAAAATTAAAAAAAATAATAATCAGCAAACAAGTTAAAAAGGCTTCAAGCACTAGGACACAGTTTCTACTTGAAACCAAGCTTTTTAAAAACCAGAAATTAAATCTCTCAACAGTATATTATTAAAAGTAAGCCTAACATTTTATAGCGAATATTCACTCCTCAGTATTACCGATTAGGAAGAAATTTCAACATGTAATAATAACAACACTTAATAATACCTTAGCAAAGTAATATGAATAACAAAATATTGGTGCTAAATAATATTCTGTTTGGAATTATTATTTTAGAGGTCTACAAGAGCAGCAGTTCCAGGCCAACACCAGCAACCTTGTTGGGACAAATAAAATTAAATATATCTTGTTAAAATATCTGCCAACAAAGAATGCAAGTTTACCAATATACATGCAAAATAGCTATCCAACAGAATGACCAATAAAGCATGTACAATGCAAGTTCTCAACCTAAGTCATTAAAACTGTAATGGCTAAGAAGGTTCCACTGCATGCTCGTTGGACTTGTAAATCTTGCAAAGGAAAAGAAAATACCGGTTGGATGAGCAAGAGTTCACTGCCGACCAAATCAAATACGCGAACAGTTCCTGTGCTTTCACCATAGGCAAGCAAAGTGCAATCGTGACTCCATGCGACACATCTCCATTGTGGATTAGGATCTTTTGGGACTATGTGGAGAAGAAGGTATGTTGATAAACTCCAAATTACAAATGGTGAGCAAAATCACTTTTTCCAAACTCCATCTTTCGAACAGTTGCATTACAGATATATATTCCAATGTTCTCTGTGGCAAAGCCATTCTAAAAATAACTGCTTTGTTTTATTGCTGCTCTGTCTGGAGGGAAGGCATAAATGTTGATTTGGTCATCTCTGAACCATGGAGTGGAAGCGGGCCCGTGAATCACAATCAGAGACTGGAAGGTTTGGATTATAATGAAAGCACTTGAAAGAAGGAAAAAACTATGGCTGCACGTACACAATGGTGTCTCCACAATCACTCTCAAAACTTCGTTTTTTTCAAAAAGAGATAAAACATATGACATTGTTGTGTCTGCCTATTTTACATCCACAAATGTTTTAAAGGGAAAGTCTTTAAAGGATGTGATTGACTAATTCCTTTACTTTCTTTAGGACAGAGCAATCACATGCTCCACCTGTTGGTTTTGGCCTCCCTTATTTCATGGCTCACACAATCTGCTTCTCTTCTCTTTCTTTGGGTCTGTATGCCTCAAAATCAGGGATAAGATCCTGCACTTGTAGGTTCCTCAACAAACAAGCCATTAATCTGATCCCATAGGGCAAAGGCATGAAGCAACCATTCAAAGGCTTGGCATGGTTGTTGCCCAGATATCCCGCCAGGAAGACCTTGGGAGGGCCATGAAACAGCCACACTGAGCTTCTGAGTTGCTATGGCTTATTTATGTTGTGGATCCAGACAACACTTCTCTCATCAAAGGATATGCCCAGGCCTAATTCATATGAACCTTGTTTTCAGGAGACTAACTAGGACAAAGTTGGCTTGTTTCTAGGAATCGTCTTATTGCTGACATCCTGTTCTAGACACACCTTTCACATCATACTAATTACAGGTGCAGAAACTTATATATAACTTATAAGGACCTTAAACCCCTTCCTCCACAGGCAGCTTTGATTGCAAAGAATGCCACAGTCCTATGCAGAGCTAAAATAACATAAATTAGAATGTAAGTTCTGGACACCTCAAAGCTCCCATACTTGTTATATTTTCAGACATTCAGTTCCTTTGCTTTGGACAGAGGTACTGCAACTGGCTGAACATGCAAAGACAAGCACAAAGAACATTTGGGAGCTTATGAGTTTGCCAAATCCACATTACTAAATCCATACAACCACTGATGGAATTTGAGAAGCAGCTGTTTTTCACCTGCAAGACAACTGGGAAGATTTTCTCATCAGAAGGTATTTTCATTTATAAACATATGTTTGAAGAATAATAACTCAGCCATAAAATGAGCTGATACAAATATATATACCCTTAACTACAGACGTCCCCTACCCTTCCGAGGAGGAACCACTTCGTTCTGACTAATGATTAACTCCTTCTCCAAATGATCATCTTCACCAAGCCAATGTAGCATTAGCCAAACACGAAAGAGTAGTTACAAGTAAACTTCAAGGAAGCACAAGCTTTGTAGAAGTAAGGGGACCAGTACAAAAGGGAAGGGAGAATCAAGCTTGGGCAAGCTCAGTGGGGCCAAAATATTAACCACCTCTTTGTAGAAAAGGAGAAACATAAAAAACTAAGATGCAGTGGCTAGAAACTAAACTGCAACTTTCTGTTAGAACTGCATTTGTGATAGGGTTTGGGTGGTTTTTTGTTGTTTTTTTGGCTAAGTTGTAATTTACTTGAAAGTGAAAAGTTACTTACCTTGACATTTCCCAATGACAGACCCAAACTCATCCTTTGCAGACCTGCAATGTTTGAATTTGACATATAGAAATATATGAAAAGCATGTTTTCATGCTTTGCAAAGGTCTTGATCATTGTCTACACTACTTTTCAGGGGCTGATACTGCACCAGTCTTTGAATGTCGCTTTAAGAACTCCACAGTAAAAGGAGGCTGGTCTATATAAAAGGATTTCAAAGTGAGTGGAAGTGAAAATTAAGTATCATTTTAAATTAATGTAATTATTTCACCTTAAATTTAAAATATGGGCACACTTGCCATAATTCACATCTCCTCACATGTTACTTGATGCTCAGTTTAATAAAGAAAAAAGAATGCTAAAAAATGCTCCCAACTCCCCCCATTCTCTCAGACAGATAATCCTCAACTTACAACGGCAATTGGGACTGGAATTTACATCAGGAAGTGATGCGGTCATAAAGAGTGACTGCATCGCTTAGCAACGGCAATCCTGCAGTCCTGGTTGCTGTCGTTAACTGAATCCCGTGGTCATTGGGTGACGCAACTTCCTGCCAGCTTCCTACAACCAAAGTCAGTGGGGAAGCCAGCAGGAAGTTGCAAGTACCAGGCCCGAAAGCAAGTAAGTGAAGGTGAGAGGGGGGTGCACGAGAGTCACTGCGCAGGTCAGGGAGGCTTGGAGAGGGTGTGCGAGGGGGTGTGCGAGAGGCGCTGTGTGGGTCAGGGAGAATCGGGGAGGGGATGTGTGAGAGGTGCAGCGCAGGTCAGGTGCATGGGGGTGTGTGAAGGTGCGCAAGAGAAAAGCTGAAATACTGAGTGAGCAGCAAAGAAAGCTCTGGATTCAGTTGCTTAAAGAATGTCTTGTCTAAATTTTCCCATTTGATATCTATAAAATTACTCCAGCTGCATCTGCCCTTAGCAACAAGACAGGGTTTGTATTATGATTTTCTGATCAACTGCCTTACAGATAAATAATGCAGATCACTGCTTCTTTTGCCAGTTGTCACGTTCACTGTTTCAATGTGCACTGTACATAGTAACGTTTCACATGCCATGGCACTGACGTGCGTTTCTGTTTGGCAGGGAGCTGCTGTGAAACCTTGTGCCAAGCTCTGTATCTATGTTCATTTCAATGGAATGTCTTTGGGTTATGTGCTCTGCTCAAGGACTTTTCCTGCGGACCATCAGAAGCCGTTAGGAGCACCCGGGATTGTGAGCCTGGGAAGATTCTACGGGGGGAGGGATCTCATTTGTACCGAGGATTTTTAGTTTGCATTTGGCGCACTTTTTCCATTCTCAGCTTTCTTTGTGATCCTGCATACTATTCTTTAATAAATCAGATATCTTTGTGATCCTGCTCATGAGTCTGATGGTGTTTTAGAATAGGCAATCCTTACACCAGTTGCTACAGGATGATGTAATCATGTTCATAAATTATAGCCCATTTTGTGTACAAATAAGAAATATTAACCCTTTAATTCAGTCTAACGTAATAAAAGTTATTCAGATAAAAGATTTTTTTAAATAAAAGGAAATTAAAGTCCCTGGCTGGTGTATTATCTTAACAGTGTATTAAGATAAATCAGAAGTTATCTTAATTCTAAAAGCAATATGAGTACTAAAACTTAAATGCATGGCAAACAGAAAAGAAAGCTAGAAAGAGATAAAAGAGGCACATTCTCTTCTATACCTTGGCTGTGATCCTATAAATATATTTGTGTGGGAGTAAGCCCCACTAAATTCCTTTGGATCTATATAGGTGTACAATTGTGCGGTTCTTCACTTACCTTATTTCAATAGTTTGGTCTTGAACAACTGCTAACAGTTTTCCATTGCTACAAAAGGAAAGGCTTGAATGAAAATTTCATTCTAAGAGGAATTTCATATCTTGTTTCAAAAGTGACATATCGAATTCTGGATGATATTTTCTGCACTGACTTTGCTTACAAAACAAAATTACATTGTTGAAGATTATATATTAAAAGCATTTAGTTTGAACAGCAAGAAGTCCAAAGCCAATTACTATAAAGCCCCACTTTCAAAGGAAGAGGAAGGCCACCTACCTCGCAAGCTGTAGGTGCCAATTCATCTGTTTACTGACTAGGCGGACAAATCCAACAGGGAGAGATGATTTCGCACTACTGGAAGTACAAATATGCTTACGTTGGAGCAAAACAGGTGATGCTTATGAATTTTAATCACAGGACAATTGCTAGAATAGGGCAGATGAACTGTGAGTGGTAGGAATGTTTACAAATTCCTCCCCAAATAAGCTCCTGCACTTGTCTTACATAGCTCTGCTAAATACAGAATGAACACAATACCTGAAATATTAAAAGTGGCTGTACTACCACTTTGCTATTTGTTTTCTTATTATTTTATCCACCTGTTTTGCTTCCATCTAATATTATATCTGTTTAGACTATTGGATTATTGGAAAGATTTATATCCTTTCAAGCAGGATATAATTCACTATAGTATTAATACAATAAACAATGATGTGTAAAAATGCATTGATCAGAATCATGCTCTCAAGAATTATTTTTTAATACACACACACACACACACAAATTCAGTATCCTGAAATGATGCACAAAAATCCAAGTGCCTTTTTTATTCAACAAAATTTATCTTCAAAAATTACTATTTCAGAACCAAAGGTCATTATACCTTCCAAATGCTATTATACACACTAAGAGATAAAACAACAGTTCTAAAGTGCCAAACACTCTCTCAGAGTAGCTTAAGACAGAACTTTAGTTGATTGTGTTTCACAATAGCTTACCTGCACCAAAAGTGGCGCAGAAATAAGGCAGGGCCTAGAAGAGAAGAATATAATTATCTTTGAAAGAAAGCAAGACCAATAGAAGAGGCTATGTTCTGTAGCTGTTTTGTCAATAAGACCTATGATTTACCCCCTCCTCGCAGTTGTTAAGCAAGGCATCACATGATCACAACTTGCTACTTTACTGCTGGCTTCTCCACTGACTCTGCTTGTGGGAAGCCAATTGTGAAGCATGCAAATGGTGATCACGTGACAGCAGGACCCTGCAACGGTCGTAAATGATCACTGGTTGTGATGCACTCAAATGTTGATCACATGACCACAGGGATGCTGTGATGGTCATAAATGTGAGGACTGGTCACAAAGTTACTTTTTCAGCACCACTGTAACTCTGAATGGTCACTAAACAGGGCAGTCGTTAAGTGAGGTTGACCTGTAAATGCTTTGCAATTAATATTACACTAGGCCCTGGATATAGTATAAAAGGTAAAGGTAAAGGTTTCCCTTGACGTAAAGTCCAGTCGTGTCCGACTCTAGGGGGCGGTGCTCATCTCTGTTTCAAAGCCGAAGAGCCGGCGTTTGTCCATAGACACTTCCGTGGTCACGTGGCCGGCATGACGACACGGAACGCCGTTACCTTCCCGCCGAAGCGGTACCAATTAATCTACTCACATTTGCATGTTTTCGAACTGCTAGGTGAGCAGAAGCTGGGACGAGCAACGGGAGCTCACCCCGCCGTGCGGTTTCGAACCGCCGACCTTCCGATCGACAGCTCAGCGGTTTAACCCGCAGCGCCACCGCGTCCCTTGGATATAGTATAAGACAGTATAAAATAACAAGCCATATCTATAACTTTAGTGAACAGTTTATAGATGTTGTTTTTAAATGTTTGTACGCTGCCCACAGCTGTGAGATGGTCGGCCATATACATTATTTTAATTAATTAATTAATTCACACTACATTAATTTTAGCCACATTGGACATACTGAACAATCAAGCTACAGATATTTACCCATAATCACTCTCGTGATGATAAATGATGCATAATGCTTCCGATTGCCTCTTGGCTGTAAGAACAAGAAGAGAGTTTTCAGCAAGTCCTTTATTTGCAAGACATTTAAGATGATGCAGTTTGTGAATTAACTGTTGGGCTAAGCACTCTTTGAAACTCTACTCCAAGTTCAGGTCTAAGCTCTTTCAGAAAATTGTGAAAGTAAGCTGTTCAGGAAGAACTGTTATCTGGGAACGGTTTGAGCCTGTTGAGCCTGAGAAAGTGGACAGGATCCTCCGGACTGTAAATGCTACCACTTGTCAACTAGACCCATGCCCCCCCTGGCTGGTGAAGGCAGCTTGGGAGGGGACATGTGGTTGGGTCCAAGTGGTGGTAAATACTTCCTTGAGAGAGGGGGCATTCCCGGCAGCCTTCAAAGAGGCACTGGTGTGCCCCCTCCTCAAGAAACCACTGCTGGACCCTAGCGTATTGGACAACTTTCGCCCAGTCTCCCACCTCCCCTTTTTGGGAAAAGTGGTTGAGAAAGTGGTGGTGCTGCAGCTCCAGAGAATCCTGGATGAAACGGATTATCTAGATCCCTTTCAGTCAGGCTTCAGGCCCGTTTATGGGACAGAAACGGCATTGGTCGCACTTATGGATGATCTCTGGTGGGAGCGGGATGGAGGGAGTGCATCCATCCTGGCTCTTCTTGACCTCTCAGTGGCTTTCGATGCCATCGACCATGGTATCCTTTTGGGTCGGCTCAGGGAGCTGGGGGTGGGTGGCGTAGTTCTGCGCTGGTTCACCTCCTTCCTCCAGGGCCGGTCCCAATCAGTGTTGATAGGGGAGGAGAGGTCGGCCACACGGCCCCTTTTCTGTGGGGTGCTGCAGGGATCAGTACTCTCCCCTCTCCTTTTTAACATCTACATGAAACCACTGGGCGAGATTATCTGTCACCATGAGATGAGGTATCATCAGTATGCTGATGATACTCAATTGTATATCTCCATCCCTGGTGAAGTGATGCTGTGACCACCCTTTCCGAGTGCCTGGGGGCTGTGGGGGCCTGGATGGGGAACAACAGGATTCAACTGAACCCTGGTAAGACGGAGTGGCTGTGGATTAATGGCACCTCACATGCCAGGAATTTGTCATCTTTAGTGCTGGATGGGGTTGCATTGCCCCAGACAGACCCGATGCGTAACTTGGGGGTCCTCTTGGACTCGCGACTCCTGCTCAAAGAGCAGGTGGCAGTTGTGGCCAGGAGGACCTATGCTCAACTCCATGTTGTGCGCCAGTTACGCCCCTTCCTGGACCAAGAGGCCCTTCGAACAGTCACTCATGCCCTGGTCATCTCCCAGATAGACTACTGTAATGTGCTCTACATGGAGCTACCCTTGAAGAGTAGCTGGAAGCTTCAGCCAATTCAGAATGCAGCCGTATGGACAATCTTGGGTGTTCCAAGATTTGTACACGTAACACCTTTGTTGCGTGAGCTGCACTGGGTCCCAGTTTGCTTCCAGGTCCAATTCAAGGTGTTGGTTATTACCTTTAAAGCCTACATGGCATGGGGCCAGGATATCTGAGGGACCGTCTCATCCCTATTACATCGACCAGCCCCACCCGGTCATGCAGGGAGGGCATGTTATGGACCCCATCTATAAAAGAATTTCATCTAACGGGGTCTCGGAAACGTGCCTTCTCTGCTGTAGCTCCCGCCCTTTGGGACATCCTTCCCCCAGAGGTCCGACAGGGCCCTTCACTCCTGGATTTCCAAAAAAGACTAAAGACCTGGTTTTGTCAGCAGGCTTGGAATGGGAGGGGGAATAGTTATACCTGGGGATGGCTAGTGCCCTAAGTGATTTTGAGGGGCTTGCTACACTCACGGACTGATTAAAATCTCTTGCCACTTATATTCTTATTTTATTGTATTGTTGTACTGAAATGGTTTTAAGTTTTAACTGCATTTTATTGTAAACCGCCCAGAGTTCCCCATAAGGGGGAGATGGGCGGTGAATAAATTTATAAATAAATAAAATAAAATAAACGTCACCCCAGAGCCAGATAAGACACAAAGCAAGTAACAGATTCAATGATGCATGTTAATCCATGCATGCAATAGGTCTTCCCTTTACCCATTAAGCATACCTTTCTTGGGAATACTGTACTCCTCTATAAGAAATGTAATATTACAGCCACTAAGTGGAAATTACAAAAACAATCATAATGGTATAAATTATCTCTGGAATCTTCAGTATAACAAAAAAGAAAATAAAAAGGACACTGATGGCTTCAGTTAGCAAGGAGTGAGTGGGCAGATGCAGTAGGTTACCTTAATCACGTAGACAATGAACTTTTTAAAATGATTAATAAATATAAATTAAGAGGCTGATTAAGCTCCATTGCTCAACACATTTGTTTAACTTCCTTCTTTCTCTTGTAAAAGGTTATGGTGATCCAGGACAGGAAGGTTCTACTAATGCCACTAACCAGAAAGTCATCAATTAACATCACAACCTTTCATGGAGACGGGATGATTGAAGAAATCTCTACAGACAATTTCTAGCTATTGACCTGTAACAATGATCCCCAAACAGCCCCTACAACAATGTAATAGAGGAACCAATAGAAGGAACAGACAGAAAAAGAACCTCTCATTCAGAGAGAAATCAGATGCAGTCCCATAGCAAATGATCATTTTAATAATGCCACAAACATAAATTATTAACTATCTTTTCAATAAGAAACAACATGTCCCTTGTAGACCCATGCCCAGACAATGCCTTCAGGAAGCAAACTTGGCAGGCTCTGTCAGAAGCATCAAAAAACCAAAAATCACTCTCTCTCAGCCCAAATCACCTCACAGCGTTGTTGTTGTGGGGAAAATAGGAAGAAGTTGTACTAGGTATGTTCACCGCCTTAAGTTATTTATTAAAAAAAAAAAAGGTGGGATAAAAATAAAACAAATAAAATAAATATAACAGAATATAACTAACGGACTGACTTGTCTGCCATGCTATAATGGTTCGTCATCCTTAAGTCCGAAGGACTTTAGATTGACATGATCTTTAAGGACAGAAGGGGGCTTAGTCTGCCATCAGAGCACGACATCCAAACTCTTTTTCAACGTGGACATTCTTGATAAAGTCCCCCAGGGCCACACATTCAGGATTGGGGCATAAAACAAGCGGTAGCCCTTCAGAAGTCAATGACACGCGGTCATTTCTCACGACCCGACCTCTCCCCTCCTACGTGGCGGGTACTCCGGTGTTTTCGCCTCCGCCAGGCAAGCAATACACGTGCGGCGACGGGGAAGAGACCCACCTGCACCTCAGTCTCCGGCGGCCACTCGGTGTTGATCAGCAAGTCGTAGAGAATGTTATCCTCTCCATCCTCCTCCTCCTCCTCCTCCTCTCTCATCTTAGAGCCGCTGCTTTCCTCCTTCTTTCCCCGGGCGGCAGCCATGATCGTACCCAGCCAGCCCCACTACGGCGGCCTGCAGCGGACACACCAGGCCAGCGAAGATACCTCTCTTAACGCTTTACATTCCCTGCCCAGAACAATTCGAGGCTCGGCTCGCCATCCTGGGACGCCCACCCTTTGAGCACAATCTCGCGCAATCCAGGGTCAAGGTGGATCAGAATGCCGTCAAAGAACTCAAGGGCTGCTATTGCATTTTGATTCTCAAGGCCCCCTGATATCGATATCCATCCCCTTGTTTTGTGCTTCTGGAATGGACTATTCAGTGTTTGTAATACCGTAGAGCTACTAGATCTGGGCTGCACTAATCTGGACGGCCACTAGGAGATAGCAAATTGAGGGTAGTCGATCTTTTTGCTGCCACCTACTGGTCGCCTGGATTTCTGCAGCCTACACTTTTAAGAGGTCCGTTTTTAGCACGATTAGAGTGGAACAATGTTTCACTGAATAAACTGGTGCTTTTTTGCCAAAAAAAAAATACTTTGGATGAAGCTGCACAATTGGACAAAAAGAAGCATAGAGATGTGTCTGTTCTTTGTTTGTTTTGGGTTTTTGCATAAAACTTCCCACATCTTTAATGATCATCCATTTATAGAATCTATGAAAGATATTTTTGGTAAAATTTTATAAACATGTGGAAATCATTCAGTAATGAATATAGTATCCCCCAAAATATATTGAAAATAAAAGGTTTTCCTCCCCAACCCCCATGCCCCCAGCCCTGGTTCATGCTACTGAACTGAAAGAATTTCAGCAGAGGAAGCTATTTCAGACACAAAGAAACAGCACTGGGGAAAAGTATTACAGTAGTTGAATTCTTGCATTATACTTCACAGTTGCAGGATCAGTAACTCTGATATGGTTACAGCCTGTCATTGGTCAGACAATTTTTAAGTAGTAGGCTTGAAACAACTATGTAAGATAATAAAAACAGTAAGGTACTTCAAAGCTCTTTGTGGGAAGGGCTATATTTTTCGGTAGTTTTGACATTTGGAACACTTAAAGCAATTTAAAGTCCCAGTACAGACTTCCACTGTACTGATATCAGTGGGCATTATTCCTGAATAAATATGAGGGCTTCAATCATAATCTGTGTAAAAGAAACAAAAGGCTATTTAGTCCAAAACTTGCATTGCAAATCAAGTCAATTTATAGTGTGACTGAAGAAAAGAAACAGATGTTTGAAGGAGAAGCATGGTAATGTAGTTCAAATGTTTACAAATCGATTTATGTAATAACCATCTAAAAAGAAAGAAAATACATTTATTGTAAAAAAGTGTACTCTCTCTTTTTTTAAAAGATTGTAATTTTATATATAATTCTCAAGAAGTTTCCATTGTTTTCATAGGGCCTAATTTCTGAATGTTACATAATTAATCATGCCTGGATTCCTGTAACATGCTAGGTTGAAATGTGCTTTGCTTTCTTGTAGCTCTGCGTTGTACATACAGAAATGTTAGTCTGTAGTTTAGCAAATAAACTTTAGCTGTTGTATTAATACAGTAATTGTGCTTACACTTTTAACAGTGAAATCCTATACATGCTCCCTCCAGTCCGAAATAAATTCCATTGAATTAAGTAAGTCCTACTCAATACCACACTCAGGGCAAGTGTATGCAATATAATATCACAATCCTAAATCCACAGCATTATGTATATTTTCACTTTAGGATAGATTGCTTGATCTGTTTTGGAAAAGGCGATATTTTCTACTATCAAAAGATCGAGCAATATGTACTACATGGCAGATTTTGCAGTATCTTACAATAATATATTCATATTATAGTAATGAATTCATTAGTAAACCCGTGACTAGTGATAAGTATAAAAACATAAGATTTATTTTTCTTATTTTTCCTTCTCAGTTTGTATTTTTAGTTTGCACTTTTCATTTTTGAAAAACAAATTAAAAAGGGATAGACTTGCTTAAGCTGGAGTTATACATACACAGAATCTTAATATTAGAAGCTGGTCATTGATTGTGTCTGTTCAGTCTTCCAGGTGTGTTTGCCCGACAACTGCCAAATAATTCCGGCTCGGGATTCTGGGAATTCTCAACACATCTGGAGGGTGTTAGATTGGGAAAGGCTACGTTTATTCTTCCCATATAGCCACAAAACTAGAACTACAAAAATTCGGATTACCAACTGATTGCAGCAAACTCTAGTCCTAGTAATCATCGGGATTGTTGAAGCGCTGATCTGATAACACTAAAGGCTGCTGTTTAATAAGGAATCCGCAGGGCAACGTGTACTATCGACCGATCTTAAATTGCGTGTGCCGCCGGAACCTTAGCTGAATGGCTGCTGTACAGACCGGCGAACTAAAGCAGGGGACTTTCAAACGCGCAGGCGCTGTAAGGTCGAGAGCAGGAGCCTTGACGGATTGTCCGCCCGGTTGTCGGGAGGAGTGCGAGCATGGCGGCGTTTTCAGGTACGTGGCTCCTTCCAGGAAGCCTAGGATGGAGGTGGAGGAAGGCGGAACGGCATAAAATATTGGCTTTTGGTAGTTTAAGTGTGCGCTTTTGGGGAAGAAGGTTTGTGTCAGGACATTCCGTAAACCTGAGTTTCATCTCGGATCCGTTTCGGCCAAAGCTCAGCTTTGCCAGTCAATTTTTAGGAAGGGGCTCTCGAAGGGCGAGCCAGTTCCTTTTTAAAGGCTGATGTATTTCTTATCTGATCAGCCATCAAATTCCTGGATCCAGTATATTGTAGAATTCACTCACCAAATTCTTGGGATGTTTGCACGACTGTAAGACTCATTGAATAAAATGTAATTGACATTGGAGAATCTTGGAATGCTGTGGGTGTATGCCTACTTTACGTTTCATAGCAACACATTGGGATTGTAATGGCCTTTTAAGCACCCATCCTCACCTACCTGAAAAAGAATGTTTCTGAGCATATGTAAAGTGCTTTCTCTTTGTTGAAGTTAGGACATATATTAAAATCAACCTTATATTTAGACCTTGTTATGTTTGATATAGGGATGGACTTTGTCCTTTCAAAGTGTATCCTGTTCTTTCTGTGAAAGTGGCAATAGAATCTCATTATTTGTTTATACACTAGAACAGTTTAAGAGATGATTTTGAAAAGGAGCAAGCTAACTTGGCTCAGGCAAGACGGAAGTGTTGATTAGTGTCAGTCATATTGCTGGTCCTGGGATAAAGGAATCCTCTCTGAATGTGTTTGCATTTCTGAAGAAGGTTCATTGTTTGTGCATATAGTCAGAAATGCTTTAGAGCACTTATGCTGCTGCATCTAGTGCACCTTTTACAGGAGGAGAATCTTGCAAGGCTCAAAACTGTCTTGTTTACGTGAACATGGTAAGGCTGTTTTTAATATGTACTCAAAGATCAGTCTCTGGCTAGGTTAGAAACTATGATTGTTCTCATTGTCAACTTGAATTATGCTAATTCTAAGACTAGTTTTATACTTGCCAGAACAGAAGAGTAAATTGGCTTTGATTTTGCATCAGAGGATTGTCTTTTCTCGCACATTCTTGCCGACCTATATTTGTCATTGAAGATAGACCATTTTATGCTCCACCATCAGAGATGAGGTTGGTGGGGATATGTAGGAGAGGGCCTTCTTTACTGCTGCACCAAGATTTTGGAACTCCTTATTCAGGAGATTCTTCCCAAAGGAAACTGATGCAATTGTTTATTTAATAAAGAAGCAATGAATGAGATCCCAAATACTGTTTTTGTTCTATTTAAAGAATGAAACCTTTGGGTTTAATTCATTGTCTGTGGGATGAAAGTGTTTCTACAACCTAAAAACAATACAACATTGATTGTACTAGAATTCCAGTAGAATTAGGTAAGAGCTCCTGAGCTGTTGCTTTGTTGAATCCTAAAACTAAAAAACAAAACACCTACCCATATATATAAATAACATGGCTGTTCACTATTTAAAAGCAGACAGGTGATTCTTTGAAAGGGTTGGTTGTCAATGGGTTGGGGATTATAAAAAAAGCAAATATTAATAAACTAATTATTTACATGAAGGTTCAGAAGCTATGAACCTCAAGGCTACACATGGTTTTGGTTCGTGCAGATTTTAATGGTTTATACAATATTTTGCATGCATATAATACTTTAGCATTAAAATTTGTAACACATGTTTGGCAAACTCGTTTTTCCTCCTCACAATGTATTAACACAGTTTGTTATTGCTGTTGCTTCTTTGCTTGCAGAAATGGGTGTTATGCCAGAGATAGCTCAAGCTGTAGAAGAAATGGACTGGCTGTAAGTATTTCCATTTATCCCTAATTGAAATAGAAAGGAATTTTCACTGACAGGACGCTATAGACTGATTTCTAGAAATCTTGCTTCAGTTCAGTGCACAATACTTACTGTTTGGCAGTGATTTTACCATTTTTTTAGGAGAAAGCCATGGCTATAACTTAAGACCCAGCATGCAGAAAAATTAAGCTTGTTGGTTGCTCTTAAATTTGTAAACAATTTAAACTTTATCGCAGTGTGAAATCTAAGGGGATGGTTACAAACATGCTTTCTAAAATTGCTTACACTCTCTCCTTGCTTAGTAAATGCAATCTGTTCCTTAAATCGGAAGTGGAATGGTTGCTAAGCAAAATGGTCACTAAGTGAACACGTGACAGAGAGAAAGACAGATGCTGCAAAGATTACTGGTTGCTGCAGTCTCATTCAGATAATGAGACACTCATACTGTGTCCTATGCATGATCTGGTCCCCCCCCCCTTTTTTTTGCCCTCTCTCAGGGTGGAGAGATTGCTTAAACAAGCTAACTCTTCCTCAGCTGCTTTTTTCCACAGCATAGCAGTTCTCTAAAAAGTGCTCACTGCAAATTAACAAGCTCAGCTTTGTAACCTTAATTTGTTGGTTAAAACTCCACTGCTGCCTGAAACCAACCAAACCTTAATCAGTTTCACACTGAAGGCTTTAGTTGTCAGGGGCAGGAAATTTGGTTGTAAATGCATGCATTGGTCGGAAAATGAATTTTTTATTATTATTACTGTCGTATTTGCAAATGGTTGCTAAATGAGGTAGCCACTAAACAAGGAGTGGCTGTATCATTTTACAAACACAATAATCTGAAAAATATATTCTGAAGATGTTTGGATTTTGGTTTTTCAATAAAGTGTGAAAGATTCATTATGTTTTTATTTTAGTCTACCCACAGATATCCAAGCAGAGTCCATTCCACTGATTTTAGGAGGTGGCGATGTACTCATGGTATTTATTACAGTAGTCTGTCTTATAGAATAATGTTGTATTATGTAGCACTCTATACTTATACCATACACTTACATTCTGCCTTGTGTCAAATTGTACCTCCGCTGTTAGTTCAAACTACATAGTGTCGTAGTATACTATGGTAATGGTACTTACATATGTATTGGAAAATTACAATTTAGAGATGAATGGCATGAATAGAATATCTGGGTTACATAATGAAATTGAATAAGTTTACATTCTTTTTGAAACTTCTCCAATAAATCCTGCCTCTTTGATGCCTGGCTTCAGCTATGACTAGCTGCTTGCTAGACTCTACAATATTCATACATTTTTTTCCTAAATGGCCTTTTAAAACAGAATGCATGGCTAATTTTGTTTTGGAAGAATTACAAATGATAGTATAAAATAGTTATCAATATTTCAATTTTTCTTCTGGGATTTTACCATTTCTTTCTACTGTTTAATAACATGAAACTATTAAACTTTGAATTACAAAAACAAACAAACCCTCATATCTTCAATGTTTATTAAATTTTCTACACAGGCTGCAGAAACCGGGAGTGGAAAAACTGGTGTAAGTGAAATTACTACTTTGCAAAGTAACATTCAGTTATATATATTTCTAATGCATGCAGTTCTGGTGGAAATATAAAGTATTTCATTAATAAGTGACAGTATGTTTATCCAAAAGCTGTACTATGAATTAGTTTAGCATATGACATTCCATAATTGATGTGACTGGTAAAGGTGGACCCATGTCTATGATCTGGGTAACTCTGAGAGACTTAATCACAGATACCCTGTCAGTAAATATTCCATCCATAGGTGTGGCTTAATGTGTTATATAAATGTTAGGATGAGATGCTTCAACACTGCTGAGTTATTCATTTAAAAACTTTGGTCTTATTTCTCTTTAGCCAAAATTACTTTGTAAATCAGGCCTTGGATAACCTTGTTAGTGAAATAGACAACTTTATATTTCAGGCATTCAGCATCCCAGTTATTCAAATTGTTTATGAAACTCTGAAAGATCACCAGGAAGGAAAAAAGGGTAAAACTACTATTAAAACTGGTGGAGGAGGTAAGGCTTTTCCCAGAGGATTACTAAAATTTATACACCCTGGATATCTGGAATCTGACTTGAATTGAAGTTTGTGTATATAGCTTATTTATCATTGCAAACCAAAGGTGATACCTGTATCCATAGATAAGATGCGTAAGACTAATTCAGCTGTTGTCTAATAAAAGCAGCTGTTGTGTGTTCAGGTTGGGCTAAAAGGAAGTGTGACATTAGTGTCATGCTCAACTTAATGGTATTGTGGAGTATTTTTATGATATCAAAATCATGCCAGTATTTTGCAAGCCGAATATCTGACTTCTAACAATGTTTGGTGTTTTATATTTACATGTCTGATATCTATCAGAAATGTCTATACATTGATTTCTTCATAGTTTTTTTGCACATTTTTTAATCAATTAATTTATATGGCTGCCCATCTCACCATGGTGAGTCTGGGCAGCTAACAATAGTTAAAAACACAATCAGCAAAGAAAATCAAATACATAACTGGCAGCCCAGGTGAAAAACCCAATAGAATCACAGTTAACATAACCATCTCATGGACTCTAATTGATAGTCCAACCCCAAAGCCCAGGAATACAGCTACCTCTTCAAGTCTTTGCGAAAGGCCAACAAGGTCAGGGCCAATCTGATCTCTTGGGGAGATAATGAGGGTAGATGTAATGACAGAAGAGGCTCTCCTGGGTCCCTCCAGTTGACATTCCATAATTGATGTGACTGGTAACATGCCTTTTCTGCTGGATGTAATGGGGTGGGTAGAAACGGGGAGAGGTTTATGACAAAAAAAGTTATGGATCACATTCAACTTTAAGCAGATATCTGGATTTGCTTAGGAACTTCTTTGAGTGATGGGACTACAAGCCTCAGGATAATGGTTGTAAACATTAAAGCTGGTTTTTTTTTAGTTTTGCCTTACCTTAAAATTCAGTATAGACGGTGTCTTTACAGCTTTCCAATATTCTGCCACAGTGTATTTTTACATATTTATACAATCTAATGGCACACTAGAATATAAAGCATCCTAAATATTTCTTGCAGCTTTCTTAAGAACATTTAAAGTGTAATATATCTCAGTATATTATATCTAATTTCTAATGTATAATATACAGTATTTGTATTATAGCATTATATCTCAGTAGACTTCTGTCTCCAGTTATAAAACATATTAAAATATAATAAAATTATGCAAATATAAGAACTTGAGCATATACACGATTTTGTGAACATTTCTTCAACTTCTTATGTCTAGATTAAGTGTGGTGGGGGTTTAGCAAACTGTTTAGCTGTCCAAAATACTATTATTTTCAACTTTTAAATGTGGGGCCTTACCACTCTGCAGCATGAAAGTATGCCTTTTTTCCCCTTCTCTGCTTTTTTTCTCATTAGTGCTCAACAAATGGCAAATGAATCCCTATGACAGAGGAACTGCATTTGGTAAGCCTTATATTAACCTCTCCTATAGATCATACAGTAATTTGGTAACTGTATACATATGTGAAATCCTGGGCTTGGATGGGAGATCTTCCAGGAGTTTGAGTTTCATAGAAGGAAAGAGTATAAATATAGCCAACAAGGTGTGTTTCCCGTTAACATCACTGAATATATTTGGGTATTATTATTTTAATGTGAATTGAAATTCTGAAAATATAGATGAGAAATTGGGGAAGCTGTAATAGTTTAATACAGCTTTCCCCAGCTTGATTTACAAAAATTTTGGAGCTACATGTCACCTCATCTCTGGCTATTGGCTCTAATGACTGAGACTAATGGGATTTTTAATCTACAACCATGAGAAAGACTGGCTTAATTCATAATTTCCGCTGTGTTTTTAGTGTTGATCAACTATCTTGGGAAAGTGATAACTCAAGTTTTATAAGAGCTATCATCCCATGGATGCCTATTGTAAATTTTTAAGTTTTCTTAAACAGTGTGCACCACATATTTTGTTGCTTTCATATGAATTAGGCATTGCAAAAATAACTATAATAGTTCTTTGTATTTTAACTCCTTTTGCTTTTTTAGCTATTGGAGCTGATGGTCTCTGCTGTCAAAGCAGGGAAATAAAAGAATGGCACGGATGTCGATCAACTAAAGGCGTAACTAAAGGTACTTAATAACAGGTTATGCTTATATGTGAAAAATTAGGAATACTCAAGCTAGAATATTCAGTTTTTTTCTCTACTTTTAAGGCAATGGTTAAAGATTTAGGCAAAGCAGCATTTCACATGATGACCAATATTGTTTCTTTGGTCCGTATAACTCTTGAGAATGACCTCACTGTTTTGGATCCTATTAAGACTATCTATTACTATATTTTGTATTCAGGTTAAATATAACACTTGATTTGATCACAGTATATTGAAGATGAAATCAGTTGCATGTATTCTTAAATGTTTTAGGAAAATACTGTTATGAAGTGTCCTGTCGTGACCAGGGACTGTGCAGAGTTGGATGGTCCTCTTTGCAAGCTTCATTAGATTTGGGTGAGTAGTTTCATAACAATCAGGAGTACTGACCATTAATGATGACTGTGGATTGTTAAAGCCATACATATTAAAGAAAGTACATAACACTAGAGGTTGTTAGACTGCTGCAACCTGAAAAACTAAGCAGGGGGATATACTGTTTCCAGCAAGTCTGATATGCAACTGTTTTGATTCTGTTTTTAGTATTTTTCTTTGTTTATAATTATCTCCATCAGCTTCTGAGGTAAATAAAGACTTTGCAGTGTAATCACTCAACTGAGCATTTTGTTTGTCCCAGCACTTCATAGCAAGATTTTGGCCTTGATTTAGTCTACTTAAACATGATTAATTCTACTAGAATGATGGTTTATGTTCCAACTGCACTCCTCTTCAAATGGTTAACAGGCCATGACTGGATTGATCATGATGTCATCAAAATATGTTCCTTGTTTCCCATATGTCAATAACCATCCATGCGAGGAAGTGCAGAGTATCAGTGGAAAAGGAGGACAATTTCTGTGGAGAGAAAACACATTCACAGAAATCACCCACATTTGTTTCAGTGCAGAGCTAATGAGCAGCATGCTGAATGAAAATATATGCCATTCTTGTCTCAAAGGTTTAAGAAATGAAAATACATGATTTGTTCCCTCTCCCAACACCCAGTTAGAAATCTTGCTCTTTTTAAAGAACTAAGTGAGACTCTGTAATGGAGAAAATGGGCATTTGTATTGAATTTCTCCTTCTTCTGCAGCCCAGCATAAATTTTCATATTCTTCCTCAATCCTTCAGATAGTTTTTGGGGGGATGCAAAGGCAAAGAGAAGAAGAAAAGTTCCAAAATCACCACACCCTCTCTTCTTCCAGTGCAAACAAAACTTAAGTACAAGAGTGGATTCATTTGAATATATTTGATCAAAAACTTCACGGTTTTAATTGTGGTTTCTTGATTATTCTTTAGGTACTGATAAATTTGGCTTTGGATATGGTGGAACCGGAAAGAAATCTCATAACAAACAGTTTGATAGTTATGGGGAGGTATGGTTTTTTTTTGCATTTTTAAACAAAATGTTGTGGGGAGATGAGACAGATTCTGAGAAAGTAGGTTCAGTTTATAATTCAGCTGCATAGGTCTCATAAAGGAAGGGGTGTGGAGGGGAGGAACAGTTTAAAGGGTTTTTTTTAAAAAAAAAAAATAGAAATGAACTCAGTAAACCTTGCTTGCTTAGGTAACTATTTTGTTAAAGGCTAAAATAGGTTCACTGTAGAGTCATATAAGTAGCAATAGGAAAATCTTGATAACTGATTCCTAGCACATCAACCTGTGCTGAGTTAGTTGTGTCCATTTACAGCTCATCCAGGATTCTGTTTCTCTCGGGGCCAGCCCAAGAACAATGTCCAGTCATTGTAATCCAAACTCCAGATCTTTATTGCTTTCACCATACAGGCAGAATCTTGCCAGACTAAAGCTACTCTAACTGACCTAAGGGGAAATAACCTGGCAGACTCTAGGGCAGAGCTACCTTGAACCTCTTAACTTTCCCAGCAACAGTCTCCAGACTGTGAACCCTCTTATCTGCCTGGAATGTGCTCTCTCCTTCCTGGGAATCAGCGGCAGCACCGAAATCCACCACAGTTTCTAGCATATCAGCATAAATGCCGCCTTGGGAACTTCTGTTAGAGTGTAATACAGCACGATCTGTATTATACTGTATTACACAATCTGTATTACAATCCTGGCACATTCAGGAAGAAACGAACTGTATATTTGCCCAGTATATTTTGTAATATAGGGGTCTACGCTTGCATTTTTTTGTCAGAATCACATTTTTTTAATGATTAATTGTGGTCTGAGCTTCAGCATATGGTTGGGAGAGAGTGATGATATTATAGATAGGGAAAGTATTCGGAGCGGGCATGAACTTAGAGTTCCTTGAGGTTTGTCAATAAAAGTAATGTCAGGATTAGATTTAGATGACATTACCCATTGTAATGGCCTGTGGGAATATCTTGAGAGACAGGAGGAGGAAGAGCCACAGCCAGGGCAATGGTCAGATAAGAGATATCTCAGCTCACAGAGGAATGGAGGCGGAGAAAGCATCTCAGAGAGGACTCAACCTAGCTCTCTGGAAAGTAAAGACAAGGAAGGAGAGAAGAGCTTTCAGACTTGCAAGATTCTGTTACTTTACACTAAGGAAAGTGTTAGTACTCATGGTTTTTGTTTCTTCTATGGACCACCTCAAACCTATCATCTTGTAAGTTCCTTCCATCTAGCATCCAGCTCTGAACAGGTAGAAGTGATTTTGTCTGTGAAATGCCTGGCCAGTTCCTTGACCCCTTGTCTAGTCATCTTTACTTTTCATCTTTTGCCTTCATATTCCTTTAGGATATCACCTGTTCTTTTTTATACAGGAATTCACTATGCATGACACAATAGGTTGTTATATAGATGCCGATAAGGGTCAAATCTCATTTTCAAAAAATGGTAAGTAATCTATGTTTTTTCTACTAACCAACTAATTAAATGTATTGATGAGATAAATGTTTCCACACAGTCCTTTTCTTCCAGGAAAAGATCTTGGACTTGCATTTGAAATTCCACAGCTCGTAAAAAATCAGGCACTCTTTCCAGCCTGTGTCCTAAAGGTAATCTTTTTCTCTTACAATGGTTAAGAGCTATGCTAATCAAATTTAAAAACACATTACAATCCCTCTTTTATGATTATTAAAACTGCTATGTCTTAGAGGGACAGTGGAGGGAATAGTGATGAGCAAATGTTGTAATTTTATTTCTTTTCCTAGTTACAGCAAAACCAAGAAAACAGTTAATCAGCTTTATCCTAAAGGAATACTAATAGAGTTGTTTGTAGGGTAGATCTCAAAAATTATTTGAGACATAAAGTAATATTTTTTTTTAGAATTGTGTAGGGGTTTTATGTTCTTTTCAAATGTCAAGATCTCATACTATATCACAATTCACTTCAAAAATCAGTCACACAAATGCCCTCTGGTTGCAGATATAGTAAATAAAATAAAAACAGAGAGAATTTAATGTTGCCACAAGAAAGAAGCCAAATTTCAAGTTGTTTGGGTAATAGCAGTTCAGAAAAATATCTTCCTCGCTCTGAGAATAGTTTTTAAGAGGCAAGTTTTAGTGCATCAGCAGCAATCAATGAAAATGTTTTGGGTGTTTCTTCTTGCTCATTTTGGTAATCTTACACATTTTTTTTTCTTTTACACATCCTTACAACATTAGAATGCTGAATTAAAATTCAACTTTGGTGAAGAGGACTTTAAGTTTCCACTCAAAGATGGCTTCGTTGCTATTGATAAAGCTCCTGAGGGTAATGTTGTGAAGTCCCAGCACACAGGTAAGTTGGGGACATCATCAAGTTTAGGAATCAGTGCGAAAGGCATTTTATATAACAGAGCTAATATCAGGTTGAGTTAGTCATGGGTACAGTATAATAGACCCATTGAAATGAAATGAACTGGGATTGCCTATGACTAATTTAAGTCGTATTTATTTCTGTGAATCTATGCTACATACATGTGAATCCAGAGTACTATCTTTTAGACCTTCCTACCTCAAAAGTAAATACATTTAAAATTATTTTTGGCTATCATCTCAAAACCGAAATTTCTGTCATGTCCTATTTCAGGAAGTGCACAAGTAGTACAGACAAAGAATTTACCAAACGCTCCCAAAGCTTTGATCGTGGAGCCATCCAGAGAGCTAGCAGAGCAAACTCTGAACAACGTGAAACAATTCAAAAAATACGTTGATAATCCTAAATTAAGGTAAGGTAAAGTGGGTGAATTACAAAGCGAGAATGAATGAACTGAGAGTTGCATTCTTCCATATAAAATCATTATATTTTTCTTTCATTCTGGAGTGACTGACTAGCACAATATGTGATCTGCTATTCTACTTCTCTTAGGGAACTCCTGATTATTGGTGGTGTTGCTGCAAGAGAGCAGCTCTCCATATTGGAACAAGGGGTAAGCGAGGCGGTACTTTACTTTGTTCACCTTGCATCAGTTAAGGTCATTTTCTTTTAAGTGCACAGGTATATTTAATTGTTCAGGTCAGATGAAAAGGTGTTTCTTTTTTCTTTTGAATTATAAAGATGAATCTAACCTAAAAAGGCAAATACAATTCCTCCTTCCCCCAGCAACACTGGGATGGGTGAAGCCTAGAATATGAATTAATAACAATTTAAATACTGAGCTAGAATCCTTGTTCCCCTTCAATAATCTACATGTGTATGGATTTAAACTGAGATTTTAAAAAAGAAAAGCATTATAAAGCAGTGTGTACAGTTAATGCTGTTTGAGTATTGCTCTTTCTTATCCACAGTTTCAAGCATCACTTTAAAAAAATTAAGACTCTTGCTTACAAGTAGGGGTAAAAATGGTGTTGCTGCTTCCATTTTATTTTGTCAAAAACAATGTAGCATTGCATTTTTAATTTTACAGGTGGACATAGTTGTTGGAACTCCAGGAAGACTGGACGATCTTGTTTCAACTGGAAAATTGACTTTGTCTCAAGTTAGATTCCTAGTTCTTGATGAGGCTGTGAGTATCAAGTGCTTTTTAAAGCAGTCTACCAATACAAACAAACTGTATATATTAGTGCTTTGGTGATAATTCCCTTGATTCTGTAGCATGCTTGACCCATTGACAAAGACACACATTGCATGGCCAGATAATTTCCTTTGATCTAAAGCCCATAGAGACTTGCAAGACCTCCTTGTGACCTGGCTGATTTTTACAGTTGGAAACGATCCGTGCATGACTTTCCAGAAAGGTATCTCAAAAGAGTGGTTGCTTTGCAGCTTAAGGTGCATACAGTTCTTACTAGCTTTTTGTGTGCTTCCCAAATTTACCCTGAACATGGGATAAACAAGGCAAATTATAACTGTTCACAGGGTGGCTGCCGTCTGTCCTCTCCTCATCTTCATCTGCCAGATTTCTTCACTGCATGTCCCAATTTGTTAACTGGATTTGGTGGAATCACCAGAGGAATATCCCTGCATCTTAACTTTAGAATTTTTATCTAAGCAATCTAATAAGACTGCTGATATCTCTGTTCCCCACACAGGATGGCCTCCTTAGTCAAGGGTATTCAGATTTCATCAACCGGATTCATTCTCAGATTCCTCAGATAACTTCTGATGGAAAGAGGCTGCAGGTATGAAGTTCGCTTGCCATCTCTGTATTGACGTTTTCCATAATTTACTATTACTGTACCTAGCAAATGTTGATCTGTTATGTCTCTCTGTTTAGGCGAAAATAAATTGTGCACGGTGAGCTTTACTAAATCATAGGCATGCACACTTTATTTTATATCCGTTTGGCTGGGGTAGTTTCATTGTAAAACAGCATGAAGAATAGCAAAAACATCTCTCCCTTTTGTATCTCCCCAAGTCACTGTTTGCAACTACCTGTATCAATTATTTATTTTGCAAGTGAAAATGACACTAGGAAGAACTGCCCAAACTAACCAAATAAATGAAGCTGGCTTCTCTTGTGTTTTTGTTTTCTTCACGTGGACACATCTATACCACAGAAGACTTAAACTATAAGTGTGGCAAATTGTACATATTCGCTAAGCAGGATTTTCTACTTAACCATTTCTTCATAGACATTTTGGTAGAACAAAAGATATGGCTCGGCATTATAGGGCAGTGCTGTTACACCTGAAGAGAGCAGTCCTAATGAGAGGAGGAAAGACTGATGTGACAGATGTTTCTGTTAGTTTCAGACCCTGCCAGTCACCCAAGAATGAAAGGAGGGCTGGTCTGCCACTTTCCCTCTCCTTCATAGAAGGAAATAAGCCTATAACAGGCTGATGTGGACAAGGGCCTGAAACCCTGGTGGTTTCTGAAAGAAAATAAATGAGGGTTGAATCTGGTAAATCCACAGTTCCCTCTGAAGCACGCCATTATGGGGTTTTATGCTACCAGCAGAAAAAAAAAATCTAGTAAAAGTGTAATTACAGCCTCAGATCAGACACCCCTCCCTCAATTCTGCTAGCAAACCACTGCCACCTCCCCATCTTCACTTCTCATAAATGACTGTCCAAGGGGCTTAGGATTGCTCTGTAAATTGTGCCATATCTCAGACTTTAATACTGAGATGTGGCTATGCTTTTTCATTCATCACTGGCAGTTTCACCAGATATAAAAGGCTCAATAGCTGATATAAAGTCTGGCAATGTGCACTCTGTACTGACACCAGCATTCTAAAATGACAGCCTTAACCTAAAACTGTTTGTGTTTTAAGGTCATTGTATGTTCTGCAACTCTGCATTCATTTGATGTAAAGAAATTATCTGAGAAGATTATGCACTTCCCCACTTGGGTAGATTTGAAAGGTGAGGACTCTGTCCCCGATACCGTCCACCATGTTGTTGTTCCTGTGAACCCCAAAAATGACAAACTCTGGGAGCGGCTTGGTAAAAATCACATCAGAGTAAGTGTGAATCAAAACTTTTTGTTCGCTTTTCAGTTTGATGAAAATTAAAGGCCAACAGACTTGCCTAAGTCAAAATGGAATGTTGTAAAGTTGGGGGAAATTTGATTTCAAAACTCATATTAGGAAGGTTAAAGACTGGTTTAACTTACCACAGTTAGCTAAAAAGTGAAAGCAGGGCAGTCTGTACACTGTGAAGCATAACAATAGGTACAGTGTCCCACAGGCTCACTTGATGTAATTAATGAAAACTGGGCAGAACTTTATCTACACTGAGATGATCGCAAAGCTTAACTGAGAATGAAATAAAATAATTTTGTTTGGATGTATATTTAAATAAATAATTGGATGGAGAAGTAATTCTGCTGTACTATAGGAGTTATAGGGTTGGCATATTTATCCAAAGATGTTAATGGAAGTACTCATGAACAGTATTTTCTGCTAGAATCTTCATTTTTTTTTAAAAAAAACTTTAATGCTTTTTGCTTGACAGGAATTAGTCATTAGACTGGAAGTCTTAGAATAATTTTATATACATTTTTTGTAGTTGTATGCTACATTTTTTCCCAGAACTCTGCCCAATAAAAGTAAAGTATCAATTCCTTATATTTTAAGGCAGTGTCTTGATTTTAAGGCAGTGTCTTGATCTTCAGAAATCCTGTAGGTCATATTACTATAACAGATACCTTTGATCCCAGTTTTAATTATCATAATTTAACTTTGCAGACAGACGAGGTGCATGCAAAGGATAATACAAGACCTGGTACAAATTCTGCAGGTAATCACTGCATTGGTCAAGCTGCTATAAGATGTTTTATGTACATATACTCTAAAATTTTATTGTAAACCGCCCAGAGTCCCCCATGAGGGGCGGTGAATAAATTTATAAATAAAATAAATATATATATATATACTCTAAATGCATGTTGAAGACAATGAAGCTTTTAATGAAAAAAAGCCTGTCTGAACCAGTTTATTATATTTTGTTTTGAAACTCAGACCCCTGTTTTTTTCCCTTGTTCAGAAGATTAAAAAGAGATTTAAAAATTAAACAAGCTTTAAAATATAGTTGAAACTTTTCAATATTATTCCAAAACAATTACTATAATTCTTTATTAACCTACCTGTCAGAATAAATTGCTGGGTTTTGTGTGGGTAATGGATTTGATATATTGTATAGGAATAATTTACTTCCTTCTTACAGAAATGTGGTCAGAAGCAATTAAGATTTTAAAAGGAGAATATGCTGTTCGTGCCATCAAGGAACACAAGATGGATCAAGCAATAATCTTCTGTAGAACAAAGATAGATTGTGATAATATGGAACAATACTTTATACAGCAAGGAGGAGGTAGTACTTCTGTGCCTTTATGCGTCACTCCTTTCCTTTATGAACTTATTTTTTCCAGATTTTTTTTTCTCAAGGTTAGCTTTTCACAATAGATAACATTCCTACAGGTAGATTGTTCTTTTTCTTTTTTTTACTACCTCGAAGAGTGGAATTGGCATCACATGTACATTCTTGTAGAGCAGCAATGTCTAAGTAAAGTTTCTCATCAGCAATTCAGGGATCCTCTTTTGACCTTTCTTTTAGTTCAGTTGACTATCCCGCAAGTCAAATAATCTCCTTTAAGTTCTGTGGCAGTAGAGGAAACGTCAGTGGTTAGAAAAGTGTCTTCATGTCCAATGGCATGGGCATACCACTGGTGTGGTCAAAGCAGAACTTGGGCATGTACAAAGTAAGTGTGTGTGTGTGTGTGTGTATCACATATAGACATTTCTTATCTATCATAACAATTTCTTAAATTTTGGTCTCCTCTTCCCCAATTTCAAGCATTTCAGTCTCTCTTACCTTTCCCAGTTTCAAATTAAATTTAAATTTAGTCATTTTAACTGCAAAAAAAGCATTGATGAGCTTTGATGCATTCACTCTCTTTAAATGCAGCTGAGCAAGGAACTGAAAGAATGAAGAGGGCTGCATCATGCACTCAGGTGCGCTGGGTGCATCGGCATCCAAATATCCATACTAAAAATGTGGTATCATGCTAGCTGAAGTAGTTGCTTAATTACAGGTTTTAACAGCTATTGGTACAGTGATTATGGATAATATCATGTGAAGGAGTGAATGTGTCCTGATGCCTTTCTAGGCATTATGCTAGCTGCTTCAGAGCAAACCTGAGACTGAACTTGGGAACAGCGGTCACATCGTTATATACTTGCCTTGAATCATTTATTTGTTAATACACAGCTGGCCTATCCAAATGATTTTAAGCATGCATGTATATTTATTTATATACACACACACGCACACACACACAAAATGGTAGAGGTCTGCTTTACTGTTGCAATAAAAGTATTTAAAGTAATAAGAGCAACAAAATGAGAAGTCTTCTTTAAAAGGAAAACGTCCACCATGTTTTAAGATAAAATGTTGGAAAGCTGTGACAAAATGGCAATGCAACATAGGGAGTATCTAATATATTCTGATGGCTTTTAAGGTCCAGATAGGAAGGGACATCAGTTCTCATGTGTCTGCCTGCATGGAGACAGAAAGCCTCATGAGAGAAAACAGAATTTGGAGCGCTTTAAGGTAATTATGGCTTTAATGAACTAATAGCTAAATGGCCTCCATATTGAGGGCTGAAGATATGCCATTTTTTTCACAATTGATGAATCATTAATTAATAATTGTCTGAGTTAAGATATTGTGCCCCATTCTCCTTCTCTGTTCAAGAGTCAGGGAGATGTATCCAGGCATTATCCTCCACAAATGGTCAGGCACTTTCTTCCTAAGCCCATTCAGAGAGTGACCAGGGATCCAGTAACGGAAGAAGAGGGCAGGATAGCCTTTTCCGTCAATTCGCCATTCCTCATGCAAGCCCAGGAGTACAACATGCGAACCCACACTGTTCTAGAGGGTCCAGAACAACAACAGAGAGGGGAGATATTGCAGAAAGGATAAGCTTCTTGCCCTTCCTACCCCACTCATTCTTGCATCATTACTAAAACGTAATGTACATCTGCATCCAGACCAAGGTCTTTTTCTTTTGTACAAAATAACCACGCTTTGAGCTAGACCCACAGACTCATCTGGACTGAAAGCCCCACTCCTCAGAGTCAGTATATTAAGAGATGGTGCTGCATAACATACTAACCTGTACAGGAAGCCGAATTCCATTGAATTCTGTACAACAAGCTGTAAGACGAAAGAGCATCTAACAAAACATCTGCAACTGATCTGAGCTTGTATCCAGGAATTTCAATCCTGCAGCACTCTGTTATTCCTATAGCCAATCATTCAGCGGTAGCCGCTGCAGAAGAATGAGGATAACTTTGTCAACAGCAGCATTTGGATTGTAAGAATCCCTGAGTAGCGTTAATGCCCTAAGATGTTTGAGAAAGTAGAACATGTGGGAGTAGGAGGAATTAGTAAAAGAGTAACCTCCTCCATTGGCAATTCTGTTAGGTCAAAAGCCTTTTTATTTAGGGAAGGACTTTTCATGGATTGGAAGGGTATCTTCAGATCCAGCTTTATAGCTTTATTGAATTATTCTCTTTGGTGTAGTTGATAATTTGCATTTAAATTATAATTATGCAAAAATGAAATGAAACTACATGTAAATTTTCTCACCTTTTCTGTTTAGAAAGGAGATGTCAGATTCTTGATCTGCACAGATGTAGCAGCTAGAGGAATTGATATTACTGGTGTGCCTTACGGTAAGAATTGTCAGTACTTTGCCACCATCAAGAAAGCCTGCTCTTAGCTGAACACATGAAGTTGCAGAGTTGGCAGTTGCAGCAGCAATGCTGCTCCTGGGTAATCAGGTAGTTGCACATACCAGGGTGGGATAGGTAACGCATCAACTCCAGTTAACTTGTCGAGGTCCCGTTAGCCCTGGCAAATGCATACGCTGGGTGCTGACACTAGACCTTCCTGCATCTAATAAAAGCAGTGCATGATTCCAATTAGAGATGTTTTATTGTTTAGTGTGGGTAGGTTGCGATTACTGCGAGTTCAAATAATGTGATATTCGATTTAGTGTGAATTGTAAATTGATACCAGGTTGTGTTTAATGAGACCCAAAATTCAATTAATGCGAGGCTAGCGCATGCGCAGTTGCGGTTGGGGTTTTAGACGCTGCTAATCTTTGTGTGTGCAAAATGGAGAAAAGGAAGATTCTGTCAGAGGAGAACAGTACAAGTTTAGAAAAGAAGAGGCTCGTTATTACATTAATGCAAAAAAATTGATGGAATTGAATGACATGAACATGGTCGTAGCAACCCTAAAATAGGGCAAAATGTTGGAATGCCTGAATCTACAGTATAATTTTTTTTGTTAGTATTTCGCTTTCTATAACTACTCTGTAGTTAACTTTGTTAACCATAAATTTTAATTATAAATATATTCTTTTTATCCTTTACTGTAATAATTCGTTAATGTACATATAAAAATTTATGTTTAAAATTTTCCATTGCCTATTTCCATCAAGCTGGAACCAGTTATCATCTTTTCCATAGAAATATTCAAATAATGTGACCATTTTGTGGGATTTATTAACCACGCTAATTGAGACATACCTGTAAACACCCTTCCCTTTTTAACAGTGATCAATGTCACACTTCCGGATGAAAAACAGAATTACGTTCATCGGATTGGCAGAGTGGGAAGAGCTGAACGGTATGTTTGGAAATTTTATTTACCCTTCATCTTATATCTCTTTTGAGATGATTAAATAAAAGCTTTTTGTTTGTTTTGCTTTTTTTTAGCATGGGCCTGGCTATTTCCCTTGTGGCAGCAGAGAAGGAGAAAGTAAGTTCTGCTTCCTTAGAACATGAAGATACACAGCAGAATAAGATTCCTTTGTTGTTAGAACCATCTTGTTTGCTGTGTATTTGTGACTATGTGTATTCATATAACCATTAAGAGTTTGAGCTTAATTCAGTGCCATGAGTTACTTTCTGTATATCAAAAATGCTATTTTTGCCATTTTAATTCTCCTTCCTAAATAAATATTTTAACTACATTTAAGGATTTAGTGTTTTTTTTCTTCTAACCTTCAGATTTCTCTCCTAGGTTTGGTATCATTCATGCCCCAGTCGTGGGAAAAACTGCTATAATACTAGACTGAAGGATGAAGGTGGTTGCACTATTTGGTACAATGAAATGCAGGTAATCTTTTTAGTAGCTCCACTAAAATCGTCTCTGCCTAAAAATAGTTTCAAGAGCAGCCGTGGTACTTTTAGCTGCAGTTTTTCAAAATTGATATAAAATAGTCAAGCTCCAATCATTGATCAACTGGGAGGATCTAATCAGAGTCAGTGTTCCAGCATAAGGCTAGCTAGTTTTTCATAGCAAGACCCTTTCTGCAATTTCTTGGAACCTAGAGCTTCAGATATACAATAGAATTCCCAAGGATAAGCAGGTAGAGATATGTAATTGAAGTTGTAAATCATGTTAAGATTATCCATATTATATTACAGGTTAGGCCTTTTCTTTAAAGCATACAATCTTTTGTACAGCGTAGGCATGCACTTTATATGTAAGATCATATAACTCTAATGTTTTTAGGACATGTCAATTGTAATCTTTTAAAACTTTAATTAAAAAAAATTAAAAAGATCACTCATGAACACAAGAACCTCCTCAATGCTCAAGTTGTGCTGACTGTAGAGATGGTGGCCGTGGGAATAGCACTACAATTTGGTGGGGCAAGGCTAAACATAGCTTCCATCAGCAAGGCTCTCTCCGCAAGAGTGAATAGACTGATGTGTTGCTTTATTGATTTGGGAAGAGAAATTGGTGCATTAAGCATTTCAGGAGGTCTTTGAAATGTGGATATTCTGTTAATGTATCCATTTTCAATGAAAGCTTATGCTAGAAAACATTTAGGTTTGTTGGCTCAAAAGTTATATTTTTGATATAGCGTTATTTTCATGGGTACCCAAAATGATGCTGGATCAGTGTTTACCAGCAACAAACCCCAACCTAAAACTAGGGGGAAAAATCTGACATTTGATTTCACTTCAACATAGAACACATACTAACGTCGTAATCCAGCATTTCTCTCATATACAGTGGTCCCATTACCTGTTTTGGCAACTTGGGATAGCTTTCCCTTATAGACGATCATTACAGAGTCTAGCTTTTCCCCCATAAGTTAATCAAGCAATTTTTCAAGTTATAAGAGAGAGTTCAAAAGAGGAATACATCAATGAAGCATAAATACGTGTATATTACCACATTGCCTCTGAATGTGTAGTCCACATTCAGTAAACCTGGGCATGCTAGATGATTTCAACTGGCAATTCCCAGATAGTTGTTTGACCCTCAAGATGATAAAGTTGGCCAACATACCTGTAAACAATTTTTCAGCTTTACACTCCTAATAAGGTCTCAAATATAGATACCTACTTCTTGCATTAAACTGTTGGTTAGTATAATCAGTGTTAAGCAGACCTCACATACTATGATTTGCTCTGCATGTCCTTAAAATGGTTGAGGAGAGTTGAGGAATTTGGGAAATCAGATTTGGAGGGCTGCAGAGAGACAAATAATCTCCACATCTCTGCTGAAAATGATTTTCTGAGCAGAAAATCTTCCTTTCACAGAAATACATTATTGAATTCCATCCCTTATCATTAATTGTCTGTAATACTAAAATAGATTTTGGTCTCTTGAGATTATAACAAGTCTCACAAAACAAAATGACAATTTTAGGTAAAAAAATTTTTTTTTTTTGCAAATCCAGTATTAAAATTCTGCTAGCCTTCAGTAGATGAATACAACAGAAATCAATTTGTTTGTGCTTAAGTACCATTTCTTATTTTTATGACTCCTGAAAGCAGAGTGCACGAAAGTTTTAAGTCTCATTGATTGCAAAGTTTGTTTTTAATTTGTTTGATAAGATTGTGTTGCCCTGAATAAAATACTGTGCAGATACATACTGTATATATGAACAACCTAACCATAAGATCTGCTTTCTTCATGATACTGTTTGCTCATAAGGCATTAGTGTCATATCTTCTCATAAGTTTAGTCATTAATTGATCTCAATAGTGGCTGGGATGAACTTATTGTGCTGAACAGTATCATGATTTGTTTGGTGCTGTTGCTTCGTGAGATGTATGAACTTTGGCAGTATGAGTTATTCAACTAACAACAGCTAAAGCAAAGTGTATAATTTGAACCCATCCATTGTACTGTCTGTCACGGAGAACTGGAGATCATCTTACAGCCAGGGTTTCTTGCATTTTATGGCCTTCAGCTTCTAGGTGAGATAGAAGAGCATCTGAACTGCACCATTGCTCAGGTTGAGCAAGATATTAAAGTCCCAGTAGATGATTTTGATGGCAAGGTCACTTACGGGAAAAGGAGAGCTGCTGCTGGTAAGTGGACAACCATTAGGGATCTGCCTGCATTTTGGAATAGAGAATTGAATTTTCTGGTGAATTATATTGACTTATCTACATGACCCAACATAGCAAAATGCTTTTCAGGAATTTCAGTGGTGCTGTTCTCCAATTATCCTGAAATTCCTAGTAGGAAAAATAATTAGGATTCCTTTGACTATTATTTCAAAATCAGTGGAGGGTTCTTTTGTTGGCTTCTTTTTATGTTATGAAGTGTGAGAAAAGTCCTTACATGGGGCTAGAAAAATGAGATGCTTGAAAAATTAGGGTTTTGCCTGTTGCTGACCTATATCTCCCCACTTAATGTGTGGAAATGTAATTATCAAACAGATCTTATATTCTTTGACAACCCATTCCTCAGCCATTTCTCTCAAACTTGGCATTTAAATGTATATTTTCTGAGGAAATATATATATATTAAAATACCTATTTGGTTGGATGTTTTTTAAATAATATGGAAACAGAATGGAAATGTTGATATGTAAATATTCCTTAAAATATTATCATTTTGACTCTTAGACTAATGTTAATTATAACTAGAGATTATAATATCTAGCATGTAATTTCTCATATGAGATATTTTGAGGCACTGTAATTAAACTTTGTCTCCCTGGGACCAGAACATTGGAATTCTTTCCACAAACTAAAAAAAAAGGATCTAAAATGCTATTTTGTAAGCACAAAGGCAGATTTACTTTTCATACTGGTAATTTAAAAGAATATTAGCCGTATAGTACTGGATATGGTATGATTACAATTTATTTATTTATTTATTTTTCAAACTTCTATTACCGCCCATCTCCCCCAAGAAATGGGGACTCTGGGCGGTTTACAATAAAACCAGAATTAAAATCATAAAATATAAATTACAATAAATAAACCAATAAATAAGAATAAGATAAATACCAAACCCAGGGGGCAGCAATCCAAATGAATATATGAATATATATTCAGTGGAATTATTTTGATACAGTATGGATATCTGCTATTTCAAAAGCATTAGTATACATAAATCTAAGATACCTCTTTAGATCAAGGACATATTTTTTTTAATCCAGGGGCCATATATCTTTATTTGCTTGCTTGCTTGCTTGCTTGCTTGTTTTCAAACACTCCCTCCCTTGGATCATATGGGTATAGCAATGATCCACTGAAATCCCTGGCAAGGCCCAAAATTTGGTGTCCTTTTGTGAGTGGTTGGGCTATTGGGGGAATTTCTTAGTAAGTTAGAGGCTTAGATGCTTAACACACTTCTTTTATTACTTCTTTAAAATGGAGAATTGTGCTGCCATAATTCAGTGATTTGCTGCTGAATTTAAGAGTCATTACTTTGGACAGGACTTAAAAATAGTCTGGGAGCCATATGCAGGCCGTGAGATGCTCACTTCATCTCTAGATTATGGCTAATAATGTTTGATGGGGCAATTTTTTATTAAAGGTTACTTATATAGGAATAATCAATATTCTGAATGATTGTACCTACATAGAGGAAAGATATAACTTAGACTTTGGATCTTTGCAGGTGGAACATATAAAGGCCACGTGGATATTCTGGCACCCACAGTGCAAGAGTTGGCTGCCCTTGAGAAGGAGGCTCAGACATCTTTCCTGCATCTTGGTTACCTTCCTAATCAGCTGTTTAGAACATTTTGAGTTATGCCTCAGGTGAAACTTGGGTGTTAAGCCTGTACGAAGATGCTATGCCTATACTGACTTTATGTCAGTCTTGCATGTTCAACATCCTTGGAAAAGCGTAAACCTTGATTAATTAGCTACTAGTATTGACCTAATAAAAGGGAGCTGCTCATAATCACATTTGTGTTTTATGTTTTCTTTTCCCTAGATAAGTTAAAAGGATATCTGGTCTAGTGATTCTTACTGAGCTGAATACGTTGTTTAAAACTTCAGAATTTGTTTCAGTCATCATCAAATTTGGACTTGGATGGATGGATGTGAAAAAATTAAATGTTAGCGCAATGTTTCAGAGATTTTTAAAATTAGCTTTACTCTAAAGTTGAGGGAGAGACAAATTCTACACACAGCATATCACATTATAGATACTAAATGTGTGTAGAAAAAAAATTAAACCACCTGCATTTAAAAAGCAAGCAATACTGTGACAAATGCTGAGTTTATAATCAAATTAATCAAATAGATTAACAGCATCTCCAGTAATCTGTGGACATTTTTTAACATGCTAATCTTGTAATGATCTAACTACATATACTCTTCAACAGTCATGAGATCCCAAAACTAATGTTTTCAACTTACTGTTGGTTTGTTATTCATTTCAAAACTTACGAATAATGTTTAAAATTCATAATTTTGCTGCCTGCCTTGCTAAGCCTTTCTACAGTTTATGAAAAATAGTTCACATAGCTAACAAGTATACTGTATCATGAGAATCATAATGTATTCATATTGAAGGATCTGCACTGCTTACCGGTTGTTTTCTGATTCGGTGAAAAGTGATTCGGTTTAACCTTTAAAACCCTAATCAGCTTATAGCCTGGTTACTTGTGAACAGTGCTTGCTGAGTTCATGCAAAAGAGCTTTCTCCTTAGATGCTTTCGGGCAGTGAAAAAAGTACCCTGTGGACTTTGATCCTCTTGATCCTCTTCTCCCTGTTTTCAGAAAGGGCATCAAAATTAGCTTTTTAATTACAATTTTTACTTTTTTAGTATTTAATTTTAAATATTACACAATTTAACTTTGAAAAGATTTTTTTTTAAGTTTGGGGTAATGATTACACTTTTAATAGTGTTTAATTTGTTCTATTCTTTTTTTATTACTAGCATCTATAAACACATTTTTTTTTCCTTTGGGAGCAAGGCAGGATATAAATAAATACAACAAAAGAGCTACATGATCAAGCTTCAACAGAACTGTAATTAAAAAGCAGAATTGTGATTTTAAAATGACAGGAAAATTCGAAAGTGTTGCACTTTCTTTGCTGTAAGGCTGTTTGGGGAAGTAGTAGAAGTTTAAAGAGAAAAGAGAAGAACGGAAATAAATGATTATTATCTAAAACATGGTAGATAAACGCACATGTATAACTTCAGAAAATATAATAGTGATGGCTGGTATTAACAGCAGATAGCTACAGCTACTCTGATAAAAGCAAAAGGAAAACCATCCAAAATTCAAATGGCCCTCTTTTTAAGAATGCATTTTATTGAAATGTATTTCATCTGATGTTTTGGGGCTGGATCCTTGGGCAGAGCTTGGAGAATAGAGACAATCTAATGAGATCTTCCATTTTCTGCCATCTTGCAATCTATCAGCTGCCTCTTGATGGCACTAATATTTCATTTTTTTCCTAAGAGTAAGTACTCTAGTTCAGATAGATTACTCATATTTGGTAGCAGTTCCTCATTTTGTGCTTTGCTTTTCCATGTATATTAAAATTATAGCTCCAAGCTATTTTTTTAATTAAAAAGGTTCCTGTATGTATGAAGCAAAAATCTGCAATGTTAACAATAAAATTTGGATTTAATAACTGACATGTTGAATCATGTCATTGCTGCCTGCAGTTTAATCTTGTAAACTAGTATGGCTACCTACCACAATCTTTGTAATCAATTTTCTTGGGAGAGCTGTATCTTAGCTTATTTGGGATATGTTTTCTTAATGTTTACATAATTACAACGACATACATGTCTTGGCTGATTGCTGCACTTAGTGTCAAAAGTTTCCGTTGTTGTTGGTTTGCAGCTGCCTTTAAAATACTCCATCACAATTAATCCATCCAAAGTTATAGATTGTCAGATAAAGTAACAAATTGGCTATAAAGAACAATAAAAACAAATTATTTGTAAGTAATAGAGAATGACTTATCAATTAGGCATGTCTCTAGAGATCTGGGAGACGTATATATACATATATCTGTAATTTTTTTTAATGGAGGGAGAGAAAGCAAAGCGTACACATTATGTCCACAGATTGGAGAATGGTGAAATTAGTTGGAAAAGAATGAAGAAAACAGTTCATGAAGAATTGACCTGTTTAGACTTCTAACATTTTATATTCTCATGGCAGGGAGGGGGACATGGTTTACCTGCTGCTTCACTTCTATCACAGAAGACTCTCCTTAGGAGGAGATGTACATAGCGATCTATTGCCAGGATCATACACTGCACTAGGCCATGGTTTATTTAACAAGGCTCAATTAGCTAATTTACCAAGCATGGTGTATAAACTAGAGTAGCTGGGTTCATAGTTTATGCTAAGCCACCAATCAAAAAACTACAATAAGGCTTAGCCCATAATATAGCCATAGCTGGGGTTTTTACTATGAGAAGTAAGTCCTTTTGCCAGTAAGATTTTGTAATCATGTCTAATAATTTATGTGTCAGTGAAGCTGGAAATGCCACTGGTCAAAATCAAGATGTCATGAGATATGTCATAAGATATGAGTGAATGGCAAAAGACAAATGTTTATGCTTTAACATAAGCAAACTCAGCCATCATTGGCCTAAAGTAAAAATCTTGGTATCTATCCAGATCTTCCATATTACAGGTCTTTTATCAATTTTAAGGTCTGATTTGCTCCACAATTTCAGTGTAGCATGAAAAACAATGGATTAAAATGGAATTTTCCAGAAATACTATGCCACAATTTTCTAACTGATTTAATAGCAACAGGAGTTATATGTAGTGTATATATTTTGAACTCAAAATAGTCCAATGAACTACAGTAAAAGTGCTATGCTTGAATATACCACGAAAGAGCCTTGGGAGGAAAATTTATACTAAGTGAAACCTTCCAAGATTTGGTGGTAATCACAAAATATGCATAGTAGTATTATTCAAGTTTGGAAGGCCAAAGCCCCAATTTTAACTAAACTGGCATCTTTTTCAGGTATATCTTCAGAACTGAAGAACCCCAGAGAAATTTACAAAACAATGTACTGAGTGTTTTCCAGATATATGGAATTTCCATAGAAAAGTATTTTGGCAATTGCATTCGTTTTGAGGTTGTGTACTCTATCCCAAAGAGTAAAGTTTAAAGACTCAAATCTATCAATATCCAAGGGAACCTCTTCATATTTCTATTTAATGTAATTATTTGAGAAATATCAAATGGAATACTTAAAAATAAATTCAGTAAATAGAGAAAAACAATAAATTACTCAGTTCACTGATACATAAACATTGCCTATTGATGTAAATTCTGATGTAGACCAATTATAAAAGTGTCCCACAACTCACCCAAACACTTTAATCAAGTGCCTCAAGCCCAGAGCATTGAGGTTCAGTAATAAAGAATAAAATATATTATGACATTGTCTAATAGCATAGGCTAAGTTTTCTAAACAGAAATCAAAGGATAAAGGAGACATTTGTGTGGTACATTTATAGAGTGAGAAAGGTGAAGGGAAAAAACACTGATCCTTACTTTAGATGTAGAGGCTATAGAAATGACTCCAGATCCATTTTATGAATCATATGAGAAATCTGAATTTAGATAAGGTGATATATATATATAGCCTATAGATTTTATCGGAAGCTTTTTCCACATCAAGTGATAGAACTGTGTCTTAGTCTTTTCTATCGATATTCAATCAATCAAATCCACTATCAACCAAATATTACCTAATCCACCTCTAGTTTTTGATATCCCTACCTTGCTCATTCTTGACCATGGACAAAATCACTTGCTGAACTCTGTCAGTTAAAGGAGTAGTTAAAATTTTAACATCTACATCAATCACAATGTGTATAAATTTTACTTTCTTTTCCTTTTGCCCTTTAATTAAAGGCCAGCAGAAGAGAATGAGAGAGTGTGAGAGAGTTTAGTTTGGAAGTCCTAGCAGTATGAATTGACTGACATTTGTAGTGAAGAGTTTTGTGATGTACTAATAGCAGGACAGAAATTGGTTTTGGCAATGTGGACTAATCTGTCTGATACTGTGAGGAAAGTTGGGTGATAGAGGTTGGAATGAAATAATTGGGAATGCTCAGAAATGTAGATTCTTTTGCCCCTGATTTCCTTTTGCATGCTCACTCATCCCCATTTATTCATCTATGTGCTCTGTCCCTATGGAGAGGTCATAAAGAACCCTTTTCCCCCATCCACCTTTTGGATGCTCCAGATCTCACCCAACAAGAGGAGAAAGGCCTGCAAATTGCAAGGGACAGTGGGAGGGTGGTCTGAAGATAAAAGGTTAATGGCATTTCAGCAAATATGAAGGGAAAGGAGATGATCAGGAAATTTAATTTCCTTTTCTTGGTCTATGTAGGTGTCTAGCATTGCGGAGGGCTAGAATCTCCAGTTACATTCATCCTGACCGTACATCATAGCTGGAAATTCCAGGAATCTGTCTCTGTCACTTCTTAGGGGTGCTAAAGCTATGTGTGCATCCATGTGAGTGAGTGATTCTGAAATAAAATTTCATGGGTCTCCATGCTTGTCAAACCGGTTTACCATCTTTGTTTGCTTTTGTATGAAGCAAATGTAAATTCATCTTAGTGTAATATTTTTGTGCCCTTATTTATTTATTTATTTATTTATTTATTTATTGTCCCATTCTCATCCACGCTGTATCTTATGAGTTCTGTAAAGCATCCTGGTCAGAACAGTTGTTTGTACCATGCAAAGGACAATTGTCATGATGAAGATAAATGCAACAAAGAAGTGTTCAGAGTTCGTTTCCTCTAAAGTCTGATTGGACAAACATAAGACAAAAGTACAAGAATGAATGCAATAAAAACTTCACCAGTTCACAGGAGCGGAATGATGGTGGTGATGAACAACCCAGTTGAGTAGTGAGACAACTACCACTAGCTTTCTCTCTGAGTGGGAAACAAAGGCTGTCTTTATGAACGGGAAAAGGATACAGATGGTGTTTGCTACTCGGTTGTTCAACCGTAGGGAGGGGGTTGATTTTCATCTACTCCAGGAGTAAGAGTTCAGTCATCAACCCTGTTTCAAGTATGGTTTGTTTTAAACTATGCAAAAAAAAAGTGCCTATACATGAATGTTTGCTTCTGGCAATACCGCACATGACTTCAATGTTCTCATGTTCATGGAATCTTGCATGCAAATAGAGATGCCTGCTGAACTTCAAAGTGTAATTTTAGTTCAGGCCACTTCACTATGTGCATCTTGTTCTATCAAAAGCATAACTTTGCTCACATGCCTAGAACTCAGTTGTCAAAAGATGTTACTGTTCATACCCGCACTTGTTAAGTCTACAGGGAATAGAGTTTGTGTTGACAACAGAAGTTCACATAATTCTCTGCAGAAATCATTTTAAGCTGAGGGTTCTCTCCTACTTTTATTTTGAAGAAGGGTGGAAGGCAGGTTATGGTGTTTAGTGGGCATTTTTGGCTGGGGAAATGGGTCAGATCCATTTTTTTATGTGTAAGATGGAATGGAAGAGAAGCCTCTGGTTGTGTATGTGTATTTGACAGAAACACCAACTCTTGAATAATGCGATGGAAGTTTTCATTGTGTGATTAATATGAATTTTGTTGGCAGGACAACATATTTTTGCCAGCCTTCCAGGAAGATTCCACAACTAAATGAAAATGCTGCAGTAAGATGTAAATAGAAGAACCAAGTGAGGCACATATCAAACTGAGTCTTGGCTTACATAACCATGTGCATTACTTGACTCCTTCATACATTTAATCTCTGATAATCTTGGGTTCAATGTACACTTGCGTTCAATGTACACTTTCAGTGAAGTTCATGATTTTTTCCCCAGGCTGCAGAGGAGAATGAAGGAAGGGCACAGGAAGAGAGGCTCCAGGCCTCCAGTTAGCTTAAAAACTCCAGGCTCCAGTTAGCTTAAAAAATCATTTCTCCAATCTGTCTTGGGGCCCCATGAATGGTGAAGACTGTGGAGTCCTTGGTGCTCTCTGAGCCTGTTGTTTTCTTGCAGACGTTTCATTGCCCGACTACAAACGTCTGCAAGAAAGCAACCAGGCTCTGAGAGCACCAATGACCCCACAGTTCAACCCTGAACTACAGATATTCTCTTTGACTGGTATTGTGAAGACTATTTTGCCATAACTTCTTTGTAATTGTAAATTAGGAGGTGCTATATGCACCTAGGGGGAGAGGTAGTTGGTATTCCTATTAATACATTTTGTGAAATACATACCTAGGGAGCCAATGTGTCTTTCTGTAAAGTGAATGATTTGCTAAAGAAGAAGGGCATGACTCAGAGCCCACCTCTTCCTTGTGCTCAAAGTAACTGGACAAGTTACTTGCTCTTTACAATCACAAGGTATTTTCCCCTGTAAATTGGCTATTTTGTAACTGGTTGTGTGGCAGCTCTTTTGTGAGCAGACTTTCTATCCATATGACCATGATATTTTTTTCAAAAACTCAAATATGCTCACTATTTCTCCCTTCCAATTAGGAATCTTTATTTTAGAGTTTCTTGACTCTTAGGTTCTGTAAAGAAATGATACAGAATTAAAGATTTTGGCCTCAAACCAGCTGAAGTTAAGTTTCGATTATTAGAGTAAGAGGATTATATTTATCTTTGAAGCACCTTTCTTCATTAGATTAATATTCTGCCTTTCCTCCAGGAGCTGAAGATGTCTCAGAATAAAGTTCTGGGGTAGGTTGGGCTGTCTCAGTAAATCTCCATGGCTGAGGTTGGATCTGAACCGGGATGTCACCAGTCATAGCCCAGCACCTTAACCATTATACCACAGTGCTCCTTCCAAATAATAAAGCACAATTTACCTAAATTATTGTTTTCAGTGGAACAGAACTAATATTACATACTCTGGTGTGTGAATTTGTGAGTCTATAAGAAGAAAATGCTCAATTATTTAAAAGACACATAATTTTTGGGAAGGGGGGTGTTTCTCCTCCTGTAAAAGGGACTTCTGTTTTTCTAACACATTTCCAGTGTGATTTGGAATTTCTTTTCAATTTCTTTTGATGGTAATTTTGAGTTTACTTGATTGAAGCCTAGTGGTACAATGTGCTGCTGCTGCTGCTGCTGCTGCTGCTGGTGGTGGTGGTGGTGGTGGTTTTCCATTAAATGTATTCTTAACAATACAGCCTGCTGGGCTACCCCGTCATCTTAATCTGAAAAAGTTGCACAGGACAGGTGCAGTTTCAGGTCCTCTCTGAAACCTTATTTCCAGTGCAGGAGCCTAGGAAGCGTATAGATTGATGGATAGTTGACCACATCATTAAAAACAGAACACTCATATATATCCCTCAATTGATTAAAGTAAATACCCCAAATCATGCATGAGAATATATATAATAACTTTGAGAGGTTCTTTGCCTTACTGAGACTGAATCTTATTTTATATTTTGTTGCTCATTCACCACTTAGTTTGGCAACTTTACTGTTAGGTAATCTGTCCTTTTCTTTTATCACTGCATATGTCTGGATATATCTCAAAGAACACTGTTACAGTTTGCATTTCCATTCCCAGCAAACTATGCAATATTTGGGCACAGAATAAACTCTTTCCCCTCCTAATTCTATTTTTTAGGAAGGGTCAATCAATATACAACATTTATTAGTATTCTGTATGTTTCTTCTCACTGCTGTACCCTTTCCACCTTTTCAGGGAAAGCATTAACTTAACAACCAGGAGGCTGTGAGTTCTAGTCCCGCCTTAGGCATGAAAGCCGGCTGGGTGACCTTGGGCCAGTCCCTCTCTCTCAGCCTAACCCACCTCACAGGGTTGTTGTGGGGAAAATAGGAGGAGGAAGGAGCATTAGGTATGTTCGCCGCCTTGAGTTATTTATAAAAAATAATAAAAGGCGGGATAGAAAATAAAATAAATAATAAAATAATTCTGGATAAAACATTCGAATAGATTTTAGTAATAAGAATTAAGTAAGAATAATTCTTCTTTCCCTGATAAAAGAACAATGGAGTAACTCTAAAAATAACTGCATTTCTAATCATTTAATGTAGCTTTGAATGCTGTCATTGCTCTGCTTTCTTTCCCCTTCTTTCTATAAATCCTCAGGACATTAAGCCATCTTCGTGTCATTTTTTTTTTCGGTGCGTCTAATGTTGCTGCCTCCTCTGGATGTTTAACACAGTGCATCCTCTTTTTCGTTGGCCAAGGACTTGGCATCCGAACAGTGTGCTCGGAAGGTGAACCCAGACAAGAAGGTGGGGCCAGGGTAAAACAGAGCAACGATAGAGCAAACCCCAACAGTGCTTGCACATAAAATTAAATCACACTTAATGGAATACAGATAGGGTGAGTGTGCCTTACAGTCTACTCTCTTTCTGGTCACAACTGGGCAGCAAATTGTGCTGGTTCTTTGGGGCCCAGTGCAAGGCATAGGGTTAACAGGGCTGTGGGAATGCAGATCAGGCTCCTTTATCCAATGGGATAAAATGGGATTCAGAATAATGGACATCTACGGGTAAATGTCAAAAAGCAGCATTATAAATCCATCTTTGCTTCAGCCCTACTCTTACATTCTCCATCTTCACTTAGCTCTCCTCTGATCTTCCCCGAATGGCTAACAGCTCCACAGCTAACTCTGTTCCAGTCCAGAGGAACGAAACCTGATTGGCCTAATTTCTGCTCTTGACAGCATTAGGGCCGGAGTAAACCTATCCTCGCCACTTACTGGCCACTGTTTCTTTCACGCTCGGCCTTGCTCAAAGCAAAAAGACCAGGGTGGAAGGCACTGAGAACTTTTCTCTTATGGATGAAGTACAGTGTAAGAGACCAGTCAGCACTGCATTATGGTCATGCTTCACGCTGAATAAAAAAATATCCCAGACTTTTTAGAATGGGTGAAATTGAAAGAATGTTGGTCTTAATTAACTCAAATGCTTGTTGCTTTATCCTGGGAGGACATAAAGCAGATAGGCCACCCAGGCTCCTCAGGTAGATAACGCAGTCGACTGGTACCATATGCTCAACCAAGGATGACATGACTGCTGAGTCAAGGGAAGAAAGCTTGACCTGAAAAGCACATCAACAGTTTCTTCTAAGTAACATTGTCTGTGAATATCTCTATGCTAACATGCACAGTTATGTACAGCAGATGGTATTTATATGGCTTGCTTAAAAAAAAAGAAGTCTATAAGACTCCAGTCTCATTTTATTTCAGCTGCATAAAGCAAGTGTGGTGTATGCAAATGTCTGTGTCAGTGTTTGATTTATTCTCTCAACGAGAACCATATTAATATTAAAATGGTTATCTAATATTTATGATAGACAGACAATTAATAGGCAAGTTTAGAAGGGCATGACGTGTGAGTTCTCAAATACTATCAGATTAATAAAGCCATGACGGTATGAGCTGCAGGGAAGAATCACATATAAATATTTGTTTAGCCTGATTTTAGACTTCCCCAGCTTGCAGTCCTTTGGAGATATGGGGACTATTATCCCCAGAATCCTCAGCCACTCTGAAGTTAATAGTCCCACTACTGGTAGAGAATACCAGCCAGAACAGAGGTGTAAATACAATGAAGGCAGGCAGTAAAAGCAGCTCCCTCAAGGCCTTCAAGCAGAGGGCCCCCCATCAGGCATCTCCTTGCCTCCCATACCTTCCACTCACCTGATCCATGGGATTCCCGCACCTGAGTGGCAGTGCCCTGTTGAGTAGCATCTCTGTCCAATAGGAGCCGTACTGGAAGAGGAGGGCTGAAGAAGAGAGAGAGGGATGAATCACCATCTCCTACTTCACAGCCACTCTTACAGAATGGAGGCATACCATGTCTAGGCAGCATTTTCGCAGCCCTAAGACTTTCAGGCAACTGAGTGGGGGACATCTTTTGAAGGTAGGGGGCGCGAGTGCTGCACACGTGTGTGGCTGCAGGCTGAGCTCTCACCACTGGGGGTGGTAGTGGGGCCATCTGAGAAGCTTGCTTTGGGCCCCGGGAACTGTACTTATGCCCCTTAGGTAGAGGAAAGGTGTGTTAGCTATCTAGCTAGCCAGTTCCCATAACGTTTTAGAGGAGCTTCCCCAGTTTATGATTTAGACCATCTTGTGAACCTACCATTATGGTTTGTAAGCTATGATTTGTGGTTTAGTGTGAACAGACCTAATTGCGACTTAGTCAATGATCCATGATTTACAGAATGATGGCTTAGGAATTAACGGGTGAGCTCTCTGATTCTGCAACACTGAGCAACGAACTCAAAAGGTCCCAATTCAGACGTTACTTCAGGCCACGAGCTACAAAGTGGTAGGGGTAAACCACTGTTGTTCAGTTTCTTGTCTGAAAAATGGTGATAATCGTCATGGCTTTCCTTAGAAAGAATTTTGTTGCGCAAAATACTGAGCAAAAGTGCCAAATTATTAATGATAATGATAATCAATTATTAATGATTGTAATTATATTCTGTAAGAAGAACCCCAAATGGTTCACACTTGAACAAAAGCTGTTGATTCTCCAAGTTAAGGAAATACAAAATGAGTTTTTGAATGATATGGAATCTGGCTTCCTGAAATGTCATTACAAAAAAACGCCTTTATCAGTCGAAGCAATGTGGTCATTTCTCTGCTGAATGAATCACTCTTTAATGATCTCCTTCTCAACCTTTAGCCACAAGAGGTGGCTCAGGGACCACACGCACCTCTTGTTTACTTAGCAGGCTGCTAGACTGTTGACAATGGCTGAAGCACTTTCCATATACTGTAAATCCAGCGGCTTTCTCTCCCCTCTCTTTAGCATGTTAAAGCATTCAAGCCCTTCCAAATCATAAATATTAATACTCCTGGATGCCTAGCCAGCTATTGCTTTCATCGCCTTTTATGTTTCTCTTATTATTAGATAATGGTTCTGTATAAATAAAATGCCAACGTATTTTATAGCTGCAATTGTAACTATGTTTGAATACAATTATTGATTTCAGGGCATAAGTAAAATTCACACCTAGCATTATTCTCAGCAGCCTGATTCACACAAAGCCACAGTGAGATTGGGTTGGTTTTGGCTTACTGCACTCTATGAGCCTAGATGTTGGAGTTTGATAAGCATGGTTTATGGCTTAATATGTTGTATGTCCCAAGCAGTAAATCATGCATTAATGCAATGTGTGAAGTCAATCATAAAAGGAAAGGAGAAAAAAAGGAAAAGGAAAAGACAGTAACTCAAAGACCCCCTTTCTTGTTCTCACAGACAACTTGTGAATTGTCAGGGTTGTCTGCAGGAGGGGTCAACAAAGTGAAGAGGCCAGCCACAATCCAAGCCCTACTCTTTTTATGTGTATCACGTGTGTGATGCATATAAAAAAAAGCGGTGAGCCTTTAGTCACACGGTCGGTGTTGTCATCCTGGCTTCTTGGACCATATATCGCACCACCTCCCCTGTGGTGATAGAGCAATTATCTTATTCCTCAGAGAGAAACTGTGGGTGGCTGCTCAATTTCCAAATGAAACTCACAAGAAATTCTCCACTTCCACTAGGAGGAGGACTCACTCACTGGCCATGTAATTAGAATCACTGCTACAAGACAACTTCTCAGTTGCCTGTAAACTTTATGCCTCTGATCCCACAACATGAGCAACTCAGTCATCCTGAAATTATACCCACCATGATCTGTGGGGATGGGTTGTCATGCCATTTTTATAGTCCTCCCAGCTGCTGCAAAGGAGGGTGGAATGTTGTTCTTCCTGCCTCCTTCTTTTTGGGGGTCAGCAAGCCACGGGGTTAGGACCACCATGGAGAGGTTTCAACAGGGTCTTATCTTCCTTACGCTTTTATACATTTTTATTCTTCCGTTCTTCTCTGGTGTGGCCACGAAGGATGAAATCCCGAACAGCCCTAGAGATGGAGTGCTTTAAAAGGCCCCATTTTCGCAGGACTTTGTCCTGATCCTGGAGAAGAAAGGGTTAGTTATGCCCATACTCAGCAATTCCCACAACCTGGTTGACTGGGTGCAGTTACACAGGTAGTTCAATCTTGTTCATGACTGAGTTTGTAACTGAACCCCTAGTGAAACAGCTGAACAAGTCAAGGAAATAAAAAAAAATCAGATTTAATTTTTAAAATAATTTTATTAAAGTTTTTTTTTTAAAAAAAGAGAAGATAAAAACTAATACAAACTAATATAAAGTGAGAAAAAGAAAAGAAAGAGATCAAAGAGAAAGCTAAAAGTACAAGAAAGAAAGAAAAAGTAAAAGAAAAATAGAAAAGAAAGAAAAAAGATACAAAGAAGTAGCTTCCGATCTTCTTTACAGCAGTTATAAGTACAATTATAAATTTCCCTCTTATCCTATGATTACAACATAACTCTCTTTTTTCTATAACCGATTCTGTCTAATTTCAAAACCATAAATCATAAGTTCAATTTTTTTCTGTTTCATGCAAAAAGTCTGTAAGGGGTTTCCAGTCAGCAGTAAACATAGGTATTGTCTTTTCTCTGATCAAAGGATTCAATTTAGCCATCTCAGCAATTTCCACCATCTTCATGAACCATTCCTCAATTGTGGGTAGTGCTGAATCTTTCCGTCTTCGTGCATACAATAATCTTGCTGCAGTTATCATGTATAAAAACAAACTTCCAGGGCTTTTTTCCAACTGTTTGTCCCTCAATCCCAGAAGAAAAACTTCAGGTTTCTATTGCATATTAATCTTTAAAAACCTCTGAATCAGTGTATGTATTTGAATCCAGAATTTTCCAGCTTTTTTACACATCCACCAAACATGATAAAATGTCCCTTCTTGTTGTTCACAATCCTCATGAATAAAATCTTGCAAAATTATTTTCAGTCTATCAGCTTAAATGGTTGTGAACAACTTGTAGTCATTATTCAGTAATAATGTTAGCCTATAGTTTCTTGTTAAAGTCAAATCTTGTCCCTTTTTAGGTATTAGTGCTAAATTGGCCTCTTTCCAACTCTCTGGCATTTTTCCTCCCTATAGGATAAAATTCATCCTATAACAATAAGGGAAGTTTCTGAAGCTGTAAAAAAGATTAAACTAGGAAAGGTGCCTGGACCAGATGGATTATCAGGTTCTTATTACACATGTTTTGAGGATGAACTTTAATAACCTTTACAAAAATTCAGATTTAAAATGGAAGCTGAGAAATGTTAGTTATCAGGCATGTAGTCCTTTAAAAAAATTGTAATGAGAAGTTGCTCTGTCATGCTGAGAATGTGAAGACAGGTATGCTTAGGAGATAAAGAAAGTCTTCTGTAATATAAGATAATTATTGTAATAGACAAAACTCTGTTTTATCAGCTTCCTTGACACTCTGAAGTGGTTTCTACCTTGTCATTTTCTGATGTTAATAATATGATATATCAGGATATGAAAGCACTGTGTATTTAAGATCAAGTATCCAAAGTTAGAAAAAAGTAAGTTTGAATAATACAGAGGTGGATTTCTCAGCACTAAAATATGTATTATTAATGGGAGTGTGTCAGATATTTTGCAGATGTGGGTGCATGCAAATGGATTAATTGGAATATATTTTCATGACTATAGCAACTGTAAAAACCAGAGCTGGAATTCATAGTGTGTATCTTTTGTGATGTTGCTACTGTGCACCTGGTCCAACCAAACCTTGTTCATAAAAATGCCTTTTTTTCAGACTATTCTAGCAATCAAAATGCATTTTAGCTTTTTATGGGTTGCATAAGTATCTAACCATTCTGATATCCCTGAGTGAGACAATATATTTTAGCAATTCATATAGGAAAATAGCCTACTTTCAATTCCTTTATGGTTCCCATTCAACAGCTACTTTGATGCCTTCTCTTTTATTTATTTACATTTTAAGGATGGAATTGGTATACTAAAAGAAATCCCCTTCTCACCCCTGTGGGTGGTATGTGTCCTCTACAATCTTGGGTCCTCTGCCAGAGACCTGGGAGTCTGAGGGTTCTGCGCAGTATCTTAGCTGTTCCTAGCACTGCAGTCTTCTGGACAGAGAGCTCTGATGTTGTTCCTGGGATCTGTCGCAGCCCCTCTCCCAGCTTGGGGGTCACAGCCCCGAGTGCCCCTACCACCACTGGGACCACTTTGGCCTTCACTTTCCTCATCCTCTCTAGTTCCTCCTTCAGGCCCTGGTACTTCTCCAGCTTCTCATACTCCTTCCTGATGTTGCTGTCACTTGGCATCGCTGCATCTATCACCACTGCTGTCTTCTGATCCTAGCTTACTACCTGGATGTCTGGTTGATTGGCCAGTACCTGCCTGTCCGTCTGGATCTGGAAGTCCCACAGGATCTTAGCCCTGCTATTCTCCATGACCTTCCATGTAATCTTCCATCAGGGCTTGGGAGGGTCTAGCCCATACACTGTGCAGATGTTCTGGTACACAGTGCCAGCTACTTGGTTGTGTTGTTCAGAGTATGCTGTTCCTGCCTGCATCTTACACCCTGCCACTATGTGTTGGGCTGTCTCTGAGGCCTGTTGATCCAAGGCTGAGACAATTGTGATGGAGCAAGACCAATGGGATCATCCCCATTTTTCCACTTACATGGCTGTAATGTGTATAAGGACAGTATTTTTAAGACCAGAAATGCAAGGCAATGGAACCTTATGTTTTGATGTTATTACTTTGCCCTGTGGTGGGACTGTAGTGACAGAAGTGTTACAAGGACTATAAAATAAGCTTGTAGGCTCTGCCAGTCTTGTACCAACTGCTGCCTTCATATCCATCCTTGGAACAGTAGAACCTGGCAACACCCTTGAAATACTCATAAACACTTCAGATACTATAACCACTGGTACTCACTCAGTGCTGGCACAAATATAACCACTACTGCTGCAAGTAAAGTTTCATTGGTCATGTAATTTGAGAGTAAATATCTGAGCTACAAAACAGGGGACAGAATTATACTCCTACTACAACTTTATGATTGACACTTACCACCTGTGATCAACAGAGTTGTATGTGGGACACTGAAAAAAATAAACAACAACATTATAGATTTATCTAAAGTGGCAAATTTTTAAATGTAATTTCAAACAACAAATGTTTATTAACTCTAATTTTCAAATTAATATGGCACAGAATAGTACATTTATTGCATCCCATATTTGTAGCTGCTCAAGTAAGTAGTGTGGCTGTTACTAGCCCTTTCTGCAAATGAATGCAGATCTTCCCTTCTCATCTACTTTTCATGAGGGTGGAGTAGAATGGGAATTTCAATTCTAAAATAGCTCATGGTTGAAACATGTCACTAAAAACCACAAATATTGTGTGCAGTGTGTTGTATGTTTATGCATACAATGCATAATCAATGGTTGTGCAATATCTGAAATGTTCTAGTTCTGTCTAATTGGTACCCTTCTTTCAAACCACCTTTAAAAAAAATCTACTAACATCTTTGAGTTCAAGGGTCATGCTTGGACACAGATTTCTCATGCAAGTCAAAAGCAGCATAGGGCTTGGACCTATGTGCTGTTCTTATTCTGGTAATCTCCTGTTGAGCAGATGTTAAACAGAGACCCATCCATTCATTCTTTGGCAGTATTTTAAATGTGCAGTGATAACCCCAATGTCCAGCTGGCCTGCTTTTCCTATTGCAATAAAAAGTGCTCTAATGGCCAACAGCAGTATAAGATGCCAAGAGATGCTCAGCCGAGGTAAAGTTGGTTCTTTGTTATCCCTTTGGCTTAAATTGGAAGGTTTAAAGCTTTTTCGGTGTTCTACTTATGGACAGAGGAAGTGATGTGCCATTTCCCAAGTTATTTACAAAATATTCAAATGAGTATCAGGATTTCCCTCCAAGTACAGCTGAGTGGAAAACACTGATTCTGGTTATCTTCTTCTTCTTTCCAACTTTCTTTCTCTCCACACTTTTGAACTCCTACCCCCAAGAGTCATCATTGCTAACTTGAGAGACTGTGAAGTCCCTCCCTAATGTACTCTACCCTCAAGAGATCAAACAGGAAGTTGACAGAGCAGAGTAGGTTACACTTGATGGATGAATGTGTGTACATAAATCACTTCCTCAAAGAGAAGTTGTTCCAACTCACTCACTGGCAATGAACTGCAAAGGACACACACCATCTCCCAAAAACGGTTTTCCAAATGAGAAAAATAGATTAAAGTCTGAAAATTGCCAAGTTAAAAAAAAAAAAAAAGCAGCGTGTTAGCTGAATGAGGAAGCAGCAGGCTGAGGGCAATTCTGCACAGCAGCCTCGGCTACCGGTCTTCCATTCTGTTCCTGCCTGTTTCTTAAGTCAACTTCAGAAATTTTAGTCCAGATTGCAGTGGGTGGCAACAGGGCTGGGCTGGTGCTTAAGCCAGACTATGGCCACCAGAGGACCTGAAGGCTTGTTCCCCTGCTTATTGCCTTTCCCACTCATGCAGGAGAGGCAAGAATCGCTGGCTGGCTCCCATGTGGAAGGGTCTACCAGTGTCTGCCTTTTCCTTTAAGGAATATTTCCCTTCTCACTAGTCCCCATGACTTTCCTTTGCTTTTCCAGATATTTACATACATGGATGACTTCATACCTGTTTCCCACATTACCTGTTTTGATACTAAGACCCTTTCTTTTTTTCCCATTAAGTACTGTCATTCCTCCAATGCTATAATAATCAAAGTAAAGGAACAGGTTGTTCATTGAGACCTATGTTCTTCTATGTGTCCATGGAAACTTTGTAGCATGGAAAACTGATAGTTCATCTTCATTGAAACAAGGCAACCATGTTCCCACACTGCAATTTAAAGACTTTAAAAAAATGAAGTAAAGGAATGGGAAGGAAAGCTTCGCAGTATTGTGGGCAGGCAGTGGGAAAGCATGCTTCAGACAGCTTGGGAAACACCAAAAGGATATTCAGTGAGATGTAAGGGTTGAAGGTGGCAAGTATGCAGAGACAGATGATATCATCCTCTTCACATTCTACAGCTGAGGATAATTCATTGACTCAACCGAACATTGTTGGATCAACTGCCAAATTATTTTTAAAAACCAGCAACTGTGACCAGCAGAGAATATAGCAACCTGGCAGGCTGGGACAAAATGGCTGCCCAGGGCAACAGCCAGCAACCGGAGGGAGGGGCATGCCAAGCACTGCAGCCAATTGGAGCTGGGACTGCGCTAGAACAGAATGAAGTGCTTGAGACCATTTGCTCTGAAGGGCTTAACATGTCTTGGGTTGGAAAACAGTTTTGAATGGAGGCTGGAAAACACAGGCCCGGTGTGCATTTGCAATAGCCTTGGAATGGGAAGAGGATGATATCGTCCACTCCTGCACTCAGGAAGCAGTGAGTGGCCTGTAGTGATGATGGGTCAAGCTGTGGGGATCTGCCCTGAGAAGAAAACAAGCAGGCAAAATGCATTAATGTTACCTGTTCACCTCAATACAGCTAAAATTTATTCTAAGGTTTGGTCAACACAGAGAGATATAGATTTTGTCTGTGTGACTGTAAAAGGAATACTCTCTCAGACACATCCCAAATGAGGAAGGTTTATTTGGTGGATAGCAAAAGATGGATTTTTATATGAACAAATGATAGGAAACCCACACCAAAAATAAGCAACAGCACAAAATAAAACATGATTGCTCCCATTTCCCTGAACTTCTCCATTTCTCCTCCCTCTTCCCCAACCACCTAAATTCTCTGTCATCGCTTGTAATTAGACCCAGTCTTTCCAATTCTACTATTTCTTAGTTGGATACTCCCATATTCACTATGCTACAGGGGCTATTTGAGCCAAAGAGAGAAATCCAGTTGAGTGGAGCACATGGTAGCCCCACCATTAGGGAAAATTATTGGTGTGCCCTGCCATGTCCCCACTAAGGTAACCTGCTGCCTTCAGCTGCTGCAGAGGGCCTTGTCCCATTGCCAATACTGAAGGACGATGTGGCTGCCCTTCCATTTAGCTCCCACCCTAGAATAGGAGAAAGCATTATCTTGTTTTGGTTCCAGGCAGCAAAATGTCTTGGGCCAGCCTGGGTGGGGTGGGGTGGGGTGGGGTGGGGGAGAAGGCAGAGGAAGTGAAGGCAGGCAGAGGGAGAAAGCCATTAATTAGAGAAGTTTCTATTTTCCTAAATATTATTCATAAACCTTGACTGCCAGTTGGGGGTTAGATTGGAAGGAAATACCTTACAGAACATGTTGATACTTCCCTCTGATCCCTATACATTCAGCAAGAGAGATTTATGGGATAGAACATATTTGGTGCCATTTCAACTTTGGGGTGGGGTATGTTCCTTTTCAATTTTAGTACAGCTTTCTGCACACTAAATAAGGGTTTTCATTTCAGTTCATTTCAGGGGAGCTAAAACACAGGGGGAGAGCCAGGCTGGTATAGTGGTTAGAGGCACAGGCTAGGAACAGGGAGACAGTGAGTTCTAGTGCTGCCTTGGGCTCAAAGCCAGCTGAGTGACCTTGGGCCAGTCCCTCTCTCATAGCTTTAGGAAGGAGGCAAGGGCGATCCCAGAAAACTGCCAGGACTAACCCAGCCAGTTGCTACCTTAAGGCACCAAAACAAAACAAAACAAAACAAAAGATAGGAGAGTGTTCAAAAATGTATTTGCTCTGCAGTAGAAAATGGTACATTCCAGTCTACTCCTTCAGTATTTTATCTCCTCCTTCCAATGCCTGTATAGAATATGCGAAGGAGATTCCTAAAAATCAGTCAGACAAAGTATGAAAGTTGTTTTAAAAATCTAAGTTGCCAGTGTGAGGAGAGCTAAGCTAGAACCATGATTTAGAGAAAGAAGATTACGTTTTTGCCCACAAACGTTGTCTGTAATCCACTCAGAATTTCTCTCTTGATTTCTTCAATGGGAGCTTTGATTGCAAACAGCTTTTCTGATTGGAATGGAACCCCATGTGCTCAAGCCTGTTGTTTGCAAAACAATGGACGGTAGTTTGTTCCAGTTTTTATTTATTTTATTTATTTTAGAAATTTGTAAAGCTGCCTAATTCTGTATTGACTCTGAGTGGTATAGAGTAAAAAAAAATCATACCGTTAAAACAACCAGAACAAAAAGAACCCATACCCAAATGCCAGAAGAAAAGCAACCCTCAAAAGAAAAAACAAACATGCCACCCATTCTAACCCAAAGCCTGTGGGAAAAGCCAGGTTCTCAGAGTCAGGGTGAGGGTCAGACATATCTTGGAGGGGGGGAACAGTGTTCCAGAAAGCAGGTGCTGTGACAGAGGTCCCAGGTGTAGGGTTTGATACCAGGCCCTCTCAGATATTAAGAGAGGCACAGGCCATTTCTACCTTCTGAGGTCCCTAATGTCTTCTAAACATTAGAAGATAACAACAGTTAAAAACCTGAGACATAACTTGTAAACATTGTAAGGGCAAAATTTTAAGTTACTTTGAGCATTAGGCCTAGATCAAATGGTCTTCCTGCCTGGTATCCTCCAATTTTGTTTGGTATGCATACATACTCAGTCAGGCCATGTGAATAATATGTAATTTTGCCATAAATTCTTCCTGGTACCTCAACAACAAGTAACTTTAATAGCCTTATAGTGAGTATTTTGACCATAGTCAAGTAGACAATTTGCCATGATAAATTAAAGAAGAATAATTGAGAGTCTATTGCTTTTTTCTACATTTTATTTGCAAAAGTTTTGAGACTGGAAAGCTCATCATGAAACAGTAAAATAGGAGTCAAGAATTAGAATATTCCAAATATTCATTATTTTCCAGGAGATCAAGTAATCATAACACCAAAATGTATATGTTTATGTTACAGACTGTGAATAATCAGTAGCATTTTGTTAGAGCAGTGTTTATTAGTGTATTGACTTATTTATGTTTATCTGGCTTTTATTCCCTTATTTAGCTGAAGTGGGTGGGTATAAGAAAAATTGTGTTTTCCTATCTGTTCCCCCCCACTGTAAATAATAATCTGTATACTAGCGAAAGTGTTCCACCATACCTTTAGCATTAAAGGAATGAAAATAAAAGGTTTCCCTCCCTCCCCGCCTTTCTTTGTGGCTATACAGGAAAAGGGAGTTGTATTTTGCTCTTTTATTAATGAAATTATTTTGTTGACCCTAAGAGTTGATTTATTCATTCAGTGAATAAATTTATCCAGCTTGATAATTTTACACCCAATGGTCTTCTGGAGGGAGAAGAAGCTACATTGTAATGTGCGTTATTTCAACTTCTTCAAAATATGGAAAACCACCTTGCTGTACCTGCTCATTCTGCTGAAGGAGGACCCTGAGCATCTGTCTCACAGTCCCATTCTGAATACTTCTCTGCAAGGATAGATAGCCTGTTGGTTTCCTGTTCGAGTGACTCCCATAATCACTTGTTGGCCATGCTGGCTGTGACTGTTAAGAGTCCAGAATCTTTGGAAGGCACCCTTGCTTTACTGTACAAGTTATGTGCATGCTAGGAGCTCTATACCAAAGCTGTGTGGTATATATAACATGGGCTCACTGAAGTGAAAAGTATCTATGCCAGTGCTTCCTTGAGGAAGAATGGGATGGGAACTTCAAGATCAGGAAGAAAAAAAAAAGAATATTTCTAGGGTGTAGCATGGCCTTCAAGAAAATGAGCTGATATTTGTTTCCTGAAAATAAGTAAATAACAATACCGATCTCAGCTTCACTTCTGCCATTCTCCCTGGTGCCTTCCCCATTGGCTCCTAGATAGCACATCCATTAGCTGAAACATACCTGAGTATTTCCTACCATTATATTTGCATCTCCTTGATCTCTACACTTCTATTCTCAATTTTAAGTAAGGGTTTCTGAACATATTCAAACATCACTAGGTCTTGGTTGCACAAGAAGCTTCTCCAAGCTAATAGTCTGTTATCTCAATTTTTTTGCTATGTTCCATTTCTAGCAGCTGCTTTCCCCTCAATATTCAGCCCCCAAGTCTATAATGAAAATGCTGACAGATCCTTCCTCACGGCGGCATTAGCAAAGGCTGTTCTAATAAAGTGTATCTTTCAGTATGGATGTACACAATAAATTGCTATTCAAAGCTGAAGCCGTGTCATTTCCTTCCCGAAACAGCAGAGAACATAAGAATGTCTTTGTGCTTGAGACAAGCAGTGATTTGGCTTAGTTCCTTGTGTGGGTAAGTAAAAAATCTTTAGTCAGCCCCCTGCTTTCCCCTTCTTAGTCTTAATGCCAACAGTTGTTGCAGCTTTGAAGATTTCATTCCAGAAGTTCAGACAAGTCAATCCAGAGTGCTACATATTTCTCACACTTGATCAACTGAAGCTTCTAGATTTTTTTTTAAATGTATTAAACAATAGGACAAAACTGTTGGACAAAGGCCTATACAAAAGCATATATTACATATGGCATTTGTTGAGAGAGTTAATTCTTCAAATGCCTACTTTGGTAAAAAAACAATCAAAACAAAAATACATTTAGAATCATGTAATATCTTGCTGGAGGCCAGACTGGTATGTTTTTGATTTTGTTTCTGACCTTCACCCTGAAATCCTTTTGTGAAATGACTTTATTCTAGATAACCTACTGACTAGCAAATTATCTAGGAGATTTCACAGCACATAAATTAATAGTTAATACGTTTTTTTAAATTCAGACTCCATAATTAGAAAACCAGTTATAAAATGTTCAATTGATAGCAATACCTATCAAAACATTAATAGACATAATTAAAACTAGATTATATGGAAAATCATTTACTATTAATTCTTTCAGCACAGTTGTGCCAAATGTTAGAGCTGAGATTATTTAAACCTTTTTCATGACTAAAGATAAGTAGAAACATTCCTTAAGTTTTTGCACTGATTCTCTCTCCCTCTCCTTCCAGGAAAATAGTGGGTTTCTATAATTCTTTTGTACTAAGTACTATTACCACTTATATGATAACCAATTTATTTCAAAATAGTCCCATTAAATTGAATAGGACTGTTCTTGAGTAAATGGATAGTGAACTCTTATGTATAATGGCAATTATTAATGTCATTATGGACTCTTCTTCTAAGTTAGACCATTCAGCCATCTAGTTCATTTCTTTCTTCTTTGTTTAGCAATGCCATTCTGGATTTCATAGAGATGTAACTCCTAGATCTATTTGGAAATGTGAAGGATTGACCCGAGAACGTCTGCATTTAGAACATATGCTGTTCCATTCAGATAGGTTCCTTTACTTAATGTCATAATAAAATTCTTTAGGAGGGTGGGAGGATGCATCATCTTAACTACCTGGTAACAGTAATCCTCATTTAGCAACTGCCTCCTTTAGTGACCATTCAGAGTTATGATGGTGATGAAAAAAGTAACTTTACCACCAACCCTCACACTTACAACTGTCACAGGTCTGTAAAGCAAAGGAAAGCTGAAGTAAGATCATAAGCACCATCGCAGTTTCGTGACTGCTTCACTTAATGACCAAGTTGCCAGGCCCAGTTGTGGCCACTACCTGTACTGAGTTAATGTGGGTTTTTTGCCAAATTATGAATAATGGCATATCTTCATCTGCTTCCACTGATCTAAGAATGTATAAGGTATAAAACATGTTGTATGTTTTAAATAAAACTGGGCATTACTATAACATATTGTTTATTTCATTATGTGAATGAATTAAGTGTAATAAATGCTTTTTATTTAGAAATATTTCTGCCCATTTGTTGAATAGTACATTGGCCTTTTCCATCTAGTACAACTCTCAAAGCAAAGTAAGAGGAGCAATGTAGACAGAAATTTCTCTGTACTTGCTGGAATTTCCAGGAGATATATTAAATACAGAACTTTGGATTCCTTGCTATCAGAAGAGAGATACTGGTTCATACAAATGCCCTAGGCCACTGGAATTCTGTACTTGCAATAAAGATCAGACTGCTTATTGCTTAGGACAGAAAGGGACACCTGGCCCATTCTTTACCAAGTATTTCATGAAGAAATACATCAGGATATGGATGCTGGAATTAGAAGAAGATTCTAATTTTCTTGTTGAACTTTTCTCTTCTCTGACCATCAATCATGGCTTAGAAATTGTGGCTGTGGAAAAAGTGCTCAGAGGAAATATTATAAGGGAAAATTGGTGAGCCTAAAAGGTTCGGTACCCTGTTTGCCTGCCTGCCATTTCTCCCCTGCAAATGCTACTCTCTTAGATTTAGAAACTTGTTCAACTGAATGCATGATTATATGGCATGAAATGACATGAAATGGGTTGGGGGCAATTGGCTAGTTTTGTCCATCCGCACTATTTTTAGTACACTACAATTTCTTTTCACAAAGAATCTGGGGATTAATTCAATTAATTGCACTGTACCAGTGCTGTCAAACTTACAGGTGGGTTACTAATGAAATAATGAAACAATTTTTCATTATTTCAGCATTAGTAACTAGTGAGCAGTCCTTTCTTTTGTTTTTGTGTTGTTCTTGCACATGGAACATGTTGAATATTTCATATAATGCCAAAATACAACTATAATTTATAGGGCATGCTTAGATATCATACTTAGAAGACTTGTTAGGTTTCATTTGCCTAGGAATTCAGCTCATTTGGCTAGCTGTAAACATAATTACTACTCTCCCATACATCTTCTTTGTTTATAATCACGGCGATGTATTAGGAATGCACATAGATTCTGGCTGGGACAAAGAGACAGTGTACATTCATTGTATCATATTCCATGTCTCTGTGGAAATGGCATTTGAAGTAATGTTCTGCATCATAAAATTGCAACATCCTAATTCCCATAAGTCTTCAGCTCATTAAATGCGGTTGCTGGATCCAGGGGTTAAAACAGATTGTTTGAGACAGACAAATGGAAGCTCTCCTGGGGCCACCCAAATATCCAGGGAATTTAGGAAGGAAGTCTTGCTTATCCAGCAAGCTAGATAGACAAGAAAGCTTTCTGGGTGTGCTTTTCAGAAAAGCTGCAGGGTACTTCATTAGTAGTTTTTTAAAACAGCAATAAGTTAATATTCAAAATAATTTAAATTTGGCTTAAAGCTAACACTTTGAATTATATGTCAATTTACCCAATCACTAGAATTACATTATTACTGTTGTTACTGATTTTATTTATAACTTTTGGAGTCCTTTACCTGCCACTCTTGCAAATGAGAGAAATGAAGCTGTAACTCTAAGGTCCGTCTTGCAGGAGCGGCTAAGACTTCCCATCATTTTAAACTAGCTTTTCTTAAGCTGGAGTTCTCTAGATGGTTGAACATCTTCCATAATTTATGGGCAACAGGTCTTTGCCTCTACTACTTAGCAATTATGACAGTTGCAATCCAACATATGCGAAGAGCTCCAGGTTAGGTAAAGCTGTTCTAACATTTCAAAATATATCACAAAATAATTTCCCGTAACCAAACATTTAAATATTGGATCAGCCAAACATATAAACATTTAATAGGCAGTGCTGGGACTGACACCTTCCCTTTGATTAATTTAGATAATGTAGTTAAAAATGTGCACCCTTAATGGAGCGGCTTGGGGATGATTTTGTCTTTTTGCATTTTAATTATACTAAATCATTAGACCACGATATCAGTTTCTGGAAAAAATTAAACTGGCCCTTAAAAAAAAATAATTCCCACACCAGCACTGAGAGATGAAGACCTCTTGCTATTGCTTCAACCTATAACTTTTGTATCATATTCACCATTATTTTAAGCATAACCTAAACTTTTCTTTTCTTTAAAAAAAGAACTTCCGTACGAGGAGAGAAAGTCCTACTGAAGGCACAAGAAAGAACAAGAACCTGTGCTGATCTCAGAAATAAAGTTTCCAGCCATCTGTTTTGTTTCGAATGTTGGCCTTTACTTACAATGGTCAGCGTTTCCAGGCCATAACCGATGTAAGAGGAGAAGAAAGGCTTCTAAATACCTTTAAATGGATGACTAGCTCCTTTTGCAGCTGATATTTGTCTTGGGAGAACCCTAAACTGAACGGGAGATATCTTCCTAAAGAGCAGCAGTTTTCATAAACATTGTACCAAGGGAGTAAAAGGTTAAATTTACCTCCCTTGCCTTCTACAATCCTGATAATAGCCAAGCTTTCCTCCCCACCCCTGGGTGATCATTTTATAAAGGGCAGGGCAGTGTTATTTTCACCCAATCCTCTTTTAAGGGACTCCCTGTTTAAAATACAGAATATACAGTACGTTTCCAAGTATATTAGCCTCTGCTTGAGATCAGTCAAATACTGGAACTATGACAGTGTGACATGCTTTGACTCTAGGCCTTATTACACTTCTTGGAAATCTCTAATTTACCTTACTGCTTAAGTGTAAGCTAATGCTGAACTCCTGTCATACCTCTGAGCTGGCCCTTGATCATGCTTTTGCCTGTGTACTTTGCTGTAAAGGAATGCTGTTGATTTTTGACCCCAGACTACTTCATTATGCTCTTGGCTTGCAGTTCGAAACTGTGGTCAGGGTGCTGTTAGAGAAATGAGAGGGTCCAACAAATGGAAAGCCTTCTTCACCCACTCTGTAATATGCCCATGAACATCTGTTAGGATCTCCTAGCATCAAGGATGCTTCCCTGAGTACATTTCTTTCCTGCTGTGGACTTCCATTTCTGCAAGTAGAGATGAAGACATACTACATTCTTTGGTTCCTGGGACACCTTCCCAGGGACATTACATTACCAACTTAATGCCATGACCAGTTTAACCCAGTTTAAGACTGAAAGCTGTAAGGAAATGTCTATAGCATGGAAATGGAGCAGACTTGATAGGACATACAGGAGTAGGATAACTATCTCGGTGATTCTTGTTTTTATTCTTGGGAATAATTTTGGATATTTCAATAGAACAGTGGCGTCAATTAAAAAAGGAGAATAAGACTACTAATAAGAATGATCTTATTTGTTTCAGAAAAGGAAGTAACTTTTCCTGACATTATTTTCACACCATGTTTAAGGTATTGTAAATGCTATTTACCTGGGTTGCTAGTTTTCTCAAAAGGAAAGCTGCTCTGAATTTAAGACAACCATGCTGAAAAAAGAACATTAGACAGAAAAAGAATTATAAACTTGTGCCAGATTCAGCTTCCCCATTTTGTTAATCTACAATTGCCAACTCCAGTTGAAACCAGTCTTGCAGAATCCCCCACTTCACCCAATGTATGTACCTGTCTATGTGTGCATATATGTACAGTGTACGTAATTAAATATTTTCCGGAAAAAGGGCCTGGAGAATATCTATCTGTCTGTCTGTCTGTCTGTCTACAGCTGTTCTTCACAAACATCCATACTTTCCAGAATCAATGCCTGCAGCCATATGTACCTTCCCCCTTCAGTATTTGTTTCTTTTTAGCTCCGTCTTTCATAGTTTTCTGCTTCTTAGCAAATGTAGTCCCCATCTCCATCCAGATGTGTTAAATCCAACAGTGTCCAGATTTATACTTCAGAAGCATAATTTCAACATGGAGAGGGGAGATTGTCTTTTAACAGGGACTACTCAGTAGCATGTCCCATTAGATTCAGTAGTAATAGTTCCTAGATAAATGACTGATACTACTACCAAAATAAATCTTGTGCATTTAAATGTGGTAACTTGCACAATGTGTTTAGCTAAACCAGTGTTTCTCAACCTCAATTTTAAGATGTGTGGACTTCAACTCCCAGAATTCCCCAACCAGCATGCTGGCTGGGGAATTCTGAGAGTTGAAGTCCACACATCTTAACATTGCTGAGGTTGAGAAACACTGGTTTAGCTACTTGATGAGACTGTTTACACCTATAATAATAATGACTGAAAAGATACAAGATAGTTTTCTTTATATCCTAATCAATATGTTAGGGAATGGCAGCTGGAACAAAACATGCATAATTTAATTTCCTTCTCTATATGACTTTTCCTGCTACCATTAAAACTGAGGAGGAAAAGAATCAGGAACAATTGTGGTACATCTTTTAACAATTTCAGATATTTGGTAACATTTTCTGCACTAGATATTGAATGAAGGCTTACTTTCTAAAGAATAACAAGCATATTTTAGGACTTGCTAAAGCTGTATATATCAACTCAGAATCCAGATCCAGAACTTGGGCAAGAATCTGACCCTGGAAAGAATAGAGCAATCTGATTCAGTGTGTGGTACAAAGCAACATTTAGAAAAATATGGCTCGCTTCCTATAATCTAGCTAGAAAACAAACAAATGGCTGTACCTTTTTTGACTGCTTCTTTTTCAGTGGAACAGGATGAAGTTTGCAGGCAAGCCAGGAGATTTTGAAGGAATAAAGCATGCCAAATTTCACAGAAATTAGGACAGGAGTTTCCCAGCTATGCTTTGTCAAAGTCTGACTTCTTATTTGTAAAGAGAAGACTGTAATGCTCTTGTTTTAGGACCAAATGTAATGAAATTTGCAGACCCCTCTGTGGGAAATGTTCATACCACTTATCAGACAGATATATTGGAACATTTTTGTGCAGAGCGAGAAAATATTTACTCTATCTGAAAGAGGTAGAACGGATTATCAGTGTGAGGTCTAGATCAGGCAATGTTAGAAGTAAGGAGTCTTGAGACTGGAGTGGCCATTACAATAACAATGCACAGGTGTCATCTGTTCCTCCACCTGAAGTAAGATGCTGTCAGCCTATTAAGCCACATGAATGGGAGAAAGAGGCACATATTTGAAATGTGCTTTTGCTATGAAGACTTTCATGTTACACTTAATGACTGATGGATTTCTTCTTTAACAGCTTTTCTAGTCTTGCAGTAAACCATGCTTAATAAAGGCTTGCTTATCACAGCCTTGATCACTGCCTTTGAGGCTTCTAGCTGTAGTATCAATCAAGAAAAGCCTAACAGCCAGGAGCTGGAGCCTAAGTATAACAGGATAACTTGCAGCACTTTTCTGTAAAATAAATAGGTGGACGGGTCTACCCAACTAGCAGATGCTCCTCATAAAAAACCATCATGTCCCAAATCAGGATGAAATGTTGTTCTCTTTGCAGTCAATTCCCCATTGGTCACCCAATCACAGATCTTCAGTAGTAAAAAGTTCATGAGCTGGCTGATGCAGAGACATGGAATAAACAGTAAACCTAAGGACCCCTCTCTACCTCATGATCATTGATACTACCTCATGATCATAGATACTACCGAAGATCTATGATTGGGTGATCAATGAGGAGTGGATGGCAAGGAATATAACAATTCCAGAGCAAACCAATTAGTGATCAAAGTCCGATGGTTACTCTCCTACTTCTCCTTCACATGGTAGTTTATGTAAACAATGAAAGGGAGGTTGTTTGTTGATTTTACTGCAACAGACACAGCACTATTCTTTGTAGTGCCCTAAAGATCCAGAGGGACAAGATCTTTACTGAGGTTCAGCGCTGTTTACCCATATTTGTTCTCCCCTTAGGAAATGAAAATCCTTTCTGGATTCCTTCACTGTGCCATGGGATCCAAAATCTGAATGTATCCAAAGCAACTCTTAATATTTATTAGTATATTCATAAAGCTAATTTTGTTATTTCTGCCTCCAACCAGAGAAAAGCTGTTTCATTTTGCTGCCAGACATGCACATTGTCAGTAAGACATTTTATTTCCAAAATTAAAATTATTTAACTCAAACCATCATTAATCAGACTGGAAGTTACATGTCATTGGTAGGATTATGTCACAGGAGAAGATAATAACTTCTTTTTAAAAGGAACTTCTTTCCTTTTAGCTTTGTGAATATATACACTAGCACGGATATACATTAATTCTAATTCACATACACCTCCTCTGAAAAGGAAGAGCTTGACATGATTATATCTAAAACATTAGTCAGATACTGTCATGAGAAATCTGCATTCGTGATGTACCTTTATTGTGACTGTTGTTGTTAACTAACTTGTTCACTCCACCAGTCTTTCCCAGCTTATTGATGGAATGAGGGTGAAGAAGGCTGCCTTACTACTTTCCAACTCATATGGGTAAAAACTAGCATTTACCATCACTAACTCCCATTCCTGAGCAGAAGTGGAATAGTTTGGACCTGATTTGCAACAATGTGATGCAAACTGGGAGTAGTCCAAAGTGGCCTTGCCCAAATCTGAGTCTCTGTTCCTGATTTGTAATTCTGGAGATCTGAGGCTCTGCAAAGGTGAGTGAGTATTCCTTAAAATAAATTTGTATCACTTCTTTAGAAAACGGTGGAGGTGGGGAAGGGAAAAAGCTGAGAAGCAGATCTCTGAACCAAATCTTATGGCCTATGCATCTCTCTAGTAAAAACCTGCTAAAAGTCCATTCTAAATGTGTGCAACTGTTTTTGAAGTGGCAGCTCCAATCTCGCCAATTCTGTGAAATATTACTTTATTAGTGGGATAAATTCCCAGCACTTGCTAAAAATGGTATTCCTATAATACATTCAGTTAGAGTTCCTAATATGAAGCTAGGAGCCTAAATTCCAGCCAGCTTCAGCAATCATGTGCAACGTGGTTGCTTTATTTTCCCATAGTTTGTTTTCAGTAGTCTTCAGTTTCTAGACCAGATTGCAAGACTTCCTCTGTGGCATGCAGAGTTTGGTTTGACATATTTGCAGAAAAAAATAAAAAAGGGTTAACTAGACTTTACAAACCTCTAGGAACTGACCTTGAAGTTTAGGTAAGCTTTCAGTTTCTGAAAGTCAAAGATCCAAGTAACAATTCTGGAATTCCCCTCTAAGAACATCTGGGATAATAGAGATCTTTTCTAAGACATGAGAAATGCACCAGTTCATCAAACTAATGTAGTTAAGGGCAGTTCTTATAGTCTATGATGAATGGATTCTAGTTAATGATCTGTGGATCTAGGGATTCTCATTAAGAGCTGTTTTTATGCTCCATGGCATTCAAGATGGAGATGGGGCCAGCACCATATTTTACTGTCTTTTATTTGCCTAACCAAATGGCTCAAGCATCTGTTTATAATTCACTCAGAATTCTCAGAACCTTAACAGGAAATGCTAGCTGAACTGAGCTGAAGATAATCTTAAATGGAGTTAGATATCTTTAAGCCCACTGATACAAATTGGTGTGGATGATCCCAGTTTGAATTGGATCAGTCAACATACTGCCTCTGATGATTGGGGCATTTTCTTTTTACTTCATTCTGATTTCAAAAAGCTATAGCCTCTACCACCTTTGTTCTCACATTCTCACAATATACAATGTGTTATAATTTAAAAATGTACTCTCCAATATATTTCTCTATGTTTCTTCACTGGAAAAGATCACCCTAAAAACCAGTGACACATCCAGTTTTATATGTGAACCCCCCCCCCACACACACACACAAGTTTTCAATCCTTGGGTTTTTACCAAAGGCTAATTTCATATAACAAATTACCTTGATCACATTCGAACTTGACTCTTCGTCAATGCCTTAGGGCTAACTTCATACATTGAGAAGTCTTCCCCTTTCTACAGTATGTCTTGGTAGACTATTCACCATGCTTCCATAGTATTTCACTGACCCATTCCAGTGCTGCCTGGATATTCTTCAAATCTATCACCCTCCTACAACCCCATTTTCTTTCTACTGCTTCCTTTCTAAATGAAGCTGTTTCTAACAATCTGGTAATAAGAAGCTGTAACAGGAAGAAGCAGTGCTACTTTTATCTGTGGGAAAACTGGTTCTACAACCCAGATGCTAGAATCCCTTAATTGCTGAAACTTGGCTGTAGTGCATATAGCAAAGCATTGCGACGTATCTTCCACTGCTGCAGCACTGGTAAATCTGTACCGAGGGAAGGGTGGTCTTAACCAATTCCCATCACACGAAGCTTTGTATATCAACATGCTAGGAAGAGCAGAGCACAAGTGTTTGTTTGAAGGGCACTCTGTTTCATAGATTCCAAATGTTTGGGACTGACAAGTGAAAAATGTTAGCAATATATTTTTTTAAAGCCTTACACCATCAGGGTTTTTTTAAAAAAACACTTTCAGTATTTACTTAACCTCGTAACTCGGTTTATTAGGGAGGTTCCATTCTTTGTAGTTTAGGTAATGGGTTCACCACATGTTTATGCTTTTAAGGACTTGGGTAAGACAGCTAACACCTATTTCTCCACCTCCTGCCTCAGAGGTTAAGACCCTGATGTATTGCTGGTTTACTGCTGTGGTCCATTCCCCATGTATAATTACACTCATCCCTTGAGTGAAGGAAATCCCTGAGCCTTTGTACTAACTAGCTGCAATGTTTCACTACCCACCCCTCTAAAAAAGAAGTTACTCTTTTAAAAAATGCAAAGCAACTTTCACATTAGTAACTTTCCCCTCTTTTTAATAGAAGACTTTAAAAAATGCCATTGTACCACATTAAAGGCCTTCACATCAGACTCACCATTGGCTAATGAGTCTTCTTGTGTCCCATGCCACACACAACTGCCTTCAAGTGCTGCTTTTAACTTAACCTTGATGTAGTGCCAGGAATGTGCAAGGATCTACTTTGATAGTAGTGGGGGAAAGCTAATCTTGTGAACATGCTTTGAAAATATGTGTGAGATTTATATTTGAATGTTAATTAATTGAATAAAGTCCTGTCTATAAGAACAAGAAGGCCTATCATCTGTTCTTAATAATAGGTCATTACTCATAGTTTCCCCTTTCACGCTGCCTTTTTTTCCATGGCTTGCATTATTGCTAATCTTCATGGTCTCATCTATTGAAATTATTTTAGTGTATGTGATAGGAAGAGCCACAGCTTGAGCTAATACTTTGCATGTAGAAGATCCCAAGTTAAATTCCTGGTACTAGAATTATGAGGAAGGCTTCTGTGTGAACTACAGAATGCCACTAATTTTTTTTTATTTATTTGATTTATATCCCATCTTTATTTTGTACAAATCAAGGCAGCAAACATACCTAGTACTTCCTCCTCCAATTTTTACCACCACAACAACTCTTTGAGGTGGTTTGGGCTGCTGAAAAAGAATACCTGGCCCAAAGTCACCCAGCTGAGGGAAGACTACAACTCACAGACCCTGGGTTTTTAGTTCGGCACCTTAACCACTATACTAAACTGGCTCTCTCAATAAATAATGTTTATACTTAATAATATTGAGTTACAGTGCTCAGTGATCTGATGGAATATGTCAGGGGTAGGGGACCTGTTGCTTTCCAATTGTTACTGGATTTCACTTCCTATCTACCCTGACCATTGACCATGCCAGCTGGGACTAACAGATATGGAGGCCAAGAATATCTGGGATGCCATATATTCCCAGCCTTGGTATAAAGCATACTTCTACAATAACACTTTTTTTAATGATGTGGCATGGGATAAAGGCTATGTGAAGAACATGCCACAAAAATAGAAAATGTTTAAGAATGGCTCCTTAATTGAATAGCTTCATATGAATCCTTTAAATTCTTAAGGAAGAAAAAAATGTAACATCTACCTGCTGATAGATATCTGGTTATCTCTAAGTGGTATTTTAATTCTGTTGCAGGAATTCTTGAGCTTTGAAGGAAGTAGATAGAAAGTCATACAATAATATACACTCAGTCAAGACATTGCAATAACTGAGAACTGAAAAATGAAGGTTCTCAAAGAATCTTTGTCGGTGTTAAAAGAAATTGAGTTCATGGTATGTATATATTTTACTGTTTTTGGTGCCATCTATAGGAACCCTGTGCTTAAGCCTTTCAGTGATGGCCTCATTCTGGAACAGCCTACTGCCGTATATTCACACACATCCCTCTCTATTATATTTTTGAAGAGCTGTGAAACCAGGACTCTTCAGAGAGGCATTTGGAGACACCTGAAAATTTTGCTGCCTGAATGGGAACACATCAGGGCCTTCTTGCTGTTGTGATTATGCTGTTGATTTACTATGTTTTAATGGTACATTGGTAACTATAAGTTACTCAAAGTCTTCAGAAACAGAGTGGCATATAAGCTGAAGTAATAAATAAACATAGTTCTTGGCTCCGGGAAAACATTAAAATCTGTATTAAATTAAGTTTTGAAAAATTTAGCCATATGTATTTTCTGAGATCTTGTTTCGAAATGTGTATTTTGAATATATATGAGTGTGTAGTGGTTAAGGCAACAGGCTAGAAACCAAGAGACTGAGAGTTCTAGTCCCACCTTAGGCATGAAAGCCGGCTGGGTGACTTTGGGCCAGTCCCTCTCTCTCAGCCCAACTCACTTCACAGGGTTGCTGTTGTGGGGAAAACAGGAGGAGGAAGGAGTATTTGGTATGTTTGCTGCCTTGAGTTATTTAAGTTATTTATATAAAAATAATAAAGGGATAGAAAATAAATAGATAGATAACTTAAAAGTGAATTTTCATTTTTTTGAAATCATAGCTCAATGGGGAAAATGGAGCAAAAAAAATCAGGGAATTCTGCAGAATTGTTATCATTCAGGAATTTGGCAGATGGATTTATCCTCCCCTAGTAATGAAAGGTGATGAAATGTAACAGGTTGTGGTAAATTGGAAACAATATTTCTTTCTATTTGCTTCAGAATAGACTGCATTTAGTTCCACACTGTGCAATTTTCTCACTTTTTCAAGTCTTTGAAACACAAGACACCTACTTAGTCAACCCTCATTTGAAGATACCTCCTATTTTAAAAAAGACACAATAATTTATTCCTCCATTGGAATAAAGACACTTACATGGTAGGATCACTGTAACTGTAAAGTGTTTATGGAACTTTTGTGAAAGATATTTCTATGCACTGCAGTTTCTACATTATGATGACTGTCTAGATCTCCCATCCTGGTCAGGAAAGAATATACAGCATCAATTTTACTTATAATTATTATATTTGTTCAGATGTGTTGTTACCAGCCATTAGGTATGATCCAAAGGTCTGTGCATCACAGATCACAGATCATGCACATGCACATGCACATGGGTTTTTTGAAGTTCCCAGCACCAGCTTCCCACATACATACAAAATTCACCTTGGCAGATGAAAACATCACATATCAGGAAGGACGTTTCCTCTATCAGACAAATAATTATAGCTACTGAACAAGTAACAAGCATTTTGACACTTAGAGAAAGACTAATTGGAAGAGTACTTGATTATAATATAAAAACATCCCAGGTTTGACTGACAGCATCTCCAGTTTCAAAATATCAGGTACCAAAGGATGGAAAGTTTTCTGTTTATCTGAAAGCCTTCAGAGCATTTACCAATCAGAGTACATCACTCTGGAGTGGATTGATAAATACGCTGATCTATCAGCTACTCCCTTATGTTCCTAACTTGCAAAAATAGAATAATGAAATATTAATTATCACGTGTGTCATCTTGGCAAGGAAAGCCTGTAGCATAAGAACTATGAAAGCTTACTGAAAAAAAAGAAAAAACACCTTTATGCATAGCAGTAATAATTATTCAGATCAAAGTGCTGTCATTTATATGAGATATGATTATATCATAGAATTCTTCACTGAGACTTTCCAGAAAGAAATTTCAGGACTTGGTCTACTGAACTTGATTTCCTTTCTTGTTCGCAGTTTCATCTGCCCAGATTCACAGCAAGAACAGAAATGCTAAGGTTGAAATAATAGATGTGACCCTCCCGTTGAGAAAGAGAGAACACATTCCCATGCATTTTATAGCCACTCTCTCAAGTGCTCACTGAACTGTGTGCCGCTCAGTCATGCTGCATCTGTGTTGAACTCTGAAGCGTTAAATAATGCACACACAGGATGTGTATGAGTGCAAGAAGCTTGGGAGATGAGTGAATAATTAATACAAGTATTTCTTCTTGTGTTAGGTGATACTTGCTCACTAAATTTTATCATTCTGAGACTTCAGAAAGAGAACCTTAATCACAAGCTTTTTTCCCACCTTGGGGGTGGGCATTATTAATGATTGATTGCACCCATTTACAGATTCTGCCTTAGGATTAGCTTGGGTTTCCTCCTGCGCCCCAATCCTTAGAATTTGTTTGAATTCTCAGTTTTGTTCACACATGTCCTCCTCCTCATTTTTTTTTTAAAGCTGGGGTTTCAAGTATTTTCATATGTTATCAGTGGTGGTGACTGAAATGTAACGGAGAAATTTTACATCACGTCTACCTATTGGCCATTTCCACAGCCATGATTTACAGTGTCTTATACCATCATCCAACCCTTGCAGTGCTGATATAACAGTAATGAAAGCAAGCTTCATATTGCTATAATGATGGCTGAATGACACTCTTAGATTTTACAAATCACAGGAAAGGAAATAGCCATAAATAGACATTTTTTTTCTGCAGATGGTTCCGTGCACTGGGAACACCAGAACCTAGCTCTCTGTTGCATTTCTCACAAATGTCTCAACTGCATGGTGAACTGCAACCCCCTTCTGGAGGCCAAGCTGTGCACATGAAACATGCCCAATCAGAGCTCAGGAGCAGAACACACACTTTGTACACAGGACTGGGCTAGATGGGTCAGTAGCCTGATTTGATATAAGGACGTTTCCTCTGATCCTGTGTTCGTTTGATATAATGCAGCGTTTCTCAACCTTGGCAATTTTAAGAGGGATGGACTTCAACTCCCATGGCTGGCTGAGGAATTCTGGGAGTTGAAGTCCACCCCTCTTAAAATTGCCAAGGTTGAGAAACACTGATATAATGTTATGTTTAGGCCTGAGAACCCAGGACACACAGTCACCACTGGGTTGGGTTATCAAGAGGCTCCATTTTATTAACATCTGAGCTATAGCTATTTTCACAAGGACAAAGTGCCTTTATTAGCAGGAATGATCACCATCCTGTTTCAGAGCCCCCCCCCCCCCCCGGTTCCAGCTACAATCCTTAGAACAGCTGGGAAAGAAGTGGAATTTCCAAACAACAAAACATCATTGTGAGCTGTTCCTATTGAGATGGAAAGCATTTGGGTGGTTTGTGTCCTGCTGATTCCTGGCCGGCTCTAACTTCACTGAAGCTTCCCAGACATTCAAGATGGCACCATAAATATACAGTAGAAATTCTATTCTGCAGCAGTTTGGAAGCCACTGCAAATATTATTCTGATAATTAAGGCTGCAGCCACATATTTTACTTCTTGAATTTAAACTCAGAGCCTTTTTTTGCCACTCTATCCAGAAACCCTGCTTTATATTGCACATGGTGTGCAAGGTGGCAGCTGGTTATTCACATTTTCAGCATTCCTGCTCTGGGAAGCTCTAGCTCCCAATTTATCTCCCGTGTTTGCTCCTGAATGGGCCATTAAGGCCCACTGGCTTGATAGAAAACTTGTTCTATAGGGAGCTGAAAACTGCCGAGCAATCTTTCTTCCCCAGTGAAGGAGAGGGAGATATGGCTCATAATAAGAGAAAAAATCTCTGTGTGTGCATTTAATAGCAGTATATCTGGGGGCTACCATACTAGATTATTGCATGTTGGCTCAGAAGCAGCAGCTAATTCAAAACACCATATCTAGATTGCCAGAAAGGCAAGCTACTGGGCATATACTACTCCTGTTCTGAAAGAGCCAGACAAGCTGCCAGTTTGCTGTTGAACCAAGGTGCTTATCATTATCTACAGTATAATGCCAACTTGCATAGAGCCTGGATATCTGACAGAGGTCCTTCTTTTTTATGGATCTGCCAGGATATTAAGATATAGCAGGGATATCCTCTTGAGGGTGCCATGTTTGCTGGGAATTTACTTTGGGGCAACCCAAGAAAGGGCATTTTTGATCAAAGCCTTTTGATTGTAGAATTCCATCTTGTTCACTTGGGGTTGCCATTCAACATTGTAAGCTCTGGCCACCAGCTTGGGTTAATTGGTACTGTTGCAACTTCTACAGTATATCTGTGATTGATGTTCTGCTTGTACAATTCTGTAATATGGGATTTTAAATGGTTTAATGATTTAAAAGATAGTAACTTTAGCAGAGTTTTTCAAATTAAAATGATTTTTACTATATTTTTTCATATTTACAGTATTGTTGTGGTTTGTGATTCTTTTATCTATAAGAAGTGGGTAAGAAAACTTACAAGTAAATAAAAATGTCATTTTATGGCAATCTTACAACATTTTCCTTGTTCTGGATCTCTTCAGGTGAGCAGCTGGAGAGGGAGAAGGAGCAAGTTGTTTAGTTTGAGCTTGTTCCGCCTGGGAAAAGGTGACATGAAGACCAGACGTGGTGGCTGACAAAACAGAAAGATATAGTGAGGTAGCACTGAAGGTTCAGACAGACAGCAGGACCCAGCCCTGCAAGCAGAGGTCAGATTAGAGGGAGATTCAGCATGTAAACCTAGGAAAAAATGGATTCACCCTAAAAGCTGGAAGCAATGTGAGGCAGAGGAAGACTACCATCCAGCGTTTGTTGAGGAATTGACTGGAAGGCCAAGGAATTCTTGTCTGAGCATATATAGGTAGGGAAGACCCTCATATTAGGAGGAACCTTAATTGTTCGATCTATTCTTATTATTTAGCCAAGGAATTGTATATTTTTTCTCATTGAAAATCTGGATTATATTATATAAACAATGCCCTGAATAAGCATTATGTTTTTTTCACCTGGTAAGCTTTTCTCTTGTGATACCATGAGTCCTATTTGTTTATTTGTTTATTTATTTATCATATTTCTTCCCTGCCCATTTCGTATTACGAAGACTCTGGGCGGTTGACAAACAGTTAAAAATCAAAGATTAAAATATTAAAATTAATACAATATAAATACATAAATATAAAATACAAGATATAAAATATACAGTCCCAGATGGTGTATAATGGTGTCATCATTGGCCCCATCAAAGTGCCAACCACCCCCACAATTGATTATCCCCCCTCCCACCCCAAGGGAGGTGGTACAACCAAGTCTTAACCCTCTTTTGGAAGGCCTGGAGAGTGGGGGCCTGCCTTACCTCTGGGGGTAACCTATTCCAGATGGTGGGGGCCATGGCAGAGAAGGCCCTCCTCCTGGACCCTGCCAATCAACAGCCTCTCATGGACTGTAATGATTGCCTACCCTAACAAAACCAGACTCACAAGTAGAGGCTTAATGATATCTGATTTATTAAAGAATAGTATGCAAATACAGAGAAAGCTGAGAATGAGCAAAAGCGTGCCAAATACAAACTAAAAACCCTCGGTGCGAACGTAATCCCTCCCCTTGCCCAAACCGTTTCAAATTCCCACCGCAGGTGCTGGTGACAATTTCTGCTGATGTCCTGGGAAGAAAACCTTGAACACACGAAATAACCCAAACACATTCCAATCCAGCTGAATACAGATAACATCCCAGGAGACAGAATCCTCCTCCCCTCCCAACCTAAACATGCATCAGCAAAATGACATGCAAAACGTTACGATGTACGTTTAACATTGAAACGATGAACATGACATACCACCCCCCCAGGGTCTGTAGCATGCCCTCTCTGCCTGACTGGGTGGGATGGGTTGATATAAGGGAGGTGAGGCGGTCCCTCAGGTAACCTGGACCCATTCCATGCAGGGCTTTAAAGGTGATAACCAACACCTTGAATTGGACCCAGAAGTAGACTGGCACGCAGTGCAGCTCATGCAGCAAAAGTGTTCTATGTGCCCTCTTTGGGGCTCCTAAAACTGCTTGTGTGGCTGCATTCTGCACCAGCTGTAGCTTCTGGATACTTTTCAAGGGTAGCCCCATGTAGACTGTGTTGCAATAGTCTATGCAGGAGATGACTGGGGCATGAGTGACTGACCAGAGGGACTCCTGATCCAGGAAGGGGCATAGCTGGAGCACAACACACACAAAATTGTGCAAAGGCTTCCTTGGCCACAGCTGCCACCTGCTCTTCAAGCAGGAGTCATAACCAGGAGAACCCCCAGGTTCCGCACCGGATCTGTTTGGGGCAGTGCAACCCCATCCAGAACCAAAGATGGTAAGTTCCTGGATGCCAGGGAGCCCCCAACCCACAGCCACTCTGTTTTACCAGGGTTCAGCTGAAGCCTGTTGTTCCCCATCCAGACCCCTACAGCCTCCAGGCACCGAGAGTGAGAGGTCACAGCATCCCTTAAGTCACCGGGGATGGGGATGTATAATTGGGTATTGTCAGCATACTGATGATACCTCATCCCATGGCAATGGATGATCTCACCCAGCGGTTTCATGTAGATGTTAAAAAGGAGCGGAGAGAGTACCGAACCCTGCTGCATCCCACAAAGGGGGTGCCTATGCCTGTTCCATGGAACAGAGATTTTATTTCTAAAATAGTTAATGGATTAATAGTTAATGGATATCAAGCTGAAGCAGGATTCTCTATTAAGAGGAATGAGAACTTGTAAAAACTATGTTTCAGGAAGTTATTTCAATAATTCATGAATTATGTTCAGGTAGCTAAGATGAATTTCTTGACAGCAGCAGATCCCTAAGGAAGAAATCTCTGCTATACATCTTATTTTAGAATATAAAATATTTGTATTTCTTCAACTTTTCTCTTTCTTGCCTTACTAACCTCAGCAAGCAGCCTACATGCCATTCTATCAATTTTTAAAACAAGATTCTATTTGTTATCTCCAATCAAGGAAACCCTATATTTAACTATTTTGCTTTTTATTATTCTCTTATCGTTGCTTTGCTTTTGTCCTCTCTTGGTTCAATATTTCAGTCCCCAAACTTGTCTCTTAAATTAAGCAAATAGCTGGCAGTCCTTTTCAAATGCACATTCCTTTTGTAGTTCTGTAATATATGCATGATCAATCTCTTGATGATTACCTATTTTTTTCAACAGAGTACCATAAGTTTAGGTTAATAGTCCTAAAAAATGTGTTTATTTGGCTACATGTGTGTAATTAGGCAAATACAGATGAGGATAGATGGTTATTTTTTTTAATAAGAAATTTAAACATCAGCATTAGATAGACAGGTGTTATAGCAGAGAGGACTGATCCTTTTTTTTTCTAAATGTGCATTAGAAATTGGTATATTAACTTGATAACTTGTTCTAGTAACACATTTAGAAAACTGGTTGTATAAATGGATGTGGAGGGATGAGTCATGTCCCTTCTCTGTATCTGCTGCTGCTTTTCAACATTTCAATGAACTGTAGGCATAAGAAGTCATTGCTGATAATGTCTCTTTTGTTTCCTTACATATGGATAGAAAGCAATAAGATTATGTTAGAATGGGCAGCCTTGTAATGGTTGGGGATAATTCCATTACTATCATCATCATTTTGTTGCACTGGTATGGTCAAGTCATACATATAGGTGTGGTTGAGATTTTCTGTTATTTTTTTCCTGGGATGTAGTGGAGGAAATGGGAAGCCTTTCAACAGACACAACGTCACCAAAGGATTTTGTGTTGATGAGTTGCTGGCTTTGAGCCACTAGGAACAACTTCTTAAAAAAAAAAAAGTGGAGGCCTAAGGTTGCTATTGTATCCCATCTGTTGAGTTACAGGGTTTATGGAAAGAGGCAAACTCTTGTTCATGCATAGGTTGTTCTACCAAGATCATATGGAGAAATGAATGAAAATACAATACTGCTAAGTCATCATTCTAGTTTCAAGATGCTGCCATCAGCTTTCTTGTTTCTCTTGTCAGGTTTTCTCAGGACATATGTACATACTGTTTAAGCTGTTCCTGTCCTGTGTTTATGGCAGCTTAAGTCTGAGCTGGCTTAAGAAAAACCTCTCTGGACTGAGATGGTTGGTTGCACCTTTAAAAGATTTAGTCCAGACTTCAGGTTATCACATCTTTCCATTGAACAATTCTTCTGTTGAAGTGCCATTCCCACTTTCTCTTCAGTGGCCAGCTCTTCCTGGACATAGATACTTTTATATGTAATAAATCTACATAAAGTTAAAATTATATATACAAAATTAAAGCATGAAAATGCACATACATGTAGGCACAACTCCATCTAATTTTTTAAAAATTCTTTCTTGCCAGCCCTTTTGCACTCTAATACCTACTAGATCCTTGATTTGTCATCAGTTCTGAAATATCACACTGGTGAAAAGCTTTATCTAGTATGTAAGAGGTTGCTTATCAAAACCCAGCAGATTTTGTATTACTGTTTTCTTCAGCTAGCTAGTGGAGGGCTTTTTTTTCACATTAAAAAATGCACATTAATACTCAATTGTCTAGGAAAAGCTAATTAGCTGAGGGAAAGGAAATAGTAATTAAAAACAAAGCCACATTTCTGCTGGGTTTTGAGTAGTAACCTCTTACATCCTAGGCAAAGCACTTGGCCATTTTGCTATCTTTAATACTGATAGTAAAGGGAAGCTCTTAGAGGCACTTAAAGATCAGGGTAAGTATCGCCTTAGTAGAAGGAGTGTTACTTCCTCTGCAAAATAGCCAGTGAACTGCTGGACTTAGGCCGTAAGGAAGTACAGCACCCCAAAACAGACAAGAGCACTGAAGGTGACATAAGAGGAAAACACTACTTTTACACTGCAGCAGGAAAACACATTCAGAAGTCAAATTTGTGATGGAAAAATGGTGAGTCAAGGTTGATGCTGTCCATTTCTGCCCTCAAAAAATAATTTTTGTCCCATTTGGATGATGGAGCAATTAAGGAATGCAGAGGAGTCCTCCGTTTGGACAGGATTTTTAAAATCTGTCTTAGAGCCAAGTCAGTATAAACACAAGACAGGAGCAGCTTAAGGGTACAGTGTATATACTGTATATTCTGAGGAATTTAGCTTAACTGTGGTTTGAACTAAGAACCATATCTGATCCTGTTTTCTCAGGATACACATTGTTGATTGTAAGTTGAACAGAGACTGGCACAAGTAGTTTTGCTGCTGTGTTCAATATGGTATCTTCAAAGCAGTTGTATTTGACTAGCCACTCTAATGGCCTAGGAACCACAGATACAGAGCAGTAAAAAATCCCCCTGCTCTTGCTTGCTGAGTCCCTATTGCAATGCACCCCGAATTCTTGAGTTTGGAACTGGCTTTGCACATCTAGATTATAACACTCCCCAAAATTTGGCATCACAACAAATTTGAAGCAACAGGCTTCAGATTTGCCCAGGCAGGTCTACAGAGTAGGAAGGGAAGAATTGAGTAGTGGAGGAGAATATTTGTGATGTTGTTTTGTATTCTCTTAATAATTTATTTTCTGTTTGACTGTATTAAATAAAAATAATGGTTACCTACATATTCAAGTTGGGCTAAAAGCAAAAGAAGAATTATTACACAACTGGTCAAATTGCAGACCAGAGGCACAAGGCTTTTGCAAGAGATCTAAATCTGTAAAGATCTACTGGTCTCTTGACTGTTCTGTGCTGCACAGAAGATCAGTTTAAACCAGGAAAAAAAACAGCCATCCTCTGCCAGCTGTTTGTGGTGTGTTGCCAGGTCTGTCATCACTGGATGCATTATAGGTTTTCTGCTGGTTCCGCCAACAAGGAGTTTCACATGACCTTATTTTTTTTTACTATTTTTATTTCTTGGATAGCAGGCAACATAATTTTGCCTACCTTATTCGGCTTTGAGGGCACCAGTTATTATGTTGATGATGACCATTGATATTACCTGCAGGCCAACCAGAAATGTGTTTTCTCTCTGGCCATCCATTGACTACTTCCAGCCATGAAGTCAGAAATTGACTCCTTGGACACTCCCTGCTAATACTGCCTTCACTTGCAGCACTAGCTGAGAATGGAGCTTAGTGATAGTTGTTACCTCCCACTTTACCTTATGCCTCTCCATGCCTGATAATGGTCAGCCAGGCTCTTTTTTAACATGGGTTTATAAACTTTTTAGAAGAAATCACTTAACTGATAGGCAGGGCCGCAACTGGCGGGGGGTGGGGGCAAGCAGGGCATGTGCCCCGGGCGTGTGCTGGGCGGGGCGTCAAAATGACAAAATAGTATTTGTATTTGTATTTAAAATCAATTATTAATTTAATGTATAATCAAATAATAAAACTTGCTAACCTCCCTCACCAACCCATGGGGGGGGGGTGGAATCCATGTTTGTCCCGGGTGACATAGACCCTAGTTGTGGGCCTGCTGATAGGTCACAAACATGGAGGATGAGTTGTGCCAAGCAGGACTATCAGAGCCACTTCCTCCTGCTCCTACATAGCCCCCATGCCCTCAGCCTGTTAGTTGGGCCACTTTACTGGTAGCTAAACCACCACTCTATGTACTTACCTATCCCTTGCCCAAGCCTACCCTATCCTACTTTAGAAAGAGTAATTGGTCCTTGCTTTCCTGCCAATAGGTGGGAAGGGAAACAAAGCCAGGGGAATCCATGAATTCCTTTCCTTAACTTGGCTCATAAGAGATATATAAAGACAGTACCCTTCATCAGCCCTGCTATTGTGGCAAAACAGGGATTGCCAATGGAGGTAGCACAATTTATTTCACTTTTCTGCCAGCTCAGGGATGGGTGGATGGATGGATGGATATTAGTTTAATGGGTCCATCTTGAAGAGCCTTTGGTGCATCTTTATTTGGCCAAGAAACAAAACAAAATATTAAAAAGCAAATCACATCTGCATTGTTGATAGTTCATATATTTCATGACCACTGTTCTCTAAGTCTTGCTTTTATTTATTTATTTATTTATTAAATTTATATGCCATCCATCTCACTCTATAAGTGACTCTAATTGAAGTAGGTATTGCTCTAAGTACTATTTTTTTATGAATCTCTCAGATGGCTCAAGGTCTTCATAGACAACATCATAATATGTGACTTACAAGTGGAAGATCAAAACAAATGCTGGCTAATACCTTGATTTGGATCCATGAATCTTGACTGAAGATTCCACTAAATTCAGGGCCATCTAGTGACTAAACTACTCAAAATCTCCAAATCCACATTCTTCTTGAGCTAGCCACTTACATTCTTTCTCTTTCTTCCTACTTTTAAGCCCTGAGAGGCTTTTCAGTCTTCTTTCACTAGTTCCTTTTCTTCAAGATCTTGTTTCTTCTGTCTTTCTTTCCACCGACATTTTTCAAAGGAAACTCCTCTATCCCCAGTGGATCTGCTTTTCCCCCATACATATTCATGTTCTCTCCCCAGCATCATTAAGTCAGGCAGAAGAGTGGAAAAACATCTGCATCCCGCAAGAGCTCTTGCCATTACAGGTATATAATACAGATGTACATGGAGCAATAATATGCTCAGTATAACACAGCTCACTGTGATATTATTTCTTCATCCTCCTGATTTTCACTGTATTGTCTAGGGTTCTCACCTCTTCCAGATAACCTGCCCCATCTCTTCGTATCTCTCTAATCTTCAGTCTCTTAAAGTGCCCATCTACTATATCCTGTCTATAATTGACTTCTCAGTTCAAAATCCAATACCGGGATCTCATGAACTTCCAAAGGCAGCAACTTCACTTAGCAGATAGAATATTTATAAATATTCCTCAGTATTACTTCTTTTCAGCCAAGAGTTAGAGCTTGATTGAAGTTTTTACAATTTGTAAAGTTTTCTACAACAGATTCTGCCAAAAGGGATTCCTTAATACATTGTACACCTTCCAGTTGACTGGGCTGTCTTGTTGATTGTGACATAAATTATGACATTAAAAGTAAATGTATGTTAATAGGCAAGGAAAATATTATTCTATGTTTTGTATGATGTTTTTTAAACTCAGCAAGGATTCTAGAAGGGATTACAAACAGCTATCAGATTGACTGTTGTTTTACTTTAAGATGATTAGCAAGTTTAGTCAAACTTATATTTCACTGATATGAAGAGATATCAATTTTAACTTTGATTTTTAGTACCCTTTTTTAAATCATAACTCCCCTACGAGACTTCAGAAGTTGGTGATTAAAAAACTTAAACAATAATAGTAATAACAACAATAATGCATTCTGCTAAGATTAGAAGATGCAGGGGACAGAAATTATAATGTCTTAACAATGCACAGATTAAGAATCCATTGACTTGTCTAACTGTTAGTATTTGGCAGATTTAGTGAGGGCAAGAGAAATATCTGGAGCTTTCTCCTTTGACAAAGTTAGTTTAGCTCCAGGCAGTGGTGGTGGCCCAGGTCTGTATTTCTGACATTTTTATGAATCTAGCTTGGAAATAACACAAGTTGATTCAAACAGACTTGGACACAGGATGAAGTAATCACAGAGTCATATCATCAACTGGATAACATTTCAGTTTGTTCATCTTTTCAAGCAGGTACTACTTCGAATTTCATATTGCCTTAAATGTAAATAGCAGAAATAATGTCATCAGCACATTGAAGACTTCCCACACCTACTTCCTTGATGATTTCACCCCAAAAATTTTACAAAGAGTTTTAAAAAGTAAGGGAAGCAAGTCTATATAAACAAAAAGTCCAGCACCATATCCTGAGACCTGTCTTCCTGGAATGTGCAAAGGCCTTTAAAAATTGTACCAGTTAAATCTATTCATGCAAACCAATCTTTGACTAATTGTCAGTCCAATCCAGATAACACGATCTTGTCTTTAAAATTATCCATATGAATCTCACATTGTACTCAGAGTCTGATAAGTTTAGTAGACTAACTATATACTCCCTTTTTGGAGTAAATGTATGTTATGTTCCTAATTAATTTTCATTGCTATGAGTTTTCTGAACAAAAGCTGATTTCTTTCAGATTCCAAATGCTATCAAGGAACTAGCAAAATTAAAATGTCTGTAGCTGTTTCTTGTATGTGGCAAGAAGCATGCAGAACGTAGGAAGAATTTACACTTTGTGAATCTGTAATATATGCATATAGGAAAATTGTTGTATAGGAAGCAACTCTATAGCGGTATGGAATGCCAAGCAGTGGTTTAATGAAAGCATTGAGATGAAGAACTGAAAGAGAGTAACAAGAGAGGGAGTAGACAGGGAAAGGGAAAAAAGGAAATATGGTTTCAGTTACTTCTTAAATCAGACTAGAGCTTGTGAGAGAGTACTGCCTAAAGGAAAGACTGAGATTAAAATTGCCTTTGAGAGGTCAGTTTGACTTATAACCTTCATATTATAAAACTATTTCCCTGCCTGGAGCCAGGAGGCAACAATATGTTAAAAAGGTCCGACAATGTGGCACTGAGAAAGATAAGAAGGCAATCAGGAGCTCCTAGACTTAGCAATGACAGAAAAATATGGGAAGGCTAGATTTCCTGAAAGCTCTGGTACCTTGTCAAGAAGGACAATATCAACACTGAATAGTTGATTCTGGTGTTAAATTTCAGAAAGAAGTAAAGAGCAATATAATAACAATATAAGGCTATCGGGGTTATAATCTTAAATCTTTTCAAATATAGACACAGATTTGAAAAGACCAAAACATTGCTTGTGAAATATCTTCTCCCAGCCTAGATATCTCCAGCAGCTTCTCTTCAGTAACCTTGTACAACTTGGCATTTACAAGGCATTGCTGGGTTTGTAATGCCCAGAATTTCAACTTCCAGAATGTCACTTCCATGCTAGCTGGGAAGTCTAAATATTGCAGTCCCAATAAATATGGAGGGTGCCAGGTTGGGAAAAATGGCATAACAAGCTTTTATGGAAGAATCTTTTTTTAGAGGATGACCCAAGCATAATAATAAATACAATCTGACTATCAAAAGAAGTAAGAGCTATTACTCAAAAGTCTTGCAGTAAGAACCAGACTTTATGTTGAAGAATTGTTGTGATGCCCTTGATTCTTTGGCTACTAAATTAGAACTCCTTACACAAGTCACTTAGGAATATGAAGAAATCTTTATTAGAGCCAGCGATCCATTACACGTCAAAGATTCGAGTAAAGAAAGCCACGTGGCTGGCGGTTTAAATTGTCAGGATTTCCCCCTCCCCACCAGCTCCTGTGAGTTCCCCCACCCTCTATCTCCTTCGCCGTTTTCAGATCTTTCCCCACCTCAGGCATTCAAGCCGGTGATTTCTCCCTTTGATCTGTCCTTGGTGTTGAATTTTTCACTGCAGTCTTTTGACCCCTGCAGCCTTGCGCTTAGGCTAAGAACCTTCTGTGCACGTTCACACCCACTTTGCAAGTTTGGCGGCTTTCCACCAATTGCTCCCTACTTTCTACTTTGATAAATCAGCAGGAAGTTCCCCACCTTTATGCCCATGACAGGATGTTCCTTCTTGGTGCCATGGCAGGATGCACCATCCTGACATCCTGCCTCCCTGAAGATCTTCTTCCTCCCCCATCTTCAGAACCATACAATGCTTTTATCTATTACACCATTCTTCCCCCCTTTTCCTCATTCCTCTACTTCGGTCTCACTAGGAATCTGTCATGATTTTTCCCCCCCACTAAATTAGGTGCTTTTACATGCTGGCTATTCACCCACTCACTCTGAATCTGGGGAAATGTTTCCACTGAATTAAATACTGTAAACCCCTCCCCCACCCTTGTGCTGTCTGGAATCCAGTATCTCCTGCACTTCAAAATGCTGTTCTCTGTCAATCGTTACTTGGACTGGTGCTTGTTGCTCTGGGTGCTAGCATTCTGAGTCTTTAACTGGCTTCAGTAGACTGCAGTAAAAAACGGGGTGGATTTTTCTCAGATTTTTTGGTAACTGTAACTGCACTGTCAAGTCATTGATTACTTTGGTGATGGGAAAGGGTCCTACATACTTTGGACCCAGTTTCTTTGAAGGTTGTGAGGACTTTAGAAACTTTGTAGATAAATACACTTTCTCCCCCACCTTCAGTGGCCACTCTGGTGCCTGTTTCCAGTCAGCATACTTCTCGTAAGTTTCCTTAGCATCTTTCAATGCCTCCTCTATCCCTGGCCACTCCTCACTTATGCATTTTATCCACTCGTCCAATGGGACGCTTTCAGACCTACCTGTGGGCAGTTCTGGAAATGCTACGAATTCCTGCCCATTTACTACCTGAAAGGGGGGAAACCCCATACTCTGGTGCACTGAATTGTTGTAAGCCACTTTGGCAAACAGAAGTAGATCTACCCAATCATCCTGCTGGTAATCAATCATCTTTAGGAATGACCTCCAAAATTTAGAAGTGAATTGTACACCTCAATCGCTTATAATTCGCTAGGTGTTCCGTGTAACCTATAGATGTGCTGCACAAACATTTTGGCTAGTTGCCCTGCAGTGGGTATACTGGTGCAAGAGGTGAAGTGAACTTGCTTCGAGAATAAATAGTTCCATGCACGTTCGCACCCACTCTGCAAGTTTGGTGGCTTTTTACCAATTGCTCCCTACTTCCTACTTCGATAAATCAGCAGGAGGTTCCCCACCTTTATGGCCATGACAGGATGTTCCTTCTTGGCGCCATGGCAGGATGCACCATCCTGACAATTGTAGGCAAATCCTGTTGAATTCAACAGGAACTGTCAGTGCAGATTGAGAGATGAATCACATGGCAGGCCACACATACTAACAGGAAAACCAATGTGGTGTAATGGTGTAAGCCAATGACTGGGAAGACACATTCTTCACCTATGAAGTCCACTGGAGGAACCATATCAATTGACCTAAACTTTCCCCCTAGGACTACTTTTAGCATGATATGTGTTTGGCTTATAGGAACCATATCTATTGCCTTTAGATCCTTGGTAAAAGGGACAATACTGCCCAGAGTCCCTCCTTAGGGGGGAGATGGGCGGTAATAAAATTCGACAAATAAATAAATAAATAAAAATGTGATCAATACCAACCCAGTTGAATATTACTGTGTGGCTTAGCCTGATGGCACAAGCGTTAAAAGACTGTGTTTGCAATAACAGATGATACAAATGGAAATGAAAACCAGAGAAATGGAGAAGCTGTTGTGTAGTCTTAATACTTAGAAAAGCTATCCTTTCCAGAAATTGATGAATGACATATGGCAGCTTATGTCAAAACTTCAAAATGAACATTGGAGAAATAAGTATTGCCTTTTACTTTTGGGGGTACTGGAGTCACTTAATGATTCTGATTCAAAAGCCTTCCTGTGACAACATTCATTTAATTAGTTTTGGACTTACTAGACCATATAAAAGGAGACAATGCTACAGTTAATTAGTTCTCAGCTCCTTTCTTCTGCAAAATATTGAAATTGTATAAAAATGATTATTTTGATTAAAGAGAATTATTGTTTATCGTGAAAGGCAGAGTATCAATTACAAAGGTATATGACCTGGGCCAGTGCTATCTTTAGTTTTATTGCAATATTATATAACTGCTAGGACTATAATTGGTATACTGACTGAGCTGTCTAGCAAAGGGAACATCACTGCTGGAAGTGGGTGCATTGCTGACACCTTTACAGAGGAGGGGGGGAGGAGGAGGGAGGGGGAAGAAGGGGAAGGGGAAGGAGAAGAAGAAGAAGAAGCCCCTCACAACTGCTTTGCAGTAATGCTTCCTTTCTTACATCCTCACCTACAGTACATGGGTTGGCAAATACACTGTCAATACAGCTAATTGGATCAGATTTACACTAACATCTAGCAGATGACCACTATAATAGACTACAGATGCCAGACTGGCATTTAGGGTGAAATCCAATCATGCAATTCTCCTGAGACAATTGCATCCATTAGCAGAACCAGAAGGAACACAATTCCTGCTCTCCAGGCATCTTCAAATTCTGCTCTGGAGAGTCCACTCACCCTTCCTTATTGTAAAGATGTGCAGGAGGGTGGAAGGAAGAGGAAAGGCACTGTCTATTGCACAGACCTAAGTCCTGTTGTTTAACATTCAATTTCATGCTTAGTAATTAAAACAAAGACCCCAGAAAAGAAACTAGGTTTTCTCCAGCTGCATTAAAACTCGGTGAATATCTGTGAGTGAGGGTGGTGCTGAATGTCTTTTGGGGATGAGATGTACTATTGTATAGATGAAGTATTTTCCTATTAATCTTGTGATATACAAGATTTCACAGTTGTATTGGTTAATGTAAGGGCAGGGGGTAAAAAAAACGTTCAAAAGATGCCAGAAAAGCCATGATGGACTAATCCAACTGTAAGCATATTAGAAGGATAAATAAGAGAGATAATCTGTTGAGAGATAATCTTTTGGCATGAAACAGATGGATCAGAAAAGAATAGGGTTTTCTTTTCAATACACTCATGCTATACTGAAATTATTGACATGATGCTTCATTTTCAGAATCAATCCCTTTAAGAATTTCTCCTTGATATATTTTAGTGCAACCAACACTTTCATTTCTTTCCTGCTCCACTAGTGGAGGAGTGGTCCTTCCACTCTTCCCTGATTTGATATGAAAATCCACAAATATGTGAGGCCTAATAATTATGACAAGAAGAATAAATGTAGCAACTGTAGTTCAGGATTAAGGACCAACATACTGCAATGACCTGTTTTTCATGGAACTGCTTTTTCTACTTCAGCTGAGCTGCCATGCTTTCCACATAAAACATAAAACAAATTTTAAAATCTACTACATTTTCAAGTTGTAGATTCTGGTGGCAAAAGATACCTATAGTTTTACTCAGTGACCATATATATTTATTTTGTATTGTTTTAATTGTTTTATATTTTTATGATTGTACACTGCCCAGAGTCACTTGTTGAGATGGCTGGCTATAGAAATAATAAAATAAAATAATAATATAAAATAAAATAATAATAAAATAAAATAAAATAAAATAAAACAAAATAAAACAAAACAAAACAAAATAAAATAAAATAAAATAAAATAAAATAATAATAAAATAAAATAAAATAAAATAAAATAATAATAAAATAAAACAAAATAATAATAAAATAAAATAAAATAAAATAAATGGCAACAATGCCCTATATTTGTACGTATATTGACAAATAGGATTAATATGATCAGATGCTTTTAAATATCTGCTTACTCTTTAACAGAATATGCCAGGTATTAACTACAAATAATTAGAGTTCAAATAATGAAAATTTCAAATCAGTTGCTATCAGATAGTACTGCATATCAGCACTGATGATGGTGGTGATGATAGGTATGACACATTTATTTAGTTAGTTTAGATTTATATGGCCACCCAATTCTCAACAATGATTCTGGGAGACTTACAATTTAAATAACAGTAATAATAACAGCAACCGAGATCAGCCAACATTTATCCCATTCAAGGAGCTTATACTTTAGGTCGGCTTATCTGACAGCTTTGGGGAAGTACTTGGGGGAAGTGCCAGGTCTTTAAGATCTTTCAGAAGCACAGAAGAGTCAGGGCCATCCTGTCCTGTTCAGACTATGAGATGGCCAGGCAGTGCTACTAATAATATTCTTTATTAGAGAGCACCAAGGACTCCACAATATTCTTTATTGAACAAACTATTTACAATCATAAAAGTTCTTGCAATAGATTAGAATATGTAGTTCAATTCAAGTCCAACCAGGCAAAGGACACGAAGGCAACACTGTGGCAAGGTAGCAAGACAGAACTTGGCCACTTCTCTGGTGAAAGCTGCAAGGCTGGAAGGAGCTAGAGTGCATGGCAAGGGTGAGGTGGATACTCAGGTTGGTATCCTGACATGCAGGCTGGATCAGGCAGGCACATGGAGGCTAGACAAGGCTTGCTTGAAGAATCTAGGCAGAGCCTGGTACTGAAAGCAAGACTGGACTGGCCTGGAGCATTCAGGCAAGGCTGTGAACTGGAGGCAAGGCTGGACTGGACTGGAGCGTTCAGGCTAGGCTACGAACTGGAGGCATGCCCGGATCGCACTGGAGTGATGCGATGAGGCCTGGAGCTGGATGCGAGGCTGTGCTTAGCAGGAGAGAGAGGTTCTGCTGGAGCAACCCATGCAGATGGAGGTTCCGTGAAGGCAGAAGGCTTCCATGCTGGTTCCATGCTGGCTACAGGCAAGGCTTCTGAAGCAGGTAAGGACTCTCCTGCAGGTGCTGTGAACTCTAAGGAGCGGTTGTCTCCAGCAGCTTGCTCTTGGCCTGCCTGCCTTTTTTATTTGCTCCTTTTTGCGTCATTTTTCTTTACTGGCCAATCACACTTCTTTCTCTTTCATGTGCTTCTCTGCTCTCCTCTCTCGAGCACTGATTGAAGGTTTCAAATCTCCCTCCAGAGTTTGTCCAATCCTCTCCTGCGATTTCTTCTGCTCTGCTGAGTCACTTCCTGGATTAGATTCCTCAAGTCCTTGCTGATAGGTTTCATTTTCCCCTTCTGACTCTGAATAAGTTTCGTTTTCTGGGTCAGAAGCAGGCTGAAACCTCACACATCCAAACTGTGTGTGTGTGTGTGTGTGCACGTGTGCACCTTTGAATCAGTGTTCATTCCTTGTGACTGCCTGGACAAGTCCCTGCAGTTTTCTTGGCAATATTTCAGAAATGATTTGCCACTGCCTCCTTCCAAGGGCTGAGAGAGAGGGACTGACCCAAAGTCACCCACCTGGCTTCATGCCTAAGGCAGGAATGGAACTCACAAACTCTTGGTGTCTAGCCTGGTGCCTTAACCACCAAACCAAACTGGTTCCTTTAGTCCCTACAGTTTTCTTGGTAACATTTTTTGGAAGTGGTTTGCCATTGCCTTCTTCCTAGGGCTGAGATCCAAACATCGGAGGGAACGATTTCCTTAGGGCGGGCTCTGCAATAGAGAAGACTTGCCCCTGGGTCTCACTAGACATTGTTTCATAGGTGGGATCCAAAGCATGCCCATTCTACCAGAAAACACAGATACACAGTCCTACAAGTAACCTAGCTATCTACAATAAAGGGCTTTATAGATGATAACCAGCACATTAAATTGCACCTGGAAGCTTGTAGGGAGCCAGTGCAATGCATGAAACATTGTGCGATATAGTTCACCAAACTGCATCCATAACTGCTCATACCACTTCATTCTGGAGCATTGCAGCTTCTGGATGGTTTTCAAGGGCAACTCCACGTATGAAGCATTGCAGTAGTCTGGATGGGACATGACTAAGCCATGAGCAACCATGAGTAGAATCTCTCAATTCAGAAACAGGTGCAATTGGTACATGAGATCTATTAAACAGCCCCAGAGCAGCCACTGAAAAACCTTGGAGAATCACATTTTAAAAAAATATACAGTATATTTGGTGCTGAAAAGTATAGAAAGAGAGTTTTAGGATAAACCTTTCTGAGGAGACCATTCTACAGTCAGGATTGTGTTACTGTGATGGCCCTTTTCCCAGTAACCAGTTGCTGGATCTCACTTTGTGGTGTCTTTGGCGAATGGTCTTCAGTGGTCAATGTCCTCAAGATCTGATGAGTATGATAGGAGGCAACCTACCAAGAAACTTCCATCAAGACATTCAGAGCATTAAATGTTAAGATCTTTCTTAAGCTCTTAAGCACTTACAATTGAGGCTTGCAATGGAGTCATAGGTTATATCACTGGCAGCAAAAAGGAAAAACAATTCATGCAGTGCTACTAGCCAGTGTTGTATTGCTCACATCTGATTATTTATTTATTTATCTATTTTTCATATTTCTATCACCACCCATCTCCCCCACACAGGGGGACTCTGGGCAGTCTACAATAGAATCAACAATTAAAACCATAAAAATATAAATTACAGTATAAACAAACCAATAAATAAGAATAAAATAGATACAAAATCCAAGGAGCGAAGATCTTATTCATTGGGGAGGGATCTACAGTGCCAGCCATCCCCAGGAAGAACTGCTGCCCCTCTCACCCCAGGCAAGGTGGCAGAACCAGGTTTTCAAGTTCTTCCAAAAGGCTGGGAGCGAAGGGGCCTGCCTCACCTCTGGGAGCAGAATGATCCAGAGGGCAGGTGCCACTGCAGAGAAGGCCCACATCCTGGACCCCGCCAGATGGAATTCCCTTACTGGTGGGGTCTGTAGCATGCCCTCTCTGCATGACCGGGTGGGACGGGTTGATGTTATTGGGATGAGGTGGTCCCTCAGGTAACCTGGCCCCATGCCACGTAGGGCTTTAAAGGTGATAACCAACACCTTGAATTGGACTTGGCAAACTGGCACCCAGTGCAGCTCATGCAGCAGAGGTGTCACATGTGCCAATATTGGGGTACCATTAACTGCCTGCGTAGCTGCATTCTGGACCAGCTGAAGCTTCCGGATACTCTTCAAGGGTAACCTGTGTAGAGCGTATTGCAGTAGTCTATATGGGAGATAACCAGGGCATGAGTGACTGTTTGGAGGGCATCTCTATCCAGGAAAGGGTGTAACTGGCGCACAACATGAAGTTGTGCAAAGGCCCTTCTGGCCACAACTGCCACCTGCTCTTTGAGCAGGAGCCGTGAGTCCAGAAGCACCCCCAGATTACTCACCGGGTCTGAATGGGGCAGTGCAACTCCATCCAGAACTAAAGATGACAACTTCCCGGATACAGAGGAGCCATCAATCCACAGCACTCTGTCTTATCAGGGTTCAGCTGAAGCCTGTTGTTCCCCATCCAGACCCCCACAGTCCCCAGGCACTGAGAAAGGGCAGCCACCACATCAGTTACCTCACCCAGGATGGAGATATATAACTGAGTATCATCAGCATATTCATGATACCTCATCTCATGGTGACCGATGATCTCACCCAGTGGTTTCAGGTAGATGTTAAATAGGAGAGGGGAGAGAACCGAACCCTGTGGAACCCCAAATAGGGGAGGTCGAGAGTTGGATCTCTCATCTCCTATCACCAGTGGAGGAGGAGGTGAACCAGCATAAAACTACGCCGCCCACCCCCAACTCCCTGAGCCGACCCAAAAGGATACCATGGTCGATGGTATTGAAAGCTGCTGAGAGGTCAAGAGCCAGGATGGATGCACTACCCCCATCCCTCTCCTGCCAGAGATCATCCATAAGTGCGACCAATGCAGTCTCTGTCCCATATCCTGGCCTGAAACCTGACTGCAAGGGGTCTAGATAATCCATTTCATCCAGAATCCTCTGGAGTTGTAACACACCACTTTCTCAACCACCTTCCCCCAAAAGTGGAGGTGGGAGACAGGACGGAGATTGTCCAACACAGTAGGGTCCAGTGATGGTTTCTTGAGGAGGGGGCAGTTGTGGCCAGAAGGGCCTTTGCACAACTTCATGTTGTGCGCCAGTTACACCCTTTCCTGGATAGAGATGCCCTCCAAACAGTCACTCATGCCCTGGTTATCTCCCATATAGACTACTGCAATACGCTCTACACAGGTTACCCTTGAAGAGTACCAGTGCCTCCTTGAAGGCAGCCAGAAACACTCCCTCTCTCAAGGATGTATTAACCATTGCCTGGACCCAACCACATGTCACTTCTTGGGCTGCCTTCACCAGCCAGGAAGGGCATGGGTCTAGATGACATGTGGTGGCACTTACAGTCCAGAGGATCCTGTCCACTTCCTTAGGTGCAACAGGATCAGACTATTCCCAGATAACAGGGAACAGTTTTATTTATTATTAGGAATAGAGGGAATAATCTGCAAATTCAAATATTTTACTTTCATATCCTGCATATAAACTAGGGAGTTCAGCTCCCCCCCCCCTTTTTTTTTTTAGACAGTCCTGGAAAATAACAGATAAGTGATAGGAAAGGATGCACATTTGCACCTGCTTGGTGCTTTTCTGGAAATACCAACAATGAATAAATGTGCAATGGCAGTATAGTGGGGCAAGTAATCTAAAAGCATATGTGACCATCCATCAAGGCTTTGAGGGTTTTTTTGGCACCTGGAGTTCCTTTTGACTGTGATTGCCAAAAACAGATTCTGTGAATTTCCATCATGTTAACATGAGGATATAAAGAAACAGAAGCACATTCCTTAAAGTATAGGGATAATATCATGAAAAATGAAGAATCTTCTCAACAACCAGGGACATCAGGAAAATGCCAGCCTTCCCCAACAGTAGGATATGGCTGTATCCACTTGGGATTATTGTTTCACCCCTAGCCACCAAAAGGTTGCCCACCCTGGCAGTCCGGTATAAAGCTTGACACATCATTTCCCCCTTTGATATTTGTTTCTGTTTCCTTCTTAAGTCCTTTGGAGACAGGGTTGTCCTTCTGTATGATTTATTTTTGTTTAACAATCTATGAACCCTGATTATTTGATTATTCCTATGATTAATTGGAAGAGTCTGTAAATGATAATTGTTCTTTTCCCTTAACTCCCACCCTTAAGTTAATTAAAAACTTTGATTCCATAATAGGGAACTGTCCTTTCCTCTTTATGCATGTGCCAATGGTGAAGAATGAAAGCTGCAGAGAACCTGACTTTGAATGGGAAAGAGTTCAACTGTAATTTCAAGAAGAGCATCTGTTGAAAATTAAGTAACAGGATCAACACTTGCTATTCTGTGAAGGTAAAACAAAACTAAAATGCCGATTGTTCATTTCTCCCATTTTTGTATGGCCCAGTTTGGAAGGCTTAAGCTTGTCCCACAACAACTCTTAATCAAAAACCTGATTGTACCAAAGAAATGTGATTCTCTCCTGCAAGCATAATTAGGTTCTCCTCTAGCTTTAATACAAGTACCTTGCAATTATGATGTATTTTCTTTTTAATTATCACTTCTCACTTTAGAGACTTCAGCTTCATTCCTTGAAGAGCCATTTAGGTATATTAAATTTAACTTTCAGAATTATCTACTGTGGCTTAATAATAATGATGTCAAGAAAGGAAAATGATTATTTCTGGAACTTTGTCTGTGACAGTGGTAAATGAAATCACTCCTTGCAGCAGGCCAGCACTTCCAAGTGCTGTGAGGCCAAGAAGAGAGAGTATACCCCAGGGTTTAATCTAGATTGAAAACACAAGGGTAAGTCTGTCTTTGGCTGTATGCAAGGAAGGAACTATAAAATAAACTCTACATCTTTTAAACTTGGTATGAGTCCATGTGCCTTACTTCCGAGTTTTCTAAGGCTCTGAGCACCATGCATGTATATTTCCATCAAAGTGTCACTGTTACAAATCCATCTTTTTTCTGGATCATGTTCCACCCTTCCACTGTGTCATACAGTATAATTCGATTAGATTGTTATTTCAGACTGTAATATAAAAATGCTCTCTAAATGAATCATCACCAGAATAATCCAACTCAATTGCCTGGTTATTGGGTTTGAAACAACAATTGGCACTGTGATACCTTCAGTTATTCATATGGGTAGAAATGGGATGCTGCTACCAATGTACAAAATTACCACTGTATAGCTAGCCAAACATTTAGAAGAGAAGTGGTATTGTTGTCTAAGGTCAGAAGTAAGTTTTGTATTTTCCTGACAAACTGATTTTTTTTTTTTATTATTTTACAATGTTCAAGAGGGGGAAATTGCATATATTCAGAGGAAATCTGGTCTGTATTTCAACGTTCAATACCTTCTTCTCAGCAGAGAGCTGGCAAACTTTTTAGGGAGCTGATTGGTTTATTCTTGTATAGGCTCTGATAAAAAGTTGGGTGGGGCCTTGAAAAATGGGCAGTGTTCAAAGGGAAACTGGGATGTCAAAGCAAAAAACAAAAATGTTTTTTAAAAATAATTTTAAATAAATCGTTTTATATGTATGGGCAAATAAATATTCTACATTACCATGCATGATTTTTTACTGTTTTCAAGACACCTGTGATAAAGAATGTAAGAAGAATGAAGACCAGTTACAGAAAAGATATCTAAGTCTTGGAAAAGGAGAAAGCATACTCAAAACAAGCTGGTCTTGATTTTGTTAGGTATAAGTCGGAGTAGAGAACAGCTCTGACAGGCTTTCAAGATTCTGTTATAATACTCTAAATGTACATTACAAGATTGCTAGTGCCTCCTGTTTCTTAAACTTGTATACCTAGGGTAGGGCTGATATCACTAGAACTTTAAAAAAACCACGAACCTTTCTTTCTGAAAGAATCATTGAGAGAAACTATAGCTCTACTGATGATAACGGTAATATCCACAACATCTAGTGGTTTGCCTAAGCCTTAGAGCCTAAGTTATGTATGGGCAACCCATGGCCCTCATATAGCTTCCACAATGTCGGTTTTTAGCCTTCTTTCACAGTATTACTGAATCCCAGCTGTGCAATATGCTGCCACATTTGAGTGGAATGGCTTTAAATAATTCTTTAAAATGAAGGGTTCAGTGTAGTTTAAGTGTAGTATGTTGCTGTTTTCCCAGTTACTTTCTTTCTCCCATATGGCCGTAGCTTTGCTGCCTTGGACAACTCTGTGCTATGGAAAAAGAGTAAGTTCAGCTTTTGTGGACCAGGAAGTTCTTTCATGACTAAGGAGGGCTAAGGAACCTACACCATTCTAGAAGCTCTTGAACGACAGTTCTTAGGAGTCCTGGCCAGCATGGATGGGAATTTCAGTGTTTAGCAACAGACAGACAGCCACAGATTCATCACTCCTTGCAAGACTTGCTAAGGTCCCTCAAAATGTCCTGAATGCAGCTTTGCAAAGGGAAGCCGTGCCACTAAAAATAAAGATGACCATGAGCCAAGCCTTCCTCTCATTTGGTTTAAAAAAATGTTCTGCCCAGCTGGACTGATTCCCCTTACATTGGGCAATCACTCCATTATATATTGAACAGTGATGATGGAAGAGGAGCTTCATTCACTAGGACTACCTTGAGAAGGCCATTTTATGCTAGCCTGTGATCAGGGAGCTAAAATGCTAACTTCTCAAATACTGGACATAGAATGGCAAACTAATTTTGCTTCCCTATTCCAGCGTCTCTTTTTAAGCAGCTCTGCTCCTTTGTGGAAAATGAGCTAACTGAAACACATAACAATATCTACATGTAGATGATTTACTCCACTCTATCTTGATGTGACACCTTGCCTACTGCAGTTCTGGAAGGAAAATTCAAGAGTTCCTTATAACAATCAATGATGCCTTTGTGCGTCAAATGCAATGGAATCCTTAAGTCATGTTTTATTATTTTGCCTCTTTTATAGAGATACCAGAAATAGATATATTGTACTGCTTTTAGTAGACTTCCCAGGATATACAGATACTTTCTATATTCAACTATTTCTGGCTGACCCTACATCCTTGACAGTAACCAGATGTTGTTATGCTGCATTAATGATCAGAAATCAAATTCTGACTCAGCAACGTATTTTGTTCCTGGGTAAGAATTTTGGTTTCTTTTTGTCTGGGTTTCATAATACATTCCTTTCCCCTTTTATCTTTGTATTATTTGGTCTGCGACTGCAGATTGAATAAACAAACAACAGCAACAAAAAATCCATACAAGCTGTGCCAAAGTCAGGAGCTGGGAAGGAGTGTGGTGAGGGAGAAGTCCCTGCAAATAGGGAAGTGGACCATGTGTAAGCTCCATAGGTATTCAGCATCTTTTTTTTTTAAGATGGCTTTTATTGTGCTTTCAAATACCTTATAGCTGAGCTGAAATAAATTGACTAAGCCCATATCATGGAATCAGAATTCCAGAACTGGTTTCAAACTGGTACAGAATCCTCATGTAGAGGTGCCTTCTTAAGACAGTGTAGTACACTAATTGGACTCTAAGACTCAGATAAAGAAAATGATGTTTCACATTCATGGAGCTTCTTGAGACTTTGGCCCAGACCATACATATTCTTTTTAGCTATATGTACCATGTTGTGAGGATAATCCTGGAGATGAATTATGAATGCCACCTTGAACTTCTTGAAGAAAAGACTGGACTGAGCAGAATCATTTAGATAAGCGTTCCTCCAGGATACAACTGCCACAGTTTCCAGCCATAACTGCTGTTGGCAGTTATGGGAATTCTAGTCTCAGTAAATCAGGAGGGCTACAAATTGGGGAAGGCTGATCTAGGCTATTTGTACCTATGGAAATGCATTTGTTTCCTGCTGATTCTTGTTGGTGGCTTCAACTTCCTTCTTCCTGAGAAAAAATGTTTCTCTCTTTTGGGAGAGGGACGAATAGTCCTTCCTCAAGGTTTTAATTTACAAGGGGTCTTTTTACCCCATTTCTCTTTAAATTTAAGCCCTTTTCATTAATGCTTGGACTTCTAAATCCCCCTAGCTGCAAAATGTCCAAGAAAGAATAAAGCTATGGATTATAAAACATAAGAATTTATTTACAATAGGTAACTTCTTTATTAAAACATCTTAACATGGTTGTTACACAGCTTCTTTCCCAGGCCCTCTCTATCATACATTCTGCCTGGTTTAGGTACCCACCCCACATCTGCTTTTCCCATTTGCATTCCAGCTCTGGACCACCTATTACACACAGATCACAGTAGCAGGAATCTATGCAAACACACTTCAGGGACATGGCTTGGAAGTGCATCCTTCAGACAACATGATTGTCTGCCATTAAGAGGTCAACAGTGCATGTCCAGCAATATATATATTGCCCAAGCAATAGTCTTTGAAAACTAGAGGTAGCCCAAGATATTTTGTAGCTAACCTTATTGTAAATATTGTAGAATAATAAATAACTAAGAAATATTGTGCTGTGCAATAACAGTATCCCAGCAATAATTTTCTGTGGCAACTTGCTCCACAATGTTAAACTGTGTGTAATAATGCCATTCTTAAGACTAGAGGCAAACCCCGGAACAATGATTAATGCTTAAGTCCAACAATTTTAACACTGTTAGCAATGTAGCACAGTGATTAAGGTGTTGGACTGGGGCTGGGGAGATCCAGGTTCTATCCCCAGTTTGAGCATGAAACCTCACTAGGTGACTATCTTTTAGCCCAACCAATTTCACAAAGTTGTTGTAAAGATACAATGAGGTGAGAACTTCTCTATGTATGCCACCTAGAGGAAAAGTGGGATGCAGAATGTAATACAATGATAATTACAGGTGTTGACACCAGAAACTGTTATTTATTTCAGTCCTGTTTAAATCTCCAGTTCTGATTCAACGTTCTTACCTATTTTCCTGAAATCCCATCTTACCTATTTGTACATCCCCAGTGCTTCCATAGTAATTTTTCTGTGAGAGCCAGAGAGCGTAAGGCACACTGTGATGTACGGTATTTCATGCACACCTTGGCCAGAACACAAGAGAAGCCCTGCTGGGAGAAAATGAAGTATTCAATTAGTTCTGGATGTTGTGTTGTGTACTTCCCAAGCATACCCTCTCGGAAAAGGACCAGCAAGGTATGCCGTGAAGGCACACTTTTTGTTTCCCGGTGCTTTTGGGGGTGGGGGTGGTTAGGGCTGTGGAGGGAAGAGGGAATGGCCTTGAAGGACAGGAGGAAGAGCTCCACCAAGGCAGTGGTCAGAGAAGAGGGACCTGATCCCAGGCCAAGAAGCTAACTTGAGTAAACATGAGGGAGGAGGAAGCACATTCAGATTTGCAATATTTTGTTATAATATAATGTTACCTTATAATAAGCGTTACAATAAAAGGAGTCCTGACCTATACAGCACTGGATTTTTTTCTTTATTCTGGTCTACCTTATAGGGCTCACATGGACTGAAACTAAGATCTTCTCCAGTTTTATCTTAGACATGTTGGGGATCATATCTGTTAAGTTTTTGTTGAAAACCACCCAGAGTCACTCTTTTAGTGAGATGGGCAGTGACGAAATTCAAAATATAAACAAACAAACAAATAAATATAAATGTTAAAATCTTTCAGATTCTCAGTTTCTCCTTCCTAAATATTTGTTCGGTCCCCTTCAACATACCTTTTTTATAACTTTATGAGGTCAGGATTTCTCTCCAGAGATAAATCACTATTGAATTCCCCCTCTCCTCTAAGATTAGAACCGGGACTTTGAAACCTGGACTTTGACTTGGATGGGGAGAAATTGAACAGTTCTATAAAGGACTTTCTTCTCTCCTTCTCCATCAAATAACTCTATGTGTTTCTTTAAAAAAAGGCTAGTGGAACCTACTGAACATTATGGACTATGTAATATATATACAAGAGAAACTGTGGAACCTGGAGGAAACAGCACAAGATACTCTGCCCATTGTGGATGACCACTTTCTCTCAATGAAGCTCATGGATGTGATAGTTAGCCATCTTCCCCACTGTGGTACAGAAGACTGAAGAGAAGAGAGGATCCAAGTATAAATCCAAAGGATTTAAGAAGATTTAATCCAAGTGTGTGTCCACACTTTTTTTCTGCCAATCTCTACCTTCATATAGATGGAGGTCTACTTGAAAGTATTGAATCACCTGAAGCAAACAACAGGGTGGCTCCCCCTTTCATTCCATGCACTAAGGCTGAATGGAAGAAGATTTGTATCTCAAGACACTAGGTTAGGCCCAGGACAGGTTGTAGAAGGCTGTACCACTTTGCCAATCCTACTGGAGGAAAAAGAATAGGAGGAGAAAATGTCTGGCAAAGTTACTGTCTCATCACCAAACCTACCTTGTGTGACTGCTGTGATACTAAACCATCATATTATGCCCCTTGGAGGAACAATTGAGGAGAAATAGAATACAAAAACTATGACTGATAACAGGAGTTCTATATTCCACTACAAATGACTTCTTTGTAGCAGGAATAATGGCAGCAGAAGTGAATCTCATGAATTGGATGTAACTGATCACAGAACAACTGAAACCTGATTCATGGAGGGTAAAACCATAAATGCCTACACAGTTTCCCTAATGGGATTTTTTTGTGACAGGTGAAGAATTAAGCAGGAACATGGCCTCCTCCTCCCCTCGTGCCTAGCCCTATATCCTTTATGAGGCCATTAGGTTTCCCCCTCCCTCCAACTATTAAACTAAATTAAGAGATCCCACTACAAATTACTACCATTCCACCTATATTCACCCTCAGCGCTGGAAATTATTTTAAAGGAAATCGTCATCCCTCCCCTGCTTCACTGGGATAGCCATCATATGACAGAGCAGGGGGCTGGCTTCAACAGGGTCCACAGTGGGTTCCAGTGCTAGGACTGGATGTGAACCATATCGCCTCTCAAGCAATGTGACATCTTTTCAGTTAAAATGACAGAATCTCCTGGCATATGATAAATAAACTAGTGTGACCTTGAATCACAGTGTTGCCTAACATACTTTCTTTATAGCATGAAGGGCTTGGCAAAGATCATTATTAAAGCTAGAAAACATGTTGCTGATTATGCTAAATATAACTATACTATTTGATGTATTCATATAAACAGAGCAAGTTCAGTTCCCTTTGATAGGAACTCCCAGGAGATGTAATGATGTTTTCTCATTTTTGTATTTTTTTTTAACGATAAAACCAGTTCACCATAGAGGAGGCACAATATAAAGATTCTGACCAAAAGTTGTTTGTCTGCTGCTGCCACACCAGATCTCTACAGAATCAGTCAAATTCTAAGGGTTTTGTAAGCTTGTGTTTCTCTGAAAAAGAGGCACCTGATCATATTTATAGAGTCTAGCCCTGATTATTGGCCAAATTGAGAGGCTGGAATTAATTCTACAGGTTCTGAGTAACGAATAGGAAACCATTTTCAGACTGTGGCCGAGAAAATCACTTAAATGCATCCATGTAATGGATAATGCCCAGGAACCAAGCTTGATTCAAAGGAATCTTTACCTTTTTTTCTGATTAATCCTGGAGTTTAAAATAGTGGGGTTAGTACTAATGGATTTTAGAAAATGAAATATTGTGGGTCATATAAATCAGTGATGATTTGCAAGAACTTGCCATAACTGTAAATAGTAGCCCAATTGGAAAGTGTTACATTTAATGTTTAAGTCAGACCCACCTGTGAGTCTGTAAAAGCCCTGGTAACTCCACACCTGTGGACACCAATGTACCCATTTTTCATTAAAAACAAAGTAATTTGTCACAGAGCTAGTCCAATACTTCCATATTTGAACTTCCCCATGTAAGAAGGGTGTGTGGTTAAAATAGCACGGAGGGTGCAACTGTTTTTCTAAGGAGATTAATTCAAACAGTTTATGGTGTGCTATGTTATGTTTAGAGTGTGGTCACTCAGCTGAAGGAGTGGGAAAGGGTTTTTGTAGGAGTGGCTGATCTCCGAGTTTAAACAAAAGGGAGTAAAGAAAAACAAAAATTAAAGGGCAAATGTTTTTCCCCAGTGTGTAAACATATTATTCCCCTAATGGTCCGCTGCACAAGGGCAGTGACTACTTTGTTTCACAGCAGTATATTTAAAGCTTGACATCAAGTGGATCAAATCACAGTGTGAGGAAATCCATTTGGGGTATCATAGAGTTTTAGGGATGGAGGTTTCCTGGAACAGCCATATATCCAAACTCCTCATGATGACTTTGCAATTAAGTTTTTCTTCTACGCAAAACTCAACTGTTTTCTTTTTCCTGCTTTTCATATGAATTCCCTCAACATCCTCCCTAGTTCTCTATTTACAATCATTTTACACACTGATCGGGGACTTTATTTTACTCTTAAGTACAGGGCCAGAACTATTTGCTGAAATAGAACAGCAAATGTTACCCCCATAATGTTTTTGATTTATTTGTTTTCACACTTTCATTCTATTTTCTGTGTGTGTCTTATTATTGTTAGTTGCCCTAAATGCCATTTCTGGAGGAAAAACAGCAAATAAAGGTAGGCAAGCAAGCAATAAGTAAATAAAGGTGTGTTGTCCCATGGCTGGCCAGTTTAGCTAATTCTTTTGACAGTGAAGGTCAGAAAATCCTCAAAGTGCCTCTCTCCTTCACTGAAAGAGAAAAACAAAAAACAATACATTAAATGAATAGTGGTTTCCTGACTTTTTATGATACCAGAAGTTAAGCTTGATTCAAAGGCATCTTTATCTTTATGACGCCCAATGGCTGCTCCCTTAGGAAGACTCCTCACTTTATGTAATGGCAGGGCTGGTGTTTAATAAACAGTCATTGAAAGAATGGGAAGATAATTGTCTGGTTAATATTTATTATTTTTATTCATTCATTTATTTAATTAATTTGTCTCTGCCCATTTCTTCCCAGTGAGGGACTCTAATATTACAATAAAAGAAACAATCTTTAGTTAAACATTGATTGTGGAGAAAAAGAGATAGTAGCAATGAATCATAAGCTGTACAAAGCTTCAGAACTGGGCTTGACTTCTGTAAAGGTTCATACAAAGCCCTCCCCCCTGCCCCAGCAATGAATCCCTCCACTTCTAAAAGTGCCAGGACCACATTGTTTCACTCCATTCACTCCAAGCCCAAACACCTCATCCAACAGTTCTATTAATAAGAAGCATGTATGGGATATATGGAATTATGGGATAGGTCACCAAACTCTCACAATCAGTATTTTTTTCCAGGAGATAATTCCTTTTCCTTCCAGGCTATGAAAATATTCCTTTCTGCCTTTCATGACCATATAGTATTGATTCTAACCAGGAACTGTGCTGCATATTCCTCACGTTTCTGCCTGCAGTGATTTAAGATATTCAGAATTGGTTCCCTGACTCCTTATCCCCGTCTTCTCACTATATAATGGATATCTTTTTTGTGTGGCGGTGGTGGAGAGCAGGCTGCTTGAGAAAATTGCAGGCACCAGTGTTACTTCCTTTCCCTCCCATTTAAGCCTCTCCTTCAGCATCAGTGTGGCAGAGTTGCCAGTAAAGCAGCAACCTTGACACAGGTGTAGAAGAAGAGAAGACATGTGTTTTTGGAGCTCCCAGCCACCAGTGAACGGAGAAAGACAGCAGCCAGAAGAAGGCGTCGTTCCTTTAAAGGATGTAGTCTAGAGAAAAAAACGGAAGTATAGAGGCCCAGCAAGTTAAAGCATGAACCCTACACGCTGGCTATTAAAAGAGGAGAAAAAGTAGAAGAAATCCCAGAGAGAGGAAATAAGACAGAACAGGCGCTGTAAGAAGAACACATTGATGTACAATTGTAATACTAATATAGAGTATAGAGATAATTATAGTATAGAAGTAATAGAGAATAGTATAGAGGGAATAGGAAGCATTTGCATATATATTTGTAGGTTTTACACCTCACTTTTATAAAATACCTTTGATTTACAAAATAAAAAGCCTCCCCATCCCTTACAGAGTGGTCTAAAAGAAACCACCGGGTCTAGGGTCCCGTGCTGTTTTGTCTGTCTTGAGTCTGGATCAGTCTAATTGGGTCTGGTTTAAAAAAGAACCGGCGACGGGGTGTTGTGCCTTTGAGCACAACAGCAGTTCTATTTCCTATTTCCCAACAACAACAGTCCTGTGAGGTGGGTTGGTCTGAGAGACAGTGACTGGCCCAAAGACACCTAATTGGCTTTCATGCCTGAGGAAGGACTAGAACTCACAGTTCCCTGGTTTCTAGTCCAGCACCATAACCACTGCATCAAACTGACCATTTCCCACTGGGTGGGACTCTTAAAGTACCCTGGTGCCTTGTCAGTATTTCACCAAGTTCATGGTGGTGGTTGTTTTTTCTTCAATGCAGAAATAAACATGAGGCAAATTGGGCTGGGCTACTGGTTGAAGTTTTGCACTTCCTACTGGGCAGAAAGGCTGGTCAGCTTACAGAGGATACTGAGTGCTGTTGGGAAGATGTTAAAGCTAAAGACATTTGGAGGACATTCTGAAAATGCTGAAGTTTGCAGGGGTGTTTGTGTGTGAATTGAAGCTGATGGCTATGCAGAAATTCTCATACACCATCATCCCCCCTTTTAAAAATAACTGAGATGGAATTAGGCAAACAAATATAAATGAGAGGTGAAATTGATGCATTTCCTTGTGTGTGACAAGAACTCCAAGAGGACTGAGCATAATATTTTCCCCTATGCTTTAACTTTTCAGGCCTACCTCTCTTATGTTCACTCTGGGAATGGAGGTCAACAAAAGATAGATGGACAGACTTGCCTGCAGACACGTGGAATATTTTTATAGACAATAATTATCCCGTTAAAAGCCGTATCACAGTCACATGCTGATAAGATTGATTTTCTGCCACTGCTTCAGGCATGGTATATTGAGATTTAATGCTGAAGCCCCAAACACTGATCTTTAAGAGGTAAATATGGAAAGTTTAAATGAGAAATACTCACCCTTCGACTTAAGGGAGGTTTGTATATTGGATTCAGCACTGCTGGAATCAGGTTTTCTGCAGATCTTGAGATGACTGATAACAGCATGGAGGAACCAGACTGAGTTGAATAAGCAACAGGTGTATTGCATTGTGGGGATCCAATCAACTCTGGCATCTAGTTATGCAGAGAATCTATTAAGACATGTGGATAGTGGGCCATCTGCCGTGATGATGTGCTTCCCTTCATGGATATCACTTTACTTTACCACAGTGAAGTGACTCAGAGAGGTTGTCACTGTTCCCTCTCAATGAAACATCAACACAGGGCTGATTTGCCCTTCTCTGCCAATCTACCTCACTTATAGAAATGGCATAGGATCTGGGTTTCTCTGGTGCCAGTCCTTACATGCTGGTTACATAGCAGCCACTCCTTGAGGTCTGTTTCATAAGAAATACTTTTGAACTGATTATTTGAAAGGGATGAATTGATTCTACAACAATAAGAACTGCATGCATAGTATCATTATTTTTCTAATGACATAGAAGTCATTACATTTGAAAGAGTAAGATACCCTGGTTACTTCATGAAAGCATCTCCAACAATAGATGAGTTAATCTTTAAGTAAATACTTTTGGTTAAGTGTTTTGTTGACCAAACTCTTTATACTGAGTAAGAGCAAGTGAAAGGATAATAATTAATCTTGCTAACTTTGGGGAAGACCTTCTTTAAGCCTGAATGGAACGAATTGGGAAAAGCTATTGCACTGAATTATCAATCACGAAAACCAGTTAGAATGCTAGAATGTGGATTCAAGCTCAGCCTTAATCTGAAATTGTTCCTGGTTTTGTGCATGTTGTTGGCAACATGTGTCTCTTAAGGAAGCCGAAGACAACTCACAGAAGCATGTTTTTGATAGAGAAGATGAAAGGACAAAAGAGCAAGACAAAAACAAAGAACAGTAAAACATCTTGAAAGCAAAGAAGCAGAGAAATACAAGGAATGAACACTTGGAGTCCTATGGTACTAGAAAACACGATCAGAAAACATGAGTAGAATCCCGCTAATAGATGAGGCTTAAAGTTTATTCTTGCTCAGGGGGGAAAAAAAGAAAAAGAAAAGAACCAGTCCTCTTCATTCACTCTTTGTTTATTTGAGTCCCAGACACAAAAGGTGTGGAAAAACCCAGTTGGAAAGATACCAGAGATTCAGTCGGAAAAGAAAGAGTATGAAAAAGCAGCTTCTCCGAGGCTGCTGCTTGTGTTCACATTGGCAGTGGAGTGGAACAAAACATCAGCTGCTGCCCTAAAATGTTTGCGTGTGCCGATTTGGCTGTGGGTCAAATGCAGACTTTCCCCCTTGCTTCTCAGCCTCTCTGTACAGTTTACTTGCAAATAAGGACTTTGTTTTCCAACAGAGTGAGGGAACAGATTCAGGTCCAGGAATGAGGGCTTGCTCTTCCAGCCAGAAAATGCTTTCGATTTAATTCCTACCTCTATAATTTAGAGGATTGACTTTGTATCCTTGAAAAACAGCAGTCCTCTTCATTGATCCATCTGCTAAAGGTCAAGCTCCATGTTACTAGAGTTCCCACAGTTCAGCTGTCGAAAAAGGAGACACTTTGCAGAGCAGGTTGTTTACATAGAACATTTATTTATTTATTATTTTTACATGCTCCTCTACCAGAATGTAATTATGAATGGATTATTAAATCAGTTATGGTTCTCTGGGCTGTTTCCATCAGAAATAATTCAAGCGGAAGCTGAGCTTTGCAATTAAAAGTCTCTGCCACATATAAACTGATTTTTGCTCTATGAAATCAAAGCCTCTGTGAATTAAAACTCTTCAATGTATGAAACCAAAAGTCTCTGCCACTAAACTGGGAATTGGTGTAAAACATCAAAAGTCCCTGTAAGTTGTGCAGTCTGGTATGAACTCACAGTTCTAAACCAGGGTTTGCTGCATGAAATCAACAGCCTGTCACTAAACCAGTATTGTACATCAAAAGTGTCTGCCACATAAAACAGTCTCAATTGCTCGATCATGAGCAAATCTTTCAATCAAAGGAAAAAAACATAGCTGCCCTTAACCACCCGGCTCCTGGAACATGTCTTCCATTGGCTTGTGGCCAGGAGTGCCTCTAATTATATGAGTGCTAGCCACTCCCTTTCCCCTTTTTGCACCTATCAGGAGACACTAGAGTGAGGCACCTATCCCAGAGACCATATTTTGGGAGACTGCCCACATTACGCATGAGTGTTATGTATACCATGTGATGCTTTGGCTGCTCTGGTTATGTGCGTTTGGGAAAATTTCCCTTGCTGCTCCGACAAGGAGAGATTGCACTGAAAACCGAATATCCAGGAATATTTGGATATATGGTAGCCCCACATGTTACAACATGTTTTATGGGAGGTAGCCTTTCTCTGCAGCTTCCTTTTGCATATTGAATAATACATAGTGGGACTACATTGTATGGGAATGTTTTAATCTTTCCTTTTTCTTTCAGATTGTTTCTCCATTGCAACAGTTGCCAATAGGACATTCCTTTTTTCTTTTAGTCCTCGTTTGCACCTAATAAAAGCTAGAACCTAGTTTGGAGCTAACCTGAACACACCCTCGTACTTAATCTGCAATTTGTATCAGAAACTGGTTGTGGAGAACAGTGACTGGAAAACCTCACCTCAAGGATTTTTTAAATCAATAAAGCATCAAATGCACTGAGTATTTTTGCAATTAGAGAAGCATCAAATGAGTAGAGACATCAGTAAATGTAAAGGTAGTAGTACAACCATCACCTAAAAAATGAGAGACAGGATGATTTACACAACACTTAATTGATAGTATGTGATGAAAATCTGTCTTTCTAAATGGGAAGCTGGGAAGAACCAAGGATCATACTGTGCTGAGAAACATGCTGTCAGTTTTATTTTTATCTTCTAGCTGTCTTGACTCTTACTGAATTCCTGTTTACTTGCTAGGAACTGTAATGGAGTATTTAGTACACTACAGGCTAAAATTAGTTTTAAAATTAGTACTATCTCAATAGAGTTGTGTAGCTAGGACCATTTTTATCAGAAAGCACTGCACTTGCACATTTTTATAGTTTTTGGAGAAGCCTGACATTATAGAATACAACTGATAATAAATTGGTGTTTAGGGATGGGAAGATCAGCGTGCATATTATTTGTGTTGGTAGTTCAGTCTTCTGGTCTATTTCAGTTTTGTTTCTGTTTTTTACTTTTTTAATCAATTAAAATTCCAAATCTATTTTTATCTACAATTTTTCCTAATTTAAGTAGTTTTTTTTTTTTAATTGTGTGGGGAACTTGTGGAAAAGTTGGGGGAGTTGTGGCTGAGCACATGCACGGTAGGTGGACCAAGATACTGTGTGGTGTTGGTAGGTAGAAAGATCAAGTATGTGTGATGGATGGGTAGAGAAACTGCATGCAGAAAACAATAGGGATGCTGATTTCAAACAGTAGTGGGTACAACAAGGCTTCTTCCAGATGACAATACAGTCCTGGCACTGGGACAACAGGACCTCTCCCCCATTGATAGAGATTTGCCAACCTTACCAGGTAGACCACAAAGGAAACAGAACCAGATGAGCTAATTCTACTTTATTCTAAGGCTACATTAACAGAATCTTGCAAGTCTGTCTCCTTTACACCCTGAGAAATTAGGGAGGGTCTCTTCTGAAACTCTGGCCCCACCCACTATCCAGCTGTGGGCTATACTGTCTCTTATCTGGCCATTCTCTAGGCAGCGTCCCTAGGCTCAGTCTCCCAAGGTCATTCCCACATACCATTACAAGATTCTATGCTTGTTTCATCTCCTTCTCTGGTTCCCCTGACCCAGATTCAGCAGTTCATCATGGATCTCCTAACACTTCATGGCTTAGCTTAGTCTCTCAGCTGGACTTGGCAGGATTCTCACAGACAGGGCTTTACTAGGTAAGAATTTTCATTGCAGACAAGAATGAAGCCATACAGAACAGTGGATTGCCCACTGCCAGTTAAATGGTACAAATGACTTTTGCCACCCACCCTCTGGAACATTCTTCCCCCAGAGGTGAGGCAGGCTCCTTCGCTTCCAGCCTTCGTGAAGAACTTGAAAACCTGGTTCTGCCACCTCACCTGGGGTGGGAGGGGCACCATTTCTTCTTGGGGTGGCTAGTATCATAGATCTCTCCCCAACAAATAAGATCTTTGCCTCTTGGATGTTATATCTATTTTATCTTCATTTATTGGTTGGTATATTGTAATTTATATGCTTTAATTTTTGATTTTATTGTAAACTGCCCAGAGTCCCCCTTTTGGGAGAGATGGACGGTAATAGAAATTTGAAAAATAATTAAAATAAAATTAAAATAAAATATTTGTGGTGTTATAAACTCACTGTTTCTTTCTCCTGTTGTTCCCACAAATCAACAGACTTTAGGCACAGTGCTTGGTGGCCTAGAAGCCAGACCACCATCTGAGAACCACTGGCTCCCCAAACTGCTGGCTGCAAGAATTTGGAGGGGTATGAATTCTGCTATCATATTGGGGAAGGCTTTGAGAATTGTCAATGCATTTGTTTATATTTTAAAATTATCAATTTCCCCTTTGCACAACCTCTCTTCTACCTGCCTCTGGGATTTTTTTTTTTGCAAAACCATGGACAAATGTTCACAAATATATACAGTATTTATGGAAAAATGTGGAACTTAGGGGAGGAAGAACCCTAGCAATGTATTTACTTTTTGTGAAGAGGTAGTAGAGATAATTGCTTAGGTGTGGGTTTGTTGGGATCTGAACAAATGGGACAAGGGAATCAGTTACTGGCCAGAAGGGCAATTCTCTGTAAGCTGAAGTCTTTGTTATTGGCAGGTTTGAAATGATAACAAGCAAGGCCTGATGAGAGTTCTCTGTGCTCCACCAAAAAAAAAAAAATGTTTCCTGTGAGCTGGGGACTCATAGAAGTATAAAGTGTCTTTTTTTTTTAATCCATTCAATTGTGTTTGATTCTCAGATACTGCCTGGACTAGTCCCTGAAGTTTTCTTGGTAAGGTTTTTCAGAAGTGGTTTGCCATTGCCTCCTTCCTAGGGCTGAGAGGGAGTGGCTGGCTCAAGGTCACCCAGCAGGCTTTGTGCCTAAGGAGGGACTAGAACTCCTGGTCTCCCAGTTTCTAGCCCATTACCTTTATCACTACACCAAACTGGCTCTCCATAAAGTGTCTTATCCACTTACTCCATAAATCTCTGTGATCTGTTCAAAGAGTCGTCATGTCCAAATCAAGCTGCAAATAGTTAAAATAATCCAAATCCATCTTGGGTATCTTTTAAACTATTGTAAGAAGATTGGGAGGGCAAAAAGGTTACTTGTTTGGAGGTTTCCAAGTATATGGAGGGGGTGGGGAAAGAGAATGCCAGGATGGAAAAGAAAGCTGGGAAGAGGATAACGGGCAGTTGGACGTGTGGGTGGAGGCAGTGAACATCCTGCTTGGAGCCCACTTTACTTTGACAGCACCAATGAACTCTTCCATTCTTTCTGAGGTAAACTTTGCTGATATTGCTTGTTTATTTAACTATTCAGCAAACTTCTGCCCTGCCACAATCAAAGCAACTCTCCGGGGCTTACAGTATTTAACAAAAATTAAAATAAGCGCAGTCAGGTTACAACCCCACTCATGACAGTAAGAATGTAAAAAACCCAAGAAAAATCCCATAAAAATCAAATTATAAAAATAAGGGAAGGAAAAAAAAAAGGACACAATGGCATCAAGTCTAAATTTAAGAAAAGGCCTTCCAAAATAATCCAACCTTTAACATTTTCAAAAAAGCCAGCAAGACGAGGTCCAGGCTGATCTCAGTCATGAGGCTGTTCTGCCACAGAAAAGCAACACTTTCTAGTTTCAGTCCCCTGAAACTGTAAATGTAGGACAAAAATATAATTTCTCCTTGAATGCTCCAATAGGGTGGGCCAATGCTGGCTGCAGCAGGAAATTTTAAAACAAAATTCTACTCTGGGTTTTGAACATGAGTGGTCTGCTCAATACTGCTGTCTTGGAGCCATTTCAGTTACTGAGAGGGAGAAACAAAATCCAGGTAACTCCACCTTAATCTACAGCCAAATAAGCAACTCCCAGCTCCCTGATGTGTGTCAAGGTGTCCAGAGAGGATTGATAGGATAATAATTGAGAGGAGGAGGAGGAGAATACTATATTGCCAATATTTGCATTGCTGTTGACATGCATATTATTTATTCCCATTTTTATGAACAGTTTTGCCTTGCCCTTGCCTCCACTGTATAATTCTCCCATCCAAATGCAATACAACACAAACAATGAGATATAGGAAATAAAGAAAATATAAGTGATTTTGCTTTTATTTTAGTTCTATAAGCTCAGACCATCAAAGGAATGCAGTGACATCTCAACTAGTTTGTGCAAAGCAAACCGCATTGCCTAGATGATACCTCTGGTGACAGATAGCTTTTTCAAAGATGCTTGCCAGGCTCTATCTTTAGTGTCTTGTTTATGCCAAATGAACTCCATTTTATTCCCTGAGCCAGAGCTTTTAAATCAGTTGGTTTGTGTATGCTAGACTTTTCAACTTTATTTACTTGTGTAACAAATTTTAGTACTTTAGTATTGTTAGCAGTTTTTATTGTTACAGTTTTGATGTGGACTGCCCAGGAAACTTAGGTTTTGGGGTGGTTACCTACATATGGAGAGCCAGTTTGATATAGTGGTTAAGGCACCAGGCTAGAAACTGGGAGACTGTGAGTTCCAGTCCTGCCTTAGCTACAAAGCCAGCTGGGGGACCTTGGGGCAGTCACTCTCTTTCAGCCCTAGGAAGCAGGCAAGGGCAAGCTACTTCTGAAAAACCTTGCCAAGAAAACTGCAGGGACTTGTCCAGGCAGTCGCCAGGAGTCAACACTGATTAAAAGACACAACCCCCCAAAAACAAAAACCCCAACCCTACATATGAGGAAGGGAGGAAGAAAATAGGAAATAAGGAATCTCATGTACCCTGCGCTCTGGATTATTAAAGGAAAAAAAGTAAGAAATGAGAAGGCATTAGAGAATGAACAGAGTGGGCATCAATCCTTCTCTTGTTAAAAAAAAAAAAAACTTGGATTGAGGAGGCCCTGTTGATTTTCAACCCTTGTAATTGTCTCTACATCCAAGATGGCCACCAGCATACAAGGCTGCTGTAGCTCAGTTTGTTTGCAATATTATTTTCAGGCATCAGCGCAGGGAGGAAGAATTGGCTGCTGGCCCAAGTGACAGGCAGTGATAGGGTAGCATCCCGCCCACTCTGTCAGCACAGACTGTCTTTGATTTCAGATCTGTAGACAAGAAAAGAATGATGCTGTAGAAATAGGGGATGGCCAATTATAAAAGCCATGGGGTGGTGAGAGAGAGAGGAAATGCTAGATGATTAAGCCCCAAAGAGGGACTTAAAAAGTACAGTTGAATCACCCAGTGGTTTCCCTGCCCTCCACCTCCAGTGGAAACATAAAGGGAAAGAGTATCAAGCAAGGCCACAGGGGATAATAAGCTGAAGAAGAGAGATTAATTGGTGTCAAGTAGGAACTAGGAAAGGATCAGCTGATGCTTGAAAACATTTGCTGCAGGAAACGTTTTATAGTTGCCTTCCCTGCTGAAAGCTCAGCATTGTTGCTCTCTTGCCGGCTGCCTTTTCCCTTCTGTTGGCTTGGACAATTTTTTTCACTGGGGTGGAAGGAATGATTAGCATTCCATTTGGGTGTCTGCAGACGAGAGTCTCGGATATTAAACAGCAACACAAAATTGGATATTGCTTGAAATGCTTCACCCTGATTTTTTTATTGGAGGTGCATGTCAAATGGAGGGAGGAAGGAGGAATTTAAACCTCAAACTTTACTCTTAGCCCACATCTGTTTTTGATATGTGAAACGAATCCCTTCTCTACTTGACAACAAACTTCTAAAACAGGAGAGATAAAAGTACTTCTGCACATGTTCTAGCAAGTATCTGGTGTCACACTCCATGCTTGAGCCTGTACCACCAAGATACGTAGCTGGAGATTATTAGCAGCACTAAAAATCAAACCTTTGTAAGGCAGTAGCTTATTCCCTTTTTGTACAATGTCTTCCACAAATATGGAACAGTCTCTCCAAAAAGAGGTCTTCTGTCCGTCCCAAATTTAGTATGCACCAATGAATTCTTGAATGTCCCAAGGAAATGAATTCATTAGTTACATCTCTTCTTATGGCTAATCAACATCCACACTGCTAACACAGTCAAGATTTATCTATTATACTAAATCAGTGAGACATAAAGCATCAGTCAGTTTGGGTTGGCCACTGAAAATACTGACTTTCCAGCACTAACAGGGGATTTTATACCTCCATACTTTTGATGTTCTCTTGTCACAAGACTGAGGAACAATCATCATGTGCAAAATTGGGCTGCCAACAGTGTTTCCCCCTCTGATAGGTATCCTGTGCCTTTTACAGTGGTTCTAAACAGAGGAACGTAAAGGAGAGACAGAACAAAGAAGGAAAAGGATGCTAAATACCTGGGGGACTGATTGTTGCAAAGTGGTATAAATGTTCATCCTGAAAAATAACACATGATCTCTACTTTCAAGGTGTAGAATAAGGGTGTACAGTCCTTTTCAGGCCATGGAGCCTTCTTTGGCCACTGAGTGGCATAGATTCAATTCCATTTAAAAATAACTAATAGATAAGTTAAAAACAACACTTAGGTATTTAATAATTTCACTCCTTTAATTGGGAAGCAACTTTTAGAGCAGCTCTGTGGGATGCCCCCAACAGTTTTGATGCTCTATGTCAGACCTAATATAGAACTGAGCCAGTGGTAGCATAGAAAACTGATTCTAATGCAAAGTAATTATTTTACCCTCTTCCATAAATTTTTGTGACAAGCCACAGTGGTATCAAAATAACATTACGATGATCATTATCTTATTTATTTATTTATGTAGGTGTGTTATTTATTTATTTAAAAATGTACGTGCCTGCCCAACTCAAACAATGCAGCTCGAGGATGGGGGGCTTACAAGAAACAACCAAGGCAAAAACAACGATCAGTAATTAATAATAATAATTTGTTGTTTACTTGTTTAGTCACTTCCAACTCTTCGTGACTTCATGGACCAGCCCACGCCAGAGCTTCCTGTCGGTTGTCAACACCCCCAGCTCCCCCAGGGACGAGTCCGTCACCTCTAGAATATCATCCATCCTCCTTGCCCTTGGTCGGCCCCTCTTCCTGTTGCCTTCCACTCTCCCTAGCATCAGCATCTTCTCCAGGGTGTCCTGTCTTCTCATTACGTGGCCAAAGTATTTCAGTTTTGCCTTTAATATCATTCCCTCAAGTGAGCAGTCTGGCTTGATTTCCTGGAGGATGAACTGGTTTGATCTTCCTGCAGTCCAAGGCACTCTCAGAATTTTCCTCCAACACCACAGTTCAAAAGCATCTATCTTCCTTCTCTCAGCCTTCCTTATGGTCCAGCTCTCGCAGCCATATGTTACTACAGGGAACACCATTGCTTTAACTATGCGGACCTTTGTTGTCAGTGTGATGTCTCTGCTCTTAACTATTTTATCAAGATTTGTCATTGCTCTTCTCCCAAGGATTAAGTGTCTTCTGACTTCCTGACTGCAGTCAGCATCTGCAGTAATCTTCGCACCTAGAAATACAAAGTCTTTCACTGCTTCTATATTTTCTCCCTCTATTTGCCAGTTATCAATCAAGCTGGTTGCCATAATCTTGGCTTTTTTGAGGTTTAGCTGCAAGCCAGCTTTTGCACTTTCTTCTTTCACCTTCATCATAAGGCTCCTCAGTTCCTCTTCGCTTTCAGCCATCAAAGTGGTATCATCTGCATATCAGAGATTGTTAATGTTTCCTCCAGCGATATTAACTCCAGCCTTGGATTCCTCAAGCCCAGCATGTCGCATGATGTGTTCTGCATACAAGTTGAATAGGTAGGGTGAGAGTATACAGCCCTGCTGTACTCCTTTCCCAATCTTAAACCAGTCCGTTGTTCCGTGGTCTGTTCTTACTGTTGCTACTTGGTCGTCATACAAATTCTTCAGGAGGCATACAAGATGACTTGGTATCCCCATACCTCTAAGAACTTGCCACAATTTGTTACGGTCCACACAGTCAAAGGCTTTAGAATAGTCAATAAAACAGAAATAGGTGTTTTTCTGAAACTCCCTGGCTTTTTCCATTATCCGGCGGATATTGGCAATTTGGGCCCTAGTTCCTCTGCCTTTTCTAAACCCAGCTTGTACATCTGGCAATTCTCGCTCCATGAATTGCTGAAGTCTACCTTGCAGGATTTTGAGCATTACCTTCCTGGCATGTGAGATGAGTGCCACTGTTCGATAGTTTGAACATTCTTTAGTGTTTCCCTTTTTTGGTGTGGGGATATAAGTTGATTTTTTTTCGATCTGATGGCCATTCTTGTGTTTTCCAAATTTGCTGGCATATAGCATGCATTACCTTGACAGCATCATCTTGCAAGATTTTGAACAGTTCAGCTGGGATGCTGTCGTCTCCTGCTGCCTTGTTGTTAGCAGTGCTTCTTAAGGCCCATTCAACCTCACTCTTCAGGATGTCTGGCTCTAGCTCACTGACCACACCATCAAAGCTATCCCCAATATTGTTATCCTTCCTATACAGGTCTTCTGTATATTCTTGCCACCTTTTCTTGATCTCTTCTTCTTCTGTTAGGTCCTTGCCATCTTTGTTTTTGATCAGACCCATTTTGGCCTGGAATTTACCTCCGATGTTTCTAATTTTCTGGAAGAGGTCTCTTGTCCTTCCTATTCTATTGTCTTCTTCCACTTCCGCACATTGCTTGTTTAAAAATAATTCGTTATCTCTTCTGGCTAACCTCTAGAAGTTTGCATTTAATTGGGCATATCTCCCCCTATCACTGTTGCCTTTTGCTTTCCTTCTTTCTTGGGCTACTTCTAGTCTCTCAGCAGACAGCCATTTTGCCTTCTTGGTTTTCTCTTTCTTTGGGATGTATTTTGTTGCCGCCTCCTGAACAATGTTGCAAACTTGTCCATAGTTCTTCCGGGACCCTATCTACTAAGTCCAGTCCCTTAAATCTATTCTTCACCTCCACTGCATATTCCTTAGGAATATTAGTGAGCTCATATCTAGCTGATCTGTGGGTCTTCCCTAATCTCTTTAGTCTGATCCTAAATTGTGCAAGAAGAAGTCCATGATCTGAACTACAGTCAGCTCCAGGTCTTGTTTTTACTGACTATATAGATGTCCGCCACCTTTGGCTGCAAAGGATGTAGTCAATCTGATTTCGGTGTTGTCCAACTGGGGAAGTCCATGTATAAAGCTGTCTCTTAGGTTGTTGGAAGAGAGTGTTTGTTAAATAATAATAATAATAATAATAATTTATTTATTTAACTTTATTAGCCACCCAACTCTAATGAACTCTAACTAATCAATCATAGATGACTTGGCTTACATTCGGACCCTCTCCCAATGGGAAAGTGCTCCTCCGTGTTCCAACACTTGGGAGAACAGCCACCTTTTTAAGGCCTTTCTAAAGGCCAACAGGACTGGGCCAATGTATATAACTGCATCATAATATCTGATACTAGTCTCAGAACCCTTTCCCAGCAATCAGGGCTGAAAACACTCAGTCAAGGAACAAGTCTCTCTGAGCTGTGGTAAGACTGAAATGACAGCACAAGGATTCTGAGGACTTCTTTTGCTTTCAATGTGCACCTTATATAGAGACAACTCAAAGGAGTTAGCTTCTTACTTGCTTTCTTCCACACTTTCAGTGCAGGAGAGAAAGCTTGTCTCTGTGAAGGAGGTGGGACATTGCTTACACAACATCTACTAGCTTCTTTATCAGTGTGAGAATCTGCTTTCACAACAAATACATATGTCACATCATGCTCCTTCCTGTGGTTGCCTATATATATTACACAGTACCTAAACAAATCCTTTCTGTGCATTGTTTTGGAAAGGAATTTGATGTCAAACAATGACATCAATGAACGATGGAAGAGAAGACAATTTTCCCTTTAAGGAAAATTTGGACCTTTACCAGGATATGTGACTATAGTTTGCACATGTAGTCACAGTTGTGACTACACTTAGAAGCCTGTATGTGTACGGGATGGGGGGAATCTTCTGAAGGTATTATGTGAACTCTTTAAATAGCTTCAAGGAGATTGTGGGGGTGGGGTGGGGTGGAGAGTGCTGGCTGGCTACAGAACTGAATACTATTTATGAATTTATTTATATTATTTTTCATGGAAAGATTTATCTATGTGGTCACCAAGAGTTGACACTGACTTGATGGCACATAATCAATAATCAACTTCTTTCTTTTACAATATTTATAAATCTCTTCTGGGTGGTAATAGGAACAATTGAAATTAGAAACATAAGCATGAATACAACAAAAATGAAATGAAATGGCACCTCAGAATCTTCATTTCTCTTACCTCTGAAACAGAAGTGAAATTGGGGAAAAGAAAGAAGGCTTGTTCAGCGCCTGTATTCATTTTACTTGTCACATGGTTCTGGATCATTATTTACACTAGCTAATATAATACAAGGTTTTCACAACCTTACATTTGTCCACTGCCCAAATGTTCTTTGGTTGTGATGTTTTTACCTTCCTGGAACTTCATCCTTTTTCTCTGGCTGCATATTTCAGAAACCCTTGGCCACCTGAGACTCATGTATAAACCATATATGATATTATATATTATATAAATTATACACTTATCAGAACTGTGCAGGTGGACATATATAGCTATGTATGCATTTTATATGTATGTAAAATGCATGCATAATTATGTCCATCTGCATAGTTCTGATAAGTGTATAATTTATAATATATAATACAATAATTTTGAGTGGTTCCTTCTTATTGATATCTCAGTTAGCATCATAGTAAGGTTCCAGATATTTATTTATTCCTATAGGTAGATCTCAGGACAGTGCTAGTAGCCCTTGATGGAAGGGTTAACCCTAACCCTAACCCTAACCCTATGCTAAAGGAATATATAAAGCTATGGAAAGCTTGCTATTGCCACATCTTGCACAGCTAAATTCTGTTACATGAACTCTGCAATTATATAATTATATAACTTGTCCATATTGCAGATTTTTTGAATCTATTTTCTCTTACTAGGAATTAGATGGCTTCCAACAGTTTCTGTAGAAAATTCTACTGTAGTAAGAGTTATCCAAACTTGTCAACAGAAGCAGATGTAAAGAATAATTCCTAATTAAACATCAAAACATTTAAATTTGTTTTATTAATAATAGGAAATTTTAGTATGTATGGAAAAAGCATTGTTTATTTTGACATTTCCAGCAACTATGCATTTTGGCCTAAGGTTGTTGTTGTTTTTTTGCCCTCCAGGTATGTTGGAATGTAATCCCTGCAGTTCGTAGCAGGATTCCCATCATGCTGGCTAAATAATCCAGTATTTGCAGTCCAACACATCTTGTGGGAAATCAGGGAAATCTGATTTCATTTCTGATAGATGACAATTGTCTTAAATAGCTGCTTTCCATAGTGTTTCTATCTCCCTAGATATTCCCCCAAAGTAACAAAAAATACACAGCTAGAACTTTATAAGCAGGAAAAACTTGTTTACACATACTTTATTTATTAATAGTTCACCGATCTTCAAATTCTAAAAATGAGCATTTGATTCTATATAGTAAGGAAGAAAAATAATATTTAAAAAGTCTCCTTAGAATATTGTTCCTTAGCTAAAATTGACAGTGCAATCCTATGTATGTCTGTTCAAAAGCAAAATCCTATTGAGTTCAAGAAGGCTTATTCCCAGGTAAGTAAATAAATGGAGCTTAAACGCAGGGAGAATTCTCAAGTGTTGTCTAATGCCTAATTTCTTTGGGGTAGTGGTGGTTAATCTCAATTATTTTATTACCCCTGAATTTTTAAGCAATAAGGGGAAACCTTCATTGCTCACTAGGCCTTTGGATTCAGACTTAAAAGCTAACAGTACTTGCCTTCAAAGATCCCTTTCAGGAATATCTGCTAGCTACTTCATAAAGGACCTCAGCCCAAAGTAGTTTTCCTGCTACAGAGATCTCGTGAACATTCCACATTTCAGATTTAGGATTGTTCCAATCCACAATAACTTCTTCATTCAGTTGCTATGTAATTAATCATTAGATTCAGATCTAATTCAAGATTGCTATACAACTGACAAAGATAAAACATAGCTGAAAGCAATAAAATTGTCATAATGAAAACAAGTGTGTATTAATGATTCTACAGAAGAATAATGACTGCTATTATTGAAATAATGATAATAAAATTTCATAAGCGTAATACTGTTGTGCGTACTGAATATGTATATGTTTAGATGGTTACCTGATGCAAAACCTGTGGCAAACACGTGGCATAGTTATAGAATAGTATACAGAAGATGAACTGGAGTAATCTTTCTTTGTGAAGAAAGATCTTTACGTGTCATTCCCATAGAATTTCTGTGTTATGCATCTCTTTTGTGAATTTTCTAGTGGAGGTTGGGGCTTTCCTGTCCTCTAGCAAAAAGACATTATTTTTCCCATAGAAGCATCTCAATGAAACTGCCATTGACCATCTAGGCTTGAGCCAAACTTTCTCAGATGACTCTGGGCTGTATGTGTGAAAAAGAAGTCCACTTCATAGCCGCCATTTCCACACAACATTGCTTCACTAAAGGTGATGGTTTGAGGATATTGTGAAATTACGAAGTAATGGTCAGGCTTGCCATGGTAGGAAAATAAAACCTAGATGGGGAAGAGTGGGGGAAAGAGTCAGTGTTTACAGCTGGCCCCATCGCAAAGAAGCTTTTGGAGAAACTTCCATGATTTCTCTATTAATAAGGAAGAGGAGGAATTTCAAGAAACCATTGGCATGCAATCCTGGTAGAGACAGCAATTCAGTGAATATTTTTATAATGACAGGAGATAAGTCTCCAACAGATGTTACATTTATACAGCCATGAGGTGGGTCAAGGATCTATAATCAAACATATTCTAAGAACAGTTGTTTTAGATTATTGCCTCTAATCATTTGTAAGAACCAGATCCTTTGTATAATTACTAAGAAGTGCCTGTGTTCAAGACAACTGTTTTGCTCTCAGATTCAATCACTATCACTTCAGCTTTGATAGCATCTCTCTGTTTCTAAGATGTATTTGAAAGCTCAGCTCTTCCTCAGACTATTGAAGAGGGCTCAAAATGTCAAAGGTTAGGAGGGCAAGTGAGGGTTTTTTTCCCTGCTTCCCTACCCAAATGTTGTTTTTATCTGGCAATTGTTCATCAGGATAATTAGGTGAATTGGAAGGTTTTGTACAAGAGAGGAATAATCACTTTTTGAAATATTGGCATTTTGTGGCTGGAGGTCTGGAATGAAGGTTCCTTCTTATCTTGCACCTTTTGGGTTATTCAGTGAAAATAAACAAATGCGAAGAACATTGTAATGATAGCGGCTTGTAGTGTAAAAGATATGGCGCACAATGGATCTGCAGGACCAAGATTGTATTAGTGTTTAGAGCCAGCTTTGTGCTGTCTAGACAAGCAAAACTTGTATCTACACCTTTCCTTTTTCCTGCCTTAATACCATGTTTGGAAAGCGACATCCTGAGACCCCTTTTTTCCAAGTAAAATTTGAAAACATCATGTGGATACTTTTCCAATGGGGGAGTGAAACAGACTTTTTATCACTCTGAGCTCCCGAAAGGACCATTTGAGTGTAGGCTTCCTGTCCAGGCAGGAAATGGCCCTGTCAGTAACTCGGATGGACTCTGATTTTCAATAACTTTCCATCCTGGCAAATCATGATTCAGTTTCCATTTATAAAATGAAATGAGTGGTTAAATAATCAACAGCCCAAAGGCAACAGTAGGAAATGAGCCATCCTTCAAAACAATTCTTGTCTGTTTAGTTTGGACTTTGTTCTATTGTTAAAGGATTTCCTTATGTGCAGAGTATTTGAATAATATATGTGGGTTGCACTTTTTTTTTTTAACTTCTCTTCTTTATGGGGTTCAAGGAAATGTAGCAATTATTGTCTTAATTTTCAAGAAGGAAATGGAAAGAGGTAATGCAAATCTTGCAGTTGGAGAATAAACTACTTCCTGGTAGAGTGATATAGGATACAGAGGAAGGACACTGGAATTACAGAACCTTAGAAGTCTGGAGTAAGATTAATCAGAGCTAATAGTCCACTCAAAGATTACAGTTCCTTCTTTCTAGCATGGCCTCCAACAATGGTTGCTTGGATTCTTTCCATCTGATTCTTTTAATTGAAGATGATAGGGTAGAAACAGGTAACCTTTTGATTGAGGAGGCTATACAGCAGATAGAGAGGGTGCTTGGAGGACCATGGTAGGCAGGTCTGTAGTGCAAGTGATCAAGACTCTATGACTGACATGGAGAAATCAAGCATATTCAGATACTTTCCTTTTGGAGGAGGGGTGGGAGTTTTGAAAGATTCCTTTGATTTTAAAACTAAAGTCTATTATTTGCAGACCTTAGGTCTAGCTTACACATTTTGTGTTTGTCTTAAAATTCTAGGAAACTGTACCTTTATTTTTGACAAGAGAGTTCAAAGGGAGTGATGGCTACAAAAATGTAGAGTGGGAGCTACCTGAGACTTTGGGAATTTAGGCTATCCATCCCTTTACAACCCTGCTAGAATGTAAACTTTCTTCATGCAAAGGATGTGCTATACCTGTGAGTTATGACCTCTCCCCTTTAGATAATATAAACAGTGTCTATAATAGATGTCTTCTGAAATCTCCATCTATGCAAGATTTTAGAGGTTAAGTTAGAGATTTTTTTTTTTCTGAATCAGCACACTTATAAGATTCTAGCAGGATGTGGTTCTGATCTGGGTAAATGCTAGGATTCTGCAGATGTTCAAAGGGGTGCTTCACTTCACTGAATATCAAAGCACTTCTTGCTAAGCATGCCCTGCTTCTGTTTTAGGCAGAGAACCTGTGCAGAAGCCAGTATTTGTGAGGCCAATCTGACTAATGGAGATCTGGATGGTCCCAACCCTACTGGCTTTTCACAAGGCTCTGAAGACCTGGCTGTTTCCCCAGACAATCAGTCCAGAAGGTTTGAATGGATGAGGAGGATGAGGGCAGCAATGGCAATACAAGTGGCCTGTCTTCAATTAAAACTGAATTTCATTAATTCCCCATTCCTCCTTAATCGCATGTGAAGTTATCTCTAGTAGCAAAATCCATTCAGGCCCAAAATTACACATGCAGCTTCTGATCCATCAGAACTAAGGCAAAGGTGTAAAAAGTGAATGTGTAGTTCATCATATTCAGTCTTCAGGCTTCCCTGAACCTCAGCAGGTGCTAGCTGCTTGCCAACTGCTAAAGTGCTAGCACCATGTCCTACCAATCTAGACTTTCAAAATGACTGCCTGCTTTTATTATGATTAGATTATCATACTGCTCAAACTCATTTGAATTCCATACACACACACACACACACACACACACACACACTGTTTCTGACAAGTAGGCTTATAATTTAGCTCTTATAAGTACTGACACACTCAGTCTTGTCTTTCTGCAATTCCCTTTTCTCCTACCATCTCCCTCCCGCTTGCTTGCAGCATAGACAAGATGCTATTACGTTTGTCTCCAACTCATGGTTTGGTCCTTGTACAACACTTTTAACTCAGCCTTATTATATTAATACTTTGTTCACATGCATATGCATCCCAAAACAAGAGACTTTCACAGGTGTATGGTGTGTACATAGCAGATGTAATTTGCTTATTTCAGAAGGAAAATGGCTGCTCCCAGTTTGGATAACAATTAGTTGAAACAATCATTCCAGTTTGAAATTGCATGCTTTCATACATTGCAAAGGAGGAGGAGAAGGTGAACTACTACTGCTACTACTACTAGTAATAGTTTGGTTACTCTATCCATCTTATAGCAAGTGAATGGCTATGCTGTTTCTAGACATCTGAGATAGATTTGAGGAAAGATAATGAAGAAGACATTCAACTGGCAGATTAGGTATTGTTTGACCAGCTTCAAAGTTTTACTTGCTGGCATAAGAAAGATCATCTTCCTCCCTGGAAATCTGGATGATCGTTGAGATCAACAGAGGATGTCCTACTGTTGTGACTATAGATTGTTATATGTATGTAATCAATTTCTAAGTCATCTCAGCTGCTGCAGCAACCATGAATACCGCTGAAAACAAAGGAAGAAATATTAATAACAATACACCCATTAAGAACCCATATCAAGGAAATAACAGCGGCAGACCCAACACACGTCAGTCTTATCCCAGTTAAGTCAAGATCCAAAGCACGATTACAGATCACCTTGTCCCATGGCCTGTTGAAAGAGCCAAGTCTTCAAGGCTTTTGTAGAGTCAGCAGTGACTGATGTTCTGAAGCTGCCTTTTGCTCTATCTGTTGCAAGTTTATAGAAGACTTATCTTCTTACCCTGGGTGAATTTGAGAGATGATTTTTTTTTTCTTTTTCTCTTTCATCTTTTCAGTGTATATGTTTTTATAATTTAATTTGCTTTAATGTGATTTATTTGTTTAAATAATTTTGTCCCTGTTTACATGTGAAACTATATTAAAACATCTTCATTAAATGCATAAATTAAACAATTTTGATAATTAACTGAAGACTCTGGGAAAGCTCCAGTGGCGCTTGGGCTTCTCGAGACATGGAACTGTTTCCACAATCCAGCAGCTGTTGCAAGTTTTCTTCCAGAATGAAAGCCCCGAATCACAGCAGTGGCAGCATGTAATGCCTGTGCTTGATTGTGGAAGTACAGTAAAAGGGGAGCTGTAGTTTCACAACAGCTCTCACTACAACACATCACACTGGCAAATGCAGAATTTTGTGGATCAGGCTATAAGCCCCTTAAGTCTGTTATGTTCTGGGATTGATGGTCTTTTTTTTTCCCCCTGTCCAGCTGCTGTGAAGGAAAAGGAAGCCAAAGATTAAAAGCAAAATGGTGAATAAAAAAAGGAAAATATTTTGAATATGTGGACATTGTCAAATTAGGTTTCATAACATTTCTTATCAGCATTTGACAAATCATTTCTAAAATACAATGTGTAGTGTTGTATACATAAGCCATGCTGTACATGGATTTTAACGATACCGTACTTCTACTGTATTTCCTCTATTTCTCTCCAACCCTTCCTGTTGCACAAGCCGTATTCTTAGCATTAGTAACCCAGATAAAGGATGTTATTTCTGATGTATAACCAGAATGGCATAATTCATCAGTTCACACTCCATTTGCATTCTCAGCATAGCACTGCACTGCCTGTCCTTTTATCAGCCACAACAGAATCTGTCTGTTGACATTAAGTTATGTCATGCATTCGAACATAATGCTGGCTACAAGACTTCATTCTGTGCATTTCCTTTCTTCTTTGAAAATGTTTTTTCGTGGCTGTGTTCCAAAGTTAAGCAACTTCCAGTTCTATAGATTTTGATCGTTACATATTTTGGACACTCCCATTTTTACCTGATGAAGATAATGGTGCATAAAGTTCCTCTTCCCGCCAAACACATCCAGTGAAACGTTGCTATTAAACATAAATTGTCTTGGCTTTCATTTGTCTTGTCCCTTCTCTCTGACTAGGATTCACTATTTTACAGAGTGACTAAGATCTAGCAAAGATTCCTGCTGAGGAAAGGGACAGGAGGCATTTTAACCAATATTCCCTCTGCAGCCCCCAGCATCCCTTATCATCTTGTTCTAAAGGAGCTCTCAGTCCTTTGGATCAGCTGGGTGGGTGGGGGTACAAAGGACTCCAAGGGGAAAGGGAGATAAGCAAAGGTCATCCCTCAATGTACTCACTCTTGGATTCTTTTGGTTTGTAGGAGAGGTTTGTCACATTCGATGGTGATAAATCAAGGCATGTAAAATCCTAATGGTCGAAGGTCTCTCCTACTAGGATAATCACAATAGGACAAGATTTCTAAACTTTCTAATACTGTGTATTTTGCCCCATGGGCAAAACTGATGATTCCACTGGGAATAGGAAGGGGCTGTTAACATATCATTTACTAAAAGCTAAGTACAGGTAGTCTTCGCTTAATGACCACAACTGGGACAGGAATTTAGGTAGCTAAGCAATGCAGTCATTAAGCAAATCCAGACATGACTTTATGACCATTTTTATGGTGGTAATTAAGCAAATCACATGGTTGTTAAGTGAACCATATGGTCATTAAGCGAATCATATGGTTCCCTATTGATTTTGCTTTTCGGAAGCCAGATGGGAAGGTCAAAAATGGCAATCACATGACCGTGGGATGCTGCAACTGTTGTAAATGCACAATGGTTGCCAAGTGCCTGAATTGCAGTCACATGACCATGGGGATGCTGGAACAGTCGTAAGTGCAAGGAACAATCGTAAGTCTTTTTTTCAGTGCCATCGTAACTTCAAATGGTCGTTAAATGAATGGTCATAAGTTGAGGACTATCTGTACTGTACTGCTTGCATGTAATAGGAGGGACATTGTCAGGAATAATAATAATAATAATCAAGAGTTATAGAGAAAGCTCATCTCCCTGACCTCTAGCCTGCTGGTTTGGTGTTAGGAGTGCTTCGGGAAAATTGAAAGCACTAACATCAGTGCAGTTAGAATCAATGGATTGTTCTGTTCAACACTAATAAAATAAAATTGGGGCTTATGTGTTCTTATGTAGAATGCATTGTTTGATAAATCAAAAAGCCTTGAATTCAGCTGGCATTCTTCATGTGTTTGTATTTTTGTAGTTTGATTTACTTTTGCATAGATACTGCATTAAAGATTTCAATTACATATTCATTTTATGTGGAATTTTCATTTTATTACTATTACTAATAAATAGGAATATTTTTGCTTTTACTAAATTATAAAAATAACAATTTAAAATATTACTGATTACATATGTTAATTAATTATTGCTATTTAATAGTAATAGTTTTATCTATACTCTTATGAATTACTGTTGGATAGCAGTCTCTCAGAACTGATTCAAACAGAAAAGATTGCTTTTTGAAAAATAAACCTTATTTTTCAATTAAAAAACTTCATTTATTACATCAACATAAACTAGCAGCAAACCAGGTAGCCTGGATGACATCAGAAAGAAAGAATCTGACAATCTGTTGGATTGTATACGTATACTAAATAAACATTTCATGCTGGATTGAAGCAGCAAATTATGTGGGTATCATATTTGAGCCATGAACTGTACACCAATTTCAATTATCCTTTGCAATAACCATGAATGGTTTTATCAGTTCCCAGAGTCATTTTGTTTCAGGAAGTCTAGAAATGCCACCCTAACATCCTCAAGTATTACCCATTTTTAGACTGCCTCATCTGTTAACCTCTTGCAGACTGCAGATGAAATGAAAAAAAACGATTGCAGTGATGATACCCAACTTTTTATAAAAAGTTCCGAGCGTCTTGTGATTTTGTGAAACCACTTGCAAAATATTCCCCTTCTGGTTCATCCTGACATCTCTGACTTTTTCATTTATCTATTTGCTTTAGCTGCCCATGATAATGGTCAACATTCAAGTTAAGCTAATTTGATATGCGTATATATGAGAGCCAGTGTGCTGTAATAGGTAATATGCTGGGCCAGGAGAAAAAGGACCCTGGGTTCATCCTCCCTCAGGCAAGTAAGTGAACTGGGTGACTTTGGACTTGCCATTTTCTCTCAGCTCTAGGCTGGGAAATCAAAAAACAACTGCCTACTAACCCACACTGGATTACTCTGCTAGATTGTGGTCAATAAAAGAGGTCTTCATCCTGCAATGGATGGACGGACGGACAGACAGACACAGAGAGAGACATGCACACACAGAGAGAGATGCATTCAGACACATAAATACAGATACAGAAATATTCATATATAGATGCTGATATATTTATATCATTTTATTTCATATCATTTTATTTACTGTGTGACCCTTGAGTATCAGAGATCTGAGATTTCCCATGTGACAAAGTCATGGGCCATTATTCTTACTCTCCATTCAGTTCCTTTGCCTTCAGTGTCATCATAATGGAATCTAATCAGACTGGTAGTTCCGAAGAATGGTATCATCACTGCAACCCATTACGTGATGACTGGCGGATACACATTTGTCTATTTCCACAGCGTGAGAAAAAACAATGGAGAAAAAAATACAAAAAGTAATATTCACATTCTCAAACTATTTTGCAAAAAAATACTGTGACTCTCTCAGAATAGGACTTCCAGCTTTGGACTGCAAAAATCTAGACGATGACTAGAAGGCAGCAAAAAGGTGCAGAAAATAGAACTTTCCCAGAATCCCTGTTTTTAGGCTGAAAATCAATGAAATATACTCAGGGTCAGTATACCACAATGACTTTCAAAGAAGTTTTAATCCCATCTTTAATAAACAGGATGTTCAGGTTCCAACCAAGTCTGCAGTTAATATGTACCCAGCCAAGTAAGACAGAATCTTATAGTTACTTTTTAGAAATAATTTGGTATATCAAAGGCATATCACGGCAAATGTAATGAACAGTTTAGCTTCCCCTTTTACACTGGTTTAGTGGGATTAAATCCCACTGGGTGAGGCTCTCATTTGTTCAGTTTCTCTAAATGTACATTTGGAAAATGTGGATTATCTTTTTCTAGAGAGTTCTCAGTTGAAGAAAGAAATCGTTTGGGGTGTGAATGAATGCTTGAGTACACACAAGTGGAAAGGAAATATTGTAAGCCTGACTGAACTTAATGGGAAGTACTACTGTCTAGTTACTTAGAGGATTACATTTGAATTCTAAAACTGGACACCTTGATTAACCATGAATTCTGTGGGTATTCTCAGAGAATTATTTCTTATCCGTAGTATGGAAATAATTTTACCATCTTCACCTACACCAGAATGTACAGTACATTGTTGTAAAGATGAATTTTAGGAAGTTAATTTTCATTTTATATAAAGCAATGTGTGAATACAATCTAATTAGCATTTCAGTTAGAAAACGTGATTTGTGTTCTTGTGCACAATTTTTGTTGACTGTAAGGAAGCACTTATTGCTTTTGTGTGCAGCCTGAAGGTGGGCCTTGCTGGAAGATTCCAGAATGCCATCTGTTCCCTGTGGGGCACCAGGCCTGCCTTGCCTAGCAATTAGACAGTAAAATACAAAGAAAAAGGCACTGGAACTAAGTAGACAAGAGGGGGAACAAGAAACACAGTGAAGACTGTGAAAATAAGGAGACAAGGTTGGGAACAAAAGATCTATGTTTAAAATCACAATAACACCCTATTCTCGTTATCAATAGACGCCGATTAACCAAGTCCCTGTAGGGACATACATTTCTGGTGATCCTGAATTTTTTTTAAAAAAAAAGGGGGGGTAGGCACCCCAAGCATAGGTTATGGGAAAAATGTCTCTTTGAGCTGTCATACAAGTGTTTCTTTATGAACATGTGCAACTTTAATTTATCTCCTATAAGCTTTCTTTCTTTCTGGATCATCACGGCATGTACCTTTTCTAGCCTGTGACCCTTAGATTGTGAGGCACATGAAAGGCTGGGGAAAGGAAGAGAAGGGAAGAGGAGGGAACAGAAACAATTTTGAGTTTCATATTTGTGCAGAGTTTTTCCTTCTCATCGGCCAGATTTTGATCTGGACAAATGCAGAGAGTTTGTAGCAGATGTAAACAAAGGGCAATGTTATTTTTATTTGACTATACACTTCTGTGCTTTGAGGTTGTCCCTCAAAACAACTTGGCCAAGTATTTGATAAAATAGGAGGGAATAATGTAAAATGGATGCCTACTTATTCTTTTAAGAAATAAATGAAATGCCAAGTCATATTAACTGTTTCAAGCAATGTCTCTCTGTTAAAGCTTATTACTTTGCCAATGAAGCATTAGTCCAGAAATTTCTTTTGATCAAATGGGTTTGTTTCCTATTTGGAGCACTAGAAGATGCAATCACTTTTAAAACATCGACTTCCTGGCATTTTTGCACAGCAAGAAGCTTTGGGGAGACCCAAGGACTTTAATTGGCTTTGTAAACACAGTTGCCATAATTAGTCATAAACACTGCTGTCACCACCATTCAATCACATACAATTAGACTGAAAATAAGCCAGGAGGCCTGTATTCTTTTCCTAAACATATGGGATTTGTGAGGGTATACATTTATATCAGTAATATCTCAACTTTTTCCAAATCCCTAATACCACCACGTACACACAGAGGCATTGAAATGAATTTGTCATGATTATTGTTATGACAAAGGGTGCTGTTAAGTAGGTGTGAAGGTCTCTTTTCCTGTGGAGAAAAACATAAATCTAACTGTAGTGATCATGCTCTGGAACGCGGTGGGAATCATTTTCAGCACCATCATGATGCTAAAATCAGAGAAAAAGAAATAGTAAAAGAAATGTCATGATTGCATCCCATCCAATGGACCTCCCAAATAAGAATTCAGAAGTTTGGAAGTTTTTTAAAGGTTAGTATAGGCCATATTTGATGAATCCACGTTCAAATGTTCTGGCTGTATTAGAAAATGACGAACCTTTAAACTTGGAAATAGTGAAGAAACGCTGAAGTTACATTCCAAGAGTTTTTTTTATTTATTTGTTAGATTTATATCCTGCTTTTTCATGAACTCAAGGTGGCATACATGGCACTCCCTCCTCCTTTTATCCTCATAACAACAACCATATAAGGTAGATTAGGCTGGGAGAGTAACTGGACCAAAAATCACCTAGTGAGCTTCTGTGGCTGAGGGTGGACTTATGAACCTGGGTCCAACACCATAACAAATATACGTCACAGGCTGTGATTGTTTTTCATCTCAAGTGAGATCAAGTATAAGATAATATAAGATAAGATACTTTAAAACATTGGAAGAAAGTGAACAACTCTGGATTAGCTGCTGTTTATGGAGGCCTGACTTCTCATTGTAAGATCTCCTGTGTTACTCTTCTTCATCCTGGTGAAAACAGTGATAGAATGGAAGTGCCTAAGAATGAATGTGAAATAGGGGAATGTTTCAAACTCTCCTTTCCTTCCACTGATTTTCTTCAGTAACAGCTGTATTAATGTTCCAAAGCAAATAGGGAGCACAAAGTTACCTTCTAAAGTGGAGTTCCAATGTTAAACAGCTCTACAGCTCAATCCTTTACATGTTAATTTAGAGTCAGCTCCATTCAATAGAGCCATACTTACTTCTGCTCTATTGGACTGCCAGCAATTTCTCAAAACTCTTTGAGGGCTAACCAGGAACCAGTCTACAAGCAGCTGCAAGTTTGTAATGTGTATAATTGTTCCTTGGCCCTTGAATGATGGTAGAAAGTGTTAGAACTTCTACTTTTAACCTATCTTTAGACATACTTTGAATTTTTGACAAGAAAAGTTTGGGGGGCGGGTGGAATATGGAATAAAGCTTCATTTTTCATGTATGGGTTGGTAATAAAGCTGGCAATATGGGCAGTAACTTAGAGGAATACACACAGCTCTCTTCCCCCAACCCTGCAATTTGAGAGCCATAGGTTGTATTGAGTGCAGACAATGGCTATCAGATGAGCAAAGCTATTGCTGTGGGAAATTGCAGCATACACTATGCTCAGCAGGCATAGTTTTATAGTAGAGCTCTGAAAATGGTTGACTCTGAAAGGTTGTAAATGACCGCTCCGGGTATCACATTTGTACCCTGCTCTCTTTCTTAAGAGACGTGTGCAGCATCTACACAATTTCCAGACAGTCTCTCATCTGCTTTGAACATCTTTCAGCCCACTGGATCAATAGAAATTTCGAAAAGAAATAGTGCGCATTGAAACCCAAAGCTTTCTACCTTCATGCATCACTAATCGAGACATAAAATCTTATGCATGTAGCCCCTTTCAGCTGTTCCAAAGTACATCTTTGAAGTAAAGTTACAGTTGTTAGAAAACTGAGAAAACGGTGTTCTCAGCTATAACTTTTATGGCATATTCATGGAGAGAGGGCCTTCTGGAGGGACCCTTCTGCTGTCTCAAATGAGCATGGTCTTCCAATGGAACATTTTGATTTCAATGCATATTTTTACCCAGAGTCAGGAATTACATCAACACAAGCAAATCCACCATTTCTCTATGCTGCGTATACCCCCATGAACTTATTTAGGGAAAGAACCTGACAGCTGTCCATGTTTGTGGTGATTTTGATTTGAGAGAATATTTTGGGTACCTTGGCGACCCTGGAAAATCAGTGGCATGTCCTTCTTTTCTCTTCTTCTAGCCAATTTTTTGGCTGGCAACTCAAGGTAGCTCTCCCCAAACACTGGGGGCAAATGTCATTATTAAAATTTCAGCAAGATGTCCCCCCTCCCCCTTTTGCTGACTGAAATAGAAACTGAGGGACCCAGTGGTTTCAGTCTTTGTAATCACACCAGCATTGTAAAGTGGTTAATGTGGTGGACTCAGGCAAAAAAACCCAGTTTCTGGTCTACCCACAGTTATGGAGGCTCCCTGGATGACTTTGGGTCAGTCACTTTCCCACAGTCCAAACTATCTCAATGATAGGTGTTGTGGGAAAAATGGAAGAATGGCCACCTTTAGCTCATGAATGAAGAGCTGGAAACAAATCTAATAAGCAAACATTCCCAGTACAATGTTTATATATTAGAAATTGAGTCAGAAAATTGTGTTTTATTCTCAATAATAAATTCTTAATTTGCACTGGGGGAACACCAACAAGTAGGCAGGCAGTGTTGTTTTATTTGCCGTCATTAGGTAATCTGAAGTTTAATGATTGAAATGCAATATAGTTGAGGTGATGTATGGAAAAATTATCGATGGAGTTTAAGGTGTGATAGCTCAGTCACCCTTCAATATGATTGTTGTTGAATGACCTGAATGTGTTCAGCTAGCACTGAGGGTATTCACTCATATCATAGCTGATCTGCCTGAACCAGCATTTTTATATTGCTATGTTTATTCATTGTACTTGAGGCTTCATAAAGGATCTCAGACAAAAACTTCTAAGTCACGTTTGGAGAAGCTGAGTGAAGAATTAAAAGGGACAAGAGCTTAAAACAATTTTCTTTTGCTGGGCTTTTGGACCTTAATTTATTGAGGTTTATTGCTATTATAATTTACCAGCTGGGTTTATTCATTGTATTCTTTTATTGCAGTTGTATGTTTTATGGTTTTAATTGTTTTTATTTCTTGTAAGAGTCATATGACTGGGATGGTACAGAAGCAGTGTAAAATAAAAATAAAATAAACCTCCCAGCAGTTTTGGCAGTGGGGTGGGGGCTATTAAGCTGAGCTCCAAAGTGCTGGGTAGGGCATTTTGCCACATCCCTGAATCTACCCTGCCCTGCATGAAAAC